>NC_051141.1:18222259-18843747 GCF_014839805.1 Manduca sexta | reverse complement strand
TCACTTTACCTGCGGGTTGCAAATCCAAGACCTCCGGGCGCTGTCGTACTTCACACTCAATACAACTACGCCACCGAGCAGTCATAATAGTCAAGCAGGCTTAATAATCGTCTAAGATGTCTGAATATAGACTTTTTCCCTTCTGTCATATGAAAATAATCATAATATATATTAGGTGTGGATTAAAGTGATTATACTTTTTCTGGACACGGGGTGTCTCCGTAGGTACCACCGTCCTTCTATCGCGCTGGCCTTATGGGTCGGTTTGCTAGTGGTATATCCGCCCGAATAGCGACCACCGTACACAAGGTGTTACAACCCACCATAGTGGCCACGTAAGTGTGTCGTGTTCCGAAATCAGCCTGTGTATATCCGGTTCCGGGCCGGCATAATTTTATCGACTGTCGAGGGGTAATCATCTCTCGTCAGTCGACATTCTATTGAAGCCCACTTCACTACATCAGGTGCAGTGGGGCTATTTTGTCGTGTCCATATAACAGAAAAATATCTTTCGATATTTTTGAAAATTTTACTGAATACGACAAAGAATTATGTGATTTATAATTCCATTTACGCAACAAATGGAACATAGACCTTATAATAATCACTAGTCAGACATTTATACTCTTCATTTAAAAGATTTATTCATGTTTTAAATTTTCGTTATTCGTTAAAAGTCATGTTTGGGATAAAAGGAATTGCTTATAACCCAACGATGAGATTTTGTCGATTTAAAAAAAATCGCATCCTCTTATCCTCTAAAAAAGGGAATCTTACAAGCAGCAAAATTACAAGCTATATTAAAAATAATCAAATTCACATTTGGCATTGTATCAAATCTTACTGTGCATAGCAACAACTGTCAACAACAGTAGTTAAACCGCAAAAGTCTAACAAAATTTAGAATCACATGCCAAGATTCAACTCAAATTATTCAATATCAAAATATGCATCGAAGTTCAGAATGTCTTTAATTAACATTACATAACATTAGAGACAAAATTTCTCGTAAATGTTTGAATTTAATTAGCCAATTTAAAAAACCAATAAGAAAATTAACGTATCATTTGTTATTATCCAGCTAATGTATTTTGCGATGTAAAGTTAAATTTAAATGCGAGTTGATAGAATTTCTAACCAAAATGGAGGAGAACATTCTTAAAAAATGTCTCAAGGTTTATCATAATCACTTACACTGACTAAATCAAAGTATCTCATCGTCTCCACCGCGGCACAGTCTCCAAATTGCAACACTTGACCCACACATGTTTTTAACAAACAAAACGTTAAAAATACCAGTAACTGAATTCTAAACATTTTGCTCTGTCTTCGTTTTCGAAGATTCTGTCATATCTTTTTCATTGTTATCAGGCAACTGATAGTAAAAAATGAATAATGCTATCTCAGGTTGGGATAAAACGGTCAAAATCATCTGGAGATATCGCAACTATCAAATTTAAACGATTACAAACATCGTAAGCTGAGATGGCCTAGTTCGGAATGGAATTGTGGCGAAGGTCGAAGATTTAAAACCTAAGAGAGATCTTGGACTTTACGAAGTTACGTGTAAATTATTAGTTAATCGCGCGCTTCGATCACGAAGGAAAAGATCCTAAGGAAACGTAGATGAGAATTTTATACAAGAATTTCGAATAAATGTAAAGTTTGCGTAGGGACTTGATAAACAGAGAGGACAACAAAATGATCCAATGAGTGTTCCTTTTAGGAAACCATAAATATAATAAAATTCTGTATAATAGAATTAAATAATAAAAATGCGGTTTGCGTTAATTTGTTGATGCATTCGCAACAAATGGGTCTTTTGTTATCATTTATTTTTGGTCTGGAGCGATATAACAAAAGATGACCTTTGATATTTTTTGCTAGTTAGACATTCTATGTTAAGTCTAAAAAATGTCTTCATTTACTTCCTGTGGTATAAAAACTCATTGAGTATAATAATATTATACTCTGATATCTTTGATCTATTAAAAATAAAAAAAAACGTTGTTACCTGCCTTATAGTTAGTGTAAAAATATTGCTCAACATTATGAGACTTAACTTCAACTAATGAAAGTTCAGTATCGTACAGAATTTTGTAGCTTAAAGTGATAAAACAATAGACTCGCAGTTAGCGAAGTGCGTCCTTGATTTGAATCCCATATTGAGCAATAATTTGTACGATGTACGATTTGTCGGATCTGCTAACCCAGTTTGTTTAGACCTGGCTTCTTAAGACGACAAAACAAGCGGCTGTATGTAAACGGATGTAAAACTAATATAAATGAATTCTTCAACATGCTTAATGCTAGTTGCACAACTAGAGCAAAAGTTTGCTCGCATAGCGAATACACTTCCCCATGGAACATAATTTAGAATATGGTTTGGGATCTGCCACACATATATATATTTATATATATTTATATTTCATACGTGCATGGTAAAGCCCCACTGTACCTGATTGATGGTAAGTGAAATAGGCGACTGCCTCGGTGGCGTAGTTGTATTCCCCCTATCACATCATGGGACGGAACATACTTGGCAAAAAGTGGGTGCCCTGGTTGCGCCTCTGCATACCCCTTCGGGGATAAATGCGTGAAGTTATGTACTATGTATGTATGTATGAAATAGGGTCCAATGGAAATTCGAATGACGAGAGATAATTGCCTCTCGACAGTCGACACATTTATCGAAGCGAGAAAGTCGCTCCGTCTACATGAGGGTTTACTTTACGTTATAATTCCTATGTTTTTAATAAAAATATTATTTTTTATATATGGCATGGCTTTTTCAGTTTAAGTTAAAATAGTATAATATATTTTGATACTAAAATTCCAAGTACCTCGAAATCCGTCTTTCTTCAAAATGAATATTCAATTTTTATAGTCAACAATAAATAACAACATATTTATGTAATACAAAGATTCGTCTGATGCAAGATGGCGGTTGCAAAGGATTCCGTATCAATATCTATTATCTAATCTCAGCCTTATGTCTAAGATACAAAAACACTCAGAACAGTTTCATTTACTCGAATGGCCGGCAAGATTTCATGTCCCATATGGCCTGAATTCTAAGTCTGGTTCTTTAAAATGAGCTGACTACGATCACTTTGATTGTCTAAGCCTGTGTTATTTCTTCCATGGGTCAGTATCTAAAGTTAAGGATCTCCTGCGAACAATCAATCTTGATCATTCCTTCAATACACTTACGGCTCAAGGCCTTATATAAACATTCATTGTTGCGTACGGGCCTACTACTGAAAGGGATCAGGGCTTAGTCCACCACGCTAGCCCAGTGCGGGTTGGTAGACTTCGCAAACATTCGAAATTCTTATGGAGACGTCTTAGGTAAAACTTCCTCACGATGTGTTAACGAAATACACGTCACTGCGAAAAATAGATTGGAAGTTTGAAAATTCTTGACTTTAATTTCTGCAGGACGTTTTGCAGGAGCAACTTGTCGCATGTAGAATCCAGTTATAGGGCACGGCAAAGCTACGGCACTGCACCTGATGGTAAGTGGAGTAAAGTCCAATAGAAGAGTACTGACGAGAGATTATTACCCCTCGTCAGTCGACACAATCACGCCGGCCTGTTGGAAACGGATATACACAGGCTGATCCCAGAACGCGACACACTTACGTGGACCATTATGGCGGGTTTTACCTTGTGTACGGTGGTCGCTATCTAGGCATATATTTTTTTTTTCCTACCACCAGCAATATACAATATTCTTCACACCGATACACAGTAGTAGTACACTCATCAAATTTAAAGCTATGTAAAGTGCACCAATTTCAAAGTTGTAAATGATGTTGCTACTATTTATGGGTGGTCGTATCGCTTACCATTAAGCGAGTGGCATGTTCGTCTCATCATGCAACTAGAATAAAAAATAAATTATCGCTTTGTGGAGAAAACCTCTCTATTTTAAATAGGGCCTGCGTTTAGAAGTGGGACAGTATTTTTTTTTTCAATGACGAGACGAGCTTGCTGTTCGTCTGATGGTAACCGATACGAACGCCCATCAACAGTAAAAATACCATCCAGTGACTCGAATTACAAAGTATTGTTTGGTATTTTACTGCGTTCGCCATCCAACGTGAGATGTTAAGGCTTATTATGCCTAGTAGTTACACTGGCTACAATGTACTTCAAACCGGAACATAAGAGTGACTAGACAATGCGGCTAAGCTGCAGAAATAGACATTGCGGTGGTATCTACCCAGGCGGACTCTCGCATATGAGAGACCTACCACCAGTAAAGTCACCACATACATTTACATTTAGGGAATTTTATCATATTATAAAAAAATATATACACACAAAGACACTATATCTATACCATTACAAAATAACCTTTTATAGAAAGAGACAGAGCGAATAAACGTCTCGTTTCCATTAACATAAAACTATTTTACGGATTTTATCGAGCTTTTTAAATTTTTCATAAGAAATCATTATGTCTCTTCCGTTAGTCTGTCTTCTTCAGAAATGTTTGAGTGCTGGTCAATAACCACATTGGATGCTTAAACGCAAAATATGTTTTCTTCTACTGCCTCAGTGGCGAAATTCTAATTGAACACATTACAGGTACGACTACCGCGCTGAGGTCCTGGGTTCGAATCCCTGGTCTAGCCAAAACATAATTGCGATTGGGTTTTTTCATCTTAAAATGATTCAGTCGTAGCTCGGAGTCAGGAAGTTGACGGTATAAAGAAAGAAAGAAGAAGAAGAAAGAAAGAAAATATTTATTTGTAACAAGCAAATTTACATAATATAAGTAATTACAAATTTAATACACTTAAATCTATTTGCTCGTCACTAAAGCGAACCCAGCTCAGCATATGCTGATAAAACCAGCGCTGATCTTCCGCTGGGCCGTTTTGTTTTGTTATGATACCCCCATGCATCGGAAAGCAAATAAAGCTGTCGGTCCTGAGCCTGATATAACTCCAGTCATGACGGATTTCCGTCTCACTAGGAATAGAGGAAAGGAACTAGTGCATATATCCCGCGTACCTGACTGATCCCCATTGAGATTGGCCGCCGTGGCCGAAATTCGACTAGAAAGGAATCATTTTAGTTTTTAGGTAAATAGTAGAGCCAGCCAATTTTCTCTTTAGACCTGGTCTAGTGTAATATTGATGGTACATTAATATCAAATATTATTATTACTGTATCAGTCGATTTGACATTTCATTTTACATGATTTAATTTAATGCATTTAACGCCATAATGATTTCTTATGTTTACGCGAATGTTAGACATTGAAATTAAACTAATTTTCGGATTCTATCGCGGTGCTAGTATTTTATTTTCTCCCGACGTTTCGAAGACTTTGCAGCCTTCATGGTCACGGGGGGGACTGAGGTGTTGTTCATCCGTAAAGTCAAAGTTACAATATCTACCTACATTTTACAATTATACAACTTTTTTAAATCACAATAAAGGAATTAACGCCATGTTAATTCCTTTATTGTGATCATTAATGTGCCCCAAGCCTAACTGGTTATGTATATCATGGTGTCATTTATATTCTATGTTTTATGCAAATGAAGTATTTCTAAAATTGATCCTAGAAAAACGGATTGCGCTGATTTAATTCTAGGATTTGCAGGTATATAACAAAAAGCATATTATCATTTAGGGGACGATCGTAAGACATATTTTATAATCCTATTAACTATGCATACAACATTTCAGTGGCCGTCATTCTCCAGCAGAGTGGATTGAGAGATATTTATCATTCAAGCGATTTTAAATCTTGTTTGGATGTTATAGAGTTTGTATTCCATTGGTAAAATTGAAATGAACTTGTGCAAGTGAATTGAGCTAAGACATTGTTCACACTAAACGTTTGAAATGCGAAGTATGGTGTTGTGAGATTCATTATGGACAAACAGGTTGTCAGGAAAAAACCTCAGGGTGTCTGGAAATTTTCTAACACAAAAAAAAAAAAAACGATTGGACTGATCAACGCAAAGAAACTAATTATCCCTCACACACGGTCTCTCACGAAATTCTTGGAGTAATCTTACAATAATATTTGGAAGGTGTTTTATAAGTTTCAATACCTGGAAACATTTCAATTGGGTGATATGGGATGTGAAAAGTTATAATCAAAAATTGTATTCTGGAACTTTCTCGCAAGAATAGTTACCTACAAATATTTTGGTTATGGTTGGTCATTAAAGAAGGAAAGCGTATTGTTGATCTAGAAACTAAGAAACGCGAGTTCAAATTCGGCGTCGGAAAAAACGTTTAGACTAAACAATACCTTATTATAAACACCGTAAAATTTAAAACATTTAAAGCCGTTTCGTTTTGTCCATAGGCTCAGAGCAATGTCTTTAGTTGCTGCAGCCATTGTAGATGTTGAGAAAGTAATTAATATATCCAACGTTTATGTAGATGGCGATAAGACATTACCGATATTATAGATTCTGCTTGTGACGTCACCCCTATAAAAGTCCTATCCAAAGATAAAAAGGTGCCTATAGGCAAAAAACTTAGTGATAACGTAGCGTTTTGTGAGTTAAAAGGAATTGTCAGACTCCGTCAAAAATCGGTCACCAAAATACAAAAGAAGAAGAAATCGGTCCAAAAAACTGCATTTGATATTACGAATAATAAATTAATGGATAATGGACATCAAAACAAAGCTGTGCTGTGGTTCACCACACCATTATGATGGAGTGCGACCACGTTAATCTAACTAAATAGCTTATTGAGCAACAATATTTAATTGTGAGAAATTAACCAATTTTGAGTTCTTTCTCTATGTTAGTCACTAGTTGTGTCTTTGTTTTAGTGTACTAATTGAGGGGTGATGCTGAAGATACCTGAAAATATTGATGAAGAGTTCAACTCCTCATAATATTCGATAATGTAATCTCAGCGCGTTCCCACCATTTCGGGGTTTATTAGACCCATCGCCACCATCTATGGCATTTCAATAGCCTCATTCACAAAAGATGCTGTACAAAAAACAATCATTATATAAATGGTTGCATTTTTATTTGTTCTCAGTCGTTGGTCATCCGCCGTAGCGTCTGTGTGACAAGGTTCCATAATGTTCATCCTTAGTATTGTGCTGGGACTTGTGTTTGCTAAAGTGGAGTCGGTTGTGAGGAACGAAACATGTCCGGTGGTCGCACCGAGGGAACTCGATTGGAAAGAAGTGAGTCTTTATTTTATTTTTAGAAGAGGGTTCTCAGTAAGCGAATGATTCAATGTCACCTTGGAATTCGTGATATACGATAGAAATTCCGGAAACTGAAACTTCGTTAGATTCGAAACCGGAAAATTTTCAAGAATATTAGTAGTTAGTGCTGAAACCTGATTCCTAATTAAAATGAAGATTTACATATTGAATTACAATAATCTTATTATTATCTATAAATATTGTTATTATGATTAAATATTCCATACCTTGATTTATTGGCGTGAGCTAAATGTCGTGGATCCGGTCGCATATAAGTTTATTTCTGAGAAAAAGTTCAAAGCAATCGGAGATAATGTAGTTTTCTGTTAGCCAAAGATTTCAATCGGGACATAATTCCAGATATTAGTGTGGTATAAGCACTGTAACTTTCCAATAATACTTGCGTACAATGGATTTTTGAGGCAGGGCACTGGTCATAAGGTCAACTTAATTATTGTAGCTACAAGAAGATTGACTTTAGAAACTATTCATCATTTTTGAAGATATTGATATTTACATTCAGTGGTTTTAAAAAATATGTACAATCAACAAGATAATGGTCATTTTATGCAAAAACTGTTGTTGTCATTCGACCCAATTGCTTATAAAGCTACAAAGTTCGAGTAATTTTAACGTCAGATATTGTAAAAATCTTCTTCTCCGTACATTTTGTAAGAAATGCGAATCCATTTATATAACAAAACTTTGTATTCAAGGTCGATTAATCAATAATTTCACGAATAACAATGATTGCGTTTGTTACAAGGTTCACTTTTTGTACCGAAGGCAATAGTTTAGAATTGATGTGTAATTGATTTTGTGAATTTTACAGAAAGGTTTGTGTGTAAACAGATATTAGGATCTACGAAATCCCGAAATTGTAGCATCGTCTAGATGCATAAATAGATCTCGCGATCCCATCGCTCATTGTTTCGAATTTTTCAAATTATTTTCATTTAACTTACGTGATACAATAGTTGATGAATGGGTGAAAAAGTACAAATTCTGAATACACACACCAAAATACGTATTGCGATTTAAATAGACATTAAGAATGATGTAGTCTTAAACAAACGTAAAAAATGTTTTGTCCATGAAATGGTACACAGAAAACCAATTTGTAACTTCACAAATCAAAATATTTATTTTCCAAATAGAAAATTTATCAGAATTATTGCATAACACATTACAGTTAATTGTGGCTTCATATTTTACATTACGTTTATGCCTTGTGTTACATTACCCTCGCATATATTTTTTAAATAAATAAAACAATGAGGTGTGTTATTTCTTCGAGCAACACCTAAAATTAACTACGAATTTTGATATAAGTTATCATTGTTATCCAAAACTTCCGTAAAATATTACAGGTCTCAACAAATCAAGGATTACGATGAGAAGAATAAACTACCATTGACAAAATCGCTTACATAAGTTATCAATAATCAAATAAAACTGTTTGTATTAAATAATAATGCTTGGACTTATAAAATGCCTACAAATATTAGATTTAGGCTTAGTTTATGGACTAATGATTTCTTATTTAATTCAAAACTTTAGACTTGTAAACTTTTTTAAAAGTAAAATGTTATGCTTAAATGTTAAAATTCAATGTTATGCTTAGGCTTATGTTTTAATGAACCCAATTTAATTATGCCATCTATTGTAAAATATTTACATTTACAAAGTAATGTTCTGATTGAAATATAAAATGTATCATCATCATTATTATCCGCTACAGAATGTCTATCACTATAATAAACATAGGCTTCTAAAAAGATTCAGACCGCCTTACGATAAACAAGCTGCATACTTCGGCGCTCATGTTTTCCTATATCAGAGCTCGATGTTCTTTGACGTGATCAATTCTGAAACGAAAAGATCCATAGAAGAAATAAAATTTTGATGTAGACCAGTGGATTGCTAAAATCTATTTTACTGAATTACTTCCTGATTTCTTCAAATCATGCTAGGAATGGTCTGTAGCTAATAATGTATTTTGTTTGTCATCGTAATTAATACGATCGATGGTTATTTTTTTTTGATTATTCATTGTGTGATTAATTGGATGATTCTTTATCTAAATAGCTTCTTCTCGTGGCTTTATCCGCTTTAGATAAGTTCCTAACAGCGTGTTGGTATTGTAGTCTCTTATTAGTGAAATCTTTTTTACTATTTTCATTTTAATGTTTGGCAAAGTGGGTCCGCTTCTGGCAGTTAATTTATAGTATACTATCAGAACAATCACATGCTGGTCTTGTCATTTAATTGGCAATGTTTAAAAAATGTATGGCTGATGTTAAATGCAGCAACGGTTAAAAATATATCCACGAGCGAAGATGGTTACAACTCTTAGCTGTCCGCATAATTAGTCTGGCCTCAGCGATCAACCCGATTCCTGCCGGCTTCCCTGTATGTAGTAAAATCTAATTATCTTTAGAATGATTTGCAGACCGCATTTATGAATATTAGTACCTATATGTTGTGTCGGGTTCCTTTTTGAAAAGTTTCACCTTTTGGCCCAGCTGGCCTCTTTGATTCCTTCTTTAAAATCCGCTTATTAGACGTTAAATTAGAAAGACATGATTCAATACATTTTTATTTTTTGCGCCGAAAACAATCCCTGACCTAAAAATAGAATTCAAAGTATTATTTTCAAAATTCTTTCCTTTTTATTCCTCAGATGGACGGAACCTGGTACATATCAGCTATTGCAACGGACCTGGACGTCCAGGGCGACTGCGCGATGATCATCTTCGACCATCAAGACACCCTGGGTGTATCCATCCGATGGATCTCAAACAACACTGTGTCCTACTACAATGGATCTGTTGCTTTGACTCCTGACCCGAATAGTAATAGTACTGGCGGCGACTTGCTGATGGTTACTTATAATGGTGCGATGAATAATTTCTGTATTTAGCTTTTGTTCTTTGTTTTGCTTGTTCAAGTCTCTACCTTTGATTTAGTCTACGAACTTAATGAATATGACAGTTTAATTATTACTTTGATATTGTATCTTTGCTTTATCGAATAAGTATGTTTTGTTAGTCATATTTCTTCAAAAACCTAGCAAAAGTGGATTCCATAAAAAAAAAGAAACTGTCTTTGCAGCCTTCGTGATCACGGGTATATTTCATTAATAATTCTTACTAAGATTTTATAATTCATCCAGTTAATCATTCATTCCAAATTCTAACCTTAGCACTATTGTAATCTTATCACCTGATCGTATCATTATCAGTTAATTGATGTTTCAGACAACAGAACGGAAACGTACTCTTTCCTGGACATAAGCTATGAGCACTATGCTGTTATCTTCGCCTGCTACGACAATAATGATGGGAATAGCAGCACTTGTAAGTATTTAATAATAATAATAATAATAATATCAGCCCTGTATTATGTACTTGCCCACTGCTGAGCACGGGCCTCCTCTACTACTGAGAGGGATTAGGCCTTAGTCCACCACGCTGGCCTAGTGCGGATTGGTAGACTTCACACACCTTCGAAATTCCTATAGAGAACTTCTCAGATGTGCAGGTTTCCTCACGATGTTTTCCTTCACCGTTAAAGCGAACGATAAATTCACAAAGAATACACACATGATTTTTAGAAAAGTCAGAGGTGTGTGCCCTTGGGGATTTGAACCTGCGGACATTCGTCTCGGCAGTCCGTTCCACACCCAACAAGGCTATCGCTGCTTTTTAATTTATTTTTATTATTTTTTTTTTGTAAGTATTTACCATACCATTTTTTTAAAGACCAATTCGAATTGGTTGTGATATAATCATCGTTTTTGTGATAATTCTGCTAATGTCAAAGTTTGATAAGCAGAAGACACACATTCTTGTTCTTCTTGGATTGAAAAATGTCTTTGGCTGGGTCAATTTTAAATAGAAAGTAACGTAATAGGATAAAATTGTGATCCAAATCTTTATTTAAAACAGTCAAGTGAACAAAAGAATCTGATGTTAAGTAAAAATAAAATCTATACTAATATATAAAGCTGAAGAGTTTGTTTGTTTGTTTGACCGCGTTATCTAAGGAACTACTTAACTAGTTTGGATTTTTCCACTTATAGAAGCTATATTACCCTGAGTGCTATAGGCTACTATTTATCCTGAAAACTTTATCAGGCGGGTGGAGTCGCAGGCAAAATCTAGTCTTCTATAAATTTCAAAAGAAGCATGGTTGCAGCCCTGGGCCCTTATTCTGTATGATAGTGTAAACGCGTAACGCGGCCGTGTCATGTTATCTTCGAGAAATGTGCGTGGAATGGTATTCTGTAAGCCAAATTTCTATAGTCCTAAACATGATGCGTTGTGTTACGTGCTTGTTACACACTGTTTAAATAACGTGCGGGATAGAGAATAAGGCCCCTGTTCGGTTAGTGTATTGGGCTTTTGGATCAACAGCAACTAATGACATTGACGGATTTCTGTGAAGCAGTAGATTCGAATATATCTATAGAGTGCCTCTACTATTTTAATATTTAGTTAGATTTATTCATTAAAAGCCATCGCTTGTGGCATTACCCGCATATAAAGCCTTTCTTGCTAAAAAAAAGTCGCTAAACAGTGTACCACGCAAATGACAAATGAGCGAGATGAAAAGTAGCCTATGTTTTAACGCAAAACATGGCATACCCGTATGCCATATTTCATCCAAATCCATTCAGTTGTTTTAGCGTTTACTTCTAACAAACACCCAAACATTTGCATTTATAATATTAGTACTAAGTACTATATTATGGAACTAAAAGAGACGAACAACTCATTTACAAAAAAATAGTAGGTTAATAGGTTTCCAGAGGTTACGACCCTACCTTATTTATTTTTTCGTAAATATTCCTCGTTTTTTATACATTCATTCGTAAATTTACAGATTCATAAGTATCGTTATTTCAACCACGCGTTGCTCTTTTATCATTTTGGTCGGCGTATGGGCGTTGATCCACTTATTTCTATTGGAATAAATATGTTGATTAGTTCTTTATAAGGTGACCTCTGTGGACTAAAGGGCATGGCAGATGTGTATATTGGAGACATTTTACCCGACTACGCCGCAGCAAGTAATGATTTCTGGAAAAATACCATCCACGCGAATGACACAAATATATTGATTTTTTTTCCGTTAATTTTTTCATGAGCAGTCACGATCTTAGTAGAAAATAAAATTTTGTTTAGTAATCTGTAAAAAACTTTGAAATCTATTGATATTAGATATACATAAATTGTGACAGTACATTATAGATATTGAAGCAAAACTAATATGGGCGATCTTTACTAGAGCAACAGAAGCCAAAACAACAGTTTTTTTAATTTTTTGTCTGTGTGTATGTTTGTGTACGACTCACGCAAAAACAATTGAATGGAATTGAATGCAGTTTTCACACATGTTTTGCTAGAGAACTACCTTTAAATATAGGTTCAATTTCATCTTAGGAAACAGAGCAGGACTTTTATCCTGGAAAAACCTTCACCATGGCAATGCCGCGACCAAATGCTAGTTTCTAATAAAACTTCATTATCATGTCGATTTTTTATATGAGAACCATATCGTTACATAGACGAAAATATAAGTAGGTTAACACACACTATGATAATTTGGGTTCTGATTGTAAAATAACAGATCTCATCCTAATATTCTCTTTTGTATGTTTGTGAGAATAAGGAATATGTCATGTTAATGATATTTTTAATGGAAGAAAGTCCAAAATAAAATAATAAGGATATATAACAAAAAGAAACAAGCAACAAATAAAAAAGTTAGAGCACATTCCAAATATGTTTCATGTTTAGGGCTAAGACATACGTTCCTGTCGAAGCCAAAGCCAATCATGCGAGAAAAAGACAGCATGATCTATTTTGACTAGTTCCTATTTTTTGTCGCTTTATATTTAATGTGACCATTGTGCAGTGGGCAGTAGCGGTAGTGAGGTAGTAATTTATTGGTTGAATGGAGGTCGAGGGCATTCGTACGGAAAACCGCGTGATTTTGCTTTGTATCAATTTGTTTTGATTAGTTTTTCCTCTTATTTTTGTAGGATAATTGTGTTTTTTCATCGAGTTACGATGATCCCTTTGTAATTCGATTGAATTTTGGTGGAACGAATGTTAAATGTTTCCTTATAAAAAAATGTTTTCTATCTCTCTGGGTTGAGTTAAACAAGAAAAGGAATAGGCCGGCATAATTGTTGCGACTGGTGTGGGGTAATCATCTCTCACCACCGACATTCTATCTGGATCCTACTAACCTTACAATCAAGGTCAGTGTGGTCTTTGCTGTGCCTACATTGAGCTAACTAAAACAGGAGCTTACCCACTCTGATTTCAGCCAATAAACAAATTCTCTATATTTCCAGATGAAATATGGAAGCTGACGAGGTCTCCTCATCTGAAAGACCTGGATGCAACGAAGCTTGACCAGGCTATAGCAAACTACACTCTCCAAGACACGCCGTTCATCACGTTTAATAACACAGAAGACACATGCAGAATTAATGGAAGCAGTCAGCTAGATTCCTCTGCGTTAATCATGGCTTCCGCTGCCGCCATCGCGTTACTGAGAAGGATGTATTAGAAGATCGATTTAAAGAGGCTAATCTTGTTTGTTTATTAATACATTATGGAACGCTTCCCAAGAGTATTTATACCAAAATTAAACTGTTAAATTAGAGTTAGATTAAATTTGTTTTGAATACGTTAATTCTTGAGATGAATGTTTAACATTATACAATTGTTTTGATATAGTAAGGGCCTGTTTCGCAACTTCTGAGTAAATCATACTTTACATAAATATATAAGCCGACCAAATACATAAGTTACACTCTGATCTATGCTACCAAATAAATTAGAAGTAAAATTAGTACTATCTGCATTACCTATTTAATACAATAACTGTCAAATTAAATTTACTTGAACTTGTGAAACAGGCTCTTAATATTTTTGGATATGACATAAGCTGTGAAATATTTTTAAGCCAAAATCAGCTGTTAAAATTTAGAGTATTTTGAACTTTATTGCTGATATCTCGTTTATAGTATCTATCGAATATAATGTAGCTTTGGTTGTTGCCGAATTTAGGAATTGAAAGTAAATTAATTTTTGTCTGTTTGTTGAGGCTATGGAGTATTATTATTGCTAAGTACATTGTAGTTATTAGATTATTTATGTTGAGGCCAATGGAAGCGTTACAATTATAGCGTTTGAGGTGTTATTTATGATATTAATTCATAGACTTGAAGAATGGTATAGTATTGTAGATATTAAAAACCCGTGCCCATTAGTGGGAAAGTATATAATACAGGGCTGATATTATAATCACTTTTTCTAATGAGTAGTATATTTTTTGTCGCTTTTACTCAGTCCATTCCCAAGTCTATGTGTAAACTTGAGCCCTGAATAATGCTAAAATTAAAAATGATCTAATATAAAAACGCCATTACAAATATATTTACTTTGTTACCTAAACCACCTCATCAGTTTAGAAGTCCTGAAACTCTTTCAATAGATGAGACTATGAGATTCATCTTTAATGTGGTAACTAAAAGTAAGCGGGTTCGCTTGAACTGTATTGAGAATTTATTTAATATCCATCACATTATGTGATGTAATATACTGTAGTTAATGATTTCTTATGTTTACGTGAATGTTAAACATTGTAATAAAACTATTTAATTTTATTCCGGTAAATTTATGTTATTATTATCTGCCGAAGTTTCGAAGGCTTTGCAGCCTTCGTGAGTCCTCCTACCTGTGACCTGAAGACTGCAGTCTTCGAAACGTCGGGAGAAAATAATAATATAAAGAGCCAGAATAAAATCCGTAAATTGTTTTATTTCATAGTAATTATTCTACCTCTTTTAATTGAAACAAATTGTATGCTGATTAATTTAAATGAAACTAAATTTAAACGTTTATTATAATATATTAATAAGCTGTTTTTTTATTGTTCACTAACTTCGACTTGTGAAATTCCTTTCTTGGTGAAAGTCTCAATCTGCTTTTTCTATGATTGAAAATTCCTAATTTCTATATGTTAATTTACGAGTTGATATCTCTGTATGTCGAGTATCTTCCCAATGAAACGGTTTATGAATCATCGCTAATACCTTAACGGTTAGCGCGATAACCGTGTTTTTTAGAAGCATTCTATTCGAAATTTATAATAAATAAAAAATATTAATTAAACATCATTTGTCTGCAATATGTTATCTTCAGTTTGGTTGTTAAATTTTTTTTAAGATATGTACGATCTTTCTTTAATTTAATGATGAAAAAAGCACTAAAATTTTCGATCCATGCATCTCCTACATTACACATTATTTTAATTTGTAACCAACTTTAATAAATAGACAATTTAATAAGGATTATTTAAGAGGTTTAAAATTTTTTAATTAATTTTATTTACTGAGTTTATTCGTAAATCTTTGCTAATACACCGCCCCGTAACTAGTGCGCCATCAACTATGGAATGAATTATTCAAGGTCGTTTGCTGGTTTAGACGTCTTAAAAGACATGAGAAATTCTTACAATTTACAAGATAAAGTAACATAATTATTGGAAAATTTAAAATAAACCATTTTTATATTGATGTTAATACAATCAGTTAAGCCCACATTGGTGTACAAAAATTTTGACACTTAAAATATTATATAGCCTTGGATAAACTACCGTCAGTTTAAAATAATTGAAGAAACCTGAAAACAATAACTGAATTATGTTTTCAGGGTTTCAGTCTGAGTTTAGAATAGACTAAATAAAACATTATTAACCGTCATCTGCCGAGAAAATGTAGCTGATACTTAACAAAGTAAAACGTTAACTGTGGTTCGTCTTTAACCCCGGTTAGCTGTAAATCGTTTCAATATACGCCGCTAGATGGCATTGTTACAAAGCCGCGACGCTTAGAAATCGGACTGCAATAAGTGACAAGACGAGTTAGGATCATTCCTCTAAACGCATCTTACTGCCTAAGTGGTATACGTAAAGGTTTCATCTAATGCAGCTATACTCTAAGTGTGTTCCGCGGAACCCTAGGGTTCCGTGATACCTCTGTCGGGGTTCCGCAAGAATTTAGAAAAAATCAAAACACCTCTCTCAATAATAATTAGTAACTGTTACATTGTACTTTTATTATGCTGATTAATAAAAATACACTTATAAAACAATTGTTTTATTGTAGGGTTCCATCAAGTATTTTGCTTCCCAAAAGGGTTCCGTCATTTAAAAGTTTGAGAACCACTGATCTAATGAAATACTTTACTGCATTCAATCTCTGCCACCAAACAGCAGTATAAAAGCTTCTGTACCTACTGAAATGAAATAATTTATTTCTATTCAATAAAATGTGAAACATTATTTAGTTTTTGTAATTACTCTACGATCAGTTCGGAACGCAGTTTCCACCAGAAAAACCGGACAAGAAATTAGTGTTGCTCTTTTGTCAATAGCTGAAATTAACTTTTCTTAAATTTTCTAACGTTCCGCTCAACTTCCTTAATTTTTTCTTTCATAAGAACCTTATCCTGACAATAACAAACACAACAAAAAAAAATCTGTAAAATCGGTCCAGCCGTTCACGCGTGATGCGTGACCAAGGAAATAGGGATTCATATATTTATACAGATAGATAGAAGATGTACAAAGGACTTCATTGTCTTCAATCATTACTCAAGTTTTTCAGTAATATCGGTACGATTGGACTTCTAAATTAAACGGATTTATTAAAATTAAAACCCAAAACAATCTGTGAAACTTCGCTCTGTCGAATTGAATATCGAAGTATAAATATTTTGTTGACCGGTATAGAATCATTATAAATATGTAATGTGAAAAGTGAGTGTTATTAAAAATATTCGAACAACTTTTTAATAATAAAACTGACACTGAATATTAGAGAAAATGAAGTAAGATCAAGGTACACTATTCCGTCTATAGTTCGATATTCGATATTTTGTAATTAATACCATTCTGTTCAAAGGACAGTTGTGATAGCCTTAAAGGTAAAAAAATCCTCTATACCTATACTGCCATTAAAGCTGTCCTTCGATTAGAATGTCCGTAATTGCAAAAAAACCGAGATGTCCTCGTAGAGGGAATAAGGCCCACTGACCTCCATTATTATTATTTTAATTTTATATGATATTAAAGAATCTATTTGACTAATTGGTTTAGCGGCAGCGTACTTATAACAAGGGATTGATCCGACTATAAGGTCAAGCGTTGAGCTTTTACGTATTATTTCAATAAAAAATTAATAAAACTGTGTGCATTCGAGGAGAAAACGCAGAATCTACTTGTTTGTTAACATTAAAAAAAATCTGTAATTGCATCTCTACCATTTGAACACGACATAAACTTGTTTGTTAAAATGTTTCGTATGTTTGTTACTAAACAAAGTTGCCGGAGTAAAAAAGTTTGTCAAAGACATATTGTCATGAACTACATCGTTTGAGAGTTGTGCATTTAGTGTATTGTAATTGTTCAGAATTGTGACAAATGTAAAGGGACGAGTGTAGTTTTGTTCTTTGTAATGGTTATTAATTAAAAATGTAGAGTGCCTCTTGTTATAAAACTTATGCAGGCAGCTGCAGAGCATATTTTTGCACATATCTACTAACATAGAGTTTAAATTTGGTGCGATTTATCCATAAATACATTGTCTTTCAAAAAGTTTTCTGACATTGATGACGCAAAGTATTAAAAAAAGATCAATAGAATAAATTGAAAAGTAAGGCTTGCAGTGATATTACCGAGATCACCTTATAAATGTGAATAATCACATCAAAGGAATATCTTCCTACTTTTTGATAATTCTCAGACAAATAACCAAAAAGATTATCATGACATATTTATTTCCCGTTTTAAAGAAGCTAAGCCTCTACATAGAGTCTCTATATTGATCACTAACGTATTTCAAATTAAAAAAAAAACATACACCGATATTTTTTCGTTCAGAATTGATAAAACATTGAAAAGTAAACAGAACGAAATAAAAATTTCGTCTTCATATGACTGTGGTGTTTCGGTTCACCCGCGGAAAAACGAACGCAAAGGCTTCGGTGTGGATATCGAGCTGAAGTGCGGAGAGGGACGGCCTCCTCCCGCCCCGCGCCCTCAGAGCCCCGCGCGCTGCCTCGTCCGCAAACACCCCCAGTCACACGTTGTTAATGGGAGCGCTCGAACGGATTTACAACACAAACAATTTAAATGCTAACGGTTCTTGTCGTAAACTTTTAAAGCGCTGTCGCCGCTTCCTTTTTTCAACTATTAACTAATCGGTACTCTGCTTTTTAAATAGGAAATATTAATTTGTGTCCAACACTTTCTGACGTAAGGAGAAATGTGTAAAAATAGTAATTAATTATTTTTTTGTGAAATTAATTTATAGTCAGTGCCATGTCTAATATATCGGACGATATCTCTTGGAATTCACACAACTATTGTGGTGAGTAGTTAATAGTTTTGTAGTCTATTCATTACAGCCGCGATGGTATTTAAATTTTTATTGAAATCTTGCAATTGTTTAAAGCATATTGTGTATTATGATATGGATATCATGTAAAAATTCCAGTACATCCAGAGCCACTAGTTGAAGCTGTGCGTTGCCAACCAATGTTAAGAATTTGATTAAATCCTAATAATTCAATGGTCCGATATAAAAATATACTTTACATAATTTACAATTGAAAATTAAGCAGTTAACCTGTTGCATTCATGCAAACGCAAATTTTGGTAATATTCAGTTTCATACCTTCACATGTCTACTAATTTTAAACTGCGAATTTAAATATCGATATGCTATCTTGCTTAAAGGTACTTTTGCACAAAACCTATATTTAATGAACAATAACTCACGATTCTTATGTCCTTTAATTTAGAAGACTTTGAAAGATATAAAACAATGGAAGCACTAAATAGAATTAATGTCGATAACCGCGAAGGTTTGCCCCGCTTGTAACAGTCATTTTACAACTATATCTATAACTCTACGTCGTACATTTATTATAATTCAAATGAGCTAATAATTGGACAGGTTAAAAATATACGATAACTAGGTCACAGCGAACTAACTACTTCGCAAAACAAACATAATTTCATTAAATTGGCCATGCTTTATGAAATTTTAATGTACTATGAGTATTGTAAATTACAGTTAAATGCTTCTAATGTTCAATAATTATCACAGATATTAAGTATAGGGCAGTTGAAATGCTCTTGAAATGTATTGGGACTGTATAATGTTTTCCAAAGGTAAACAAACACTGCCACGACTGCCTCCATTGCGTAGTTGTGTTGCAGTAAACAGGGAGGTCTCGGGTTCGACCCTCGGGTTGGGCAAAATGTCGGGTTTTTCTGGTCAGTATCAGCTCGAATTTGTTGGTGCTGATGCCTGATATGGCGATATTCGTCCTTTATCGCATATAGAACCGAAAGCACATGGCGGAAAAAGAGCGCACCTGTTGCGCCTCTGCCTACCTCTTTGAGACAAGGCATGAATGTATGGAAGATAAAAAGCAAGAAACATTAAAAAAGTAAAAGCTATACAGCAAAATAATCACAATACTTGAACACAATGAAAGAAACTGCATAGATCCAGTTTTTGTATCAGGGTGCTTTCAGCGGAATAACTTGCTCCTATTACTCAGTTGAATAAAATACTTATTTTGCTATAACATTCTACTCAATGTAGAGTTTGCAAGTAGCAATTTAACAGGGATCGAATACAAGATGCATTTCTATTATAATCGTTAACGCTAGCCTTATGTATCAGAATTTACCTATCTTATCGATAGACGTATCGCTAGGAAATGTCATTATTATACATTATTTTGTTTCAATTAACGTTAGCGATTGTAAAAAGGCTTGACTGCATAACTGGCTATTTTCCCACGGAAGATAAATCCATATCGCGAACCTTCGATCTTAGATACTTGAATATAAGGACTAATTTAAATTCAACGTCGCATTATTTTAATAAATTCACGAATGATCCTATTGTTCCGTGAAAGTTAATTCGTCAAAAGCGAATAACCGTTAAGATTCAACATGAAGCGAGCGATAAATTACTAAGGGAAATAAGTATATATTACGCGACGTGTCTTCGGCCAGATGTGAACGGAACGGGGTGACGTCAATCTAGGGCAGAGGGGGACCCTACGAGGTCTACACGACTTTAGCAAAGGCAAGCGGAGCTTGGGTCCGGTAGTTATTACTACTTTGTATTTGCAGTCCTTAAGAGATTTTGACCTCGCCTGCCTCGTTGACGTAGCCGGTCGAGCACGGTCGAGTTGAGGTCGCGGGTTCGAACCCAAGGGAAAAGCGATACTGAGTTAGTCATTATCAACCGGTAATTTGGTATTTGCATTCGGTATGAATCGTCATATCGCCACAAAATCCAGATTCCCGGCTATCGAAGCGCGCCATCTTTCACATCGTGGAACGGAATACGCGCGGCGGAGTGGATGCACCTGTTGCGCTCTCTGCCTACGCTTGCGGGGATACAAGGCGTGAATTTGTGCGTGTGCTACATTTCCTAATAATTTACTTTGCCAAAGATTCCGATATAACTTAACATAACTAAATCTAAAATCAGTTGTTTCTATACAGCTTAGCGTGACCAATCGTTGATATCTAATCAGTTCAAAGCGAAACAAGTAATCAAAGGCATAAAGTCTCTTTTTCAACTTCATAGTTAACAGAATAACACCCATTTTTCAAAACAGGCTATGCATCCATAATTACTGCATCTGCGTGCACATACTACCAATTTCATATGCCTACAAACCCGTCAAGTGGTGACCCTCACATGTAAGATTCAATGGCACGTTCACAGGAGAGGGATTGATGCGGCAACGCGAGCCGTGCCGTTAAAGGTACAAATGGACGTCGCCCACCGGCCCACGATGCAAGGACGCAGTTACTCACGATAACTTGACGCTCGGCAATCAGTTAATATCAGATTTGGGACGGCGCAATAGCGCCTTGAAAATGAGCACTATTGACATTTGAAATATAAGGCCAAGATGATCTTTTTACATGACTATATTATATCTCAGATTATGATTTTTTTTGATTACCTATGACTCCCAAACTTCTAAGCTTAAACAAAAATTCATAGCGATAATAACTCTATACTTACCGCCCTCATAAAAATATAGTAATTGCCTGTGCGGCTAAGGCCTAATCAGTGGTAGAGGAGGCCCGCGTCCAGCAGTGGGACAGTATATAAGACAGGGCTGATACAATTAATAGTTTAATATATTTTGTGAGAACTGACAGCCTGTGCCAAGGGCTTTAGGGGGCTTAAACATTGCACAGGAATATCATAAATAATGTAAGCGATTACTTACAAGTTTCTTTTAAAAATTCACCTCTAAGAGATAACATCCCATCCGCATAAAGAATCTACAGAAGCCTTGCTAAAGTCTATTGAAGTTAAAAAGGTGGTCTTCAATATCAATTTTATACCACCTGATAAAGCTGAAGACATATATTGCATAAAACTCCGGTCTAATCAAGAGAATTAGTCAGATTCTAAATTTCACTCTTGTGAAACCGCATTAAAACACGCTAGATGCCTCCGCTTTCCAACATGTCGGTCCCGATTTATGGAAGGCTTATGTCCAATAGTGGACTTCGTGTGGATGATAAAACCACAATAAGCTAAAAATAATTTCATTGGACCTTCAAGTAATATAGTCAATAGTTCCTCTGATATCATGGATGCTTATTACTTATTAATTCACGTATCGTCAAAAAACGAGAAAGAATACTCATTAACGCCATCTACAAAAAATAATATTTCCTAGTCTACTTTTACCCCTGTAACGGACATACGCGGATGAAGTGGCGAGTAAAAGCCATAGTAATGAAATATGCAGTAAACCAAACTGCCAGTTCGGCAGCTTTACGTAATATTTCGATAATAAGTTAATGAACGGACCGGCCACTCAGTTGCGGTTGAAAGTGCTTTCAAAGCGTACCGTTGCCACTTATAAATTGGATTTGTTGGTATATTATTGATAAATACGGACTCATTTGGGTAATGGAATTGGTTAATTAATAATTGCAGTTTTTGTGACGTCAAAGGACAGAAACCGTGAAAATTTTTTATACCTGTTTTTCATTAAGTATATTAGTAAATTTATTAGATCTAGTAATGCTTAATATGTTTCGCTTCGGATTTAAATGATTGCATTTTTTTATCTAGGTTTTAATTTCGCGTTTGCATTATGCTGCGATAAAGTTTACCTCTAAACTATTTTAATATAATCCGATAATGTATATTATTTACGCAATGAAACCTGAAAATCTTAGCTCATATACAAGTGCATGAATTAAAAATTTCAAGTACAAAAATCTGAATAAGTGCACTTACCACATCTGTCGCGGCTCGACACGGAGAGATCCTGAACTCAGGAACTGCAGCATGAAAGAAACAAAATACTTTATAGCATCCATAATTATAAATCATAAACAGATATTTTGAACTTCACATTTAAAAATATTTTCATATTCAACTACGATTGATGTTTCCTTGTTCAAATCATTTAATAATTAGTGTTTTATTAATTCAAGGTTTTTTAATACTAATAACGCAATAGATACAACATTTTACTAGTAATGATTATAACTTGTTAGTTTGTATCAACTCTAACGCCACCTACAATGTAATACCTTCCCCCCGACTTCGGGACTTTATGCTAATTCTAGATTGCATTCTGTGCAACAAATCAAATTTTCCGAGATATTTAAATTTAAATGAACCCTACACTCCTGGGAAATACGCGCAACATGTGCCACATTGTTGCACAACATAACAATAGTGACATGTTTTATCGCAATTACCATTATTATTGAATATGAAGTTAAGGTATAACGCTTTAAAGAAACAGTATATATAATACATCAGTGTATAATAACAGGTTTTATCTTGTTATGTTGAATAACATTTAAACTCAGATAAAACAATGTTTTATAACAGATAAAGCATTACTAGAATGACCTTTGGTGCCTTGCTAATAAATGTTAATACGGTACGTATAGTAAACAAATCAAATGGATTTCTATATGTGAAACAAACCAATGACCGAACTTACAACTTCACGTTTCATTCTCTTTTAAGTACGCCGCCTAGACCAATAAGTTGGAAACATTAGATATCAATTTATTTCTTTATAATTATAATAGATATTCGGTAAGTTATGCTGATAATAAATAAAAACATTAATAATTAAATTATTTACGTATAAAAGATAAAACCCGAACATCATATTAACAAAATATAACTACAGAACGTAAACAAAAAGCGTATATAAAGGCTACACTTCAACGTTAAAACAAAAAAATAACGTTCAATACCAAAAAACAAATTTTCATCGAAATACACTCGATAGCCGCCCAGGTAGGCGGTGCTTGTTCTCGGCAAAACCAATTGCAATATTCCAATTTTTAAAATGAGAAATCCAATATATAATAAAGCCGTATTAACTTGTAAATATGTGCATTCCGCGAACACTTACTGCCAGACGATGTCAGGGCGTATTCCATGCGTGATATTATAAATACATTGTATCAAAACTAGTCTTGTTTTCATGGATAGGTAGAAGTACTTCACAAGTTATAATATTATACAAACATACAAAATTTTCCAATCTTATCGAAGCCGAGATGTTTGGCGAAACGTTCGTATTACACGATACTTGCCGGCTTCCTTCTTGTGATATATGTTAACTATTAAAATAAATTATAAAATTATTTTTAATAAATAATATTTATATCATAGTGAGCTAAAATCAAATTATAATTAATACCTATATTTTGTGTCAGCTTTCGGAGAACTTCACCCTGCGCCATTGCTGAGAGGTATCCCTGTATCATGATTACATTACGCTAGCCACTACTCCACAAGTCCGCATCCTCGCCGTCGAGGACCTCGCCATGTTTTCGAATATTCCTCAATCGCTGATGTCTCCATTCTCCTAGTGACCGTCCTGAGCCAAGGTTCGTAATCCATTAGTGGATTGCTCTCAGCATGATCACTTAATTCATAGGGTTACGGGTGCCTGAAGCGCTCCTTCTCATGTTCGGTGTATTTGTATATGCTCATGGACGTCAGGCTAATAAACGTAGTAGCCATGTCATATTTCATGTTATACGACGTTAACCTGGCTTAAACCTTACGCAATCTCAGCTCAGAGGTTAATAAACGAATGATCCAGTCAGTAGTTAACCCAACTCTCTATCTCGGCTCGCCAATCGTACGGAATATAGGAACTACGAAGTTAATTTTATTCGATTCCACTTATATATATATATATATATACCTACGCACAGCTAGGTATTACAAAGGTCACTAATATAAACAGCTTAAGGTGGTAGCTCAAGGTCCATTTTCATACATTTTGTTTCGGCTTTAATCTGGGTAACTAAACAAGTATTGGCAAGTAAAGAATTTAAATTCACGTCTAGTTAGTGATTAGTTCTCGCAGTTGAAAGAAAAATGTAAAATAATTAATAATCATGGATATTTCGGCCTTTAAAATTTAATATGACGAAATTTTAAAGGCAGAAATATCCATGATTATTAATTATTTTTACATTTTTCTTCAACTGCGAGAACTAATCACTAACTAGACGTGAATTTAAATTTTTACTTGTACTTGTTTAGTTACCCAGATTAAAGCCGAAACAAAATGTATGAAAATGGACCTTGAGCTACCGCACTTAACAGGCTCAGTAGGCGATAAGCCGATCTGTCTAAAGATAGGCTGGTAAGTCTCAATTTAAGGGGATTAACTCGATCCGCGCCTAGGCGTAAAATAATAACACAATAAAATTTAATATCTCGAATTATTGAAGATATAAAATTATAAACGTAAAAGAAGGTTTAAATATAGAATTTCAATATCGAACATGAAATGTTGCCGACAAACCTATATTCGCCGGGTATTCCGAAGAATTCTCGCATCCGGCCAATACCGGTGCGTTTCGAGCCGTTTTATCAATAGTCCAATCCGGCGCGGCTCGAGTCCTGATCCACTTACTTAAAAATAGTTTGTGATTTTTATTCAAAAGATTTTATGATGGTATAGCTTTAAAGAGAATTCGATTGCGAATTTTTCGATTTAGTAATAAAGTAAACCGTATGGATATTACATAAAATATTCTTAAAGTAACCTTTTTATAGCAGATTCGAGTGAAGAAATTAGGAAGTATGACAAACAACCCTAATATATTTAAAGTATAGTAAAATGTAACGTGCCAGTCGGTAATATTAAACCACTCTTTGAGAAATACTCTTTAATATTTATTAACTTTGCCTTTGTAACAAAGACGGTAAAAGCTATGTATGGTATAAGTACTATAATGAGGTAGATATATGCTAATAAACTAGAATTGGATATAAATGATCATCAATATTTTATTCATGAAAATATTCTTTAAAAAAAATTTATTAATTCGAAAGTCGATTCGTGACTTAAAAACTATACAGTCGAAATGTAATTTTTAAAAAAAGGTACAACTGGAGCAGGCGACCTTAATTACGCGAGCGGCGACAGTATCGTGTTTTTTTTTCATCAAAATTAATATCGAAGACTTTTTTAAATAAATAAATAATACTTCATAATAAGAAGACGCACGTCCATATGTTAGTTTAGTTTTAGGTATACGCGAAACTCCAAGACAAAGTTAAAAATATAACAATTACGGTGGAAATTATAACTTGTTTACGTTTTATTAACGTTTAGGTCCCTTTTGTAAAACTGCATTCATACTTATACGCGTCTTAGTTGTAGAGTCCATGCAATGAAGTATCAAGATTAAGAGATAAATAAGTTGCCTTTTTTATATTGGGATAAATTTTGGACCTCATTAGCATTGCATGTTTGTTGAAAATATATATTTTATACTATGATTATGTTATAAGTATAACATAAAAAAATAGTATGCCTCCAATTCGCGAATATACAACTCAATGTAAAAACACAACATAAACCTGTTATGACAACAAAAAACCAATCACGACCCAAACATTCCATGACAGGGTTACCCAATGAATTTTAAATTGGGAACAGATTGCAAAGTCGCCGTTCTTAATAATAGATGGCGTTAAACAATTAATGGGGAAGATCGCCCGGCGCGAAGATTGACGTCACGCCACACGCACCGCGACGCGCATGCCATGTGTATGAGTAGAAGCTAGAACTTTTTGCACCGCCGATATGTTTCTTTTGCGCAAACCAGCATGTAGTTAATGAGGTCGACGTGAGCATGCCACTGTATCGCGTAATTGGCTTTCATTTGTTTTAATGAATAAAGTACTTTTTCTAAATTATTGTACAAGCCACACTGATTCTTGGAGCATGCCTCCGAATCAATGTGACTTAATCTGTCATCGTAAAGTTCAGTAGAAGTTAGCCCCGATTTTTTTCGACCGGTCGATTAAAGCTTTTGATTACATTTAATTTGTTCCAACACCCGTATTGATACCGCTGTAACATCTAAATTGATTAGGGACCGTTATGTCGTGGCCATTGAAGCTTATTGGCTTTACGGTGCTTAACATTGGTTCGGCGTTGTGTAGGTACGCCTACCGTGAATGAGAGCCACGCACATCAAAATTTACAAGGCGAGGCTCAAACTGAGCTCCCGATCGATCGGCCTAACTCACACGGTCATGACGAGTGGCAAGAACGATGTAAATAGGCCGTCCCGGCGGCACCTTATCGAAAAAAATAAATAAGGAGTTTTCACACAGTGGTACCTGATCATGTGGCCCGTGGGGGCGGAGGCAAGCTGACACGATATGCGACGACGGAGGAGGACGAAGCAACTCTCAGGGAGCTTCTACTTAGGTACGTGATTTAGTGACAGGACTAGCTTTCCGCCTTTATTACTGGCTTCATTTTGCATTGTCGATTCATAAGGATTCTGTGTGTTATTGTGTCTATTACATATTTTCACCTTGGCTTGGCATCCCAAGTATCTTGTATTGCAGATATAAGGGTGCGCCCGACGCGTGACCGGTAACGGTGGCTATTCATCTCACTGTTCCCTTCCATGACATCGGACCACAGCACAAAGTGTTACGTGCCTAGCGTCAATGGCCATGACGATCTCTATGCTATCAGATATCATCCCTCAAGTCTCGCTTGACACTCGCTAGCACCTTCGTTAGGGCGTTAGGAGACTGCATGTGTGTGATTCGTGGCGTGTTCTATCGTAGTGTATGTGTGTTCTTCGGTGTTTATTTTGTGTCATTACTGTGTGTACGAGGTGTCAAGGGCACATGCTTCGCTGCGTTCTAGCGTTGAGGCAACGCATCATCACGCCTTAGACGATGGATCACCGCATTCACTTACAGAAAGACTCACTTGACTTATAGCTGTGTGTGTAGATTTTTTATCAATTGATAGAACAATCACGCGTAGGTTACGTAGTGAACGCAGATATAAACCAATTGGACGAAACGTTTTTTTCCAAATTTAAAAAAGAAATTTTATAAATTACAAATTATTCCAAATTTAAAAAATGACGGTACGCGTTTGTGACGCTATAGGAGCGTGATTCAAGTTCAAACCGCGTGATGAGTTGAAGGGCAGACTGATAATGATGTAATTTTGTGGTTCAGCCTTCAAAGACAGGTGAGCGTGATGAGCATGAATCTGTCCGCCAAGCTGGACGAGCTACAACGAGGCGACCGACAGCTCGAGACGACGGTCGCTCTCTGCGAGATCAGGACGCAGCTCCAAGAGCTTACCAAGAGCGTCGAATCATGCCAGAGTGAAGTCTCAGAGGTAAATATACTTTTTCTATAAACGTTATATAATTAACAAAACACCGTGTCCAACCAGGGGCCTTATTCTCTATCCCGCACGTTATTTTGACAGTGCGTAACAAGCACGTAACACAACGCATCATGTTTAGGACTATAGAAATTTGGCTTACAGAATACCATTCCACGCACATTTCTCGAAGATAACATGACACGGCTGCGTTACGCGTTTACACTATCATATAGAATAAGGGCCCAGGGCTGATACGTGCCATGTTATGGCAAAGTTCACCTGATGGTAAGTGCAGTCAAACAAAAGACTGATAAAAGGCCCTCGCCGACCTGCTTCAGTGAGTAAATGAGTCACACCACACATCATCAAATCACCACAGCCCATAAACTTCATCAATTTATAATATTGCATTAATCAATCAGTGAATATAAATTAAATTGACATGCATAATCGAAATGCGTCGAGAGTAAATACCAAATTTATGTTTGCATTACAAATGGAACTATGCAAATAGCATCGGCGTCACTTCCACATGCCAACATTAATACCGTGTAAACAGACGGACGGTGACGCTGGGAATATTCGATATAAAATCACTCGGCCGTTTTAAATAAGGAAAACATGTTTGTAGATTTTTTATTCGCGTCAAAAATGTATGTGGTGACATATATTGACAAAGGAAGTATTCGAACCTAACTACAGGGTTATTATGTAGTGCCCCCTTAGAACAATAACTAAAAGTGCCCCGTACTACTTACATACTTGAAACTTCTGTTTATGGAAACAAATGTTTACTGTTTTTGAAGACCTGTTCATGTTTTCTTAGTGTTTGAATATCAGAATATTACGTTAAAACGTATCGTATTATTTTTTATGACTTTAAGGTTATAGCTTAAGGTCCATTTTTCATACATTTTGTTTCACCTTTAATCTGGGTAACTAAACAAGTATTGACAAGTAAAGAATTTAATACGACGAAATTTTAAAGGCCGAAATATCCATGCATATTAATGATTTTTACGTTTTTCTTTCAACTGCGAGAACTAATCACTAACTAGACGTGAATTTAAATTCTTTACTTGTCAATACTTGTTTAGTTACCCAGATTAAAGGTGAAACAAAATGTATGAAAAATGGACCTTAAGCTATAACCTTAATATCATAATGTCAGTAGAGATAATATATATACAGGTCTATACTTTTCATCAGTTGAACTGTTGGTCAATTTCAAGTTTAAATATTTATATTTCAGTTTCGGACTGCTTCGGTTGTAGTTGTATTGCTTGTGCGGTACGACACCGCTCTGAGGTAGCAAGTTCGATTCTCAGATTGAGCAAAGTGATATTGGGTTTTACTTCTCAATATTAGCCCACAGTCTGAAATTTGTGCCCCGTAACGCTATAAGCTCTTTCCCTATCACATCATGTGGCGGAACATTCAGGCAATAAGTTTTCCTGACTGTACCTCTGCCTACCCCTTCTGGGATTAAGGCATGTGTGTGTTCAGTTTAAATGTCGAAATATTTCGCTAATTACAAAATATATACCGAGCGTAAAAAGTATCAATAATGAAAAATATTGTAAATGATATGATATTACTGGATATTCATAAATAAACAAAAGGTGGTAAACAGCCCTCATAAAATATGTGTGATATTCATCGCTAATATTTTCATTGGATGATCGGGATTAAAATATATTTCACGGAATGATGCTTTCATTAAAACGAACGCTATTTTCTGTTTATTTAGCTTTAACATCATTAAAACAGATCATTTTACTGGGCCCTTATTCTGTATGATAGTGTAAACGCGTAACGCGGCCGTGTCATGTTATCTCCGAGAAATGTGCGTGGAATGGTATTCTGTAAGACAAATTTCTATAGTCCTAAACATGACGCGTTGTGTTACGTGCTTGTTACGCACTGTTAAAATAACGTGCGGGATAGAGAATAAGGCCCCTGCATATTTAAATGAACAACGACATAAGTTCGTTAACTTGTAACGTATAAAGGTGTACTATTTGATATTTTATTGATTTATCATTATTGAAATTAAAAATAGTCACAATGACATGCCTTACTCCCAATAACAATATAAACTCACAACGTGGCCGTGTTACGTTAACTGCGTAAAAGAAGCATTATCAGGGCCCTTATTCTGTATGATAGTGTAAACGCGTAACGCGGCCGTGTCATGTTATCTGCGAGAAATGTGCGTGGAATGGTATTCTGTAAGACAAATTTCTATAGTCCTAAACATGACGCGTTGTGTTACGTGCTTGTTACGCACTGTTAAAATAACGTGCGGGATAGAGAATAAGGCCCCTGCATATTTAAATGAACAACGACATAAGTTCGTTAACTTGTAACGTATAAAGGTGTACTATTTGATATTTTATTGATTTATCATTATTGAAATTAAAAATAGTCACAATGACATGCCTTACTCCCAATAACAATATAAACTCACAACGTGGCCGTGTTACGTTAACTGCGTAAAAGAAGCATTATCAGGGCCCTTATTCTGTATGATAGTGTAAACGCGTAACGCGGCCGTGTCATGTTATCTGCGAGAAATGTGCGTGGAATGGTATTCTGTAAGACAAATTTCTATAGTCCTAAACATGACGCGTTGTGTTACGTGCTTGTTACGTACGTTCTTATGAACGGATAAATTATGTGTAGAATAAGGAATCAGAGCCACGCAACCTACTACCCTAATGTATGAATTTCTTGGCCGACAACGCATTCCCGGATCTTCCCATATTATACATGGGAGGTGGACACCATTAATCAGGTCACCAACTTGACCCTACGCAAAAAATACATAAATATTACAGGTGAAACGCGACATGGTGGCCATCAAACAAGAGCTGGACACCGTACAGCAGGTAAAGGAGGAGATCGAGGAACTGCGGGAGTACGTCGACCGGCTCGAGGAGCACTCGCAACGGAGGAAACTGAGGCTCCTTGAACAGGTGCGTTCAATGTTATTACTAACAGCATAGGGTCGAGAATATCTTTAAGATACATTTTGGTAATTGCTCTTTCTTTGTTCTTTATACTAAACGTATGAAGTTAAAAATATCCTTCATGATACCAAGGAAATCAAATATGTGATCTATAAGCTATTTCCCTGACCTAGTTTTCTGAAACAATGCTATCTGTTTAAATAGTATTTTAAATACTAAATTACAGTTAGACCTTCATAACTTTGTTCTCAAGGTTCATGAAAACTGAGGCCAAAAACAATAGACCCTATTTCAAAGCACTAACATAATTGGAACACAATAAACAATGCGTTTTCAAACTCCACCTGGTTTCAGTAGAAACACGTAAATGTTTGAAACTAGCAAATTTACATTTACTGAATAAACACAAACAAGGAAAAGCGTAGGATTGATATTGACTGGTGTATAATAGACGCTACGTGACCTAACCAAGGTCAAAGAGCTTGTCGGATTCCGCTCTGATACTAGAATTATCTAATACACATTCGTGCAACTATCAAAATGAGATCGGGTCACACAAATATTTGGTGTTAGACTCTCAATTCACGACGCGATAAATGTGTTTTTTTTCTATATTTTATCTAGGACAAATAGTCGGTTCTTCGGAATACACGGACAACTTGTTGAAGAAAATTAGATTCACAAACGAACTTATTTGTTTAATAAATATCCGATTCCTGTTGTGTAGAAATTGTTTGGATTCGGACTGATTGTTGGCTTGTTTCTAGGGTCTTACATTCTTCCTGTCTTATGCCATCCTCGCTGCGGTGTTAGGCATGCTGCAGTTCGGCTACAACACCGGTGTCATTAACGCCCCCGGCAAGGTAAGCGGACTAACAGAATTAGGCAGATTTATATCCACTTCCATATTCTACTACCAAGTGTCAAGGTCAACCTTAAAGAAGGCGGTTTTCTTTCCACTTCTAATATTTCTAGATATGAGAAAAATCTTTATGACAGCCCTATGTTAAGTGTATTTTTGATTAATGATAATTCTAGTTGATTGATTTCACGAGTTATTGATAATTACACTTATAATTATAAGGATTTGAACGTCACTCTGGCTGTTTGACCGCCCAGTAAGAGTGCCAATTGAGATATTCAAATCGCCGAACCCGATGAAATTTCCGTTATCAAAATACTTTTAACCATTTGTATCTAAAGCAATATCTATGTCCACAGAACATCGCCAACTTCATGAAGGACGTGTATAAGAATAGATACGGCCTGGACCTCCACGACGACACGGTTAACCGTCTTTACTCCATCGCGGTAAGCATCTTTGCTATTGGCGGGATGCTGGGCGGCTTCTCCGGGGGAATGATCGCCAACCGATTTGGAAGGTAAGTACCAACATTATTTCAAAATGAATTCAATTTTGTTTTTGGTTTTAAATAATCATAGTAAATTAACATGGCGTCACTCAAACTGCGATACGTATTATGATATTTATATTACATGTGTAAGCTTCTGCGCTGAAAGGAATTAATCCACGCTACCATCGCTTCGTTATAACGGTCAAAGTATTGGAGTATTACAGCAACACTAATAATAAAATTCGTTCAGCTCTTTTCATAAAGCGTCACAGAAAAACTCAAAGGAAATGTAAAAATATTTTTCATTGATTAATATTACTTTGGTAACGTATTTTCTACTATTTATCACAATAATATAGTACGTATTTAAGTCGACAGACCTTTTGAAATACATGGAAGTTTGTAAAGCAAGTAATTAATCAAAATATGCACCAAAAAATACTGATCAATAACAGAATAAAACTCACAAAAATATCTTATACTAATCAATGGCGCTAATGGGTTCTTTGAAACAAACAAAAATAAAAATGTTATGTACAAGATTAAAAAAAAATGGAAGGCTTAACGAATTAACTTCGATTTAGCTAATTAATTCCTAGAATTTATCTAGCAGAAGGTTTTTTTACAGCTTCTTAGAAACATTTTAATTATTTCACTTTAAAAATGTATTTATCTTTTTGTTTTTATTTAGATAAATTTAATGGCTACTTATTTTCATGTCTGATTAAATCGATTGTCTTTAAACGTCTTAATTGATTGGAATATAACACCTAACGTGTTACTAACTTACGAGTACAATTACTGAACTAAATAGGCAATATAACAACTGCAAAACTAACGATCAATAAATTATTATAGTGAACACTCATAATACCAGAGAACCGTGATACCAAATAGACTTAGGTTATATAAGAACTCCAAAAACGTTCCTATGCTAAGATGTTGCCAAATCACGATAAAGTGAGACAAGATGCTGAAACTGGAGCAGTTTATACTGTAGACAATCTTAGCTGCAGCACAACTCTGTCTACAGGAAAGGAGGACTGCTTCTCAACAACATCCTAGGCATAAGCGGCGCTAGTCTCATGGGCTTTACGAAGATATCGCACTGCTACGAACTCCTCATATTCGGCAGGTTCATCATCGGAGTGAATTGTGGTAAGCAGCTTTGTAAATAAAATTGTGAAGGTTTTGTGTTTATTGAAAATAAATGCAGATTCCGTTATACGAATTTTGATAAAATTGGATATAGATAGACCATATAATACTATAGGCATTTTACGCAGGATAAGTTCCGAAGTAGGTGTGTGATGAATAGTAAAAATACTACTAGAGGATGGTGAGGGCTCGTCATGAGTCGATCATTTCTCATAGTTATGTTCGTTTGCGTAGATCTCTACTACAAGAGTTATTTTTACCATATACCATTGACATTGAGTTAATACATTGGTATACGACACGAACTTAACATTAAACACTTTTTTATTTTATCGCGTGTTCAACAAATTGTTTTCGGACACGATTCGATTTTTGTAGTATACCTAGCTGAGACTTTATATTGAAATAGCGTAATATCTTTCATCAACGTATTTTGGATATAATATCCAGGTTTGAAGACATTAAAATTGTTCGTACATCACTTCTAGTTACTGTTAAGTTACCACGGTATGAAGCTTTGAAAGAGTGAACGCGGGACAATACGGGAAAATATTGACATCCGAATCCATCGCTCCCTCACCGCCCAATCTCATATACCACATTAGATTTTTTTAATTAGTTTTTAGATATGGTCATAGCAAGTATGCGATCTAAAAATAGACTTACAAAAAACCTAAATAATTTACCATTCTGCTACAAAATCGGCACTTTAAACTATAGCGATGAACCCTCACCACATTACCCAAGAGCACATAAAATAATAGAGTGATACCCAAAAATATTTAACGATAAATATTCTCAGGCCTGAACACCTCGCTAGTGCCAATGTACATATCGGAGATAGCGCCGCTGAACCTCCGCGGCGGGTTAGGCACCGTCAACCAACTGGCGGTGACGGTGGGCCTGCTGCTGTCGCAGGTCCTAGGCATCGAACAGATCCTTGGCACCGACGAGGGTTGGCCGATACTGCTCGGTAAGTTTCAATTTAGAAAATACTATATTACGATAGGTATAAACTTTATGTATCAATGTTAAATAATAAAGATATGAACTTTAGTCTTAATGTTGAATTAAAAGATTTAAAAAAAATCAGAAACTTGGAACGATGACAACGATGTTGTTGTACAATGTTAATATTGTACGGTACTTTGTATTGGAATGTTTACGCTTCAGGATTGGCGATATGTCCGGCTATCCTACAACTACTGTTACTACCGGCCTGCCCTGAGTCCCCGCGGTACCTGCTCATCACTCGCCAATGGGAGGAAGAGGCACGACGCGCACTACGACGACTACGAGCTAGCAACCAGGTATGGGTGCCAATATATTTTCTATTATATCTGCCAACTTTTGATCCAATATTTGACCAAGGTAAATTAGTAACCAAAACTTCGATGAGAGTCTAGTTTTACTAATAATATTCAAGATATTGAAGAATAAATGGACACTCAAATATAAACTAGATAAAACATTAATTTCTCGCTATAAGACTCAAATTCAATGGTTCCAGGTAGAAGAAGACATCGAGGAAATGCGAGCCGAAGAACGAGCACAACAAGCGGAAGCTTCCATCTCCATGCGGGAACTGCTTTGCTCACCAACCCTACGCGCTCCCCTACTTATAGGCGTCGTCATGCAACTCTCACAGCAGCTCAGCGGGATCAATGCGGTATGGTTTCGCAATAAGTTCATCTTCAATTACAAGATTTGTTTCTACATATATATTCCTGTCTGATCTCTCTGGTAATACGTTCCAGGTGTTTTACTACTCGACATCTCTGTTCACATCATCCGGCCTCACGGACGAATCAGCCAAGTTTGCGACCATGGGGATCGGCGCCATCATGGTGGGCATGACGCTGGTCTCGCTGCCACTGATGGATAGGACCGGCCGCCGCACGCTTCACCTCTACGGGCTTGGCGGAATGTTCATATTCTCCATCTTCATCACGATATCGTTCCTGATAAAGGTGTGTCTTATATATTGTTGGGGACATCTCCTTATCTGATATTACTTGGCGAGGGTTTAAGTAGGCAATGCGAAGATATATTGAATATGGTATTTCTTATTATAATTTAGTTTAAGTTATTGGACCAGTGTTTCACATTCCTTTTATATATTGGCTTTCATCATAAGATTTGTAATTAGTCACATTCTTCGTTAGTTGTGCTAAAACATTATTGAAACGCTGGTCCAAATCGTTTCTCAGTCGACATCATGTTATTCAATAATTCGTGTTTTTTAACCCATTTCGCCTATGAATCATAATAAATTGGTTAAGAATTATTTAATTTTATTTCGGTCATCATCATGTCGACTGATACATAGATTTATATTGCTTACGCACGCTACACATCGCTTTATTCACTATTTATATTCTCAGAGTCCTGTGAGCGCTCCATACATCACCCGTACCTCTAGACCCTTCTATTATCTCTGATCATATTCCGCTTCTCTTCATGTCCGCTGATGCATGCACCGTTTAATCCTCCCACATCACCATCTCATTCGCTTCTACGGATGCTGTTGTTTTCAATGCTACTTCGATGTTTCCAAAGGCGTTTCTGGGAATCGAAAGCAGTTGGCAACAAACGCATTCGTCGCTTCGCTAGAAGCCCTCCCTGACGACGACTTTCCTGTTTCCAGTACCGGTCTCTCGGTAGGAAATGTATGTAAATATGAAGGAATAAATTCAAATATAGGTACATCACTCACATAGCACTGGACACGTTTGTTCACCACTAACATGTGAGGGGGGCGCGGGGGACAGATTCACGAGGAGCTCTAGCGCACGCGTACAAACGAAGCGAGATTGTTCACACAAAAACTGCTCAAAAGCAGATGGCACTTTTCACTACTATAGCATACGCAATACATGCGATAGACGTACACACTTGCTATGAGCACTACACGCGGCCCGGGCCACACCCGCCGCGGCACCGGCGACGGCCCGCGGCCGCACACAGTCGGACATGTGTGTGTGATGTGCATTTGTTTGCGATTTATTTCTCCTCCGGTCGGTAACAGGAAAGGACACCATTTCTATCCGCTGATAGGAGTTTTTCGGCTATGTGCAGGAGATGATTGACTGGATGAGCTATCTGTCGGTGGTGTCGACGCTCAGCTTCGTGGTGTTCTTCGCGGTGGGCCCCGGCTCCATCCCGTGGCTCATCACGGCCGAGTTGTTCTCGCAGGGACCGCGACCCAGCGCGATGGCGATCGCCGTACTCGTCAACTGGATGGCCAACTTTGTCGTCGGCATCGGCTTTCCTAGCATGAAGGTGATGCCTCTTCTCCTGACAGTCTATAAGCATTACATTAATTCTCGTTCGGATTATAGTATACTAAAACAATTCGTTTACTTTCAGGCACTACTGGAAAATTATACATTCCTGCCTTTTAGTGTATTCCTTGCAATTTTTTGGATATTTACGTATAAAAAAGTTCCTGAAACGAAAAACAAGACCTTCGAAGAGATATTGGCATTGTTCCGGAATTCGAACGGAAGGTAAGCACAATGTATATACATTTTTAAAGAGCACATTCCGTGAACGTTTCCATGATGGCCCATGTTTTATCACTTTACACAATCAATATAAGGCACTGGACAATCATGATCATTAGCACGCGTAAGTGGTCAGTGGGCATGACGCGTGAGTGTGTGCAGGGACAGTTTCCGCGACAGTCGTCTCTACGGCAGCATGATGAACTGCGTGAACGCGCTGGAGCAGCAGCTCCCGCCTCCGCCGCCCCCCGCGCCCCACGACGAGAAGCACGACTCCTGTAAGTCCCTCACGGCAGCTTGCCAGACACCGCCTTCATTCTCATCCCACGACCGAGGGCGGATCCCGGCTCTCCGACGCTTCACCGAAACCCACGAAATGAAATCGATTCAAGGCTCGCAGCGCGATGCGCAAACCACTGAGCCGATGGTGCACATCAGTTGCTCGGGCATATTATTACAAAAAATTTATAGCAAATAAGCTATTGTTGACGTAGAAGACCAGGTCTTCGCTATTCTTCCCCGGATCCGCTCTGACAACTTAAGCATTCTGATGCCTACACATTGGATGGATGAATTTAAATCAAAATTTGCAAATCGTAGGCATCAATGATAATATGTTAATTTTGAATATAATTATCTATGTTCACGTTATCCTGTATTGCACCGATAGTTTGTAAAATATGATTTTACTTAAACTCAATGGACTAAATTCAAAAAATGGTTGTTCAGACACTATCAGATTTACAAATTTAATGACACATAATATTTATTAGAGAAATACTGATTGTAGTTTTAGTGTTTAAAACAAAATTAGATATCTATTTTTAAAGTAGTGAAGAGAAATTAGACTGCAAAGAAAAAAATTACATCCCTTAGTTGATTCTAGGAATCATGCATACATTAAGGCTTCACTCCTAACAATGCTAAAAATGTGGATGATATTCAAAGAAAAAAAACAAAACTTCATAGCACTATTCTTCTGTCTATACTACTAATAAAAGTAATCTAGCAGAGATAGAGATAAATTAGCTAATAATTCGTAGTTTTATCTCAACATCCAAAGATATAAAACTTGTAGATTCGATGTACACAAACTCTGAAAGTATAGATGTAGATTGTAGAACCTTAAACAATCGAAGACATGAAATGTCCTAGCTCTACAACTCTAGTGTAGAAACAGCTCAACGGGCCTACTATTAGAGATTTCATCAGGAGAAACAACGTTCCTTACCCAAAAATATTGTATTAAGATGTAAGAGATTTTATGGGTAAGATACGTTTAGACTTCAGGGTAAGTAATAGTTATAAAACGAAACATCTTTATGTCTGTATAATACGACTAGATTTAAAATGTAATTCAATAATCATAAAATATCCTTTTTCAATAAACAGGATATTCCATTCACTAAAGCATGTGGCAAAGTTTAAACATAATAATAAATAGTATACAATAAAAATAGTAACATTAGCATACCTGATCCCCTGGAGAAGTAGCAGACCGACGGCGACGCATCACCAACTTCATTTCTACGCGCCGGACTGATGGTGAACCTAGAAAAAAAAATACTTAGTTAATAATCTTGCTAGAAGAAAAGCAGAGGAAGAAACTTGTGTAAATTGATATCAGTAAAATGCTTTTCCTATAGCACACGGCTTACATATTTTTCGCATTACTGCTAGTAGAAGGATATAAACTAAATTGTAACGTTCACAAAAATGTCCGGATCTAGATATGTGACATTGTATTCACTTCACGTTGGTTTCTAGACACGTTTGTGGACACTCAAGTTCTTAATGGCGTTGCTATTGTTTGAAGCGCCCGCTTTAACAGGCCAGCGATTTGCTGTCAACATTCCGTTGTAAAATAAATTAAAAATGTAGAATTTGATCTTAGTTTTTGATTATTTATATTTCCCATACCTAGACTATAATGTAGATATAGAAATTATAGATATGTGACTACTTTGACCTAAATAAACGCTTGACTACAGAGGCGCTGTTAACATCATTTTGAAATATTTTTGGTAAACATATGTTATATTGTAGCAATACTTAGTATTGCTACCATGACCTTTGACTAGGTGGTGTCGTGACGAATAAAAAGGGAACACCTTCTCATCAGTACATTGTAGAAATCATCTAAGCACTGGCTTTTATTAAAAGCATTCTCCTGAATCGCCAGACGTAAGTGAGAGCCAAAGAGCTCTTCCTGACTTAAATATTTCAACCGATCTAGAACCTAGCACAAGCAGGCCATGTTGAACGGATAGTATGGATTCTAAAGATACCTATACCATTCAAGACATGAACGGATGCAGCGTTTATAGCTAGAGAATATCATATTACATATGTACATGCTACACGCAGCTTTGATATCTGAGGCAATGTTTTCGCAAACCATGTTTCTACGAGTCCGACCGCCTTCGACTCTTTACGATATGACGATAATTTCATTTGCACTTGCCTGGCTTACCACGTGCACTGTCTAAAAGTCAAATCTCGCTGACAGCTTTGAGACGTGACTATCTATAACCACTGCTTCTTATCACAAGGGATATATAATATATTGTTATGGATCGTCCTACGGAGACCGTTTCGTCAACAATTCTTTGAGAGCACAGCGAGACTATTTTCATAGACTAAACAATCTTAGCGGATGACGTAAATATGTACCTAAACGAAAGTAAATTCTGGTGCTGCCTAAAGATCTACACTTGGTACTTCGTGGGCGGAGTCATCGATTAAACTTAAAAGTAAAGCTGGTTAGCTCCTGTCTGCGACTACAACAGCAGGGGCGATGGAATCGACGTGCCAAACAATTCACCGAGACCTAACTCTCTTCTGAATCTATAGCTCTTTTCTAGGGTCTGCTGGACCCAACTTCTCTTACTCTTCTTTATACAACTGGTGTCTCACTTCTAGATAAATCTATATACAAAGGAAAGTTTAGAGTACACTAGACTTTGCCGCGCGACAGCAGCGCTGTGGTCGAGCAGCAATGTAAAATCCATAAGAATTGCCGCAAAATAAACGACGCTAAAGTAAAAGACCTCAGAACTCCATCAATTTACTACAAAATGCCGCGCAGCTGCAGCGCGACCTCAACGTGGCAATCGCGCATTATTTTTTTATATGGATCTACCTCGCCGCTCAACTCTCGCGCTGCAGCCGCGCGGCTAATTTGAAGGCGCCCTAAAATGTTACTATTGAACAAGTGAAATTTTATGATTTGAGTTTTGGCTCTGAAACATGCCTCTTACAGCTTCAAAACTCGTTATGTATCAATACATCTCTATGCTATTTGTACCTTAGAAGGTAGTTGCACTATAAGTAACCGTAAAGGAGACACTAATTTTATGGCACTGTATTCTTAGTTATATTTGACATCATATTGGTGTCTACACACGTTTGTGGATACATAAGTTCTAAATGCACAACCGAGACTTCCCATCCCTTTTCCTCAAAGACCAACGCACCAACAGGTAATCAACAGATACTGTAAAAAATACACTAATATGCGGATGGTAGATAACCGACAGGCAAAGATAGTTATTCCATTGAGATCTAGCTAAGTGGCAATTATACTATTACCCTGATTAGCCTAACGGAGGGAAATGTGTTGTCCTTATCAGGTAGAGAATGTCTGATTGTAGCAAAGGTACAATCAAAAACACGACTGATATTGTTACAAATTGTGGTAGACAAGCGTTTATTCTATTTTTATTTACCGTTAATATTGTATTACTAATGTAAATAAATATTGATGTGAAATCTTCAGACTGTTAAATATATTTATGTAATAAAACGTGTAAAGAAATGTAATTATTTAAGATGTATTTGATTTAGTATCCTCCTACTTGTAACTAGACGTGGGGGTAAAATAGGTCACTAGAGAAACCAAGTAAATTTACACCTTATAGGGGGAGAACCTATCCAATACCTATATATAACCTATCATATGGGGCACAAGTCTATAGCCAACGGGCTGAGATGGTAGGAAGAACTTTACTAATGCATTTACTGTAATGTTCATCACGTAAGCTCCTGGGGGCTCTGCACCCGTATCGAGCACAAACCCAAATCCAACACAATGAGATCTCTTTTAAATTATGCAGAGTATTAAGATGAGACGCAATCTGAGGCATTTCTTAAGTATGATTTTTTCTTTGAACGAGGTTTTGGGGATTAATAATGTCGGAATGGTAAAAGTGTAACTGGTGTACCCTGTCATTTCTATACCATCATTTGATAGGAGAGAACATTCTAGTAGCGAGCATTATTTGAAGCGGGTGACAGTACATGGAATCAGTAATTTTTCACATCATAGCGTGGTTAGGGGTAAATCTTTCCCTGCGTCAAACTCAAACGAATGGGATGTTAAGTACCGAGCAGACATTCAACTATATAGTACCGAGCTATTGCATAGGATTATTCTCAAAAGCCTAGATAAATGTGAAATTACCACACCATGGTTATTATGTGATAGGGGATGAACATAGCCAGTATTAAGAATAAATTCAAACCTAACTTTATGAGAAATTATCTCCTCCAAAGCCTATATGTAAAAGGAAATGGTATCTAGTAATATCACCCCATGAAGTATAGGGGTGAAGGGGTCATTCATAAATTACGTCACACATTACAAAGGGAAGAGGGATCAAATAAATAAGACTTGTCACAAGAGCTTAGTCACTTCATATGTATGTTTAGTGACGTCACATGTCAAACTAGAAATATTGAAACAGCAAACATTATGGGTCAATTCATACGGGCATAAAGTATGCGCATTCGCACGCTATTAAATTTAATTGTGATGTATACCAATTAAAAGTTGATTCTCGTAGTTGAAACTCGTATAAACTAGAGACATTAATATTCAGCTGCCGATTTCAACTAACGAACGACAGCGCAATATTTCGTGCAGTATGCGCTCGGGTTGGTGCGAACGCGAAAGCACGTACGCGCCCCGATCAGCGTTAGTCGCGTTTAGACGCGAGAATTATGTCAAAAGCACGCATTTTTTTTATTACTTTGTGGAGATAAATTGGCTATATTAAATTTTAGATTTTCACTTCGCTGCACTTCAACTCTGCGCTAGTATGAATTGACCCTCACTGTAAATTAAAAACATAAAAATTTCTCTGCCTGTAAGTTCTTTATTTCGTTTTATAGTCCAATTCTCGCTCGCAGCGAGCGGCGCGCTGTATAGATCGATTAACTAAAACTGGCACGATCACAGTATTCACACCCAATTTTGAGACCCAAGCCAAAACACAGTATGTTAAAATACTGTTTCTTTATTATTATATAAAAGGAACAGATACATAGATGCGAACAAACACCATACTATATTTTTCATCATTGTTCATGGCTAAGCATTGCATTGTCATGACGACTGACGCATGTTTATTCACACAGTACAAAAGCGCAACATGTGAATGTTGCACGCCAGTATTTAATAATCGACCTATACAGATGCTCTCAAACAATTTGACCCACCGTTGTAGACGTCGCGTTGAAGCGCACGCAGGGCGACGGCGTATCGACCGATCCAATCGATCGTAGATCAAGCACCTTTTGCTTGCCACACCCCTCTTAAGTTCCTCCTACTAATTTAATCTAATCATAGACTCGAGCATCAGTCGTATTTGAGCCAAATTCGGCCATCCACAATGTATGTTAATTTCATTTTAAAAAATCCTAATTGTGAAACTGCTGTTTTAATTTATTTAGTCTATATGTAATACTGCAAAACGTGTGACATCACACTAAGGGTGGAGTTCCTGAGATGTGACCATCTGGGACACGGATGTGGGGTAGGGAAAAAATCAATAAATTCCGATGACGTAATTTATGGATAGCCCCTGATCTATAGTCATATACACACTATTACTAAAAAAAGTCTCAAAAAGGTGGACATGAGGATCTGGATGGGGTTCTGGATTACATAGTTACAGATTTTTGTTTTGTACCCTGTCACCAGAAATTACACACAATGATTATCACAATATTTATCACTATCATAACAGCTAGTCGCGTATAAATAAAATGAATTATAGTCTAAAATTTGCAACGTTTTAAGCTCATTTCATAATCAGTCCAAAGCTCACCGACAGGCCAAGGTGGAGCGACAATCTTATTTTAATAAATTTAGTTTGCATTTTATTTATACTGTAATGAAGCGCTTCGAGCTGCGACGAAGATACACCAGAGCGCAAGACCATTACTTGATCCAAGATTTTTTGCTACATACAAAAGCCTTAAGTCAAGTAACGGTCTGTCTCCACGCTCGGCCTTCTGCCCCTATTTATGCTCGAATCACCATTAAATTTCCATTTGACTAATTATGTACAACCATAACTATATCAATTAAATATAAATACTTATATATTAAAATAAGAATTCAAACAATTTGGTACATACATATATTATACTGCTCTGTTTCCTTTTACTCTTATCTGAGCGCCAGATCTAAGTAATTGATCTATTGACCAAATGATTGATGTTTGCCTTGCCGTATGCAATAGAGAATGGACTGTCGAATATAATAATATCGATACAAGAATGATACAAGATGTTTGTAAAACGTTTCCAGTATCCGAGCAGTCGTCGGGTGGGGGCGAAGCGGGCCGACCACCGCCGCCCCTGCCTCCGCCGCGGTTCCCTGCCACCGGCAACGTCTGACAATGGGAGACCGCTGCGCGTGCGCCCCTAGTCGCGCCAATCAAGGCCGCCGCCAACTTCTTGTTTCATGGACTCAAGCGTCAAGCCGGAGGCCGCGCCCCTATCACTACCACACAACAAATGTTCTAAATCGATGTGATTAGGTTAATAAAACGAAAATAGTGTTTAAGTCACGGCGTAATGTTAATATAGTCGTCTAGTCTGTCATTTTATGACGTAATTTACGAAACGCATAGGTACCATGTAAAGTGCCGTTGATTTCCATGTACCCATTTTGGATGTGTTGGTGATGTTTTATTGGATCGCTGCGTAGAGCCGCCGCATGGCGCAGCTTACGCTCCGACGGGTAAACGGTGTGAGAGAGCGAGCAGCGGTATCGAGCAGTGAGCACCCGGTAGAGACGGGTGGGGCCGCGCATCGGGCGCCGGGAGCGGCTCCGACATCACGGACGAATGCCAACTAATTCTATGTAGAGAAAATTTAAAATAAAGTAACATAATATAAATAAATATAAAATGGGTACTACGTGGTATGTGCTATCGCACGGCACGAGCGCGAGGCGCCGCGACGCCGCGCACAAACTGTAAATACAAGCTATGACTTTATCGTATTGTTGATTTTTTACCATATTATATTTATTATTTTACAATAAGACGTATGTTTTTTAACTTTTTATTGTTGTATACATATTGATAATTAAAGTCATATCTTTGAATGACCGATGTTATATGTTAGTTATAATGAACGAGTTAGGTTAGCCCTCGTCGCTCCTCGGAATTGATTACCCGACTACCCGCTAATGATATTTACTTTCGTCTGTTCGTTGTCGAGATAACGATTAGGAAGGCAGTGCCGTCGCAGGTACGTTCAGTTCGCGTTCGTTCGGATCGAGAAACGTTATTATTTGTAGCATATAAGTGATAATAAATAAACATATTATCTTTTTAATTGATGAATAACATAGCATTATGGTAAGTTATACAATTTTGTGGAGACTTTTAATAATGTAAAGCTTTTAACTTATACGCCCCTAGAGAAAGAGAAAAAAAAAAAATTAGGGTTCAGTAGTTACAACAGGGTTGTAGTCAATTTGTTCGTCCGTGTGTTCCAACACTGCTCAAAGTTAACAATAAGTGTTTCGTAGCGTTCGTGATTGGTGCAGGGAACACGGCCTAAATACCAGAACTGACTCCTGTGCGATGCTCAAGGGAGCGGCGCCGGCCTGCTCCCGCCAACGACCGATTCATTGCGTTACTGTGCGTATTGTTTGTAATTGGATGTAATGTTATTGTGCAAATAAATAGGAACATTTTAATTTGGAACTCGCTCGGCGGTGTTGCTAGACTGTTACATACTATAATGGTATTACATTATATCTTTTTCACTCGTCTTTTATTACAATGTGTCTAAATTATCCTACTCTCATACCTATAAACGAAAATACAAATACACTGTTATATAATTGTATATCACTAGCAAAAATCGTTAATTTTCACAGTCTTCCATAAATACATTAAATACGTATATGATACATAAATATACAATGACACACAAACCAACATACTTTGGGACATATTTTATAGATACACATATTTATTACCTTATGACTAAACAAAACCATTATAAAATGGCAATACACTGTATCAAAAATACAAATACATATAGTTGATTACAATATTATATTAAATTATATACCTAAGTGAATATAACTACACCAAAAAGGGTAAATCATGCAGACAACACCGTCGCAGAGTATTTAATAAGCCAACTTTTACAATGAACACTCGTAAACCGTAGTTTATAATCAATGTTCTATTTAGCGTATTTGTTAATATTATTCACCTTTAACAACAGCCTGAAAAGGAAATGTTTAATTAAACATTTTTAATACGAACTTATATTATAAATATTATGTGAACACATTGCCGCTCAACGGCTACGCACAACGGATAGATTTACGCATTAGCGGGAACTAGAAATCGACGCGAAAGTGGCGTCATCTATGAAAATGGCGGATTAACATATTTTTTAAATTTCGAATAATCATAAAACAATGTATCTCGTATTGATATTATGAACATGTTGATCAATTTAATTGTGCACATCACTGCCATCTATGGATGAATTAGATGATTAAATATTAGTACTAAATGTTGTAAGACTTTTAGCGGTTAAGCGTTTATTTAATGTGTGTTTGTTTCGGTGGACAATGTAAATATAATTTATAGGTTATTTCATACGGTCCAAATGTGTCGAGCTAATGCAATAGTCTCAGAACGTATGTTTAAGGGAATTTTAAGGCTTGTGAGCAATACTAATGAGGTTAATGTTTAGCTTCTTGTTTTCGTTTTAAAAACTTGCCAATTGTTGATTGTGTGAATAGGTTGGGTTTACTGGATAAGCTGTATGCACCATTAACAGCAATGTTAGTTGTTGGCTGTTCACCTGGGTACGGGCAGAGACGCTGCCGTACTCGGATATCAAACGATAAGGCCGTAGTGGTCCGCGGCGCACGGCCATCTTTGTAATAGTTTGCGAGTGCGTCCACCGCGTGCGCAGCGGGGCGCACGTTTACTGATATTTTGTGTTCAACCACCGTGCGCCGCTGTCCACTACACCCCTATAACATGGTGCTTTCTTGGTCATGTAAAATGTTTATATTAAAGTTATTATTCGTTGTTATTTCACACGTTCTATAAATAGTGTGTATTTTAATTGAAACATCTTTAAATATTAAATTAAATCTGTGTTATTAAATATAGAAAAAGTACAAATAAGCATTAAAATTAAATTGAAATATGTATTGCATTAGGTCGACGGCGTCCGTGGGCCCGTCACGGACTGTGCTGTGTACGAAATGAAACGTGAATAAAAATATAACTGCGAAACGCAATTTGCACTTTTATTGAGTAGACTTGGTTCCTTTGAATATTTCTAGTGATATCCTTTTCTCAGTGATCCATCGAACTCAAACAGGGGGACGTGATCAGTGATATATAGTATTTGAAGGAACCAACGCCGTGACGGGCCCGCACTGTTCGCGTCACATCGGTCACGTGCACACATGATACACGGACGGACAGATTAACCGGGCACCGCCGGGTCCCAAACGCTAGTCTCATGCCCTGTTTCCTTCTATGCACACTCCATATTAAGCCACTATCGAGATGATTATGTTTCATTGCGCGGAGGATACTCCGTTCTTGTACAAAGGACTTGTAAAATTTTATTGAAACTAATTGTTATAAAAACAGTAAAAAAATACATATATGATGTGTTTCTTTTTGTGTTTTCAAAAGTGTCGACCTGAACCCGAAATCCTTCTTGTCTTAAACCTAACCCTATGCCCTAAATATGTAACAGAAAAATCCGTAGTATTGCCATATTAACTAATGACTATTGCGATTTTATTCTAATCGGTTACGTATTTATATTTTAAAAAGGTATATCGATATGCTTTATATTACACTTTACTGCCAACTTTATTACACAGAGCACACATTCAGTAGAATATATGCTCATACGGTGACTATACACTATACAGTACTTATTTGAGCATTTAGACCCAAGTTAATTCTGTAAGAAGGGCCTTTAAAAAACTAGTGTGCCTCTAGGTTTATTGGAACTGCCATACAGATATTTTCGAGAAATTGATTGCATGTAAATTTATTCTAACTTGTACAGAAACGAGACGTCCAGAAACTTTCGACAAAAATATAATCTGTCCATTTCGAAATGGGCCATACGATGTTCATAAGGGCAGCTGTATGCGATCTTGGGTTATGTAATAGCGAGATGACGAGAAAACGATCGCTCTAGTTTTTCAATTTATTAAGAATGCTTGCTGTATAAGGGATTCCAAACACTTATTAAATTATTATAGTGCGATTCGATTTGAAACCCTTCGACTACGAGCCGCTTTTTGGCATTCACGTCTACATTAAATTTTACATCTCCAACTAAAACAGTACCCAGGATCCGAAGACCCATAACTTCCCTTAGGTCTTTCGTCGTGTATATAGAAGGTAAACACGTTGTCTTCCATATTCCATGGAAATATTTTTAAACAATCAAGCGCATGCCGTTCAAATAAAATAATGTCTGAGAGCACGTGTTATATATTTATTCACATATCAATGAACAAGTATCAACATACCTAGACTGACTCCTAGGGAGCCACGAATCTGCTGTATACAAGTGTTGACAACCTCGACCGAGGTCTCCGCGCCTCTGGACTACAGATGATTCGTAATCTCTTACTACGCAGCGCGCCACGTGCTCTGTCTCCTATAAAATACCGAAAAATATATTAATCACTGGGATTGTAATAGTTTTGGGTGTACTGAATTTTGTTAAGGGGCCAGTGTTATTTTTCGATAGTTGGAAACATCTAGTAAATGGTCGCCATAAGAGGCGCCTGTGGTAAGTTAATAATACGAGATAATTAGTAGTGAATTTGTGTCTAAATCAGTTCGCTAAATCAAATGACTCAAAAAACGAAAACAAACGATACTTAGATGACACAGACAAATCCACTTAATACAATAGACAACAATATGGTACACTTCTAGCTGTTACAAAAATAACATATTACGGGAAAAAGCGATAAATTCGGTAATTTATTGGGAATTTTACCACTCTCCCGGTATCTTAACCAGCGTACGACAGGATTGATAAATTAAATATTATACAAAATTGTATATAGCGTCATCTTTTGACAGGTGAAGTTAACTGCAAATACATACAAAAATATAATGTGATTAGATAAAAACCAATGAAAACATTTTTGTAGGAAAATTATAATACATCATAATGTAACGATTTCTGTATGAAGATATTGACATACATGATAATTCCGGGAATTTTTTACTACTTACCAGCTGACTTATCTTGAGAAATTTAATATAATTCCTTAAGAAAATGTGACCCTCACTCGTCTAATCAGGCAACAACGCCATCTATTACAAAATTAAGAATTCAATTGTATCACTACTTCAATATACAGTAGTGAAAATTCATACTAGAGTGCGTTACCGAAATAAGCAACTAGAAAATTAGCAGTATGTCGGACGGACACCTTGCGGTTGTACCTACTCGTTCGAATTTTGTCAGCTAGTAGGTAAAATTCACTACTTGCCCACAGTAACTGAGCATTTTTTGGAAAATAGAAAGTAAAGGAATAAGTCATGTCAATTGTCTGTCATAAATGTAGGACAAAATTTCAAACAACATTTTAAAGGATACAGGATAGTCATTTTATTTGTGCACCACTGCAGCTTCAGGAACTCAATGTAATAAATCCGAGTTTCAGCAAATCTGGGAACTGGGAGACTCTCAGTTACTAAAAAAAGATTGGTCATTAACAAAATATTTATAAAGTTGTTTATTTATAAATACGAAGGATAGTTAAGTGTATTCTATTCATAATCAAGGCACTGCGATACATCAAGAATTAGTTTAAATCAGAAACATTGGTATCATTGTAATCAGATTCTATCATAATGTATGGATCGACAAATCGGATCACATCTGTCGGGGTAATGCCGGACAACGGGGTAATCCGATTGTTTCAAGTTTACTAACAGCCGTTTTCAAAAAACAATCCCAATCTCAACTTTCAATCAGATTCCGAAAATGAACCAATCAAATTAAATCTTTTGAAAACATGTCAAAAATACTTTGTTCTGATTGGTTCATTTTTGACAGATCGAAAAACGCGATTATGATTGATTATTAAAAATGGCGGTAAAGAAAACAATATTTCCGAATGCAGATCTCACAGCCTGATCTGTAATATACCATTGTATTTTTATTTAAATTGTAATTTAACAATAATCTTGGACAGAACGCAAGCCGTAATGCAAGCCCAACTCACCCATATCATAAAACCTTAAGGCAAGGTCACTGATTGCACTAAGTCCAGATTGCCCGCGAAATGTATCGGTTGCAATATGAAAATCATATTCTTTATTCAAAGGTAAGATGAAAAACGATGCCGGTTCATAAACAATAACCCGAATTTCAAATAACTGTTCAACAGAGCACGAAGTTGGTTAACGACAGAAATAGATATTTTAACTATCAGCTAGACTGAACACGAAATTCCAATAACCACCATTTGCAATTAATAATCCCAATCGCTTTTTTCGATCTATCTCAAAAATTGACCAATCTGAATAAGTGTTTTTTGACATACTAACAAATGAGTTATTGTGATTTGTCCATTCTCGAAATCGGATTGAAGATTGAGATTGTTTATCGAAAACGGCTGTAAAAGACATAACAAGAAAACCTTCGCGCTGTTAATTGACGGCGGTCGGTGGTATTTAAATATAAATATAATGCAATAACTCGAATAGAACCACCACCTAACTATCCATGATACTTTATAAAAAAACAGGTTTAGAATAAAAGTTAAGATTAAGTGTTTGTCAAATGGTTTATATAAATACAGTAGAAATATTATAAATATATCTACACATCGCAGCGCTTATTTGTTGAATAGATGTACATAATATATAATATATAATAAATAATAGATATAATACACTTGTTTCACCAAACATCACTTCGTTAGATAGGACAAATTAATACTCATTTTATGTTCGAAACAACGCAATTGGTAGATGTTAATCCAATTGAAGTACACCTGCCAGTGGCGAAGGGTCCATATAAACCGATTCCTGCCGGCTTCCCTTTCATAATTTATATAAAAACTTATTATCATTGGAATATTTTGCAGACCGCATGTTTGTATATTAGTATATGTTGTGTTAGGTTCCCTTTTGGAAAATTTCACCCTTCGCCACTAGTACTTGCTTTAACTTTGAGTCTTTACCCATGCATAAAAATTACATAAGCTAATAAAAAGGGGAAGAATACATAAATACTTAAGTACCAATTGTTTTCGAACTTATCAAATTCAGATAATTATTAGCTATGAAATATATAATCTAATTAGTGCATAGCATTCTGTAATTATTTTAAATACATCCAATATCCACACATGATTTAGAAATGCGTTAAAACTTCAGTCATTAAATAAAAAAGTATTGCCATGTTGGAACTTATCTCGTACCCTAACCGGATATATTTTTTTTATTTATACTACTTCAACGCTTATGGCGGGATAAATTGGCAGTTTCCTAACTAAGCTTTGCTCGCGGCTTCACCCGTAAGAAGCCTTTCCCGCCACAAGTCCTTATAACATTAGCAATATAACCACCAAAGCCAGCGCCATCTGTACAAGTATTCTAAGTTTTTCCATGGCAGCAAATTACTGGGATAAAAAGTAGCGCATGTGTAAATCCAGGATATGTTCAAACCGTTTTTATTCATTTATTATTTAGGATTAGTAGTAAACGATGCACAGCAACAATACAAACAAATAAAGACAACATACAAAATAATCTAAATTCTGTGCTGTTAAAATAGAAATCACAGCTTACATGTACTAGCTTACATCACTCTATGGTAACAAACTTTATAAATGTAACATACATAGCAACGAGAAACATTAACCACGTGTTGGTTTGAACATGCATGATTGATTCCTAGCCGATTTCGGCCAGGGCGGCCAATCTCCGCAGATATCAAGTACGCAGGAGATATTATAGTACACAAGTGTGTGCAATACACAAGTGCACTCTCTGTTCCTTCACTGTCATAGTCAGATGAGACGGCAATCCAACATGACCTTAGAGAGATCAGGCGCAGGACCAAAGGCTTTACATGGTTTCCGAGGCACGAGGGTATCACACCGCCAACTTTGTGAGCTGCAACTGAGTAATTTTTAAGATGGAAAAAACCCAGTCACTATAACTTTAGCCCGGGATTCGAACCCAGGACCTCAGCGCGGTAATTGTACCATGTACAATTACATCTATGGCACCGAGGCAGTCAACATGCATATATAAACACAGACACATCGACACACATAAGCATAAATACACATATATGTACATACACATACATTTTCAAGCAAAGCACATAACATGTGATCACATAATCAATATTTCATAGGAAAACGTTTTATAACTTTATTAAATAGGATTGAAATTCAATAATAAATATGCAAAGAAAGGTGGTCCCTTTCTTACATTCGTCTCCATTACTATAATATAAAATGAGATTTAATTTTGTTCTTAAATGCATATAGTTTTTCGTGAAAATAGTGACTGTGACAGATATTTGTATGCATCATTCGTATTATTGTTGAAACTGCCCCTAAGTTGCACATACGGCTCTTAAACAGTTTATCGACATCGAGACGCGGGTAACTTCTGGTCATTGATATACCTATATTGTACAATAGTTGAGGAAAATCAATTCCATTATTTAGAAAATTTGTATAAATATACTGATTATTTTACGTTTGTTTGGTGATGTCATTTTCTGTATGTATTTGAAGATATACAAATATTTTTTTAATCGTTCATTTTCTATTATTGTGTACCTCATAGAAAGGACACCGAACTTGCGAGCAATATTCAAGAGCGCTGCTTACCAGGCAATTATAGGGAAGTATCTTAGTATCAGATTTACGGAACTGTTTACTATATCTTAATAAGAATCCTGAAATTATAGGACTTCGCGTAATTATTGTCTATGTGAACATTGAAGTTCAGCTCTCTGTCCATTGTTACACCTAGATCAACATGATCAACTCTCTTTAAAATTTTGTGGTTGATATAAAATTAAGATACATACGTCTTACGCGAAAGAGTAGTATGACAGCATTTATCAACGTTGTCATAAATGTTTTATACGCATGGCAAAGTCGCTCCACTCCACCTGATGGTAAGTGGAATGAGGTCGAATAGAACTTCGACCGACAATATATTGTCAATACACCAGGTATATCCCTTCCTGTTATAAACTATATTAGTTATGTAATGGGCTTATTTTTAAGTAGTCGGCCAATAAGAAAGGTAAGTATTTCATATTTCAAGTCCGTTTAGATGTTTCGGAATTTACTTCTAACAAACATCCAAACATTTCAATAAATTTGCATTTTTATTAGTTAGATTTTTGTCACGGCTATTCCTTAGAGTGCAATCACCCATGTATGTTCTTATTGTATTGTTTGTGAATACAGTAGTGTAAATGCGAAACCATATGTGACTGACGAATAATATATTTTAACAATAATTCTATGATAATAGTATTCTTTGGTTTTATACACTTTGTGACATTTTTTCTAACATTCATCCAAATAGCTTCCTAAGACCTTACAAGAAAATTTCAATAAAATTATTTTAATTGCTGTAACTCGAAGCCTTTCAAATAAAATCTTATTATTTTGTTTTAATACCAAAAATAGCATTAATAACCGCATATAAAAAAAAAACGAAACGACACTAATATAATATGATATATAGGAAACCAAACATTAATATGAGTGTCAGTTTTATAGAGAATGTGCGCGATGAACGCACTGCCATCGAGTGGCGCATTTTGAAACTTTTAAGTTTTCAATACTCGACATAATCGTCAAATATTTCAATTAAAAGAAGTGAAAAAGAATAATGAATTCACTAATAATGTATTGTACTATATCTGGATGCTCCAACACATAACAAAAAATTGTACCGCCTTTAAAAACCACTAAAAAACAAAAAAAAATAAAAATAATTAATTAATAGATAATTTATCTATATACTGGTTACCAATTCTGGAGTCTTGCTTTCTTTCTTAGTAAGAAATGAAGACAACATAACCAACACCAAAAAATTCATCAAAATCCTATCTGCATCTTCAAAGTCCAAGATCCAACAACAATATCTTTAACATTGAAGCACGTTCAAAATATATTAAACCCAAAACAAAAATAATAATTCTAATCCTATTTGGTTTTGTGAAGTTCTCTTCCTAACCTTCGAACTTCAAATTCCCATACCAATAAAATAAAAATAGTATCAATTGAAGCTAAACAAAATCTAAGGCAGACTTCAAAATCGGTCCAAAAAAACCTACACTCAGCCAGATAAAGAACCTTTTTCAGTCGTTAAAAGTGACAATAAATAATACCCAAGAATAATAGAGCAACTTTCATGACGCGTCCAAAGAATTTCGATTTAAGGATCACACTACTCGCTGGTATCAAACCGCTGACGGCTTGCCACTAAGACTTGGTTAAAGCCTATTACCCACGACACCCCCACTCAAAGTCACTGGAACGTCTTCATGAATAAAATGATCTACATTTCTAGTACTTTGGCCGACGAACCTTGATACTATAACAAAAAAACGTGACCAGTCAGGTACCCATTATGAAGAATGAGCAAAAACGCTATTTGGCATAGATACAATTATTCGTGTTAGAAAAATATGTCACATAGTGCACTATTGCCGTCTTCCGTTCGAATACTATCGTATTGCGCATGCCTAGTAACGGTATAACATACATCAGCCTGCTATCTATCTTCTTGCAATAAAATAAATTTTAAAACAGTCACATAAAGTTTATGAAAAGAAAGAATCTATTGTTGGTTTACCGATAAAAAAAATTGCTTGACTAGAAAAATTTTTATACGTCTTAAATAATTTATAAGTGGTTTTAAAAAAAAATTGCCAAATGCATGTATATAATCTGTCAGCATATAATCTGTATCATAGTTCAATTGCGCTAGAAGTTAACAAATACAAATAATTCCTTAATATAAATCCATACTTGGAAATCAATTTGAGAGAGTCGTCTTAAAAGGAACGGGATGCAGAGGAATTTCTAGTAAAGAAGAGATTGTTCATCCTGACCCGCGCACTATCGCTGAACGTATCATCAAACGTCGTAAAAGCACTAGCGATGCATTAAATACAACATTAATTGAATATATAATCAAATGACTGACGAAACGAGCAAGCCGCTTGCCTGGTCATAAAAGCCACGTAAGATGTATGGAGTATGCGAATTATATACTTACTCCACTGCCTCCCTTTCCTTTTACTTATAGATTATATACAGCGTGTCCGATAAATGTTAAGAAAAACTTAAGGGGAAGATTGCTTGAAATCTTTTATTCATGTATGCACGTATGAGATATTTTGAAACTGGGAAAAAATTGATAAGAGCCATTAACATCTGTCTCAAACGTACGATGTAGGGTACCAAAAGTTACTACTGTACATAGAACATTAACTGCAAATTTTTAGAGAGAAATAAAACGAAAATGACGTACGATAATGATTTGCGTGGGAGAACATATGACCGTGTATAATATAATGTCCCACTTTTGGGCACGGGCCTCCTCTAGTACTGAAAGGGATTAGGTCTAATTCCACCACGCTGGCCTAGTACGGATTAGCAGACTTCACACGCCCTCAAAATTCCTATAGATAACTTCTCAGGTATGCAGACTTCCTCACAATGTTTTCCTTCACCGTTAAAGAAAGCGATAATTCACAAAGAATATACATATCATTTTAGACAAGTCATAGGTGTGTACCCTTGGGTTTTGAACCTGCGGACATTCGTCTCGACAGTCCGTTCCACAACCACCTGCTATCGCCGCTTAATTATCATACTATTATGTAAAAACAAAAAAGAAGTACGCAAATGCACTCTTTAGACTAGCCATTTGGAAAATGATACAATAACAAGTGAAAATGGATTACCAAAAATTTGGATATTTGACCCTATTTACAACAAAGGATAATCTAAGATGTAAATTCGCTTTTCTAAGCGAAGTGTATCGTGGGGGTGCACCGTACACTACACACATAGCCAATAGCCGGTTATGCAAAAAAGCCAGAACAATTTATAATACCCCTTCAAAAACTTATTAGTTACTAACACTAAATTAAGCTCAAGTAATAATCAAAAATGTTATAATTTTCTATAGTTAAAACAGGAGGTTTTAATTTCAATACGAGAATCCGTTTCAAGAGTGCATCAGCGCTTTCAGCACAAATAGATATCTTGTTTTTTATAGAAAAATAAAATTGTGACCATTTTTTATAGAAATATAAAATTGTGACCAAAATCGCTTAACAATGAAGTTTGTTATGTAACGTGCAGTAACAGCCCAAACCATCTTCCTCTTAAGTTTGTCGCGCCATTTATGTGACACCCTGTATAAGAAAAAAACATACATTTCTTATACTTTACATAAACTAGCGACGCACGTAGTCCGTTGACTGCATCCGCGCCCCAACAGGTTCAGTGCCCATAGCATCCCTCCGAATCACAGCATTCATCTTGAAAAAGAAATAACAAAAAAATATTACTAGTTAATCAAACAAAAATATATTTATGGTTAAGTAAAAAGCGAGATTTTAATTTTTTTAAATATTTTTTTTTTACTTCGTTATATATTAATGTTCAATCGATATTATGATATATAAATATATAATATTAATTATGAAATATAAATACAGTGTAGGATGACTCGAATTAAAATCCACATGCATTAAACATTTTTTGGTTATGAAAGCTAATAGTAAAATATTAAGCAATGTTTCACGCGAAAATAATCCATATTACTAAGGTATTACATACATAATCTATTTCAAACTTTTTTTGTAAATAGTTCGTCCCTAAAGGAACACATTCACAATTGAAGTGACACATTCATGGATTTTTAATAACAAGTACCATTTATTTAATACGAACATAGAAAATAATTTAGGTTATATACTCACAAAATTGACCACTCTGCTAAGTGCGACATCTATATTTCTATTTGTATTGATCGCTGCTTATAAACATTCGATTATCCATATATTAGTAAACGTTATAGTAAATATTAGTCAAGTTAGTGCCGAAATCTAATTAATACAAGTTGCTCTTTAATTAATGCAATATAGATCAACCTGTATTGCGTTCATTTAAGATCAACCTGTGTAATTCATTAAAATTAATTGGTTTTAAATTTTTTATTAATACATAATGGAACAGAAGTTAACATTATAAGGTAAGTAAAATATGGTCAAGTATTACATTCACATGCAAAAGCTTTGCAAAAAATGCAGTCATGCGAATCATGCACAAAACTAGAATTGTTAAATGCCAAGTACAGTGAGAATCAAAAATCATAATAAAAATAAATGTTAATTTGAAACCAAAATAATCTCACGAAAACTGTTTATCAACCCCCTGTTTAATGTGTCGAAATGGTATTTATATAAAATATTCGCGAATTTTTCATGCAGCCACATATTAAGCCGGAATCTCATGTTTCAAAACTACTTGTTTCTCTTTATATATATTTATATGTATTTATTTTACTGTATGAGCATTCAATGCTTTATTTATCTTTTAATGCCTTTATCCGACGAATTTAATCATGCTCATTATGAAAAATTAGTGAAACTGTTTTTAACATAACGAGCCGAGCAGGCCATATGTATGTGGTATACAGCTAGCTCGACGGTAAACGCAGCGCAGCACCAGCCTAAACAATTGCACACAAAATCTGAACTACAAATGACACCGCACTGCGCAAGATGTGAAGTTTCAACCATCATCTTAGGCTATTCGTGAAATTAAATTGCTAGTATGGTGATAAATTTTATATTTATTATTCATGACTTTTTTTTATATCATGAGTCTCCGGTTCGACCGTACGAGATAGCATGATGTTAGCTAAGTATTATTCTGTGGGACATGAAAAGTCATTCCTCCATAATAAGTTATCGATTACCCTTCCCGCCTACCAATAAAATTACAACCGCCACCTACAATAGTTAAAAAGTTGTGTTTACATCACCGTAATTTTCCGACTGTTGTAGTTTGAAATCTGGGTTTGTGCGTGCGTACCATGTCTTCTGATTAAAAAGCTGCTAGCCATTAAGATCATCTCCCCTACCATTATATTTAATTTTTGTCAGTTTATAACACCCTGTATAAAATTTTAATATTATACAACAAAAAGGCTATAAAAAAATATAAACAACAAAAATGAACAAATATCATTTAAAAAATGGGAAAGGATTAAGCCATAGTTCAAACAAAATGCTTCTTGCATGTCCACAGAAAACAAATGTTTTAAAACATTATTACATTTTAATGTAATAATAGGAAAAACAATGTTAAAAAGGAACTTCATGGGGAAAAAAAATACAAAACTAATAAAAGAAAAAAATATATTCAATACATTACACACATTGACAGTACACTGTTTTTTAAGCTTAAGCCACATTTATTGCAATGACAGAACTAAGGTGAGTTCATACCGTAAGAAATCATGCTGTCACACTCATTTGACATATGACAGTGACAGACATGACAATCCCACGAACTCAATTCAGAGCAACAAAAACATTGTCATTATTTATCAACAAAGAGGTATAAGTTTAGTAAATGGCAATTTGAACCACTTTATCGTCCAAAACATCTTCGTTGCTCTCGCCGTTTAACAATACAGAATAATGATGACAACATACGAAAATAAAATAAATACAACGAAAAATAATATTCTCTTTGAAAGCGAAAATAAAACAATCTACTTGTAGGGGATAACATTTATTTACAGATGGACACAAATCCACCTGTAGACTTGTAATAGAGGATAATACGTGGGTCAACTAAAATGGAAAATCTTGCTCACCTTATTGTGAGGTGGTGTGCGCAGGAGTGCTGGTCCACCAGAGGAGAATGACAAGCGGTGATGAGCTTCTAATGTTAGCACCAAATATATTCGGAGTCTTTATCTCGTATATTATTATACGACCCTCGCCTTAATCCTATTACAAGTCACAATGTGAACTAAACATATACTACATAAGGGTAAGTTCACACTGGTGAGAAATTCGAGTGCGAATTTTCCGACGCAATAGTCGTGCATGATATGGTATTAACAGTACGCGTTGTACTGCGCATATTTTGCGTAGCAATTCCGCGCGAATTTGCTCTTCAATGTGAACTGACCCTCAGAATCAATCAAATGCGAACGCATTATACATAAATTGTCTAAATAGATTTGTATAACCATCGCATAATACGAAAGAACGGATAAATAGATTGTAGTTTGTTTTGTAGGTTATAAAGTAGTGAAAATTATGTCTTCACACGTGTATACCAATTTCAGGCACATGAATAGTTGACGGACATGATAACGTTTGCGATCGACCGCACATTACCAACCAAGATACAATTAATGTGTAATACAACATACTGACCACAAATAAAATAATTTTTTAAGACCACTGCAATAATGTGTGACGTTTGGCATAAATTTCAACCTCGAAAAATAACATCTTGTTCCAAAAATTGGTATGCACACAAATTTCTTTGATACCGTAATGTACTAGAGACTTGTATTTAACTACAATACAACATCAATTTGTAACTAATGTACACTATTTAACATCAATAGAATACACTAAAAAGATCATCCACACTGGAGTGATTAAGGCAAGTGCACAATACTTCGTAAATATATCTAAGTCATGTTGCAAGCCAGACTTTTGAATCTGACTCTCGACATTCATTTAGGATTTGTATACTGTCATATTTCAATAACCTAACTATCCACGGATCGATGGCGAAATGGACCAATCAAAATAAAGTTTATTTGACATATTCAAAAATGCCTTATTTCGATTGGTTTATTGTTACCATTGATCTGCAGTCAGGAATTGGGATCGTTTTCTCTATTGCTTTAAATGACGAGACAAGGTGTTCGCCTGATGGTAAGCGATACGATTCTCCATAAACAGTAGAAACACCTTGAATTACAAAGTATTGTTTTATATTCCACTGAGTTCGCCATTCTGAGACATGAGATGTTAAGTCTTATTATGTCCAGTAGTTACACTGGCTACAATGTCCTTCAAACCGGAACACAAGTGCTGCTTGGCGGCAGAAATAGACATTGCGGTGGTACCTACCCAGGCGGACTCTCACATATGAGAGACCTACCACCAGTAAATTCGTTTATAGATAAATTCAAAAAATATTTTAATTCATCTCCCGCGCGAATGAACTTGTACACAAATAGCGATAAAACTATGCTCACGTGTGCCTACTAGTTGCACTTCACTTGGCGTATTTGAACAAATATCGCATTTATTCTGTAAATAAACAAACCAAAGCCTATTTTGCATTGGCCAAAAAACGCAAATATTTGCACAAATATCCGAGTGGAGTACGATCGCAACAACCAAGCGTACTAACAAGCCACTAAAATCACTACTGTAAAACATTGTTGTGTGATTTGGGTTGCCAGGTGCTTATGTCTTACTTTTTACGATCGTAAACGGTTAAATGTTCACGTGTCTAGCGTAGCCGGTTTTGTTTGATTTCTAAAGTGCCGATTTGGTGAAAAATATTACATACGTACAAAATGATATTTGGTAGGATTAGTTCCTAATTAATCGATTTAATTTTGTGACAAAACTATGTTTAATTATTCGGCTTCTCCCATCTGACATAATAACTCGCTAATTTGATGTCAGCGGGCGCGAATTTACAATTGCAAAAACTGGCATTCTTAAAACCGGCCGCCTTCAAAACAACAACCCTCTCTGGGGAAGCCAGTCGCGCCTATAGCTGTAGATTACAAGGTACAAGGTTGTTAGGGTATAAATACATGGCATTTATCCATAAGGCCTGGCAACCCTTACAGTGAGTGACATTACAGTAAACTACAAGAATATACTAATAAAGTACGATTAACGAATTCACGCGTCAAACTTGTGTCAATGTCGAAACTGATCCATGTCAAAAAGTCACAACAATTACGTCTGTTTGATCAATTTGTCTGTCACTAAACTTCGTCACAATAAACTGTATTATAAAAAGGATACATTGCCTTATAACTAGTCAAAATAATTTCGCTTACTTGTCCTCCAATTCCTTGAAACGTGCTTTCAACTGCTTGGTGTAGCTGTCCAGGCGATACGCGTTCACCTCGAACTTGGACACCTGAGCTTCGATCTTGTCTATCTGCTCGAGGAGCGGCTTAGTCTGCTGGTTATCTGGAAAAAACGAGGCGGCGGGGTGAGTTACTTGCTTAAGACCCCTCCCAAAAAACAACTTTGATCAATTTGTTCTATATTTTTCGGCGCGTGACTTATCAGCGGGAATATGCAATGTTTTTTTTTAAGATTTATATCAAATATAACTCTGTGAAAATTTTAAACTACTTAAATATACTATGTTAAATTGTCTATCTAATAGTATTGGTTGCAAATTAAAACGATATGAAATATATGAGGAGATGCACGGAATCAACAGTTTTAGTGGTATTTAGTGGAAACGATATCCACTTTACAATAAATTTGAAACAATCAATGAAAAAATATCATATTGCACAAATTTTATATTTATTTTTTTCTATATATATTATTATATAATATATGGTATGGGCTTATGTTAACACACTTCATTGGAATTCGCTAATGATGCTGTAAAGTTGTTTAATATCACAAAGTTTCTATTACACATAAAGGGTATGATGATTTCTTATGTTTACGCGAATGTTAGACATTGAAATTAAACTATTTTTCCGGATTCTATCGCGGTTTTTTGTTTTTTATTTTTCTCCCGACGTTTCAGGATCATAGGTCTATAATTAATTAATTTTAATTAAAGTACTTCACCTACTATAGCGGCGATAGCCTAGTTAGTTGTGGAACGGACTGCCGAGACGAATGTCCGCAGGTTCAAATCCCAAGGGCACACACCTCTGACTTTTCTAAAAAATCATGTGTGTATTCTTTGTGAATTTATCGTTCGCTTTAACGGTGAAGGAAAACATCGTGAGGAAACCTGCACATCTGAGAAGTTCCTCTATAGGAATTTCGAAGGTGTGTGAAGTCTACCAATCCGCACTAGGCCAGCGTGGTGGACTAAGGCCTAATCCCTCTCAGTAGTAGAGGAGGCCCGTGCTCAGCAGTGGGCAAGTATATAATACAGGGCTGATATTATTATTAATTGTATTGAAAAAATATACTGCAATGTAAAAAAACGTGTGGTACTTGTTGTCAAGAGAACACTGAAAAAGCACTCCACGCTTTTTTACATTGCAATACATTTTTCTTATTCACACTATTCATTAATAAGATTTTGTTTATATATAGCAATAGTTTCTACCGTTATGATTATACAGAATCCTGATAATACAATACCTAGACAATTTACAACGTTATATTAAATACTAATGCCAATTATTTTTATACTATTCTCAATTTAAATTTATTTTTTAATTTGGATTTAATAAAAGAGTAGTTTTTTTAGTTTTTTATTTTCTAAAAGCAACTTTCATATTTGTCTCCGTATACAACACAGGATAGTCTAAGTTGCAAATTTTTGGCACGGCGGCGCTGCGATCGCTTTACTCTACCCTTCCACCGTGTACTTCGCAAACAACTAATAGAGAAGTTCAGTAAATTTTGTTTGTGTTTCAAATATGTATATTAAATCCGACGATCGAATTTCTACTACAGGACGGCCACTAGTTAACATATACGTATTGAATATAAGCTCACGCCTTTACTCTAGTCAGGGTAAGCAGTTAGCTTACCATCACACATACTGTCATTTGCACGCCTATAGGTAACCGGATACGAATGCTAATGCCAGACAAATTATAAAAAAACAATTCGCGTGTCGCAACTCACAAAATTTTCACGTAGCCCGGAATGAAATTGTACACTGTCACAAATAAAAAAAAAACATAATAGAATCTAGCAGATCAAAGAAAAACTTACATTAGGTATTACACAACTATACAATAATTAGTATTAGGAGTATGGTCATCTTACTGTTACGAATAAAATAAAATGTTTTATTCATCACGTAGGCGAACATAATTGCGCTTATGAGAAGTAAAGGTACGTGAAATTTTGATTATTTAGTTTATAATTAAAGACATTTATATTGAACATAAAATAAATGTAAGACTACAAAGTAAACAAAGAAGTCATCTCGGGTTGGCAGGAAATGTTGTACAACTCACGGCCTCGACAGATGTTGTCTTACAAGGAGATAAAATCCTAGGACTCGAGTAATGCTCTACCTTCCAGTTCCTAATGTGAATCTAAATCATCCAACGACCCACAAGAACGCATATAAAAACATGTTCAAAATCGGTCCAACAATTTAGGAGTTACAGATATACACACACACAGAATAATTATCAAATATTAAAAAAAAAAAAAGTTAAAAAGGCTAAGTTTATATTCATCAAACCCGCGAACTATCAAAGGCGCGAAATAAAAATAGTCGTCAAAACTATGGAAATTTTCTAATTTTCTTAAATTTACTTTCCGTAAGAAAGTACATATAGTACAGGGTCCCTGGTACACTTTTTATCGTTTATTACTATCAAGCTGATTTTTCGTAAGTAGCTTCCTTTTGACTAGACGCCCAAGTTTTTCCTTACAGTAATGTTGGTAAATGGTAGCTTAATAGGGGTAGCAAGGATAAAATATGTTGATTTGACGAATTTTAAAAAAATATTACTAACCGAATTTTTCTTTGTTAATTATCTAAATAATGTGAAATAATATTTGTCCTACAAAATATAAGGTTTGGTTAGGGAGTCCCCTCTCTCCAACATCTATCATAAACAAGGTCATGAAAAATAATTACTAACCAGCAAATTTTTTTTTTTATTGGTTTGCTTGTATTGTCTCACATTGTCCTACAAATTGCGTTGTATGTCATCTTTATTTGAGTTGATAGTCTTGTAATAGCAGTGCGATATATAAATTATTATTAGATGTGATTTTTACAATTATTATTTTCATTTCGAAACACTAAAAGACAAAATGTACCAAAGAACGAACTAAAATATAAAAAGCGAAATAATAAATTTGCAGTTGAGTTGCGTACCGAAGACGCAACTCAGCTGGCCTCCTCTTCTAATACAGGGGTTTAGGTTGTACGCTGGCCTAGCCTGTGTTGGCACATTTTAAAATTAGTTGTAAGAATTCTTAGACGCAATTATTTATTTATTAAAGTTGCATCAACTAAATAACACTATTTACTTCCACAACAGCATGTTTACAACAGTTTTTTTGTTCAAATGTTACTTATATAATTATAGATACAAAAGACAATTCAAATTATAACAAAGCATTATTATACTTCATTAAAATGAAATTAAATCTAATATTAAAAATACATTACATCAAATATAAATTTATTAAAACAAACAAAATACTCAATTCAATTAAATTATGTCATAATCCACGTAAGTTATCTTCATATAAGTTATACTTAACGATAATTTCCTTCACCTATCCTCGATGCCAATATTGTGGTAAAAAGGTGTAAATCTCTACCTACACTGTAATCGGCTTTCAAAAACGGCGCATTCCCGCACACACTGACAACTTAATATTGTTATAGCAAACTAACAAAGTGTGAAACTAGCTCGGTGTATGTTAATTATAGTGAATTATAATTATTAGACAAGATGTGTTCTCGAACCTTCATTAGACGACAAACTTAGACTAATGCGGAAGTTGTACTGAAGCCAATTGTCCTAATTAGCATGAATTTAGCGTGCCACTTGCACAGTGTATATAACGAATCTGAACCTTTTTATTTTTAACATCATTGGTTAATGCGGATTGCAAACTGAAAACTAAACTCTTTGTTTAGTAAGCTCGCTTAGTTCAGAAAACTACACATCTATACTATTATATAAACCTGAAGAGTTTGTTTGTTTGTTTGAACGCGCTAATCTCTGGAACTACTCGTTCGAATTGAAAAATGCTTTTAGTGTTGGATAGCCCATTTATCGTGGGCGGCTTTAGGCTATATAACATCACGCTGTGACCAACAGGATCGGAGCATGAATGAAATATGTTGCAAAAACAGGGTTAATTAATTCCTATTGAGAGTTTCTGTTGCGTGGGCTGCATAAACGGGTAAAGTTACGCAACAATCACATATGACAGTGACATATGGTTCCTGTTAAAAACTTCTAAAAAATATATTATAAAATAAAGTCTCGCGCCGCGCCTGTCTGTCCATCTTAACGCGATAAACTCAAAACTACCCAACGGATATCGATGAAATTTGGTATGGAGATAGTTTGAGACCCTGAGTAGGACATAGGCTACTTTCTACCCCAGGAATATATGTATTTTCTAAGGATAGCAAAACCCTTTGTCTCCCTATATACGTAACAGGACTTTTATCCCAGAAAATTGCATCCCGTAAAAACCTATTCATGCAGGCGAAGCCGCAAACATTACTTAATAACATGGATTCGTTTAAATAGTTCGCAGTCTACACAGAAGTACAAAAAATATTTCAGATATGCGAGATAAACTAAATTTGCTTAATTTTCGGTCTGTAACACGATATAAAACGATCGACTTTCTAAAAATAAAGAAGACACATGTATCTCCAGAAAATTCAGCGGGGTATGCCTTATGCCCTTTTGAACTTGCGGACCTCCGTTTTAAGCCACCCTATTCGAGTCTTAGCTATCGCCACCTACACCGGAAGGTGGGGGCATCGAATTAATTTTTAATTTCAATCTAACAAATGCCAACTAGGCCCAATGAGATTGGTAGTACATGGATGAGATATTTGTTTTTTTTTTTTATCGGCGAATGACGCTTTATAGCTACTACTATCACTGAAGGTATTAGTGAAACAGTGATGCAGGTAACACCGGAGTATAGCATCTTTCGAGAGAGTATTTTTTTTGTGAGATCTGCCGTGGTTATAACCGGAGGTACCCTGCTAACGGCGTACAAGCGATCTCCCGGCTTAGCAACCACGGCAGTCCCTTTGAGGATTTTGGTGGGTCCTACCGTTATCGCCGAGGTTGCCAGCGGACGGTACGCTGGCGACCCACGGCTATCCGGTCACAGGGGCCGGGAGGAAGAATTGAGGGGACCGAGAGGAGGAAAATAAAAGGAAGGAGAAGGAGCTTTCTTAGGATGGTTGGAAGGGAGAGTGAGAGTGTATTTAACAACCATGAGGTATACGCACTGAGCTGTGTGCTTAGAGTCGCGGCAAATGTGTCCCCGTGCATGGGCGTGTATTTGGTGTGGAGACCAAGCGCACAAGAATTGCCTCGGAGGGGATTCTAGCGAGTAATGACCAGTGTCCCTAATAAAATTTTTATTCTCACTCAGCTACTCCACCTGCGGCCCGCCGAGCTGATGAAGGTAGGCCGACAGGCTTCAAAAATCTTATGCTACGTTTACACGCGTGCTGAGACTTGGCAAATGTCCACAAGCACCACGCCTTTACAAACGCTTGGATGCCATTTACACGCTTTAGAGTGTGTTAGTGTGTTCCGGACAGGCAAAATGTGCAGACAAACATGGCAGTTGTAAACGTTGTAGTTACGTCGGCTATTGCGTTTGGACACTACACACACCAACGCAAACGCTTGCCGCAAGCTTCTATTGAACTATGTTAAAAACCGAGACTAGCACGGATCGGCGACAAGCTCACGCAAGCGATGTCAAACACCCGTTCACACGCTTATGTTTGTGGACAATTTTCGGGACTTGCCAAGCGTGTAAACGAATCATAACAAGCAAAACTTACCATCCAATGACAGGGGTCAATTATCCGTACAAGTAGAAAAAAAAATTAAAGAAACTACTACACTTATTTAATTTTGTAAACTTATAAAAATAAGTAAAACATTAATTTTAATGTAGACACTTTAAGTACACAAAGTAGTCATAGCGACCCGAGGCACAAAAACTAAGATGTTTTTAATAAAAAAAGTTGAGAACGAGTATGCTAGCTCGTCCCTACGCTGGCTTTATACAATCATATAGTTATTATACATATGTTTGCGTATCGGAATCGTAAGCCGGATTAGTCATTCGTCTCCAACATGGTCGACACTTGACAGATCCGATAACTACGTGTGTCACACTCGTGAACGCATGTCACCTGTTTGCAAGTCTCCCGATTGTTAGTAGACTATAGGCTTAACATTAATTAATAAGCTTTGTATTTTTTCACGTCAATGAAATAATAAATCATCGATAAGTTAAAACAATCAATGCCTTTAAGAAATAAATGAACAAAAACGTTCGTAATTTAAAAAATGGGATTACTTTAAACTTCATATCTATGTATATGTATTTATAAATGAGTCTATTTCTTTTGTCACGCCATAACTTAAAAACATCGTAAACGATTTTATTATTTTTTTTAAGTTCTCTTATACCTGCTTTATAGAAGGTTCCTAAAACAGTTTTTTTTTTTTTTGATTTCGCAGAGAAATTGAAAATTTCGCGAAACTTAACGGCTATGCTACACACGCGCGTTTTATAAAATATGTGAATATAGCAGACGGGTGTCCTTTTTTTATTTTTGGATTCATATATATTATCTGAATTTGTGTATGTCTGCGAACTTCGAAATCTTTATCTCCTTTTTAAGACAGGACAACGTCTGTCGCAGCCGCTAGTGTATTTATTATAAACAAATAATTTCTGCGCCGCGTGACTTTAATTTGAATATGCGCAATTGTATTTATTCTCGGAAATCCAATAAATAAACAGAATTGCAACTTTATTCGTTAAAGCTTATTCACAGTTCACCGAGCTTCTGCAAAGTAACGTTATTTATTTTATCCTAATTGGAAAAGATGACCTATAAATAACTCAAGCGAACTAATTAATGTCAAATGAATTTTATCAAGTATTCCGACTCGCTGACATAATAACTAAATGTTAATACGGGGTATATAGCTACAGTCAACAGAGCGATAAAAAGTTTTAGTATTTTCAATATCAAAAGCTCAAGTTCCCCAATATTACACAACTCAAAAATTATTACAATATATAATATAATAATAATAATATCAGCCCTGTATTATATACAGTCCCAATGTTGAGCGCTCTACTGAAAGGAATTAAGGCCTTAGTCCACCACGCTGCCCTAGTGCGTGTTGGTAGACTTCACACACCCTCGAAAAATTCCTGTAGAGAAATTATCAGGTATGCAGGTTTCCTCAAGATGTTTTCCTTCACCGTTAAAGCGAGTCGATAATTCACGAAGAATACACACATAATTTTTTAGTGAAGTCAGAGATGTGTGCCCTTGGGATTTGAACCTGCGGACATTCCTTTCGGCAGTCCGTTCCACAACCAACTATTCTATGGCCGCTATATTACAATATATAAATTTAAATAAATTTAATGAAAATTATTTTGATTTAACAACACAAATACATAAAGCATTACGTAATTAGACCCGTTTTATCTAAATTCACCTCCGCACCCAATTCACCCTACTTCACTATTTGATACAGGCATTTTCACACATCAAGAAATAAAAAATTCCAAAATATGAACTGTTTTAAAGCGTACAGAAAAAGTCGTTATAAAGTTCACAAAATATAAAATCAAATTCCAAGTAGCACCTCACTACGAGCGATTTATGTTTCTGTAGTACAGCAATCAGTGTAAACAGCACTAATTTATCACTAATCTGCTAATTAATAAGGTTTGTTTCCGAGTACCATAATGTACTGACGATAAACCAACGCAGACAAAATCGCGTAAAACGAAAAAATAATCAACAAATTGCCTAAACCACAATGTAATGCCGTTTCACGTATCCAATAAATTAATATTATATTTCAATACAAATGAGCGTTCGTTCTCAAATGCCGATGCAATCAGCTAATAGCCGATGCGCTTGTACGAGCCGAATACCGACGTCACAGTACAATCAATATGAGAAAGTTTCAATCCTTACATTGAATTCAATTAGTTGGAAACGCTGTGCAGGAAAATTGATTGTTTTACAATAATATTAACAGATTGTTCGCTTTTGCTAGCAGTTCGTCGTATAAGCCTCTAGCCAATTGGTAGAAAAAAGTAACAAGCTCTCAGGAATAACGAATTTTTCCGTCTTTTTAGGTTCCGAACTCCAAAAGGAACCCTTACGGAATTACTTTGTTATCCATTTGTTTGTTAAAGAGAAATTTAATATCACGTACTGTACTGAAAAAAAATTCAGTGGACATTACCGAAACGCATATTTTGCCATTTTACAAGGGAATCTAAACCTTAAGGGTACTAGATCTAGAATCATAAAATTACGCAAGAAGCAGTGACTTACAGCACATGTAAAGGATAATCTGAAAATAGTAAAAATATACTTTATTAACAAATAAAAGCGAATTGACTATTACACACATATTATTTGCGGTTAGTGCCATAGTCGTGTCTAGGAATTTTACAGAAAAAAGTTAAGTTTGTCAAGGTTTAACATATATTCAGAGAACTCTCAGAACCCGAGTCCAAATCGCACTTATCCGGTTTTTATAAATAAATACGTATGTTATGTTATCCGAGATAATACAATTAAACATTTTTCCCTTTTCAACCGCAGGCCAAGGTGTACACCGACATAGTATCCGCTGCCTGTCGTAAGAAGCGACTAATAGGGGCCTTCGGCGGTCGCGGGTGAGCGGCAGGGGGTCCTCTGGCGTTAGTGAACGTTGTGCGTGTCGAGCACATTTTTTGACCCACGGGATGGACGGCAACGTGGAAGGTAGGCCTCATATACCGTTGACGCTGAAAGCGTCTTCTGACTCCCCCCCACCCCCCACCCCTCCGGAGACGAGTCGCACTAGGCGGCTGCGGACGGCAACTTAGACACTTCAGTCGGAGGCGGCTGCAGACTCTAATGTCCCGAAGAGGGCCATCGCAAAGTTTTAGGTGGTATGCCGAGCGTAGAGTTGTACATATATTAGGGACTCGGCTCGTCGGTCGCCAGATAACATCAAATCCTTATAGCTAAACTTCGGGTGACCAGTTCAGACACGGTGTCCCCAACATAACCGCCAGTGGTCCCCCGCGAAGGCTGGGCGGTAGTGATAAGACCCTTTCTCCGCCAAAAAAAGGTCTCAAGGAATATGCAGTTGAATACTAACGAACCCAATTTCTAACTGGGGATCAACCAAGGCCTCAAAATGTAGTACGGCACTCGTTCCGCGTATGCAACTCAATTACGTGACTGACATAGTCGTCTTTATTCCATAAGATTTTAAGTATAGATTGGGGGTTTGTCCGTTTCACTTTGGGCAGGGTACAAAATTCGCCGAAGTATGGGTGGACCGGTTACGCTTCTGCTTTACCCCAGAGTAACGCGTGAACTTATACATACAACGTTTTTTTTATAGACTACGTGACCCAACAGACTTTTTCCTGTCTTAACTTTGAATATTGAAATGGAATTGGTACAATTAATACAAACAAAATAGTATTCAACATACGAGTTTATTATTGTGATGCTCTATGACACACGCATTCTGTCAATCGCTGACAATTATGTCAAACAACTGACAGGTACGTAAAATGAATATTGTTTATAGTCTTACATTTTGAATGTTCCGCTCAACTTCCTTATTTTTTTACTTCATAAGAAACTTCTCGTGACAATAATTAACACAATATAAAGAATAAGCGAAATTGTTCCATCCGTTTCACGCGTGATGCAATGACCAAGGGAAATAGAGATTAATTTTTATATATATAAATTTTCCCCTTTCCTTATAGTCCATTGAAATGTTACATTTTTTAGGCCTTACCTTGCGTTTTTTAGAGGACGCAATTTTATTTTTTTGAAGTGTAGGGGGGGTCAGTCTAAAGCTAAAACCAAGTTTGTGGGGTCGCCACCCTTGTCCCACGGCCGCCATCTTGAAAATAGGGGTTGAAATGGTTTTTACGATGTATCTCTTAAACTATTTATCTGACAAAAAAAATGTATAAACACTTTTTGTTGCAAATTAAATTCTCTACCACTTTGGTTTAGTAACTTTTGTCGTAGAACTATAAATAAAAAAGTTATAAGCGAAAATGTTAAGAAATTCAATGTTAAGCAATGTCCATTGCAACGTCATCAGAACGTGTGTTTATAAGGTTCATAATACTCTTTTTTGTACTCATTAATACCCAAATACCCAAGGGACAATTAGGGAACAAAAGAACATCTGCCTGCTATTATTATTATTATTTCTAACCTCTCTTATTGTAAGAATAGCTGTTAATATTGTGTAGTGTGTGTGTAGCTGATAAATTGCGTCCTCTAAAAAACGCAACCCCAAATATAACTTTTCAATGGACTATTACCAAAGCGGTAGATTTGATGAACAATTTTTTTAAATTTACACGTTTACGATTTATATAGATGTTCAACATCCCATTAATCTTTATGTCAATTATGCTATTGACTCAATGCGATTTCGAATAGCACTGGTTCGAAATACGACAGAATGTTGTTAGTAAATGCCGAAACATCTATACATCTAAACATAGACAGCTATTGATTACGTCATCTGTGGTCAGTAGTAACGATGATTTGACTAGAGACAATAACGATCTTGAACTAATTACTCACGATTAATTTAATTTATTAATCATCCTATATCCGATTGACACACAAATTTCTGTTAAATTCAGCATTAATGAAGCTTTAGACGACATTGGTCGATCCATTTACGTAATTAATATAATATTAATAAACCGTTTAACCACATTTGATCGTACATTTCGAATCAAATCAAATTATTTATTTGTAAATGTAGGTTGATATTTTAATATACATTTTTATATTTTGGTTTGCACAAAATCGATTTGAAGCTCTTTTTCGGCTTTACGACGCCGCGTCCGACGCGCGCGCCGCCACCATTTACTTAGACGTGGATTTTAAGACTTTTTTTTTCACTTTTCTTGTGAAATTTCATAATTAAGTTGTCGGTTGACTTGGATTCTTTAACGTTTAGAACATAAAAACGTCTTATATGTAAAATAAACACCTGTAAAACAACTTGTTTGCAATAAACATAGCCAGGACTTTATTTGAGGCAATAGGAAAAGCAAAATAAATAATTCAGCATATATGACTGATCGAGATCCTATTGGCACTGTTGTGTTGGTACATATACCATCCACAGTGGGTGAGTATCTGAGAACGTATGTATGGTTTTTCTTTCATTCTATATTTGATAGTACCCTGCATGGCGCCTTATCGAAATAAATTAATAATATATGCATGCCAGCATATTTCGCAAAGAGAAGAGGGCGGCATAGAGAAACCGCTGTACAAATTTCGGCTTCCAAACATTCTGTTTGCCACACCTGTGCATACGCGCCCATTCGCAGCAGCGGACACTCAGTAAAGTCTAACCCCAAGGGACACCACTAACCGGAATTTATTAAACGGAATTTTGTGATCCATGAACATTTAAAGCAGTTCCGTTTAGGCCTAAACCTTGCACCTCCGAATCCTTCTGCAATGCCCTCCGTAGAGTACGCAATAAACTCCACAACGGATGATAAGGACGTACTAATAGTTTTGTAAGATGTGACCTTACGTGTCGCGGGATCTGGACCCAAAAGCACTATAGACCACGTTCCACTGGCTTGAGAAGCTGTTGGAAGCGAGCAGTGTTCCGCTTCCAAATAAGTGGAAGCCAATCTGTCTGTCCGCAGAGCTGCCAGAATGATAGCGTCTCAGGGTAGTGTGACCCTACCCGCGGTGTTCCATATTTTAGTAGTGCACCCGGACTTTACCAATGGAGTCATTGGCAAAGAGGCAACACAGCGATAGTTACAGTTTCAACTAACAGAAATGCTCCTGTGAGTAGATTTTTCCGGAAAGACTTTACCACGGTCACAGCTGGAGATCTTAATATACGATGGCCTACGAGTACGAAAATGGACCACTTACGAAAAGAGGTGGTCGAGGAATACGGACGACCATCCATTGGAATGATACTTGCGGCTGAATTGATTAGACGCACTTTATCAGGGGAACATGATGTCACTAACGCAATGAAGAGAGCCAACAAATTACTATGAAATACATACAGTATGCTGTGGTAGTTTAATTAAGCTAAAGGCCTCTGCCTAGCGGCCAATCGCACGATGCTCACCATCACCGTAAGTGGCAAGAGCGATGACAATAATACAACCCCGTATGCGCAGTCATCTTTGACGATAGGATCAGAGTACCTGTGCTACGGCCCAAATGCCTAGAGCTCCGAACACCCTACGTACATTTGACTGAGTAATCTATATGTTGTCTGTGATTATACATTTTTCTAATGCGTCGCAAATATGCTCTCAATTGCCGTTAAAAATTCTACGCCGCTGGCGCTACGTTGCAGCCGACCGAAAATTATCAGGACGCCGCCTGCGGCATTTTTCCATGTAGCGCCCATGTCTAATTATCGGTAGAGCAAATTAGACTCGCATCAGTCGCCACAACGAAAAAAAATATCGAAGCTATACCGAAGGCGGCAGAGTTGAGAATGGAACGAACTGCCGAAACCAAAGTTCAGTTCAATAGTTATAAAACCAAGATACATCTCCGACTTTTCAAAGCTATGTGTTTAGTCTAATCAATTATTAGGTCACAATGTATAAATTGTATTGAATTGAATTATTAGGTCGCATTAATGGAACCGAAAACATCGTAGAGAAACCTACAACCTATAGTACAATATCTATAATTATCTAATCTTACTAACCGCGAGCACCATCTAGTAATATAATAATGAGAAAGTGAAACTTCACTTTTATGGATAAACCAAAGAACCCACTGTTACAATTCGGTAAGAAGAATTATAGGACTAATAAAAGTAAAAGGCATAAATATCAATAAAAAATAATTTTATTTATACGCATCTTTTTGCCACTACTATTACTCTAAGAGAATTCATCAAATACACTCACGCACACACCAAATTCGGTCTAAACTACAATGGTATCACAAAATCAAATAAGTAAAACTGCTATTTTGGATGATCGTCATTATTCATGTATGATTTTTGACACAATGTTAACAGAGGTAAAAACGTGTATGTAGTTTAATTTATTAACGTATTGTCCAAATGATCCCCTACAAGACGAGTATTAATGTAGCATTGTATGAAGAAACGGAGTTGTATTCAACTACTATTAGAGTTATTTGTTTTAGTTACTAACCAACATTTTTCTAAAACTTCGCTACGATAAATTTTCCATCCCAGATATGAAGAATTTAAAAAAGTTAGACAAAATTTTATAGCAAAAACATTTCCACTTATAAAATAAAAATATTAAACAGAATTTCAATAAAAAATAAACGCTATATATACGAAACCTAAAAAACCGTAACAGATTCAAAATATCTTTCCCAAATCCCGATAACTCGCGTTTGAAAAATCGAATAGCAAATTGAAAGCGTTATATTTCAACCAATATTCAATAACATTTCATAGCAAAAATATCATGGAAATATGAGAAATTCTACTAACAGCCCTCAATCAAAATTAGCCACGTAAACTGTGAACTAATTGCGAAAATACAAACTGCGCGTAAAGTTTTATATAAACTGTGACGTAAAACTTAGCGAGGGCCCTCTTTCATGACGTCGGAGTAAAGGTTATTCGTCAGTTAACAATATGGCTGGTTTCCAATCCTGAATATGTATCTATTATTATATTAAGCCATAAATCACCTATCTATAGGTATATATTTTTTTATTACTTGGAATGACGAAACGAGCTTGTCTTTCGCCTGATGGTAAGCGATACGACCGCCCATAAAGAGTAGAAACACCAAAACTTTAAATAACATTGTTTGGTATTCCACTGCGCTCGCCATTCTAAGACATGAGACGTTAAGTCTTATTACGTCAGACTTGATTCTTATTGGTTCATTCACGCTTTCAAACCGAATGTAAGGTAGGGTCAGGCATCCTGTTCATATCGCAACACGTTTCGTTTTCATATTATTTATCAAAATGTCCGCATTTGTGACACTAGTGAAAGATTGAGCCGGTATCTATACTGTTTAATAATGCCTTTTAAGTACCGATAATACTGTCTGTTGTAGTAAATAATTAAGTTCCATAAATCCTCCATCAAACATTATATACACAATCTATCTAGATGGATTGCGATGTGATAGACACAATCAAATTAAAGCAGTCGAACAGACATTTCAAGTCGCTAATCCAACGTGAATCAGTCGTGACATTAATTAGTCCTGTGCTAGAAAGGGATAACTATGGATAACAAACACTAACAATGTTAGTATAAACGATAGCAATGTGTTCATTGATATAGTCTTTCAAAAGGATTATATGCAATACTGTAACTAAATATAAGTGATTATTGAGTATACGCAGTAACATTGTATAGACGACTCAACCATTGTGCAGGAAAATTTTCTAAGTCTGTCCTGATTTTTTAAGATATTTCAAGAGATATAAAGACTCTCGCGGTCACCAAGAAAACGGTCAATTTCAACCGAAGTACTCTTTTAAAGCCAATGTATGCAGTTTTGTGATAATCAAAAATTTACAGCATTTTCACATTTCCAATCCAAATCAAAGTAAAAAGTGGGGCTGCTAGAAACAAATTAACTGTAGTCCATATCGCAATTAAGTTTTGCACTATACAATAGTTTTAATAATATCTGGACTTAATACTCCGCTCATAAATAATAGCATCAGAAAGTTCGTATTTCAACTACAGTCTCCACGTCAATTATTGTCTAAAGTTACGAGTTACAAATAAACAAGTTATATGCTTTACTTAAACAACTTGAAACAATTACGAGAAACTGAATACAACATTAAACTAAAATCCTACTTATAAAAGTGAAAGTTTGTGAAAATGTTCGGATGTTACTTACTTATAAATTTCTGAATACATTACGCTCAAATTTGATGCACAAATAGCTAAATCCTTGATAAGCTACTTTCATCCAGGAAAACTGCATTAGAACTACCATCCCCACCCCATTTTCGCATGGGCGAAGTAAAACCCATTAAATATATTTTAGATAACTCTATAAATAGACTTTAATACTAATAACAGACTAACTAATTACTTCACGATATCGAACGCAGATTTAAACCTACTCTAAAATAAATACATATCACGCCTTTTACCTTGAAAGGATAAGTAGAGGTGCAACCAAGACCCCCGCTTTTCACCGTATGTGTTCCGTCCCATGATGAGATAAGGACGAGCCTATCGCCATATCCTAACTTTATTTTTTATTGCTTTGAATGACGAGACGAGCTTGTCATTCTCCTGATGGTAAGCGATACAACTGCCGATAAACAGAAGAAACACCATCTTGTCATCTGTTTGTCTCATGATAGGCCTGTCATAGACATATTATGCAGTGTCGGGTTCTCTTTCGAAAAAGTTCAGCCCTCGCCACTGGTCGATACTTAAGTCTTCATAGTGGAGCGACTCGGCTGGAGGAGTACCACAGCTTGAAGAAATGAGTTAGTGGGATTCATGTAATGTTATATCTTTTTGTTCCACACTGTGCTTTAAAAGGGGTTCAAGCGCCCGAAAGTTACCGTTTACCGTCAGGCCAAAAATAGTACGTTCTCCCATTCTAATCAGAAACCCCATAAACAGGCACAAAGCACACAAAAGACCGGCTGTAAGACTTCAAGACATTGTGAGCTCATTCTGCGTAGATCGAACCACCAATACCTAAAATTAAAAAAGTATAATTGTATAATGTATGTTAATATTGTAACTTTGACTTTGCGGATGACAAACACCCTCCCCCCCCTCTCCCCCGAGACCACAAAGCCTGCAAAGTCTTCGAAATGTATTAAGAAAATTAAAACCGCGATAAAATCCGAAAAATAGTTTAATTTTAATAGTTCTAGAGATAAGCGTTTTCAAATCAAACAAATTCCTGCTTTATTATATTCGTATAGAATACAGATTCATATAATGAACGCCGGTAAGTCCAGTGATTCGATTTGTCAAATTACGAAAATGATTAAAAATATTTAGTAATGAGTAATGACGTACCTATGTGAGTGAATCCAGCGTAAACTTGATACTTGCGGTATGGTTACGGTCGTGTTAGATAATAACGACTGATAGTGTAATTAAATCGAGCTTCTATAGCATAGACGAGCAAAGCTTTTATGTACCTTTACTAACTCCCACATTATGTATGAATCGTATGTTCCAAAATATACTTTGGTTGTATTGAATTAAAATAAGTAGTCAGTGAAACGAAAACATGATAATCCGAGAGTACATATTAAAAGCTATTTTCATATTTCGAATTCTCTGAAATCTCGATATTAAAAACACTTACACGCATTAAAATTGTTTTTCGTAAACATCGCTCTCATTGGAAATTCCGGGTATTGAATGGATTTAAATGGAAAAATAAAATGGCGCCGCTTTGTGATGAGTCTCTATTGTTAACACAATATTAAATAACGACGCGATGTGAAAGATAATATATGTATTTATGCAAAATATCATATGAAATTATATTTCATTTCAAGGTACATGATTTTGTTATTGCTTAACTATACTCCGCCAAAAAATGTATTTAAGTTTAGACAGTTCCGACCGCATCGATTTCTTGTAACAATCGATTTAATTAATGAAAAAGATTTCAAATATCTTTGTTACACAATCAGTAGCCTTAGCGAATATCGATCTATAATTATTAATATCGGAGCTGAAGAGCAAGTCGCTTCACTATGGAAAAAAAAATGGCGTCCATAAAGAAGTCAATTATTTTGTTTCGATTCCTTGTCAATAATTATAGAATTTCGTAAGCGCGCATACGTCAAAATTTAAATAAATGGTGGGACAGAGTACAGGTATTACAACTCCGTCCGCATAAATTTTATGTTGATATACAAAACCCAAAGTACACGGCTTCTTGGCTTTGTTGATACCTGAGTTAACAAACAAAGAAATAATAACTATTTTTAATTTTTTGTTCCAACTTACCCGTATAGGGCAGAAATAAACAGCATGTGGAGAATTTGCGCATACGCCCTTTATAAGAAGCAAAGAAAGTTAGACGTGAACACGTTTTATATCAGAAATATTTGAAATTACACTTTGGGAGTACACAACCATTATACGGATTCATAAACACTACAAATACCGTTTCCATGAGCCTGTCTAGTTATGGTTTACCGCACTATCAGTGTACCGCTCGGGCCGTGATGTTATTGCATGACACGGTATTCGATTTATTGACAGTTATGAGTAGTATTAGCAATACGGAATCCGATAAAAGGCCGTGTTTGCTTTACGGATGGTTTGCGAACAGCTTCATTTGTTTATTTTGTAATATGCCGTTTTGATATATAAACTGATGTTTTATTGATTTTACGTAATACGCAACGATACTTTTTATGCCGGCTATACATTTGGTTGAGCTTAAGCTAACGCGAGCATAAACAAATATATACGAAACGAGTTTTAGCGTCTAGACGTTAGACAAATTTAAAAAAAACATTGCGTTCCCTATAAGTCGATATTTGTGATGCTACCAACACATTCTACGCTGACAGTTTTTATAATGTATAAAAGAGATGAGACCGCGAGCGACTGGGAGTTGTGAAAGGCTACGCAAAATGAGTTGTACCTACGCTGGCGCTTGCCTTAACTCGGCCTACGAGGCAATAAACAACGAGCGATAAGAAAGTACGGCAAATATGCTGCACACGCTGGTATTATTCTTCATTTGTCAACACATGGCCGTCGGGTTGCCACGTTGAACAACCGAATGACTTTAAGTGTTCTCCTTTAGGAGTTCCAACTTAGTTAGGCCCAGTAGGGCCTAAAGGAAGTATCATTTAATGATAATATTACAAATCACTGTGCAGCACTGATATCGTGAAGAAACATTGAATCTCAGGTCCTTATGCCCAGTGCACTCTCGATAACTACTAAGAGCCGGAACAGTGACTGCACATTGCTTATCGGCAGAGGCCATGTATCCAGACAGTAAAGTCGAAACCGCCAGCACCTGTTGAATAGCGAAACTGTTGTTATGAAGCCTTGAATGAGCCCGGCGTAGACACGGCTAACAACTGCCGCTCCTCATGGTTCGCGCTACAACCGCTATTGTTTGTAGTGGGTTTCGGAAGTACAAACGTTCCGTACTACAATACAACTGTTAAATAATAGTATGGTCTCGCTGAATATCTACATTTCGTTGACTATCGGAGGCTTTAAACATTTACAAGGAATTTCGTTAAAACTATGTTTGACGTGTTTCCGATTCGTGAACTGTTTTTTATAAGCACCTCCTTTATAATACCATTGGATTGTAATAAGCGAAAAGTGTGTGCACAATTCTTTATCCACGCGACGATAACTGGCCTAAACGTATATATAATATGTATTTATATTTTGCTATATAGTGTATCCATTACAGTTTAAATCGACTGTTGGAAAGCTAACTGACTTAGCTACAAGTTTTAGAAAAATTAAGACTAAGTTCAAAATACGGAGAAAAATGTAGTGATTTGAAATATGTATAAAACTCAATTTTGATTAATAAGTATTAATCTACGAACTGTTGAATTTAGACCCAGGATTATTTTTAAATTAGTTCAAGAAATACGGTTGAAAGTAAATCAGACCAAATTCAATTCAATTATTCATACATATACAAACTCAATTATTTATACATAATTAGATTTATAATATGTTATAGATAATATATTATTTGTTGACTTTGCTGTGGATTTTCCGCGCCTGCCTTCTGGTTATCTCTGCAAAACATTAGGTTGCCTGGCAGAGAATGCATATAAAACATTAATTCCGCCAAAACACTACGTATCAAGTGTAAATAAATAAATATAACCATCAAATAGGACAAAATTTTGTTCGATAACGCATTAGCCACTACAAAAGGAATTTATACGTATCTGCACGTCTATATATATATGAAATAGATAAAAGCTTTTTGAGCTGACAAACGTTCTTTGTGCTTAAAACTATCCCATTAATAATACTACTATGTTGAATATGTAATATTTATTAAAAAAAATATTAAAAAAAACTGAAACAGAATTACTAACAACGTGCAGCTTTAACCGGTAATCAATACTCCATTTTGATCAGGTGTACCCTTAAATAATTTAAACAAACCTAATACTCTAGTTTATGGTTGATAATTGATTGCCATTTAGGCTAAAATCAGTATTATGTAAAACATGTTTATTTTAATTTACTTACTATATTCCTCTTAATTACTATAAGTACATACAGAAAATACGCTGCCAACGAATCCTAAGTTACTTTAGCGATATTGCCCGAAGACAGCCGGAAAACTTTGACAAACTACTGGTTGTAGGGAAATTAGACGGTAAAAGACCTGAAGATGAGCACCCGTTCATCTGATCAAATAAAAAGTATGACAAGACTTCCTATTACTACTGCCTTGAAGAAAGGCGAAGACAGGAAGGCTTGGATAAAGCTCATCAACGATACTGTCAAAAGGTATCAAGACTGACACGACCTTCAGCAATAAAGAATAAGTAACTATACATAATGAAATAAATAAGAAATGTTTCATATTCAAATTCCATCTCTCGAGTTCACTTTTAAAGCCATTACGAAAACTATGCATTATAAAATTCAGAATCACATTAATTTAATAAATACGCATACAGATTCCTCTCCACTCGTATTAACACTCCATACGACGCAGATAAAACTACAATTAGCAGTCAAACTCAATTTGGAATCTCGGGCCGGACACGGTTAGCCGGCTAATTATTATCCAATCAACTGTCATGAAGAATCAAACGAAATGAAAATAAGTATTGGAAAAGCCCGGCAATAATATTACGAAGCTCCCGGTAGAGCAAAGTTTCCGTGCTTTTTTATACGTAACCCGTTGAAAGGGTATTAAATAGTATTATTCTCTGCATTTATACTATTACCTAGAATCCGCCTGCACAAAGACTTATTCGAGAGGTATATTTTTAGTTTTTAGGTATCTATTACCTACTCTAATGGTCAGGGTTGCCACTCGTACTTTATGATAAAGTATTGTACCTTATTTCGGTTACTTATTTTTTATATGTTATGCGAGCAATAAAGTACGCGAAAATACTTTATTTAGTAAGATTTAATTTCTCAGGGATTCATTATACCTGATTAACTACGATTCAGGTAAAACGTCGGTTGCACGCTGCCCTTCTTGTTAACAAAAGTGAGAGAGATAGCAATAAATTAGTCTCTTATACCCTCGGCACATTGTAATTGCAGTTAAAAGAGTTGCACCCACGGTTACAACCCTTAAACCGCGAGAACAAATCATGCAAAATGAATTGAACTTAAACATAAAAGTATGCCAAGTGTTTAACTCATAGCTTTCTTGCAGTCATTTTCGGTTAGTTAACATACTAATTCACATTAGGAATGATGAGACGTCAAAAAAAAAATTGTAATCTAATTGCAATTTTAAGAATTTTCCGCCTTGCTATTTTTTATAGCTGATTTTAGCAAAAATAACCCCCATGAAGGGCTATGTTTTTTTAATGAATATGTAAGTTGAGAGTCTGGAGAGGTTTTTGACCTACCTTAGAACCACGTTGTCACTTGTTTAGTTTATTAATTTAAAGTATAAAATTTAAGTCATAATCCTTAAACCGTAAGTTTTTCACTTTACACCAATATTTTCATAATTTTCATTAAAGTTACGAAGCTGATTATTGTTAGCAATAAATGTACAACTAATTATAATTTAGTTGCAACAAAAAAATCTGGAATACGTCTTGTACTTTTAAAAAAAATCAAGAAAATATTCATAACTCGAAAACGATGAAAAATCGCAGAACATACATTGGGGTGATTCGGATACCCCAAGGGGTGTTCTATCTCTGGACCTTCGCTTGACACTACTTTCTGGGACATCCTGTATAATACGTTAATAGTTTATTGGATTTTTATCAGGTATTTGTAACTATACTATAACCCGCACGTCTGTACAACGGGTGGGAGGGGGGCCGATCTACGTAAATAGTGTAACCACAATTACTAAAACACAAATGAGCACTTTTAGTAACATAATGATCCCTGGTAAATAAAGACAATGTAAAATAATCTCAGGTAGTTGACAGAATGAATTTGAATAGAAATATTGGATATTAGAAATCTAGTGGTTATATGGTCGCTGGTAAAAACGAACGAAGTACAAAAGAACATAGCGCGGCTCGTAGCGGCCTCGGCTCGTAGCGGGCGCGGCGTAGTAATGCACGAAATAAGCGCTACGACGTAGCACCGTGAGAGACTAGTGCATCCTATCATGTCATCTCTGCAAAATTGCATAGCTAAAATTTTTTACATTTAAATACACATAGTAAAAGATAACGCGGCGCTCGGGAGATAGAGCTGATGTAAAACTATACACAAAGTATAGTTCCAAGTTGCAGTTTTGTCGAGTTAATATTTTCTATTTGAACACCTTGCCCGCGTAAATCAGTTTAACAGACCGTTACGTTATTTTTCAGCGAGTCAAGTATGAAGTTACCCTATTATCGCATCTCTTGCGCCCCCGTTAACTGTTCCGTGTGTAAACAAGTTAATATTACTGTAACTAGTTTCCGTCGCGTAAATTATATTTATGATAACTTCTTCGCCGACGTTTGTAGATATTTACATGCCACTTCACCGGCAAGCAATAGTTTCTTACTTTTCTGTACTTATCCTACTAGCAATAAAAGCGATTTTTGAAGATGTTTGTTCGAAGTCATAGAAATAACCATTGACGTATATTTTATAGACACGAACGTCCATATAAATTATTTGTTCAAAATTGAACTAAAATGGTCACCAGAACGTCACTGTAATAACCTATTTATTCACCTGACCAACAAATAATTTTACTTATTTTTTTATTCAAATCTAAGTTAACGCTTAGACTCAAGTTCTTATATCATGAGCGCCACTCCTAACAAAACCACAAGCTGTAAAAATAGACCATACTAAATTTGAATGGATATCAGTTCAAATCACACCGAATGTTCGGAACGCCAGATCTAGTACGTTGTACATATTATATCGATGGAAATAACTGAATTGGTTGGGATGTAAATATACAAGTGCTGACCCTATATGGAGTAGTTTTTATTTAGGAAAAGTGCCGATTTGGACATATGGACACGCAAGCTATGCCGCGAGTATAATTTTATTGAAATATGAATCGGCTTATAAATGTGGCGTGGATTCCTCACAACATAAATGTAATATTTACAAATCAGCAAACGCCTTCACAATAGTCGTTTTAATACGAAACTATTATACGGTATATAGAAGAAAGTAACAAATGATTACTCCTCATAGGTCTGATGGATAACATTTCAAGATAAATGTCAATTGGTCCTAGTCATATAACTTTCTATAACTCAAATAATAAATCTATCTTCTTCAATGGAAAAAACATATTCGTTTTTTAAAAAATATATTTTATACTGAATAATCTTAATGTGAAATATCGATGAAGCTCGTAAGAGGATTCGCTATCGTTAGACGTCGTCCCACGCAATAAATATTGCATCATTAGATGTCTTATTGCTGTGGCAACGATGAAAATAAAATATTATTTTTCTATAAGTTTTATACACCTACATAAATTACATGCATAAAGCTGCACATTACTAAAACTGCATAGATAATTATAATGAAACTATTTAGCGCATTTTATCTCGGTTCTTATATTATAATTTTCTCTCGACGTTTCGAAGACTAATCGTAAAATAGTTATATTTTAATGTGCCAGTCCGCTCCGTGACCACAAAGGCTGCAGTCTTAGAAGTCGGGAGAAAAGTGTTGTATAAAAACCAAAATAAAGTCCGTAAAAATCTTTTATTTCAATATATACGGGTCAATTTGAAATTGCGTTACGAAATCACATACTTATCTACTTGGAAATAACACTTTACAATATGTTACTTGAGCAATAGATGTAAAAATAATAAAATGTAAGTTTCGAATAAAATAAATATTAATAAAAAGTAATTTTAATCTTACTCGCCCTAATGCCTCTACTACTACTCAACTCAAAGAGAATTCGTCGCAGCGACAATGATGTCGCTGCGACGAATTCTCTTGAAAAACGAAAGTATGAACTTTTAGTCAGAAATACACAGGCACACGTCATATTCGCAATAAACTACAAATTGATAAAAAAATCAGAAAACTAAAACCAGATTGTTTGGTGGAAATATTCGGTATTAAGCTTAAGTTCGGTAAGCGGCGATAGCCTAGTTGGGTGTGGAACGGACTGCCGAGACGAATGTCCGCAGGTTCAAATCCCAAGGGCACACACCTCTGAGTTTTCTAAAAAATCATGTGTGTATTCTTTGTGAATTTATCGTTCGCTTTAACGGTGAAGGAAAACATCGTGAGGAAACCTGCACATCTGAGAAGTTCTCTATAGAAATTTCGAAGGTGTGTGAAGTTTACCAATCCGCACTAGGCCAGCGTGGTGGACTAAGGCCTAATCCCTCTCAGTAGTAGAGGAGGCCCGTGCTCAGCAGTGGGCAAGTATATAATACAGGGCTGATATTATTATTATTATTCGGTATTAATGGAGGATTTTTGGCACAGCGTGAGCAAAGGTGATAACGAGTATGTGGTTTTATTTAGTAACGCAATGTCAAAATGACCCTGTAGATAATTTAAGATAAATGTCTTACTAGCCGTTAAACTCATTCTACTAATAGCGGAATAAATATTACAACTTTGACAACCCCACGGCCAAAGTGAAAATAGCCTGAAATCAATAAACTAATGCCACGGAATATGCATTCAAGGTAATCGACTATCTTATAAACGTATGAAATACTTACATCAATGCCGTACGTAAGCAAAATCGAACTGTAATGTGAAAAAGGAAGTGTTATCTAAAGATGTATATTTTGGGCTATATTTTGTAGATTTTAAAAATATACTGATAACAAAGGAAAAACATTGTTAGATGAATTTAAAAGGTTATCCCACAACCATTGTTTATTACTAAATAAAAACAATAAAAAGATCAACTACAAACTCATTCAATCCATTGCTATGCTTCTTAAATACTCATTAGAATCACCTTCATCGGTCAAGCAAAATAATTCTTAGATCAAGCATGGGAAATATGCAAGACTTCTAATGATAAATAATATTGTATCTTTCTCGTGTATTTGGAAGTGTAAGAACGTTTAGAAGCCACCAATAGTAAATCAGACACTTAATCGATTTAAATATAAGAAAATATTAATAATACGTATTGAAGACAATTATTAGTTTTCTACACTCATCATTTTTTCTTACATATTTGGGTATCTAATCCGATAATTCGTTGTAAGAAACAAAAATCGTCTACAATAAAACCAAGATAAACCGAATCAAGTGACCTAATTTCAAACAAATTGCCAATGACATTGAAAAGTATATTATGCAAGAGACCCAACGCGACGCCCGCCCGGTTGAATCAGGAACGCCGCGCCGAATTGAAACATTGAATACATTAAGATCAAATATTTGACGGATAACAGAACTGAATCGAGATTAACGATGATTCATTATAATTATTTAGGATGGATGATAATGAGACTGACAATGAGGGTTCATAAGGTGAATGTGGACGGAAGAGCCGGTAGGAGTAACCGCACCGAACCTTCGAATGTCAGATATCTAAAGTTCTCAGGAAAGGCCAGGTCAAAAGTACCGGAACCGGTGAGAATACATGAAAAGATTAATAAAGGAGGAGGAAGCGCAAGAAGTATGCCATAATCGTGCAAACTGGCAATCCATAGTCTCTGCCTACCCCTATGGGATATAGGCGTGATACTATGTATGTATGTAATTACAATTAACGATATGGTACATAAAGTAAAGTTGATATAAAAACTTTAACACCATTATAAAATAAATACGTAACGGTAGTGGTAAAGTTAAATATATTATTTCGCCTTGCAAAAGACAAAAGAAGATATGTTGACCTGTCTGCCAATCTTCACTAGTTGAGGAGGCACTACAAGAAGAATTGGTAAAATTAGTAATTGAAATATGATACATAATTTTAAAATTATAAATTAAGGAATTTAAAGGTAAACAAGTTAATGCGACGAAGCAGAGAGATCAAAAAGAGGGATAGATGAGCGTAGGTTTAAGCTAAAAATATCTAAGAAATATAAAAAGAATTTCTTATCTATATTTAGGTAAAGCCGAGGTGAAATAGAAAACGAAGCAAAATACCGCTGCATGCAAGAAGAATGCTCGCAAATGAGTAATATTAGGTTACGCAGAAAGCAGAGAATAAAACACATTTACTATTACAAAGGAATATCTTAACGGAATGTTTGCAGATATAAAAATGATATGCAAAGAATATTATAGAAATAACCTGGTGATGTTTCAGCCCTTTGGATGATAAACTTCCAAAATCCTTGCTCAATTGTTTTATGTCGGAATGGTATGTTCTTTTCAAATTAAATTCCAATATTACTTTGACTTAACCATATAATCCACAAATAACGTCGTGCACGGGTGTTATGGAAAAACTACAAAAAGCTTTTCTTTGATACCACTATAAAAAAACTACTGGTTATAGATTTCTCATATGTAAAAGGCCGCCTCGGTAGGTACACCGCAATGTCTATTTCTGCCGCCAAGTAGCAGTATGTAGGTATTTTTGTGTTCCGATTTGAAGAACATTGTAGCCAGTGTAACTACTGGACATAATGAGACTTAACATCTCACGTCTCAGGATGGCGAGCGCAGTGGAATACCAAACAATACTTCGTAATTCAAGGTGTGGTGTTCCTACTGCTTATGGGCGGTCGTATCGCTTACCATCACGCAAACAGCAAGCTCGTCTCGTCCTTCAAAGCACTAAAAAAAAAGAAACTATATGGATACTATCCTCATATGTAACCCAGTCATTTTGAGTATTATTGGATATAGTCTGCTGGAGGTTAAACGCAATGAAATAAAAAGAAATAAACTCATCATATCAATGGTTGAAAGACGGCTTGACTTAAGCAACATTTAATTTCGAAACAATTTAATTAAGTTAATAAAAAGAGGACTGATTTTAAATATGTATGAAACTGAATGTCGCTTATGACAATTAACCTTTCACCCATAGATATATTTCTATCTTTTGTTACGACATTTTGTTAATAATCCAGATTTTTCTCGAACAGATCTCACTCTGCAGATCTAATCCTTGATCGCTGTGTTTATATTTAGCAGAATGTTAAAATATGGATACTTGTAAATGATTAATTACTGTTAATTATTTGAGATTATAAGTATAGATTACGATTGAATTATACGCACGACTGCATTGACTATAAATATTCAAAACATAGTAATGTCTTTCTAAACGAATGCTTTGATACATGAAATTCGCGGAAGAGTTCATTTACGGGACTTTGATGCAACAACTTTCATGTGAAAACCTTTAAAATGAATTTTTATTGAAATCGCGAGAGCCGAGACCACGGCTGCATATTAAAATACTCATACTGTATCGCTCGTATAAAGTAGAATGAAAGCTGTGACGTAAAGCAAAACAAAAAACCTTTCGCCCGTTTGTAAAGGACCCTTCGAGACGAGTTCTTAGAAATAAATAAGTGAGGCTATTTCGTTACGAAGAAATAATTATTCAACTGCTTTTCGCAGAAATTATAGATACAAGATGAAAAATATTTTAATTGAATTGAGGGTAAAGCTACTTATTTTTAAGCGACTTCAAAGTATGCAGAAGGGAACTCCTCAAAATCAAATAGGATTTTGTTGATTATTTTTATTTTGCGTTCAATAGAGGTAAACGTCGAAGGTGCCGCAGATTACTACTCAAAATGAAATGGTATGGGAATCATCATATTGATAATGTCCACTGTGTGAATGAAATAGTTCAATAGTTCCACATTTAGACACAGGTTATAATTTATTCGAACGAAAATTTCTTTCTAATGGAAAATCGATTTCGTCGCGTTTTGCCAACAACTTTATAAAATATTAGCTGACCCGACAGACGTTGTCCCATGTTAACTATGAATTTGCAGCGCGCAATCTGTCAATCGCTGGCAGTTATTTCAAACAATTGACAGTTATATAAAATTAATATTTTCGTTAAGTTTTCTTAAATTTTCAAATTTTCCTCGCAATTTTTTTATATTTTTCTTTTATAAGAACCTGACAATAACAAACACAACAACAAAAAATAGTGAAATCGGTGCAGCCGTTCACGCGTGATGGCATGACCAAGGAAAATAGGGATTCATTTTTCTATATATAGATAGAAGATAGATTAGTTTGTAAACACCATACACGCATTGTGAACAACGATTATAATTATCGTCACTGTACCCCTACTTTAATTAAGTTCCATAAATTATGTACACGCGGTTGGCCTAACATTTTTACAATTAAAAACGAAATTTATTTAAATTTTAATTTACCTATTATTGATATCTATCTAAATAATACTTTTCTTTGAGAAGTAACGTTTTCAAAGTTCCTGCGCATATTGATACTCGACCGTTAAAACTTATAAATTATAATAAAAAAATAATGCAATAAAACTAATAACAATCATTACTAATAAAAATAAATTATCATTAGGCAGCTTTTATAATAATTGTTAACTAATTTCTTTTACAAAATTGATATGCTCAATTTGGTAATATCATCACAATAATTGAATCAGGTTCTTATATTATGCTCAACTATGAGACAATGGTGTCACAAAGTTGTTCGCTAAGTTTCGACGCAAAGACTGTTACTACAGTCAAATAGTGACTATGCACTATTCTGTTCCGATATAAAGTATATTCGTGAATAAAACCATTTTTATAATAATATTTGACGAATTCCAGATGTCATTAATTCCCATCGGCTTCCCTTCATTTAGAATCTAATTATAATCATTAGAACGATTTGCAGACCTCATTGATGTTAGTATGTATATATGTTGCGTCGGCTTCCTTTTTGGGTAATTTCATCTTTCGCCACTATGAGACAAATAAATAAATATAAATGCGAAATACAAAATTTTGTGCACAACAAATGATTTTAAATCCACTCCTGCGAAATCTAAAGTTTGGTTTTGAATTATAATATACTAGGTGTTTCCAGCGGCTTCACCCGCGTAAAAAGCCTTTGCCGTTACAAATATCTATAGTAACGATCATTAGGGCCATTTGTACAACGCCAGTTCCATCTACTTCCATAATCAGTATAAATATTCAAATATTTCTCAAATGAGCAAATTACCTGAATAAAAAGCGAATTAATTATTTTTTTAATATATTAGACAATATATTGCGATTGCGAAATTGAGCAACGCCACGAAATCCAAACATCGTTTTAAGACAAAGCTACATTTTATTTCTGACTCATTAATTGGACTTAAAGACGAAAGCTTAAACTTAAACACATTTATGAATATTGATTTACAAATATCGTTCCAATGTTGCATAAACATGAAATATAAGATAAGTATTTCGTTTGACAATAACAACGAGAAGATTGTGTTAATTATTAGCAATGAGGCTTGTGTCCGTATATTTGTATTACAAACCAAATATGATACTCAGTGAAGCATCATAATATATAGAAGTAACACAAAATAATGGCCATCCTATATTTACGTCATTGCGAACTAATTATAAGAGTCTGGGGTGGAAGTGTGACAATAATAAAAATAACATTTTTCTATTGAATAAAACAAAAAGTTTTGTGTCTAAAGTGTGCCAACCCGCGCTAGGCCAGCGTGGTGGACTAAGATCTAATCCCTCTCAGTAGTAGAGAGAAAACCCGTTCCCAGAACCGGAACTGTATATAAGACAGGGTTGATAGAATACAATAAGAAATCAGGATGCATGAAAAAGCATTGCAAATGAAGAAGCGCTTTGCATCCTTTGGTATACATATGCTTTGGTAGGTTTTTTTGCTCCTAATAATGAGACAAGCAGCTCATATTAATTAACACATATAAACAGAACACCACCCAGTACTTAGATATACAATTGTATATATTTAAATACTGGGATCTATCTAAGTTCACTGTGATATACCATTTCTCTAAGTGACTTATAATATACACAAGCTCCATTGAAATACCCCTTTAGATCGTAAAATAATTTAAAGTTAGTTAACTGTGATAATTTATCAATAACGAATCTGTATGTAAATCAAGCATACGGTAGATATCATTATTGGTAACCCAGAGTCATAACAACGAATGTAGTGATATGTATTTGTTAATATATTTCTGTTTGACATCGGACGCGTGGATGCGACAGAATAAAAGTCCGCGTTTTGACCCACGGACCGTGAAAACTGTTTGTGGAAATCGCAAATATTGGTTTTAGAGAGACTGAATCACGTAGCCGATAATATTGGAACGCACATTAATATGGGCAGGTAAGCGACCATCGATACATTTACATTACTTCATTTAGTAAATGCGTATGTTTGGGTAAAAAGTAATCGCATATAGCTGAACGGCTTTAAATACAAAATCGTACGGTCAAACATAGAACCTCCCGCGATTTCGAGTCGGTTAAAATAAGCACCACTGACCACGCTCCGGATTAACATTTATTATAAACTACTTTCATACCGGAGAAGCATCTACGGACTATATTCTTGTCGGAAAATTCAGTACGCGGCGGTTCCGTGACTGAAGCGCAATTTTGATGTTTCCAATACCTATACACGCACGCAGACCGCACTACGCGTATTCTAGTGTACCTCTATCATATGTGCAATAAGCTTTGAAGCCGAGACAGCTCTTCACTTTGTAATCCGTATCCTTTACAAAGCTCGAAAATCTATAAGCTCGTGTAACGAATGAATTTTTTCAACAATTTAATATTGCTAGTTTTTTTTTTAACTTGAAAACATTTTAGACTTAAGCTTCTGACGTATATTATATAGAGACGAAAGTCCATATAAACTATTTGTTCAAAATCTAAACTAAACTGGCAACCAAAATGTCTATCATAATCTATTTATTCACTTAAAACAAATAATTTGACTTATTTCACTAATATTTTTATTCACATCCAAGTTTGCATATAGACTAGCGGTTTTATATTATGAGCGCACTCCGTACACAGCCACAGGCATCAATACTGACACCATACTAAAATCATTTTGAATGGATAGCAGTTCAATTCAGTTGAACACAGTGAATGTTCGGAGCGCCAAATCTAGTACGTGGTACATATATATCGATGACACAAGCTTTTTTTATGTACTTTTCGAACTAAAAGCACTATTGAGTTCTTCGGACTAAGACCCCTTAATCCGGAGAATGTGGACTGACAGTTATGGTTTCGACAAACAGCGGCCGGCGCGGAAGAGCGACGCGACGTGGGACGCAATTAATACACCTAGTTAATGTAAAATATGTCACAACGGCGTCGAGGGTGGAGTGTGTGTATCAATAAAAATGAATTATTTGTTAGTCTTGCTGAAACTTAGATCACCTGGACTGATTCGTTGATATATTGTTTTATTTTGTTCCGCTATAAATTAAGGGTAGTTAATAGAAAAAAATAGGAGATAATTCAAAAGAATAGCAAAAATATCGAACAATTTAAAATGTGTTATTTTGGATGGAAATCGCCACTTACTAATCGGAATACTTTTAAAAGACTTTCTTAGTCATCTATAGACCACTTTTGAATACACTTTTTGTCTTTGATTTCGTGTAGCTTCCAATTGGTACTAACTTAATTTAATTATTATCAGACCTTAGAATTGTAAAATGCAGAGGAGAACTCCTCAAGAATAAATAGCATGAGAATGATTATTATAGTTTTGTTTTAATATTTAAATCTGTTATCTCCTATTTTAGAGGATGAATTTAAAAAATACCGATAGTTTAAAAATTACATTCTTTAAGTTGTCTTCACACACTTGACCTACTTAGGGGAAGAAGATGCAAAATCCGTGAGTAAAAGTCTTGATCGACTATTGTGAATCTATCGCGGAGATAGACGAATCAGAATCAAGTTTAATCACAAAGTTCGGATACCACTTAAATTGAAATTTGTTTATTTGTGAAATATGAGTATACATCTGTGGCGAAGGGTCCGTATAAGCCGATTCCTGCCGACTTTCCTTTATGTAGAATCTAATTATCATTAGAACGATTTACAGTGCGCATTAATACATATTAGTACCTATATGTTGCGACGGGTATCCTTTCGAAAAATTCATTTTTTGCCACTCGTATACATACAAAATATTCAAGTTGGTCATGTATTAATTTAAAATGATCAATCATATTAAGCCTGTGTGGCGTACGTATTATGATTAGTAACTAAACACAATTTATTTATGCAATATTACTATTTAAAGTAAGCTGATAAACTAATTAGTGTCAAAAAAAATTAAGTATCATTTTAAGTTAGTTTTTTATTAATATAATGTCAAATAAACATAAATCACCTATGTAAATTCAAATTGAATGTCCTATAATAATCAATACATAGTATAAAACAAAGTCGCTTTCTCTGTCCCTATGTCCCTTTGTATGCTTAAATCTTTAAAACTTCGCAACGAATTTTGACGCGGTTTTTTTTTAATAAATAGAGTGATTCAAGAGGAAGGTTTATATGTATAATAACATCCATTAAATAGTGGAGAAATACTGTTATTTTGTTATATTATACCCGTGCGAAGCCAGAGCGGGCCGCTATGTTTTTATATACAACGTTCACTGTTTTTCGGTAGTGTATTTAGTATCAGCATTGCACCCGTGCGAAGCCGGGGCGGGTCGCTAGTAATAGGATAAATTATTTATATCAAAGATATCCAGCTGTACCTACAAATCAACCATTACAGGTTAACTAGAGTAGAATCTCGATTATCCGAATATCCGATTATCCGACCTTAATCGCCACGCCCCTTTTTTTCGCGGGAAATATATATCTGATTTTTAAAACGCAAAAAACGCGTTGTCGCTGCCATCACTTAGGAGGTTAGATCCGTCACGCCCCTACTTGCCGATTTAAAAGTGTTTTAATGGCGCAAACAGACATGTCACTACAAAATTATTCCCGTCTCCGACTTGCACTCCCGCACTCATTCGCCCGTGCGAGTGTTCCTTTTTGTTTCATTTTCTTTGATAGCATTATATCAAAATTTTAAATGTATTTTAAAAGGAATTCATTTTTTTATATCATGTAGTCTAAACGAAGTAAGTAAAACGCCATACATAATGAAAAAATGTTATATTGTTTGATTTGACTTTGATATCGCAATTTACGCATTCATTGGAACGGTTTTATTTGATCCGGTTATTCGGGATTCTACTGTATATAATTGTATCTTTCATAAATTCTAATATAGTGAAGTATGTTTTCTTTTCCGCGTGTAATTTTTAGTTTACATTTTAATATATGAGCGTTCTGCTCGTTCTGTTTCTTATTAAATTTACGCACGAATGTTGTTTCACAGACAAGGCAAAGTCAATATTTTATATTGAAAAATAATAAAGCAACTATCGGTTCACTTGAGCGTAAACATAGTTCAAATGCAACGTTTTTGGGGATTAAAGACTTCCTTCTCAGCCGAGTTGCCACAGAAAATAATTCCATGTATTAAATGTGTTGAAACTAAATTAGTAGCATATATGGATTGGTTTACTTTGGGATGTATGTAGAGATTATTATTGAGAGTATTCATAGATTTCGAATGTTGGCAGGGATTATATGTAATGTAAGCGGAATATTAAGTCTCATTACGCATGATTATTACACTGACTAAAAGCTTTTCAAATAGTTATAATCGCCTAAATGTTTCACCGAGCAAATAGACAAAGCCATAGGGCCCTACAAAATTTATACCTCTTTTTAATTGTCATCTAATAATCCACCTGTCTAGTTTTAATAAAACGTAATGCTTTTTAGTTGAAAACACGCAACATTCTTTACTGTTTTGTTAAAAGAATACTACATTTCCAGCTAATTTAATTTATTCTCCGTTCTCATAGCCGTGATATTATTTCCTTTTATAAAAATATTTCCGCGTAAAATAGAAGATGGGTGTTTAGTTTTATAAAATGTTTGCTTTGTATGTTCATGAAAAAATATAGACACAGCGCGTCGCTTGTTAGACTTGAAAAGAAGATTTACCATTATCGTTGTATACAAAGAAAAAAATATGTAAAATAAATAATTAATAAAAATAAAAATTAATATATAATGGAAATTAATTAATAATATAATTTAATATAAAAGTATATCGAAATTTTGCCTGATTATATTTTTTGCACTAGGATGAATGAAATTTTATACGATCCTGTCATACAAACTTAAAGTATAACAGAAATAATATGAAATTGATCCAACTAGCACTATTTAATCTATTTAAAATCATGTTTTTAGCTAGCAACATTGCTCGTCGGACGAAATATAACGAACGGTTCATGATTCCGTCGGCTTAGAAACTAGAGATCTCGGGTTGAAACCCGCGCGCCGTTGAAGCCTGCCGGACCAAACTTTTTAATACTAATGTGCTAATTTCACAATAGCAACATCGGAAAAAAATAGGCCTTGGAATTTCCTCGAAGTTAAAAATCAACAGCGGAAAAACTTAATATTAATTTACCAGAAAAACTGTACAACAGTCATTAATTTCTTATCAACAAGAAATAAAATTATAAATATATCAGTTCATTTTATAAATAGAATAAATATAGACTACACAAAAAATACAACGCAATTTAAAAAAAAAAACTATAATAAAAAAATAATTAACTATAAATAAATTAAAGTAATCAGATACAAAACCAAATAAAAAAATAAATTAACGCAATATAATAAAGGTAATAAAAAAATCTCACCATCCGTGGCACTGCGCTCGAAGCTGGAACGTATCCCCAGACCCCGAGGTCCGGGGACATACGCGCGCACTTCAAAAAGTTCTCACTTGTCCGTTCGCCGAGCATTCGGTACGCTATATCGATCGCGGAGGCAGCGCAGGATGCAACTCCGTGCACCGCGGCGGCTCGGCTGCGACTACGACCCGACCACCGCCGCGAGGGCGGGATAGAGACGGGTATGTAATAGTTAACACCCTTTCTTCCCGAGTGAATTAAAACTCGGTTTATTGGGTTTTTACCAGGTTTTAGCCCATAAGCGCCCACTTTGCTGGGTGATTTTTTTTTCCGACAATTTTTTTTAGTTTTTGGAACTTTTGTCTGTTTGCTATGCGCTAAGCGCCGTTAGAGGTATTGTAAGCAATTGCAGTGCATGCGGTGGCTGAAATTTGCAACAATAGATAGTCCATCAAGATTACTTTAAAATTTCCTAAAATTTGTTTGTGTTTTGAAATGGGTCGTAGTTGTTGTTGCGTTATGAACAGTAAAAATAACGGCTCAGATATTCGAGGTAAATTCTATATTTTTTCCTATAAGGCTTTGGACTTTAGTTAAAAGTAGTAGAGGCTGAAAAAAAGTGACATAACGCAGTAATTATATTTTTTATTTTTTTGTGTTGGTCGCCGAGGCCACCGAAACCTCACGTTCAAGTTATATTGAACATTTTATTGTAGGCAAATATCATGACGCGCAATAAAGTCCGAATTATGTTCCTTTGATATTCCCTAAAATATATCAAAAGAAGAATGTTGTAAACTCCGAATTACTACGTAACTCCTCCACATCCCTTACGTTACGTGATAAGACTATTTTGTGGCCTTATATTATAATTTGGAGCTGAAAACGTATCTCGTGATTAACAGCTTTGAAACTGGTTTTTATTATGTTATTCATTTTTATGTACAAATATTTACCTATATTACCCAATATAGTTGCGAATGCTAAGAGGCGCTTATGTTGTAAACATAGGCGACAAAAATTAATATAAGAGAAGAACAAGGATAAAGGGTTGCCCTCAAGTTGGTTATTTGAGATGGAATAAATATATATACTTATATATTTTAAATAAGCATTGTTAGAAACAAAAGTTTACTGTACTTATTACAATTATATTATATTATACGCTAGAAATTTGTAGCAAACGCTCTGGTACCTTCATAAAAGCATCACAAATAAAATTGAATTTTTCTAAAGAGTTTACGCTCTCTAACATAATCCATAAAAAATAATCATATGTGACTACATAAACCTTCGTTTAGAACGCTCCATTATGAATATACAAATATAATTTATTAAAATCACTTTCCACTCATATGATTTAACCTGATATAATTTTTTGGTTTTGTAATTTTCTAATAGCTTGTGCAGCGTGAGTTTGTTCCCCGCAAGCGGCCTAACAACCAATGACCATCGCTCCGGCCTGCAAATTTAAAAGATTTCGCCTTCGGCAAACGCGAATTTGCATTTTCGGACATAAAGCTTATGTATTGGATTTATTTACATGCCGTGTCTATCGACTAGATTTCATATTATAATCATTCATTACGGGATTACGAAGCATAAATTTACGCCTTCACTAGTGCATTTGGCATTTGGCTATAAATACATTCTTTACATTTCTCAACTGAATTAACCTTAAAATCATCATCAACGCATTCAAAGACTGTAGGAAAATACATAAAATAGAAGAAAGTCACACATGATTTTGTAAAAGTATTCGCAAGAGCAAGATAAACAGCAAAATAAATAAGGAAATTCTGCAAGAAATAGAGCAGAAATGCAATTAATGTAAACATGATTCGCTGAGCTCATTTCTGTTGTACAAACCGGCAAACAAGCAAGCTTATCGCCTTATCGAGAATAATTCCATCGATTCAAACGACCCCGCTAGTTAACTCGGCTGGGGCTCCAAACTCCAAACCTCACGTCACAATGTAATATATAATGCTATTAAGTATATAATAATATCAGCCCTATATTAAATACTGTACCACTGCTGGGCATGGGCCTCCACTACTGCTGAGAGGGATTAGGCCTTAGTCCACCACGCTGGCCTAGTACAGAATGGTAGACTTCACAGACCGTTAAAATTCCTATAGTGGACTTCTAAGATATGCAGGTTTCCTCACGATGTTTTCCTTCACCTTTAAAGCAAGCGATAATTCACAAAGAATATTTACATCATTTTAGACAAGTCATAGGTCATTTTGAACCTGCGGACATTCGTCTCGACAATCCGTTCTACACCCAACTAGGCTATCGACTATAATGCTATTACGGTTTGAAAATTGCTTTAAAACGTAATATATAAATATGTAATGATCTGATACTCACGCTGTAGTAATAATAAGCTACGTTTTTTTATCGAATTCAAGATGAAAGAGTTAATAGTCGATTATGCTAATTAGGTAAATGGACGCTGCCTCGGGTAATCCTCTGCATTTCGAATTGAAATAATACGCGAGTTTACTTAAGGCGCTGTATTCTAATGCATGCCACCCTGAGGCAAAGGTAGTTGAGTTTTTTTTATATAACACAGGCTGAACAACGGGCCATTAAATATTGGTCACTTGATATTGATCTAAGATCAAGCACACCCAGGAAAATTGAGTTACGCTGGCAGGAGCTGCCTAAAGGAACAAAAAATAGGTTGCTTAAGTCTCCAAAAGTCTCACATATGCATCAGTAATGCATACATCTCTTCCGTAGAGCAGTAATAAAGTGCTACGATGCATCGTAGAGCCTACGCCGTAGACACTACGGCAAGGCGTAGCTCTTTCACTTATCTACTAAATATCGGGTACGCGCGGCTCTGCCACGGAGTGTTCTGAGGAACTGTTCCACATGACACCGTCATGTCATCTTGGTTTTACGACCGGACTCGTTCTCGGAGAAAAGTTCGTCACTCCACCTGGTAACATTCACAGCTAGCATTGTGCGTTTCAGACATAATTTTTTACCACGTATGTCATTCTTGAATGAACTTCCTCGACGGTGTTTCCTCAGCGCTCTGACTTATTATTTTTCAAATGAGATTTAGAGACATTTAAACGCAGCGGTTTAGCTGCTGGAACTGCTAACGTCCACGGGCGACGGTAACTACATACCATCAAGCGGGCCTACCGCTAGTCTGCCTTCGGAGGGAATAAAAAAAAAGTGTAATCAATCTACGTAGACATATCTATAAGATACGTATCAAAGCATACAGTAATAACTCCACGCAATTCTAGGAACTTCATGGCACTGTAGCACACGTTCCGAGAAATGAATTTACTCTCTGAATACACACGTTCATCCATAGGCTGATAACTGAATACGAAGCTTTGCCCAGAAACTTTTTGTTATGTTTGAATGTAAAATTTTCGATGAAAATTGATTTCTGTTTTCGAATGTTTTTCCGTTCGGCTAACGCTTTGACGATCCGGAGGGGGGAGCCTACGACCCAATAGGGGACCTCGCCCCGCTCCGTCACCCCACTAGTGAGTTACAAGTAAAAATTACCACTGTAATTTAGCAAAAAATATATTGTGCACTGCAGTCGCGAAGGGTGAAATTTTTCAAAAGGTAACCCGATGCAAAAAAGCGAAAGCTTAGTTAACATATCGCTGCCATTTTAACAGAAATCAAAAACTAAGAAAGACGTAAATAAACCTAAAATGAAGCCGGTAGGAATCGGGTTCTATGGACACTACGCCACAGGTGCACTGAGTATTCTCTTGAAAAAAAAAAGATTACAAAGAACTCCTTTGACGATTAAGTTTGGAACATACTGGCAAATAAATTGTTGTCGGATGGAGTTAAATGAATACCTGACTTTCCCTACCTGGTTTAGTTTTGCATTATAAATAAAAATAATTAATCCAAATTACATATTATGATATTTACTACAAACCTAATATTGGTTGCAATTAAATCCTATCTACAATTTTTGCTTTGTAATACAAGGGAGTTGTTCTAGTAAACATTTCTACTTAATACAGTTCCATTATTATCTCAGCAATCTCTATTTAATCTACAGTATAAAGCATAATAACCGAAAACACGCGTAAATGACTTTGATAACTAAACTGCCAACAAAGTTAAGAATACAAACAGCACGATAATCTGAAACGGGACCCCCGCCTCTCGTACGTAGTAACAAAGTGCTCGCCAAGACAATCCCACGGGAATTTGTGCCCGGACGGGAATGTTTCCTCGCGTTCATTCATATACGGATTTAACGATAACCTGTTGAACGCAGAGGTTTTACAACGCCACGGTACAATGTTTATACCGAGTCTTTGACGGGTGCTTGAGGGGACGTATTACGGCGACACAGATATATTACAAACTAGTCCGTGTGGATAGCTTCTTCCGCTACAAAAATCGCTTAATGACAATGCCGATCCATTTCGTTATCGACGTAGAAAATTATATTAAATACATTTATTTCCCATGAGAACAAATTACCGTGATAAGAATAGAGTATTTGTTTATATACGGTTTATCCGAATACCAAAACCGTTCAGCGTCAATGTTTAAATAGGAACTAGAAATAAAAACGTTCCAGTGACGCCTCTCTTATGTTTTTCTTTTTTACATTTGAGGCACAAAATTTTATAAATATTATTTCTGGACCCTTGTTATTGTATTATAGTATGTAAAGGAGTTCTTAAATCTTTAAGTATATTTGAAGATTTGTGACGATCGACGACTGTTAAGTTAATTTCAGTAAACTTAACGTGATAAATAAGTCTACCTTATAATAAGTATACCTATATATATATAAAATTGTCAAGTGTTGTACATAAACAAAAATGAAGTTTGAATATTGTAGTAAAATTTCAAAACTATTTAAAACGAATGCTGTAACGATAAAATAGATGATCAAATAAGGTGTACAAATAAGGTTTAAAAAATATATTATTATTTAAATCAAGCAACTTTGCACTCTAAAACAAGGCAAACACTTAAAACAAACGCACAATCTTTACAAATGTACATCAAAAACTGCATTTCGCGGGCCTATATGTGTATAGCTATACTACTTACACATTTCGTTGTACTCGTTCAGCGTCTTGTTCAAATTGACGGCGAGGTTCCTTAAGTCCGCGTATTTGGTGATCGTCAGCCTGTTAATCTCCTCGAGCAGGTTGTAGTGATCCTGAAAGGAGAACATCGTTAGCTCAAAGAAGTAGCGTTAGACGTATCAATACGTGAACACCGAATATATTTTCACAGTATTAATAATACACATTCAAATGGAATGGTACTTGGATGCAGTATGAATATTTTTTGTCCATACTCTTATTTCAATATTGCATTACAAAATCCTTTTACCACTCGGATGGATGCATTTCAATTACGTTCGTAACTGTTCGAAGGCTTTACTCAACTAAATGGATGAAAGATAATTTTTTTTGGTCGCACACACAATTAATGAAGCTTGTAACAAACTTCATTATTGTGTGTGCATATAACATGTCATATTTGTTCATGATTCAGTATTAAGATAAAATTATTGCGTCGTACGGAAATAAAAAAAAATATTTAGTCCTACTACGCTCTTTATACAATACATGATGACAGATTCAGGAATTTATAGCATAATTACTTACACTTACTTTCAAGTCTATTACGTAACGTAAACGTTACTCGTCACATACATGTATAAGCCGACCAAACAAAAGTCAATTTAATCTACGCTCCTCATTTTTAGTAATAAAATAAAAACTATCTGTACTAGATGTTTAATAACATAACCGTTAAATAAAGTTTATTTGTAACCTGTGAAGCAGGCCCTTATTGCCTTAAATATATTAGATGAGTAAATATATGAATGCCAGCATTCAGACACGTAATTATAATAATGATAGTCGCGCGCCACCGATTGCGTCGTATGTCATACATTCTAATAAAACTATTTTACGATTTCTTTTTTGTTTTTTTTTTGTATTATAATTTTCTCCCAACGTTTCGAAGACTTTACATCCTTCGTGCGATGGTGGTGGAGTCCGCCCCGTGAACACAGAGGCTGTAAAATGAAAACTTCGAAGGAAACGTCGGTAGAAAATCTATATATATAAAAAATAATCCCTATTTCCCTTAGTCACGTCACGCGTGAACGGTTGGACCAATTTTTTTTTGTTATGTTTGTTATTGTCAGAAGATGCTTATGAAAGAAAAAAATCAAAAATTGCGCTGAAAATTAGAAAATTTAGGAAAACTTAACGACAATATTAATTTTACATAACTGTCAGTGGTTCGAAATAACTGTCAGCGATCGACAGAATGCGCGCGTGCATACATAGTTAAGACAGGACAACGTCTGTCGGGTCAACTAGTTATTATATAAAAAAACCGCAATAAAATCCGTAAAATAGTTTTATTTTAATGTTTAACATTCGCGTAAGCAAAGGAATTATTATCATACATTCGTAAAGGCAAATGTATCATACGACGTGCGGAACCACATAAAAAAACAGTTATCACGCACGACATTTAATTTCGACATATCTCTATGAGACATAAATGTCTACTTGGCGAGATTTATCCCGCAAACGTTGTGCATGAGAGGAACACGCGACGTCCGACCTCAGACGGCTTGCCGCCTGCCGCCTATGCCGTAGCTCCGACAGTCATTAGTTCACCTCAAAACGCTTAATCGCAAGTAAAACAAATGTTCGAGTCATACTTATTAGTGCGAAAGGAGAAATTTCCCGGAAACCCGACACAACATATAGGTACTGAAATGCAATAATTACGATCTGCAAATCGTTCCTATGATGACTATATTCCAGTGGCGAAGGGTGAAAATTTTCAAAAGGGAACCCGAGGAAATATTTTTACCTACATTTAACATATAATCCGCTGTTCACAATAAATTAAAATCAGTAAAATATAATACTTAATATTTTCCTTCTAACATAAACATTAAGTATAAGTCTAGTCTCTAAATTTACAAAATAATCACATAATTTGAATAACGGTACCTAAAAGAGTCCAAAAAGAATTAATAACGCACAAACACTAATTATACATTCTAAATTATAAAAAATATTTCGCGCCAATAGCTCAATACGAAGCCGCAAATTCTCGGGTTACCCTGAAGTACACAGACACGCACGCACACATGTATCTTTACGTCACTTCCAAAAGATTAGACAAAGACACCGCGCTGCGTGTGAAAGAGACAACAATATCGCGAGGGAAGCTATGCGCCGCCGGGTTCACTTCGAACACTATAAGGCGCGAGCACTGCGCGCGAGTTACGATTTAACGAATTTATAAGAACTACCGATAACGATAACTAGTTGATGTATTGATTTAATTGAATAAGTATAAGACGATTTGTTTGAATGTTCTATTATTATTCTAGTTATATTGTTGTGTTGGTATTTTATTATTTTAACTAATTTGCAAAAGGTAACCCGGTAGGAATCGGCTTGTATGGACGCTTCGCCACTGCTATATTCTACGTAAATTCTACATAAAGGAAGCCGGGAGGAATGCGGATATATGCACTCTTCGCCACTGATAAGTATTACTTATTATAAAATTATGTCCCTCGCCGCGTCTGTGTGTCTGAAGGGAATAACGAACAGCCGGAACATTTTCATACGGTTTTCACCACAAGCCGAAAATGATTCACAAACAGGTTTATGTGTATAATTAATTAAAGTTTTGTGTGATTGGTAGAAATATGACAATGATTATTGAAAATGTTGGAAAAAATCAAGTCAACGGGGAGTTTTCATTGAAAACGCTACTTAATCCCTATGAAATATATCAAAACAATGTATGGTAGAATTGTTCGTCTTTTATTTATAGAGAAAAGTCCGCGATAGCATGTGTATCTGTTACATGTTACTTACTACACCCATCTTACTGTTAAAAAAAATAGTCACATATAATGTGGTAATTGAGAAGCTATTTAGACGGATACAGTTTTAATCCTTACCAAATTAAAAACGTTAGTCACCTTAATCATTACATGCACATTATAATCGCCCTTAATACTATACATTTCAAATTAATATCTTAGGGATTATCGCATAATAAAAACTATGGCGCAATAAATAAATTCAAACGGGCTCAGAACTACGCGCTCTGTCCCCGGATGCCTACTCTAACTATAAGCCGAGCGATGAAGCGATCTAAGACGGAAACTGCGACAGAAAAAAATACATATTATATTCTGCTATCGAGGTAAGCCGGGGCGGTACGCTATTTCAATACAAATTCAATGCTAAACAATCAATTAATATCCCATACAACACTCAATACAAGGCTTATGTACTCACATTGCATTAACAAGTCCTACGTAAGTAGGTCGTACCAACAATATTAGGTCACGGGATTGTAATGTCAAAGAGCGTCTATATATAGCATGAGGCGGCCCGGGCACCGTCGAGCTGCGCCAACGGAAAACGCATAAACGATGCAATCACGGTACGTGTACTTCAAAGTACCCAGCGTAAGGCTATATCGCTTTTTCCGGTGTCGGGCGCTGGACAAGCCCCGCACAACAGTCCACCTGAACTTTGTAATTGGATATGCCTTCGATCCACGCATCACAACGTCCATTTGCAAATTCAATTTATATGCCACGACTAATCCGGATCTTGTCGGACGCAATTGGGAAAATCAACTTGAAAGGCACTCCCTTTGCGCAGGACAGGTCACACTGGTTAACATTATTTAACACTAATAGATCATAATGAGTTTAATGGGGATATGTGACTGAGGTCAACAAAATCTCTGCCTTCTGTTGGTGTTTTTAATAACGTTGTTACGTGAAACAAACAAGCTATTTTATGCGGAGAAGAAAATGTGTATGTTTGATTGCAATATAAATACAGTAGCGTTTCCTAAAACTTATAATAATAGTTATAATCCTTTGAAACTGCCCAGCGTTATTTGAACAATTTTATTAATTCTAAATAAACCTTTAATAAATACAGTTAGTGTCAAACATAATAAATCTTAACATGAAATAAACTTTGAAACATAGAATCAGACATCTTTACATAATTATAATAAAACTGTAACATGCCGATGTCTGTACATTACCCATAGATATTAGATATAGAAAAATGTATATGGGAGTTCTTTATTTGAGCAACAGAAGCACAAACAATAGTTTATACAATTTTTGTTTGTCTATCTACCTATATGTTGTATGTACACACATCACGCAAAAACTTCACCATAGAATGCAGGATTCGCCGAAGCATTGACTAAAGGTCTAACTTAAAGAAATTATACCGGGAAAATATAGAGCGGGACTTTTATCCCGGAAAAACTTTTTCACCTGATAGAAACCGCAAGCAAAAGCTAGTTTTTTTTTAATAAAGTGATTTTGAGGCACTGCGTATCAAATAGCGGACTTCGCCCCTCCCGCCCTCGACGTCCTATTAGGAACCACAAGAGAAACTTACTTTGTAAACTGTGTGACTAATTATAAGCATCTTTATTGTACTCATTTGAGAAAAAAAAAAGTGATTTTTAAATTATGTTTTTTATACTAAGAACAAACATTGAAACACATTGGTAACGCAAGATAAAAATACCGATAACATTAGAGAAGACACCAGTTGCGCGAGTGCCTTGCCCATTTGTAAGCGAGTACAAATGTGTTATCAGTTTTAGGTATAAGGATGTGTTTTTACGTCTTATATCAAAACTTCATAACTTATTCCTGTTTTTAAGGCCGGCATAGCATCGATAACTTGACTAGTACAGTTGATAACCACTTACCAGCAAATGATCTGCTTGCTCTCTTACCACGTGTATTATCTAGAATGTATTACCGTCTCTTGTCTACTTGTATATATTATACAAGGGTATATACAAGTAGACAAGAGACGGTAATAATTATTATTATTATTACCGTCTCTTGTCTACTTGTATATACCCTATATAATTGTGAAATATAAGTAGCTGATCGGAATTTCCAATTAACAACGTATACGAACGGAGCTTACTTCGAATTTTTAAAATTTTACTTTCACGTTTTTGAAAACAAAATATCCAGAATACGTATTTTAATATTTCTGACGTGCATACAGAAATTTTAAGCATTTATTTATTTTCACTCGAATATCATGAAAAAATAACTGTAAACATTTTTATTAAATGTGAAAAATGGTTTTCCTTTTAAAGCTTTTCTATACTATAAAATACCGTTCGAAATATATTAATTAATTTTATAAATAATAACGACCCGATGGTTCAGCTCGGATTAAGCAGAGCTTGGAATATGGGGGGGGGGGTTGTGAGCTGTTCAGCACCGGTATAGTTGGCGATATCGCCTAGGAAGGTCTACATTTGATAGTGAACAAGCCTGATAGATTTATTCAAGCAGAATCTATACAGACGTGGAAAGTTCCAGTAAGTACTCTCGTTACTAATGGATGGTATGTTGTCAATACGTTTTAAAATATATTGGACTACGCATTTAAAAAAAAAAATACGTAAGCTAGCTTACTTAGACAATTCGCATGACAGTTAGCCGACCCCAAGTACTTCACGCCGCGCAGATGAGCCACATTATTTAATTTCATTGCACATACAGTTACCCTTTATAAATTGAGGAATGCCTGTCTGGGGCATCTAATTGGCCGATTTTCCAGAAAATTGCCTTCCTAAAGGAAAGTGCTATTGGTAACAAGTAAAGGACATTAGATAATAATGATTATGATAAATATTTTTTAATAATGTTGTTTTCATTCGAGATAAATATTGATATATTCTATAAGAAAATATGTTAAAGATACTTGTCGCAAACCAATGCCAATGACGTGGAAAATATTGGCAATATTGTACTCCAATAGCTCATAAATGTACCGTATGACGTCTCTTGCATGAATTACTAATGCACTGTGATGGCATAACAAAGTAACTTAGCCATTTACCAATCTCTTTTGAGAAGTATCACGAACAAAGTGATTAACAATTCAGAACCTTAGTCTTGCACGCAATAAGGATTAATGCAAATCGATAATTAAAAACTGTGGTAGGTCTCTCATATGTGAGAGTCCGCTTGAGTAAGTACCGCCACAATGACTATTTCTGCCGCCAATCAGCAGTGTGTAGTCACTGTTGTATCCGGGTTTAAAGGACATTGTAGCCAGTGTAACTACTGGACATAATAAGACTTAACATCTCACGTCTCACGATGGCGAGCGCAGTGGAGTACCAAACAATACTGTGTAATTCAAGATGTCGACTGGTGTTTCTACTGTTTGTGGGCGGTTGTATCGCTCACCATCAGGCGAACGGCAAGCTCGTCTCGTCATTCAAAGCAATAAAAAAAATCTTACCGGTATGTTACTGATATAGAGCCAGCATTCGCGGGCTGTAAACTGTGAGTTTCTGGGTTCGCTTCCTAACATCGCACAACCAATTTTTTTTCGATTTGGAACACAGCAGAAATTTTCGGTGAATAGAATTCGTAAATTATATGGCGATAGACTAGGTACAAGATTTATTTATTATTATAGGTTGAAGTCGTTGAAGATGGTGAAGGAAAACAATCATGACGAAACCGGGATACGTGACAATTCCCCATCAGAATTATGAAGATATGTGAAGTCTCCCAACCCACACGAAGCTAGCTGCCGGTGGTGGTAGTCTAAGACCTAAGCTCTTTTAGTGGAGGAACCCCAAACACATTCACTCATTGCTTTACTGTGCACCGCCGTTTAACGATGTGCTGATTTCTTTATATTTTATCTGCGACATACGGGCAAATGACAAATGAAAAAAAATACAGTCGAATTGGAAACATTTTCCTACGTTTGAAGTTGGTTAAAAAAATTACAACTAGTTTACTCAAACTTCTAAACCGTTGAAATACACCCAAAATAAACCACCCAGAAAATTGGTGTTGACGCGCAGAATGATCTAGACCACTGCTTTTCAAAGTAGAAATTTACCCTGTATTCTTTTCTGTAAGTAGGTATATACCCTGCCAACGTAGGTATATACAAATTTTGTCATGATCGGTTGAGAAATAGAGTCGTGAAACCGTAACAAAAAAAACATTTTTTATGGCTTTCTCTTCCTTTGATCGCGGTGGAGGGGCCGTGGGCATTTCTATTTTTAGCTGTAAGGTAGCGTGGCAAAAAATACTTTGGCAAACCCCTAGACTATTTCATAACCAATATTATAAAGACAATTATTTGATTGTTTGTAATGAATGAACTGTTACTAATAAACTTTACTGTTAATAAAACAACAATTACTAACAAGAAGCTTACTTACGCCTGAATGCTATTGGCTACTTTTTATTCCAGGTATGAGTTAACACGGGCGAAACCGAGGCTAAAGACTAGTATTAAATTAAGCGAACGCTGGCGGAAAGAATAAAGAACTATGTAATGTGCTACTAGCGCCATGTCGTCTCATAAAGCATTTCACCCCAAACACGACTCCGCCGCACATATTTTTATAATTTTTTTAGATTCAATCGTTAGTAATAGTTTGTGAATTCTAGAAACACTACTTACATAAATACAAATACCGTCAAACTTAGACACTGGGCCAGCGTGGTGGACTAAGGCCTAATCCCTCTCAGTAGTAGAGGAGGCCCGTGGCCAGCAGTGGGACAGTAATACAGGGCTAATATTATTATTATTTTACCAGTTATTTATGAATCAATATTAACATTATTAAATTGTATAAACACTATCATGCTTCATGTATTTTTAATAGTAAGACAACGCGATTTAACATTAACTAACATTCATAACATTCACGTTGTAATTTGCCTCAATCATTAGCCGAGATGCAAAGTACTCGGGCAAAAACACTGCTCCGCGGAAAGCGTTAGAAAATATTATTAACTGCGACTCTGCATTTCCGAATACAAACCCCGCACAAATTAATTTCATATTTTAGTTTAATAGCGAAATACGATGCAGGTACATTTACAACTTGTTACGAAACCAACTAAAGTTTCATTCAGAGTCCATTTCAATAGAGAATCCTATCCGCTACATTCCGAAAAACAACGAAACAAACCAACCAGCACAAAGCTTGTTTAACATGCTAACAAAAGATAGATTTTGTCTGTCTATACTTACCTTACATTCTATTATTAGACTGCTTCGGGCATGTTTTACGGTACGACTGCAGTTCTTAGGTTTCATGTTCGATGCCCGAGTCGGGTAGTGATGCTGGATTTTTTGTCAATACCCCTCCCGTATCATATGGGATGGAATACTCACGAAGAAAAGTGGGAACACTAGCTACGCCTCTATTTACTTCTTTGAGGTTAAATTTAGAGAGTATGTGTCATTTCACACCCTGGATCCGAAACCATGGATTTATTTATTTACTTCTATGGTACCATAATAAAGACGCGCTGGGTGGAGGAAATATCGTGGCTGAGAAACATGCAGGAAAGAAGGGTACGACCTGCGTTGAATAGCTGTTCCGCCTAGCCAATAAAAGAAGCTGACAGCATACCTTCAACAATGAAGACGCTCTTGAAAAAGACGAAGATGAAAAGATAAGAGACATTTTAATCATCCGTGGCTGATATACATGCCAAATTACAGGTATACATACAATACATAGCTATGTCTAAATTGGACATAAATACGCAAAAAGTTTCCAACCCACAGTATGGTCGAAAATTAACCGAGTTTGCCAAATTTGTTCTAGTCTATAAGGTCTATATTTTCCATTAGTAAAAACATCTTAGTCAAAATATGTTAATTTTAACTTTTTATAAACTAAATATAAAATAGATTATCAATGAGCAACAATATGATTTAAACTTCAATCTTCACTATTTCAAATGTGTCATTTTGTGGGCTGGATCCTTTTTGCGTCTCTACGTCCAATTACAAGTTAATTCGAGTAAGAAAAAAAAAAATTACTAACTAAAATGAATTTATTTATTGGCGGGACTACAAAATATGCATTTAGTTGTTTTCACTCTAAAATCTTAAATTTGACGCCGTAACTCGCGGTCCAGATATTTTTATCAAGATTGACGAGGACTGCAAGATCGACCCAGTAATCATTCATCAATATTGTAATGCACTTTATCATTTTTATAGGCAGATAATCCATGTAAAGAAAATAGGCCAATAGACCAGCAACCTCATGAAGGTATGCAACATAAAGACAGTTTTAAACCTATAAAAATTGCATATAAAATATTATGCAGAAAATTCATTCGGTAGTCAAGTGCGTGCTTCATTAAAGCTCGATCATCCCTAGATATTTAATAATATATATATTCACCAATAATATCGCTACGTCTGCCCTACTCTACCATGGCACGAAGACACGTTGTAACTTCGAGAAGTTGGGTATACATTTTTAAAAATCGCTAGATTTATTATAGAGAACGGCGAAGGGAAATATCGGTGTAAGTCTTCATACTCATAACATTCTCAAAATCGTGAGAAACTTATAAAGCCGATAGTCAAGTTCGTGTTACTCCGTATTGGGTTTTCGTTTCAACTTATTTATTTATTTTATTTTTTAAAAGAATCAACTGTACATTATAAATTGGTTACATAGTATTTTACATAATGTTTAAGGAAAGGTACAATCCACGCCATTATCCACGGATTATAGAAGTAGTATTATTATTATAAGACTATGGGTATGGATTCTACATATTATTTGCCAAATATTACCCTCTTAAGAAAATCAAATCAAATAGATCTAATTTTTTAACGGTCAGTACCGGATCCAAGTCCAAATTCGACGTTTTATATCTACGAAATTTATTAAAAACTTTCATAATAATGTGTAACATTAAAGTGTGTGCTTCCAACTGAAATGTTTGTGATGCAAACATTTTGTGTTTACCACAAGTTTCCGAGTAACACATTTCATTTTTGCTGATAGAATTCTCTTTACCTTGCATCCCGGACTTCTCTTACTACGTATATTTACTTTACTTTTAATTACAGTTGTAATGTAATGTATAAAGACTGACCTCATTTGTATACTAGTGGTAGGTCTCTCATACGTGAGAGTCCGCCTGGGTAGGTACCATCCCAATGCCGATATTTCTGCCGCCTAGCAGCAGTGTGGAGTAGTGACTCCAATAGTCACTCACTCACTATAGTGATTGTGTTCCAGTTGGAGAACATTGTAGCCAGTGTAACTACTGGGCATAATAAGACTTAACATCTCAACTCTCAGGATGGCGAGCGCAGTGGAATACCAAACAATACTTTGTAATTCAAGGTGTTCGATCATGTTTATACTGTTTATGGGCGATCGTATCGCCTACCATCAGGCGAACGGCAAGCTCATCTCGTCATTCAAAGCAATAAAAATAAAAAAAATATTTATAATATATCCATACTTTACACTCATAGATGGTACAAATTATCATCATACAAAACATGACAGCAAACTTTCACTTTACGTTAAAATACGGTGAGACAGTAGCATTATAGGTAGTGGTAGGAAACTCATTCATACTGTAGACAAATATGTCTATAATATGAATGAGTTCTACCACTTGCGGAAGAAATAGAGAGTAGCTGCGTCACGTATCATGAGACTGGTATGTGCTTTCCCAATAGCAAATATGTCGAAAGCTAGTAAACTAATACTAAGACCGAAATAGCGAGAAAAACTTCAACAGCTAACGAAACAAGTTAACATTGGCTGCGTTAGTGATTCCTTGTGCAGTTAATTAAAAAATGTTTGTTGACCAAACTGAAATGGCACTGTAACAGAGTATGCGCGCGGGTTTCAAAGTTGTCACTTGCACGTTATTGTTTTGTAACGACGTTGGCCACTTCCGCCCTACGTCGAGTGTGAACTCGTGTACGAGTAAATTTCGAAAAACCGCGTGGTACTGTTAGTTTAATGAAAAAGTCAACCGACCGAATTAAAACATTTGTACGATACATTGGATGTAGTTTTGCACGAGCTTTACTACTTAGGTAATGAATCAAACGTTACCATTATCTACTTCTATCTATTTATAACCGACTTCAGAAAAGGAGGAGGTACTCAATTCGACGTGTATTTGTTACGTTAGATTGCAGTCATTTATAATTGATGTGACGAATTCTTTTATTTTTGAAGGTGTATACTTCCAGATTAGTATCATAAATATTATTTTAAAGTCAGTAGAGTAGTTTGGTTTTTAAACCGAAATAACTGGAATGAGTATGTCGCCCAAGTAAACGCAAAGTATATAATAAAAAGCTTTTAACAAAATTCAAACTGCCTTCAAAAACCGCTAAAACTAAAATTAAATTTAACATAACAGGCATATACTGGCATATTCAGTTTGGAGTCCGTGACTAATAACATTGCCAACTAAGCTAGATGAATACATGAACGGTAACATATGGAAACAATATACAAAGGTAATTTTTATTCAAATATAACAAAACAGTACAAAATATATGGTGGAATAGGTCTTCTTTTATATGTCTACAGAATAGTCCGCGATAGTATCTCTATCTTAAGGATATACCTCTTCTAATGTCAAAAAATGTCACGTAGTTTGTAGCAATGGGAAAGTTATTTAGAAGAATACAATATTAGTCGTAATTAAACACATTAGTCACCTTAAGCAGAGTATAATTGTCTTTTACACCATATAATTTAAACAAATATCTTAGTATTTATTAAAAAAAAAACTATGGCGCGATAAATTAAAACGGTCTCAAAGCGACGTGCGCCGCCCGATATCGCCCACTGATTCTATATAAACCGAGTGGAAAAGTGCGCAACGAGACACTACGAGAGAAAAAAACGTATACATATATGCTCTGCTACCCGTGCGAGGCGGGACGGATCGTTCGTAAGCTATAAAAAGACTTGAAAAATAACATCGAATATCAAATAACGGAAATGCGGCGGCATTTTCCTCCGGGCACATCGAGTGATACACCCTACGGCGCTATGCTGCAAGTAAAAAAATCAATTTATAAAATGAAAAGACTGACAGCTTTACCAGCAAATAATATTTTTTCACCTTGCTGCTGGAGACTAACCTTTTGCGCTCTGATTTAAACGTGTCAGAAATGACACGACGCTGTCGGAAACTTTATTTTTACATACGAATGTAGTATACTCTGAGCGCTGGAAACCCACTTCCTTAATATGTGATATTAGATGTCACACAATCGCACTAGCTACAATGTTGCAACCTAATATCATCGTGCAAGCACTATGTTGCTTAGCGTTAAAAATAAACACTGAAATGGCGCCTGTCTAGACGGATCCTTACATCAGAGGGACCACCGAGTATAATACCTATATAATATAGTATAGTATAATCCCAAAACTTATGTTATCCTACTAATATTATAAATGCGTAAGTTTGTGAGGATGGATGTATAGATGTATGTACGCTTGTTCCTCTTTCACGAAAAAACTACCGAACGGATTTCAATGAAACTTTACAGTAATATTGGTTATACATCAGAATAACATATAGGCTACAATTTATAATGATTTTGTGTAATTTGGTCATAATATAACGATACATACCAAGTAAGTCGGAAAAACATTAAACCCGGAAAACTTCACGCGGGCGAAGCCGCACAAAAGCTAGTTCTTTAATTAATAGTAAATCTCTAAAATATACAATATTTATTATATATTGATTTATTTACTTATTATTAATGGACTGCTAACGGAGTTTTCAATTTAATTTAAACTACACATATATATTATAGTAAGGGTTTCTAATGTAATTGTAACTCTAGTTACAAACAGTCACAGCATGAGCCACAATATATATTTTTTAATATAAAACAACAGATATTATCATCCATACCTAAATGGAACGCTGCATTACGGGTTCTAATTATCTAACTTAGCAATAATAAAAACATAATTATATAATTTAATACGAACTTTTGCCGCATGAAAGATGTTTAGTTTTACTATATATTATTCATTATTGGAAGCGCGGACGGACTCGGTTAAATTAATTTACGTTAACGTTTACACATAACACAACACAAAACACAGATAAATATATTATATGTATTCGAATATTGTAATACTCTGCGGTAGGTTGATAAAAGAAGAAAAATTGTCAATATATGTACATAAAAACGAAACCGATTGTCACTCATGAGGCAACGGATTACGCAATCGGTTACAAGAAAAGGGCTCCTGGGAGCAAATATTAAAAGGACAAATATTATAAAGAAAATTGGGGTGAGTTAATTAATTAATTTATTTGTATGTATGTTCAAAAACCACACAGGATCGAGAAGTCCGCACGTTGGTCGAAGTCAAAATATATTATGTATTAACATATATACATAACAAAAGAGTTTTAGGATAAAAGTAGCCTATAGCACTCATGAGTAATGTAGCTTCGTATTAGTGAAAGTATTTTTTTGAAAGGGTTCAATATTTCCAAAGATAATCCCCTACAATCCTACTAACAAACTGACAGACTGCCTAATTATAATATTAGTATAGATGTATGGATGTTCAGAAAAGATTTCTGTTGACATAACTGAAACTTATGTTTACGCGAATATTAGACATTATACATTTTACATTATGGCAAACAACTGTCGCCTTTCACGGAGGCGGGTTTTATAACAAAACTGTATTACTATTGCAAATATTTATTCATTTTTTTTTACATTTTTATACATATTTTAATAAAAAACAATAGATAAAAATATAAAAAAATAATCACCGTCTCACGACTAAACTAAAGACCCAAGCCATCGGCGGTTAGGGATTCAAAGTGACGAATCTCCTCCTAATTATTATTATAATTGAAATATATCTATTTAACCCAACCGGAAATCAAAAGACCGGCTGCCAGATTTCAAGACATTGTTAGCTCATTTTGCGGCGATCAGAACGCAAACAGATAAAAAAAAATGTATAATTGTCAAATGTAGATAGATATTGTAACATTTATTTTTCGGCAACACCTCAGTACCCCCCACCCCTTCCCCTCCGTGACCATGAAGGCTGCAGTCTTCGAAACGTCGGAAAAAATTATAATAAAAAAAAACGAAAAATTGTTTTATTTCCATAACAACCGATCTGCGACTACCAATGTAACACGCTTCACCTGACGCATGACGTGTCGATTTTCTGTTTCGATGCTTCAATTCCGAGTTCCTAGATTTAACCATTTTAAAGTTGAAATTGGTTTATTTCACAGTTGGATGTCGAGCGTTGAAACCAACAGCGGTCTACGAATGCCGGTCTTTTATAATCGATTTCAAAAAAGGACGATGTTCCTATGTGTCATAGAAACGGATGCATCGATCGACACCCTTGACCTTGATCCGTGACCTTTATAAGGTCGCCTGACCATGAAGATGGCGTCAACCGCTTATTGTTTGTAAAGTTTAAATATAAGTTCATAATGACACCTAACTGGGGACGAATTCACGTCGGTTTCAGGCCTAAGACATATTAAGTAATTACGCCGCGATGTTACAACTGCCTTAGGAACCAACTCAACAGCATGAATATGCCAGCTTGACCGTGGTTCTCCCGCAAGAAACATATAGAAAGGGGCAGCTTGGCGTATGGTAAATGAGTTATCTGAAAACCTTAATACCTCTTATTTTTTCCTAACCCATATTTACTTTGTAGCCCTAAGCCCATAATTTTAGAAATACATTAATGAGCTTTAACCGATTAATATGACTCCGAATATATGTTAAATCACCGAATACGTAGAAATTATATAATTAGTTAGGGTTTCATACAAATTTATGCTAGTAATATGATTGAAATAAAAACTATTTAACGGATTTTATCGCGGTTTTTTATATTATTATTTTTTCCCGACGTTTCGAAGACTTTGCAGCCTTCGTGGTCACGGGGGGGACTGAAACTGTCTGTCTGACTGACCCTTAAATAGTTCTTAATTTCAATGTCTAACATTCGCGTAAACATAAGAAATCATTATAGTAATATGATATTTTGTATCCGCCCGGATAGCGGCCACAGTACACGTTTGTGTGACTGACGAAGATAGTCATTTCTCGTCAGTCGACACTCTATGAGTACCCCAAGCCCGAATATTTACCTTATAGTATATTTAAAGTAACAGTTTCAATTGAGTAAATTGTATGGAAATTTTAGCACCGCCATGAGCATATCTATACTTATAATAAATCTGTAGAGAGGTCAATTCTGTACATGAAATATATTTCCAAAATAACTATCAGGGGGTGATTAGGGATCGATACTGATGCCAAAAATGCAATTAGTAAAATTTTTGTCTGTCTGTCTGTCTGTCTGTCTGTCTGTCTGTCTGTCTGTATAACCGTTATAGAAACAAAAACTACTCGACGGATTTTAACGAAACTTGGTACAATTATTTGTCATACTCCTGCGCTGGTTATAGTATACTTTTTTTTTTAAGCTTCCGTCGCGTGTGCAACCTTAATGGTTAAAGCTACGCAGATATCATGTATGACGGAAATGTTCTCCTTAAAATTATGTAAAATATATCCCACGACAGCATATGTCTATCTTTTATGGTTGACTCACAATGACACGTGTAACTCCCGATAGCTTAGCAGTTCGAAGCTTTCTCATTATATTTGTTTACTAATCTTAGGAACTATCGGTCCAAACTGAAAAATTCTTTTTGCGTTGGATAGCCCTTTATTTGTGGATTGCTATAGGCTATATATCATCACGCTATACCTAATAGGAGCGGAGCAGCAATGGCTAATCTCTGGAACTACCGGTCCAAACTGAAAAATTCTTTTTGCGTTGGATAGCCCTTTGTTCGTGGAGTGTTCTAAGTTATATATCATCACGCTATGACCAATAGGAGCGGAGCAGTAATGGCTAATCTTAGGAACTACCAGTTTGAAGTGAAAAAATCGTTTTGTGTTGGATAGCCCTTTATTTGTGGGGTGCTATAGGCTGTATATCATCACGCTATGACCAATAGGAGCGGAGCAGTAATGAAACATGTTACAAATACGGGGACAATTTATTCGTTTTGAGAGCTTCCGTTGCGTGCGCTGCGTAAACGGTTAAAGTTATGCAACAATGATGTATGTCGGGATTATTCCTCTTAAAAAGTTCTAAAAAAATATATTATAAAACAAAGTCCCCCGCTGCATCTGTTTGCCTGAACGTCTTAAACTCAAAAACTACCCAACGTATTAAGATAAAATTTGGTATGGAGACAGTCTGAAACCCTGGGAAGAACATAGGCTCCCGGGAAACTACTACTTTTATAATGGAAAACTTTAGCCTGAAAAACTTTATAACGCGGGCGGAGCCGCGAGCAAAAGCTAGTTTGGAATAAAATACATGAACATTACGCGCGTGTAAACATCGTATAGTAAATCGTGTAGGAAAAGAAGAGCGCGTATCAAATTGCACGAATCTCTTTGACGTGTAGTATCGTCTAACGAATGTAGAGAATTTTTTAGTTCACTTACTCGATACGAATAACTTGGAGCAATACTTTATTCGTGCATTCTGCCTACCGTCAGAGCAGTGGAGTACTTTAACGTGGCCGCATATAAAAAAAACAAATTGCTGGTGATAGGATAGATTATTTATACGCCCGGATAGCGACCATCGCACACAAGGTGTTAAAACCCGCCATAGTGGCGCGCGTAAATGTGTCGTTTTCCGGGATCAGCCTGTGTATATCCGGTTCCAACGGGCCGGCACAATTGTGTCGACTGCCGAGTAATCATCTCTCGTCAGACGACATTTTATTGGACCCCGCTCCACTTACCATCAGATACAGTGAGGTCACTTGACCGTTATAAAACAAAGTGACTTATAATTGTTCCTTATACTCGTAATGGCATATCATTAACAAATACCTATTTCAAAGTAAACTCCCGGTTCTAAGAGTGATACAACAGAGTAACGTTTTCTAAATATCCTCCATGGCGAGCTAGTGCAGACATTTTTTATTTAAATCTTAATGTCAAATTTATCGTATTATTCACAATTGATTTGTGCCCTAAAAGATATTATGAATAATTATTGTTAATGTTTTTATAACGTTCTTTTACAGGAGAGTTTCTGCACGAAAATTGCCAAGGCGGGAATTCTTGAGAAATATGGCTTAAGTCGAAACGGAAAAAAAAAGATTCGAGCATTCGAGAAATCAATTCAAAGAACGCTATAAATAGCCAACAAGCATTTCTCATAACTCCGTGTAAGCCATTGCGTAGCAGTACTGCGTAGTTATTTGTATCTTTTTATTCTGACTTCAAATTTTGCATGTTATTTGAATTTCGAAGGAGTTCTATATTTATTTTGTGTCTTTAATATTTAGTTTAGGCTCAGAAAACTGAATAACTTACTTACTTACTCTAGCTTATAAATAATATCATGTGGAAATATTTTTACAAGTTGAATCGTAAACAACTACGTAGGTATCACCGTTCCACATAACAATCTACCAAACCGAATTGTACTTATGACTTTGAGCTATTTCTTTTGACAGATTTGTCACTTAGAAAGTGATTATTGTCTGATTGAAACACTGGTTCTTAGTCCATTGAAATGTTACATTTTTTAGGCCTTACCTTGCGTTTTTTAGAGGACGCAATTTTATTTTTTTGAAGTGTAGGGGGGGTCAGTCTAAAGCTAAAACCAAGTTTGTGGGGTCGCCACCCTTGTCCCACGGCCGCCATCTTGAAAATAGGGGTTGAAATGGTTTTTACGATGTATCTCTTAAACTATTTATCTGACAAAAAAAATGAATAAACACTTTTTGTTGCAAATTAAATTCTCTACAACTTTGGTTTAGTAACTTTTGTCGTAGAACTATAAATAAAAAGTTATAAGCGAAAATGTTAAGAAATTCAATGTTAAGCAATGTCCATTGCAACGTCATCAGAACGTGTGTTTATAAGGTTCATAATACTTTTTTTGTACTCATTAATACCCAAATACCCAAGGGACAATTAGGGAACAAAAGAACATCTGCCTGCTATTATTATTATTATTTCTAACCTCTCTTATTGTAAGAATAGCTGATAATATTGTGTTGAAGTTGTCGTTCAACTTATATCTTTTAATTGTGCTACATATTTCTGTACGTGCGAATGTATTTTATTCTGTTTTTAATTCTGCAGACGATTTCGAATGATTTTAGACACGATTTTAACTTTAGTGAAAACTACTTTTTTTTTATTAGCATTTTGACTTTTAAAAGACTTTTAAAAGTCAAAATGCTAATGAAAACTTACTTAGGACAACTTCAACACAATATTATCAGCTATTCTTACAATAAGAGAGGTTAGAAATAATAATAATACTAGCAGGCAGATGTTCTTTTGTTCCCTAATGGTCCCTTGGGTATTTGGGTATTAATGAGTACAAAAAAAAGTATTATGAACCTTATAAACACACGTTCTGATAACGTTGCAATGGACATTGCTTAACATTGAATTTCTTAACATTTTCGCTTATAACTTTTTTATTTATGGTTTTACGACAAAAGTTACTAAATCAAAGTTGTAGAGAATTTAATTTGCAACAAAAAATGTTTATACATTTTTTGTCAGATAAATAGTTTAAGAGATACATCGTAAAACCATTTCAACCCCTATTTTCAAGATGGCGGCCGTGGGACAAGGGTGGCGACCCCACAAACTTGGTTTTAGCTTTAGACTGACCCCCCCTACACTTCAAAAAAATAAAATTGCGTCCTCTAAAAAACGCAACCCCAAATGTAACTTTTCAATGGACTATCTGTAATTATAACTAGTGTAAAACGATATGACTGCCTCGGCGGCGTAGTTGTATTGCATGCCCGGTACAACAGCGCTCTGAGGTCCTGGGTTCGATATCCCCGAAGGAGTATGCAGAAGCGTAACAAAGGCACCCACTTTTCGCCAAGTGTGTTCCGTCCCATGATGTGATACAGGCGAGTCTATCGCCATATCGGGTACAAATTCCAGACTCTGGGCTGATACTATGCAGAAAAATATCACTTTGCCCAACCCAAATATCACTTTGCCTGACCCAGGATTCGAACCCAGGACCTCAGGGCGCTGTTGCACCGCGCATGAAATCCAACTACGCCACCGAGGCAGTCAACATAAAATTCGAAATTTTATAAAACTAAATTATATACTCAACCATTCGATGCGTACGTATACTGAAAACATTTTTTTAAATATTTACGTTTTGAACATTCGACTTTAGTTTAAGAGTATATTGAATGATAAAGTATTTTTTAAGATCACACGACCAATCTTTTATATTTTGTTAATGATGATTTTTTAACTTAAAAATAAAGTATCCAACAAATTTCAATAGTTGCAATTAACGCAACTCTTACTTATTACAAGCCCACATCATTAATTAAACATCATATTAATACAAAATAAAACAAGTATAAACGGAAATACTCGTAAAAGTAATGAAGCACACATAATTAATTAGTATTTTGCTGTCCGTAAAGAACTGTAATTATTTATTTATTTCTTGAATAACGAGACGTGCTTGCCGTTCGCCTGATGGTAAGCGATACGTCCACCCATAAACAGTAGAAACACAATCCTAACACATTGAATTACAAAGTATTGTTTGGTATTCCACTGCGCTCGCCATCCTGAGACACTTATCATGTAGTTACACTGACTACAATGTTCTTCGAACCGGATCACTGCACTGACTTTGCAGTGGTACCTACCCAGGCGGACTCTCACATATGAGATTGAACTATCACCAGTGAAAAAATTAATTAAAATGAAAACCAAACAGGTATAAAAATATCGTGAGAACATAACTAGAACTTGCTAGCGCATATTGATTTTCGCCTCCAATAAAATTTTCACTACAAATTGTATTTTGAGCTTTTAAGAACCATGGTAACCAATCAACAATAAAATATAAATTAAGATAAAAAAAAATTGATTTATTAGCATTGTAATGTAGGGTTATATAATGCTGTAAACACTCATTTAATATACACCGAGTATTATTGTTTCATTATTTTTGCAATTCACAACACAACAAAGAAGTATCTCAAAATACAAAAACTATAGGATTATTGAAGTCATTTTGACAGACTATCCTGTGCTAAATTTGTACTAAATTTGTGCCACGGCGCACGCTGCGATCGCATAACTGAGGCAAAACTATATCCCCATAATGCCCTTCGCACTTCGAACCAATACATTTATATCTCAGGTAACCGCTGGATTATTAATAGACTAACATATTCCAATAATTCTCTCAGAATCCGATCATAACGTATTTACGTTAGCGATCTAGACAAATGATTTTGTATCAGTGTGGGTGAACCGAAAACATATGATACATTGTTCAACAGCAAAGGGTAATTCGGATAAGTTTGCATAATCTGAGGGGAAAATGTGACCTTTTTTGGAAATTAAATAAGTTTTTTTTTCGGTTGGTAAGCGTAAAGCGACGCAAGTTGTTCAAAGCAAGTGGTTCTTGAATAAGATTTTAGTGATAGTGAGATAAATTGTTTTATTTTAATTTCTATCTTATAATATAAAAATAAATCGCTGAATGTCTTACTAAGCGCAAATCTCGAGAGCAGCTGAACCGATTTCGCTAATTCTTTTTTTATAATATTCCTTAAAGAACGAGGATGGTTCTTACGGAGGGAAAAATTTAAAAAATTGCTTGAAAAAGTCTAAAAACAACACTTTTCTATACTCCCATACAAAAGATTCATAATTATACTTAATTTCAAGTCAATCTGAACTTTAATACTATACCATAAAGTTTAAGTGTTAGTGGAGGGGTTCCGGGAAGGCAAAACAATTGAGTGACGTTAGATGGAACGATGGAAAGAATTTTAAGTGTTTTATAATTTTTATTTTATGACATATAGTCCATTGAAAAGTTACATTTGGGGTTGCGTTTTTTAGAGGACGCAATTTTATTTTTTTGAAGTGTAGGGGGGGTCAGTCTAAAGCTAAAACCAAGTTTGTGGGGTTGCCACCCTTGTCCCACGGCCGCCATCTTGAAAATAGGGGTTGAAATGGTTTTACGATGTATCTCTTAAACTATTTATCTGACAAAAAATGTATAAACATTTTTGTTGCAAATTAAATTCTCTACAACTTTGGTCTAGTAACTTTTGTCGTAGAACTATAAATAAAAAAGTTATAAGCGAAAATGTTAAGAAATTCAATGTTAAGCAATGTCCATTGCAACGTCATCAGAACGTGTGTTTATAAGGTTCATAATACTTTTTTTGTACTCTCATTAATATCCAAATACCCAAGGGACCATTAGGGAACAAAAGAACATCTGCCTGCTATTATTATTATTATTTCTAACCTCTCTTATTGTAAGAATAGCTGATAATATTGTGTTGAAGTTGTCGTAGTAAGTTATTTATTAGCATTTTGACTTTTAAAAGTCTTTTAAAAGTCAAAATGCTAATAAAAAAAAGTCGTTTTCACTAAAGTTAAAATCGTGTCTAAAATCATTCGAAATCGTCTTCACAATTAAAAACAGAATAAAATACATCCGCACATACAGAAATATGTTGCACAACTAAAAGATATAAGTTGAACGACAACTTCAACACAATATTATCAGCTATTCTTACAATAAGAGAGGTTAGAAATAATAATAATAATAGCAGGCAGATGTTCTTTTGTTCCCTAATTGTCCCTTGGGTATTTGGATATTAATGAGAGTACAAAAAAAAGTATTATGAACCTTATAAACACACATTCTGATGACGTTGCAATGGACATTGCTTAACATTGAATTTCTTAACATTTTCGCTTATAACTTTTTTATTTATAGTTCTACGACAAAATTTACTAGACCAAAGTTGTAGAGAATTTAATTTGCAACAAAAATGTTTATACATTTTTGTCAGATAAATAGTTTAAGAGATACATCGTAAAACCATTTCAACCCCTATTTTCAAGATGGTGGCCGTGGGACAAGGGTGGCAACCCCACAAACTTGGTTTTAGCTTTAGACTGACCCCCCCTACACTTCAAAAAAATAAAATTGCGTCCTCTAAAAAACGCAAGGTAAGGCCTAAAAAATGTAACATTTCAATGGACTAATAACGTAATTGTTATCTTACTTATTAACTTTCTTTTTTTCTTTTTTTATCTTACTAGCTGACCCGGTGTCCAAATAGCAGAATAAGTATTAAAAAAAATAATTAAAGAATCGACTGTTAGGTGGTACGAAGTTCGCAGGGTCAGCTAGTTCAGTATAAAAACAAGTACATAACACAGGTCGACATTTATTTTGTTATGAATCAAGTTATTTATTGAAACACTACTAATTATTCTTTATATACATTATACACAATACATAATTTTGTTATATCACCCTTAGAGCAATTACGCACCGTCAACTGTTTGCCAGCGACTCTGCCGCTCGGCAACCAAAACAAGGTCGACTCGGCCGGGCGATCGGCAACTAAGTACGTATACATAGACTTTGCAGTGATACCTACCCAGGCGGACACCTATATTAATTTATAGAAGGCAGTCACCGACGACCGATTTGCCGGCGACTAGACAACTCTAAATAGCTCTTAGTTTTCGTTAAAATCGACTATGTTTGTTAAGCGAATTAATCTCACCCATGTTTGTTATTCTAGGCATTAACGTTAATTTTTTGAAATTAAATCTTATTTTTTCGTAAGTGCTATTTCTATACATGGTAATAAGATGCCCGGAGTAATAGACCATATTGATAGCGTTTGTTATCTTTGCGCTCAAGTTATTGTTAGCCAAAATCGTAGTTCGAGACAACGATTAATGTAGTCAATACAACAAATTTAGACGCAACTAAATTTTTAGCATGTCATTATCAAAGACTTGTGGGAGTACATAAAGTTGACATTGGGAAGATCATATTACAACATGTTTACGCTAATGCGATGTTTACTCAATCGACCGTCAAATAGCAAACACCAATGTAAAATACTTCATGTTTTTGCCATATCGCGATATACGCGTTTTAATGCGCATATTAGAATATTTTTGTAAACATGTTATTTTTCTTCTTCGTTTATATTATGGCTGCCTCCGTTTATTTATCGGTGATTTTGCCAATGTCGAGTAATAATAGCGATACAAAAAAAAAGCCTTGTTTTTTGTATTAATACCTAAGGACACTGTTACATCTTGTCACACGCATATTTCAAAGAAGACAGCGACTTAGTAGCAATTGGTAATAACTTTTATAGCACAAATTTGGTTCTGATGCCCGGTCTATAACTAACTATAAGTACTGTTTGATTCCTTTGCATATATAACATGATGCACTAAACTATTTCGACATGGCCTTTGACTTTCCAATGGATATTAAAAAGATGTACCTGACGCTAAATATTATCGAAAATCCTGAATGAAACAAAAATGGAAGTTATTTTTCTTCATAACGCCCATGTTTTCGTATTTACTGTAAAAATGTTAAACTTAATAAAACATAATATAAATATATTAGATGACGCTCGCGATTTTCGTCTCGCGGGACACCTTTCCCGGTATTACAATACCATTATGTCCTTTCCAGTGACAAAAGTTTAAAACCAATTTATAATATGCAATTACAGTATTATTATTGAATACTAGCTGACCTGACAGACGTTGTCCCGTCTTAACTATGAATTTGCAGCGCGCATTCTGTTAATCGCTGACAGTTATTTCAAACAATTGACTGTTACATAAAATTAATATTTTCGTTAAGTTTTCCTAAATTTTCTAATTTTCCAGGCAATTTTTTTCTTTTTTTCTTTCATAGAAACCTTCTCCTGACAATAACAGACACAACAAAAAAATTGTGAAATCGGTCCAGCCGTTCACGCGTGATAGCGTGACCAAGGGAAATAGGGATTCATTTTTATATATACAGATAAGATAGACAGCACCGTAGCACTATCTATTTTAAATTCTGTTTAAATAATCGTTATATTGTTTACCTTACCGGGATAAAAAGTAACCTGTTTGTTGATCCAGAAGCCGTTTTTGCGTTAACTTCTAACAAACATCGAACCACTTTTACAAACTTTCGCAAATAAAAATTTAGTAAGATTTCACGTCTTGTGTAGAAGCAAGTAAAGCGAGGAAGTGTACTCAAGATTCGAATACACTAACAAAAAGTCACAAGGTATTATTCAAGATTTGAAAACGTAATTTAATCTCTAATGATATGTCAAAGGTATATATAATATAAAAATTAATCCCTATTTCCCTTGGTCACGCCATCACGCGTGAACGGCTGGACCGATTCATTATTTTTTTTTTGTGTTTGTTATTTTCAGGACAAAGTTCTTTTGTAAGAAAAAAAAAATTAAGAAAACTTAACGATAACATTAATTTTACATAACTGTCAGTGGTTTGAAATAACTGTCAGCGATCGACAGAATGCGCGCGTGCATACATAGTTAAGACAGGACATCGTCTGCCGGGCCAACTAGTTAATTATAACTGTAGAGTTCCTAATTAATCTGTTTGTTCCCAAATATCATTTTGTGCCTGTTATGTTATTTTACGACTGTATAATGCAGTGGCGAAGGGACGGTATAATCCGATTCCTGTCGGTTTCCCTTTATGTCGAATTAATGTAACATTCAATTACCGTCGGAACGATTTGCAGACAGCATTCATGCATACTAGTACCTATATGCTGGTCGGGGCCTCTTTCGGAAAATTCGACCTTTCGGCACTGGTATTAAGAAAAACTTAATGCTACGTGTAATGTAAGTAGATTAGCAAAATTATTAGAAAGTTTTCGATAAGTATTTATGTATACATAAAATGTATAAGACCCTGAATTTCAAATTATATCGATTAATGGATCAACATGTTCCTAAAGTCCGATGTTACGAAATTTTAGAATTTCGTTTTTGTGATTGTGCCCTCTGGCAACACAGGTTTGACGTTGTCAATAACGCATCTTTTCCCACTCCCTCGCAATTAAAACGTGAAGTCGACATTGCCGTGTTTTTCTTTGGGTCTCCAAGTAATGGCAGTAATCCTGGCCAGAATCCTCGATAAATACTTATCAGTTTTGTATGCCGCAGTTTTACTGAACATAGGAGTACCCATCGACTATGCATCCTCACACGGTGCGCGGCCGCATCTGTATCGGGATTACTTTTTATAGAAATTCTTTCCTCGCCATACAGGCAATTAAAACCCTCAATCCCTAGAGATACCGCGAGACATGACCATAGTACAACTCAGGATACGAGACCAGGGCCGACCTAGGATGAACAAGTTTCCTCACAGTCTATAATAATAATAATATCAGCCCTGTATACTTGCCCACTGCTGAGCACTCCTCCACTACTGAGAGGGATTAGGCCTTACACCACCACGCTGGCCTAGTGCGGATTAGTAGACTTCACACACCTTCGAAATTCCTATAGAGAACTTCTCAGATGTGCAGGTTTCCTCACGATGTTTTCCTTCACTGTTAAAGCGAACGATAAATTCACAGAGAATAAGCACATGATTTTAGAAAAGTCAGAGGTGTGTGCCCTTGGGATTTAAACCTGCGGACATTCATCTTGGCAGTCCGTTCCACACCCAACTAGGCTATCATCACAGTCTGTTCCGTGACAATCTGTCTGCACACGAAACCAGTCTGTATTCCGGGATTCGTCCCCGGCGCCCTTGCTAATGAGTAAGAAAGGATAGAATCCCCCTTGTTAATGTTTGTGCAGACCGTTTCTGGTCCCCGGGATAATCCCATATGCGCCGAAGAAGACCCCTGCGGTTAGGGGTTAGGGACTCGGTCCCATGTTCGTTCGGGTGATGCTATACTCCCGAATGTCGACATTGGGCCGTAAGACCGATGAAACCAACGTGGCCGACCCCCCCTCCAGGCGATGGTAGCGATATTCCCAGAGAAAAAAAAGCTGTTCCCAATACCCCCTCAATTCAAGATTTGATTAAAAATCTATAAAATTCGTGATACACTCGCTGACAGACCAGTAACTCCTCACCAGTGGTGAAGGGTTTATACAACCGGATTCTCGCTGGCTTCCCTTTATCAAGTGTTCACTGCGAAAACCTACTAAATGCAATAAAGTTAAATGAGTTATTAAGTTTTAAAACTTTTAACCTAATAATAATGCTATAATTATGGAAGGCCTCAATAACTTTAGTAGTCACAGTTGGGTTATATAATAAATATTTTTTTTTATGACATATTACTCAATATGTGATAGAAATGTAAAAATTAGGAAATTTATGAATAAGGTCAGACAGTTAGTCGCTTTTACATCTAGATATATTGCTAAAATGCGCTTTATGTGCGATTGTTAATGTTAAAACGATTTATATATTAAAAATGGGCTATAAAAAAATTATATCGATATAATCAGAATTCTACTAAACATGATTTTCAGTCAATAAATTCTTTCAGATTTTATTGCCTGAAGATGTATAAAAAAAATTGTTCGCCCTTTTAAAAGGAAAAAGAGGTTATGAACATTTTTTTTAAATGCAACATTTCCTGTGGAAATGATTTATAACGTCGTTTATGATATTTTATTTAGGACCAGACTGAATGACGAAAGCAAGAGATAGGAAGCTGTGGAAGTCGTTGGGGGAGGCCTACGCCGAGGGGACGACTACTACGTGAAGGTGTCATAAGTAATGTAAATTATATTATGTCCTATGAAATGTATGTAAGTAGTAGAAATAAAGGCTTATTTATTTATTTATTTATTATGATATTTTAGCAATTAAGTATAAAGCAATATATTGTACTTAACTGTTTTTACTATATCATATCTCGAATAATATTGAGCGTAGTACTTAGCCGATTTAAGCTAAAAAATATAAGAATTGCTATGACAATTGAAAACAAGCATATGTGCTTAAGTCATTTTTGTTAAAAATTTAGTTTAGCGCGTTTTCGCAGTAAACGCTCGTTATGTGGAATTTGTGTGTAATCTAATTATCATTAGAACGACCTGCAAACAGCGATCATGCATATCACTACCTATATGTTATATTGGGTTCCCCCTCGAAAAAAAACACTTTTCGCCACTGGTCCACGCCGGTACATTCTCAACCGTAGTTAGAGTTTATTCAGCAAGTTAAAAGATATATAAACGATAGACCGAAAAAAGAGTATTTTAAACTTAAAAATACATCACTTAATTTTAATTAAACAAATATGCATGTTATATTATTACTAAAAGCTGTTTAAAAGTGCTTTTAACTTTAAAAATGAATCAAGGTAAAGTTCCCGCATGACTGCACAAACGGTACTTAATTATAAAAGCACTTTAGTCAACTTATTTGATAGTGTACTTTCATTTTTGTTTTTAAAATTGTGATACGTTTCAAAAAAACAAAGTTATCTACACAGGGAATCTTACTGTTATCCTGTACATGAAAGGCGAAGCCGTGGCTGACTGATTCCTTTCATATTTTTTTTTCTATTGACTACAATTTATTTTGGAGCCAAGATGATCAAGAGATCGGTCTATGCCTTTCGGTGTATAAAGGGGCTTAAATGAACTGAAAGAGCTACGCAATATGTAAATCTACTAGAGCATCACCTACCTGGCCAGCAGCCATCTCGCCCTGCAGGTAATCATTGGTCTTCTTAAACAGCTGCGTGGCGAGCCGGCTGATCACCGGGTCATGAGGGTCCAGCACCTCGAAACTGGAGCAACTCGGAGACATGTGCAAATCTGATACAAAACAAAAATATTTCAGGGATATTTTTCGAAGTGAGAGAGTGCGCGGATTTTATTCGGTATAACGATTTAGGCCGGTAAATCCGTCAGAAAATGCAGTTCGGCCGTAAATGGATTTGTCTATGTAAAAAAAGTAAGTGATTTCATTTTGAAGGCTGCCACCACTGTGTAATTTATTCCGCATGGTTAAAACATAACATGCCCCAGGAATAGATGTCAGGCAAATATACACAATGAATACCACTTAATACCTGTTTTCTTTTTATCGAAAACAGTCATTTTTCCAAACACATCCCATTGAGAAAACATGTTGGATTTTTTGGTGACATAAAATTGATGTTATGTAAATGAAAAATCCTTTCAATGAAATTACTATTCTTATGATCTAATTGTTTAGTCACCATAAAGAAAATAACAAAAACAAATCTTTGAACATGTGGCGATGACAAGGTTTTTATTACACGGGGAGAACATATTTGACGAGAATATGGTAACCCATGAGCTCCACTAACAACTAATAACTCTACTAATAGTAATTTATCATATTAAGAAATTAGATTGTAAATTCGTGTCATAAGTAGCAAAAGAAATTAAATCGAAATTATACCAAACTTACAATTCAAAGTAAATTGAAATACTACAAATTATCCGTCAATAAAACGTCAGTCTAAACACTAAGCCCGTGAAATTCCTAGTAATATATTTGATAAAGTGCTTACAGATTTCCAGCTCTAGCTCTACTAGCTCCCTGGTTTATTATTAATATTATGATAGACTAATTGGGACAAATTTAACTTTATCCACCCAGAAAGGTCGATAAAGTTAAACTTATGACTAAACTTGACTTCCTCGTTGGCGTAGTTATAATTGTACACGATACGAGTACGACAACCGCGCTGAGGTCCCGGGTATGAATCCCGGGTCGGGCAAAAATATGTGACCAAATTTTTTTATATTAAAAATGAACTCAGTCGCAGCTCGGGAATTAGGAAGGCCGCCGTGTGATACCCTCTTGCTTCGGTAAGCATGTAAAGCTGCAGGTTCTGCGCCTGATCTCTCTCCAGTCGTGTCGGATTGCCGTCTCACCGGACTATGAGAGAAAAGGAACAGAAATTGCGCTTGTGTGCTGCGTACACACTTATGCACTATAATATATCCTGCGTACTTGGCTGATCTCCGTTGAGATTGGCCGCGTTAACGGAAATTCTGTTAGGAAAGGAAAACCTAAACTTGTCTCTTAAATTCACCAATAGACCTATTGGTATTATGGGGGTATAAGGACATTAGCAAACCAATACTTTTTTACCACTACTGAGATCGACAATACAGCGAGACAGACTGTAGTGCCTCCATTAAAAAAATAATTTGAAGTTGGTGAAACATCCTGCAAAATAATTCTAAGATTCACATAATTGTTTTAGATTTTTTTATACTTCGTAAACTTTTTGCCATTTTTTATTTTTCTCAGGAGAGGCTTAACCAATTGTGGTCTCTATTAGATAGCACCTCAATTGAGGGTGTTTAATATTTATTTTAATGGAAATGACATTTACTCATTGATTTTGTACTCAGAGATCTACAACACAGTGTGGCTAAACTTCTCACAAGACTTTTTTTATTTTACTTTGTAATTATCCTCGCTAATTAATAAAATGTTTACAACTTGTTTAGTTCCACTAAATGTGCTTTATTAGATTCTAGAACATTTTTCTTTTTTACAAGCTTTTATTTAACTTGCAGTGTTTGTTTGTTACCAAAGAGTTTTGTTACCTGTATCTTTATTTTAATGGGATATGTTAAGATAAGTGTGTAATTGGAGCAAATAGTTAATGTTTTTACACTTATATGGGTCATTAGCGAGTAGAGGTGGGTCGTTATGTGATATAATTATCAAAGGCGGTTGCTGGAACCCGATATATTTAAGTCTACATATTCTATCATAATCTATCATTCTAGGTCCCTTTAGCTGATATTCATGTTCCAACTAATATTTATGACTGTTGTTTATAGCTATTTATTATATATTTTTTTTATATTAGAGTCCTTTTCTTTATATTTAAGTCCAGGCGTAGGACTGGCTACAAATGAGTTTCGAGATATTTAATAGAGTAGAAACGAAGTTTTCAAGCCCTTATTAGCTTAGCTCACTATCAGCCATTTTCAATAAACGATCCTTATGTTAATCTTTTATACGATTCCAGGAATGAGCTGACGAAAATAACTCATTTGTGAGCATGTCACAAAAAACTTTGTTCTGATTGGTCCATTTGGGAGATAGATCGAAAAGAGCGATTCGGATCGTTTATTGTAGAAATAGCAGTGTGTCTATTCTGTGGTCTCGCGTTATTCGTCTTCAGATAGTTATCAAAGTCAGTTTTCAATCACGAAAGCCGCTATTGTACTGATCCCGGTATTTGAAAAAAAAATACAGTCCAATTGAGAACCTTCTCCCCTTTTATGAAGTCGATTAAAAACTAAGATATGGAACGCCCACTTCTATAGCGAGTATCGGAACCTGTACGGTCAGATCTTTTTTTGATTTCCCTGAAAAAGTACCTTACCGCCTAGTCATCGTGGGGGACGACTGAGAGGTTATGTTTGGGTCACCATGCCTTACGACCCGGCGTTAAGCCGCCCCTATTTGACGTTGACCTTCAGGCGACCGCCGGACCGAGGCCCTAACTCTATATACAACGCACGGCACACCAACTAAAACTTTGCTGTGGCTTTTTTCGGCGCATTAGGGACGGCTGTGGGCTTCCTCCGGCGGAAGTGTTCAAGTCCTCGTCCGCAGCCGCCCTGCGTGGTGCCGTCTAGTCCAGCCCATCTCCTATAGGTACTGTCAGGTCAGTGCCTGTTCCTGCGTCGAGATACTCTCACTTCTCGCACATTTAATAGACTAAGGTGAATACATACACACCCCAACTTCGAGAACAAGTAGGTAATGCTTTAAGATTTGCATGAGCTTCGGGTCCAGGGCAAAAAATTCTCAATTGGTAACTATTGCGCGTATTATTAATGGTTACAAGACTTACCAATTAATATACAATGCAGCATATAACACACTCTTTCACGTAATTTGTATCACTTCTAAACTGTTTTCAATCGACTTTTGTAAAGTTTTACTTTAGTGAAAAACTCTATCGAATGTGTGTGTGTCTATATGTGTTCAAAATAAAACGAAGGCGAGGTGCAAACTAAAATTGCGCGCAAATGTCAGACAGCGCCATCTAGTGAAACTCTTAACAGAGATTTAGCAGTGTGGTACATATCAAACCCAAGGGGTCCAACTTCACTAAACATAAAAAATCTAGGGGTAGAATGGAACGATTTTTAGGGGCGAAATATTTTGATATAACTAAATTTTCATTATTTTTACTGCACATTTTTTTTTTACACCCTGGCCATTAGGTGACTTCAAATTTAATTCCTCACTACTAATAATGAGTTACATAAAAAGTCGATTATTACCAGCTCAAAATTGCAAATAGATTTCATAAACTTAAAAAATCTGTCAACTATACTCCGTGGTGAATGTTTCCTTTGGCCAGACTACAATATTTAATTGATGTTTGTTCTTGTTTTTGTTTTGATCTGGTGGAACACCCATAACATTCATACCACTACAATTTTAATTACTTTTCATTGGTAAATATATGCTGGAAATAAGAACAAAAGATATTTCTTATGTGGCTTTTTCAATTTTAACTTCACATGAGGTGTAAACATTTTATTGGAATTTGTAACCGTAATTATAATTGAACTGACACTCTCTTAACTGATTCAAATGACTTCTTCATCTCAAAGCTGTGTGCTTTTGAGGACCCATGATCCTTTATCAACTCAGTTTAAAAACTTTCCACTTGTGTTGGGTAGTGTAACAGTACCAGGACGTCATTTACATACAATTATTACTTTACTTCGAAGATGCTGACCATAACAGTAGAATATCTACCAAAAACCTTGCTTCGGGACAGGTTAACAGTTATTAAACTGCAAAGGCTAATAACTAAGATTGGACAGTAAAAACATATTTTGTTGAAAAAATAATTGTTAGAATAAACCAGCGGCAGCAATTTTTTCAACAAAACAATGTATACTATTTATAATTTACAAATTTATAGAAGGTGGATCTTTGAAACAACTATGGGACCCTTAAAGGTTTGAATACTTTTAAGGTCTGAAATTTCAAAACACATTCTTCATACATTTTGAAGGAAATGCCGCTTTAACTTCAAGTAAACTCTATCGAATGTGTGTGTGTCTATATGTGTTCAAAATAAAACGAAGGCGAGGTGCAAACTAAAATTGCGCGCAAATGTCAGACAGCGCCATCTAGTGAAACTCTTAACAGAGATTTAGCAGTGTGGTACATATCAAACCCAAGGGGTCCAACTTCACTAAACATAAAAAAATCTAGGGGTAGAATGGAACGATTTTTAGGGGCGAAATATTTTTGATATAACTAAATTTTCATTATTTTTACTGCACATTTTTTTTTACACCTGGCCATTAGGTGACTTCAAATTTAATTCCTCACTACTAATAATGAGTTACATAAAAAGTCGATTATTACCAGCTCAAAATTGCAAATAGATTTCATAAACTTAAAAAATCTGTCAACTATACTCCGTGGTGAATGTTTCCTTTGGCCAGACTACAATATTTAATTGATGTTTGTTCTTGTTTTTTTGTTTTGATCTGGTGGAACACCCATAACATTCATACCACTACAATTTTAATTACTTTTCATTGGTAAATATATGCTGGAAATAAGAACAAAAAGATATTTCTTATGTGGCTTTTTCAATTTTAACTTCACATGAGGTGTAAACATTTTATTGGAATTTGTAACCGTAATTATAATTGAACTGACACTCTCTTAACTGATTCAAATGACTTCTTCATCTCAAAGCTGTGTGCTTTTGAGGACCCATGATCCTTTATCAACTCAGTTTAAAACTTTCCACTTGTGTTGGGTAGTGTAACAGTACCAGGACGTCATTTACATACAATTATTACTTTACTTCGAAGATGCTGACCATAACAGTAGAATATCTACCAAAAACCTTGCTTCGGGACAGGTTAACAGTTATTAAACTGCAAAGGCTAATAACTAAGATTGGACAGTAAAAACATATTTTTGTTGAAAAAATAATTGTTAGAATAAACCAGCGGCAGCAATTTTTTCAACAAAACAATGTATACTATTTATAATTTACAAATTTATAGAAGGTGGATCTTTGAAACAACTATGGGACCCTTAAAGGTTTGAATACTTTTAAGGTCTGAAATTTCAAAACACATTCTTCATACATTTTGAAGGAAATGCCGCTTTCATAAAAAATCTTTGTATTCCAGGTTGACTAATCTATAAACACCAATAGAAACATATTGACGCTTGAAAGGCTAATCGACTCAAGCAAACTTATTCTTTCGAAAAAATTTAACTATGTTAAAAAAACATAGAATAAAGTGCTGATTTTGAATATGTATGAAACATTGTCTAAAAAAATTGCTTAATTCAATTAGCCTTGCAACCGTCAATATTCAGGAATTGAATATTTCACAAATAACAATATTCGTGTTTTAAAGTTACACAAAGATAAATTTCTACTGATATGAGCTTTTATGATTAGAATCTAATAAAACCTCTTTTTATCCACTCTTATCAGTGCTATACTTTCTATAGTATGACTCACTTATTCCCACGTCCACATTCAGTGGGTACAGTAATATTTTTATCAATTTTCTATAAGTTTAGTTTTTTCCACCTAATCCAAATCAAAATCTTTGATTATATTGATAGATAACAAATAATTTCTTTTCAATTGATTAAGATATCTACCACCATAAACTTTCTGAAATACTTCATAGAATTGCTTGTTTTGAGAAATTGAGTTCTTTTGCTATGGAGTGGCTGGCTGTTTAATAAGATTTAGGTTTCATGCTTGTCTATGTTACATTTAATACAATATACTACACTCAATAGTCAGTCATGTTAAAAATCAAACTTGAATTATGCAGGAAAAAACACTTCTAGAATATTTTTAAAGTTTAGTCATTGTTTAGTCACAATAAATCACATAAAATGTATAAAAAGGCATCCATGTAGTCTGTACCTACCAAAGTTTGTATATAACCAAAATTGCTAGAAAAATAATTTAATAAAGCACAATAAACTGATGTAAAACTGCAGAATGTCATTATTAGCTTTCTTTACCAGCTTCCTCCAACAAATAACAATCGTTAGAGGTACGTAGAACATCAAGATTTTGATAATGTTTTTATTTTGTATACAAACTTACCTTTGCATCGTCCCTCTCTGGTCCACTTTTCAACTTCGTCTTCAGACATATAGCACGGTATAAATATTCACAGCAAATAATTCAATAAATCCGTCTGCACTCGCGGCGATAATTGATTCAGCAGATTTCAAGATCCCGGCAAAAAATGATGACGATCCAACATCCACAGGGAAAAAACGAAATTGCAAATTGCAGTCTGTATTATGTAGCCTAGTTTATTTGACTTTGCTAAGTGCTATCAGTACCAGTGTTACCAACTCCCGAAAATATGGTCTGAGATGTGGCATAAAACTCACTATACTTTTTTTTTAGAATCCCCTATTCTTGTCCTGACTTTTCAAATATTATCATGTAATTGAGTATCAAAAATACTGATTGTATTGTCGTTCAAGTGAATAAATAAGTTATAACAGTAACGTTTCGGTTGCCATTTAAGTTCAAATAGTTTACATGGATGTTCGTGTCTTTAGAAACGTCATTGTTCTTCATAGTCTAAAGAACGGCTCAAGGGAGTAATATCCAAAGCCGTAATTTAAAATGCGTCAAAGGCACCGCGCCGCCACGATAGCCAACGCATACGCAGTATACCAAAATTCGCCAATCACTTTAGATGATATTATTAAGTCGATTTCTTATACGGTTCATAATGACCAATAAGTTCAAATATAATTAAATAATGAAATGAAAATTTTATTTTTCATTTTCGGCCCATTGTAATTGCACTTGCATTGCAATTGCAGGTAATGGAGTTGCACTCACGTTTACAACCCGAGTTTTCAACCGCAAGAAAAAGTCATGCAAAATCAATTGAACTTTAAAGACAAGAATATGCCAAATGTTTAACTCATAGCTTTCTTGCAGTAATTTTGGGTTAGTTAAAAGTAAAAAAATTAAGTCATAATTCATAGAACGTAAGTTGTCACTTTATACCAATATTTTCATAACTTTCATTAAAGTTACGAAACAAATTGTTTTTAGCAAAAAAGTACAACTAATGAAAGTTTTGTTGCAACAAAAAAAACACGAAGAAGTCTTCTACTTTTTAAAAATAAACTTTTAATTGTTCAGATCGAAAATCCTCAAAAAATTCAGAAAATATTCATAGCTCGAAAACTATAAAAATCGCGGAACATACATGGGGGTGATTCGGATACCCCAAGGTGCTCTATCTCTAGACCTCCGCTTGACACTATTTTTTTTGACACCTGTAGGTATCTCAGAGAATATATCAGTAAATCTTTGACAGTGACAGTTTCAATGGGATTGCCAATATAAAATATAAATATTTTTTACCAGAGGCAAGTCAGCTACCAGCGTGGAAAAACTTAAAATTATCACTTGTTTCGTCCGTCACCTAACTAAATGACGTTCGTTTGTGGCAATTGGGAAATAATCGCCCATTAATTATTTTTGTATCGTGACAAAAAATGGATCGCATTCGTGTTGTTGTGAGGTTTAAATCACTAACAAATATATTCCTGGTATTGCTTTTCGTGAGCCAGTGCAGCGAAGGTGAGTGCCGTTGTCTTAGTAATTTTTCAAGAATTTTATGCATTTAGCCAAAGATGTGCAAGCGGATGACGTACTATACCGTGAACTGCTTCGGCGGATAGTTTCTCGAAGGCTCCTTAACTCGAACGGCCTGTTGGTGCACAAAAGATTTTTCTAGGTCAGGCTTTTATTTTCTTGACGTAAAGTGAAAAAGTCATGGTTGTTAGCAAACGTGTTTTTTTACTGTTATGTCGTATGTACTCGGTAGCTCGTGACTAATGTATCGACTCTGTGTTCGTTGTGTTTTCTTTTTGTGTAATTATGAAGATTATTCGGCGTCTGTTTCATCATATAAATTGAATTATTTACATGTTTGTTTAAGCTTTAATCACGGCTGAGCGCCCGTGAGACGTTGTCATTTGTTAACACTTTCACTGGCTGTTTATGCGCAACTTTGCCTGCAGTCTAAAAATGTAACATTAGTATTAAAAAAAAGCAACTGGTTTGTGCCAGTGTTTTTTTTAATTACCTATTTACACGAAAGAGGTAATTACTCTAGTAATGTATAGATAAAATTATTTACTCTTCCAAGTATTTAGTGCAAATCTCTGGCACTATCAGTATACACAATTAAGTAACTGTAGATTGTGAATGTAAACATGCTAGATATTCATTATGTCTAGTTGCAATAATGTGCACAACATTGTTGTTTTAAAAACAATTCATGCACAATGTCTTGCTTTATCAAGACAAAAATGTGACTTGTTTATTCATAACAAAAAGCAATGAGATTCATAGCATTCATAAAGCAAAAGTCTTGGGTAATTTATTTAACTAGCATATAACAGAATTACTTACAGATTATTTATGAAAAAGTTAAACCAAAATCCCACAGCCTTCTATATTGTGGATAATATATCCTATTCAAAGAACACATCACATGTTCTTTCACTATCATAAGTGCTAACTCCTATGGTCATTACATAGTCTATCAGATTCAATCTATATATGAAAATATATCTAAATATAATATTTATTTTAACAAAGATATAAAAAGATATTAAATTTCCTAGCAGATGATTATTGTTCACAAAATTTAAGTATTATATGTGAGCAATATAATTTAATAAATCATAATATGTCCCTCATTAAATCAATAAAAAATTAAATATGTACACAATGTGGAAAATCCTCAATTTACAATATATTACTGTTCAACTATAGCTGAAACAAAATATGTTACTAGTACAGCTTACATTTTCTGCAACAAATCTAGGGTTATTGATTATAAAATACAAGCAATAGAGACATTAATTTGATGCAGCCAGTGTTATTACTAGATATTACGAGACTTGATGTCCCAGGGCAACGAGGTCTTATAAAATTATGTATACCTCTATATTAGTATTACTGGCATAAAAGTAATTAAAACTGTAGTAAATCAATACTCACTTCATCATTCCAATGTTAATAACGACTTACTTGGAGTTCTTTCTACATACACAACCTACCATGCATCTTCATAGAAGCTAGCCATTAAGTTGTCCCAGAACTTAATTTATCTATGTGCAAAACATTTATAGCCGTCCTTAAATATTTGCGTCATTGGGCATCATATATGTAATCATCTGGAACAATTCATGTTTAAAACATTCATTAAATTTTTAATGTATAAAATGAAAGTTTGCTGAGCTACAGTCTCCTTGATAATCTTTATGCAAGTAGATATGAAACTGCAGATATAAATTTCAAAATTTCCTACTACATTTTACCACTAATTCATAATGGTTTATTTTTGATAATAGTATATTTTAAGTCACACCCAAAATGTTTATTAAAATGTTGGGTGTTCTAAGATGACTAATATGTCCTGGAAAATTTCGTATTTTAAATTGTTAAAAACATTTCACAGTCATTTTGTAGAAACAACCCTTTATAAATAGATTTTCTGCACCAAGTAACTGGTTTGTAAAAGCCCATCTGCAAACCTTCATTGCTTAAATCCATCTTGTAGCACCAGAGTGCGACCACTGTCGTGTTCATTGTTTAGTGCAGTTTGATCCTACTATTGTATCTTACATTATGAAAAGTTCTTGGAACTTTTTCAGACCATACCATTCAATGACCATCTGACGCAAGAGTTGTTTTGTCATTCACTTAAATAACAAATAATTTTATTTATTTCACTAATATTTTTTATTCACATCCAAGTTTGCAGGGAGAGTAGCGTTTTTATATAAAAATATTATGAGAGCACTCCGTACACAGCCACAAGCATCAATATTGACACCATACTAAAATCAGTTTGAAAGGATAACAGTTCATTTCAGTTGAACACAGTGAATGTTCGGAATGCCAAATTTAGTGTGTAGTACATATCATCTTGGTTCAGCTTTGAGCAAATAGTTTATATGGATGTTCTGTTTATAGAATATATGTATGTCAATGTATAAAAATAAATATTTACAATGAAGTCTCTCCTATGCAGCATACATAAACATAATTTTAGACCTGCCTGACTGATTTATCAGAAGTTTCGCTATACATTTAAACATAAAGTGACATACTTTACCTCTATATACATATAACCAAGGCTTTTTATGTGGGGACATGCAGTGCCTCCAAAAGGCAATAAAGAAAATATCGAAAATATTGCCATTACAAGGTACTGGAAGGGGGTACAATGCCCAATGTGCGCTTCATATTTTTTTTTTATTTATGTAATATGCTACACTGTATTGTCACGAGATTTGCACTCGTCATTGCAACTCTTGTAAATCAAAATCGATAGCACGCATTTTATGAAACATCGCGAATAATGATAGCATTCATAACTAAAGGGTTAGAGAACTGAATGCTTACCAAAACCCTATCATTATCCTATCTGATCTGATTTCCGCCCCATGATGTAAGTTAGCTTCTCTTCCTATCTGGCAAAAATTTAAATTGCGGAAAATTCCGTTTTGTTTTACAAACAGAAAAACCTACATTTGAGTTATTATACCTGAAAAATTTCAGTCTTAACTAAAGTCCAATTTGATGTTAGCTATTGCTCGCGTCTCCAATCGAGGTCTATACAATGAGACATAAACTGTGAAAGAATTCCCAGAGCCAGAAAAGCAGTTCCATACATTACTACGTTGAAAGAAACAAACAAAACAACTTGGTAATATTAGCATACATACAAAATGGTATTATTACCATAATGACGGTTAAGCCATGGTTTCTCACGTCCGTATAAATTGTCCATCCGTAATGCAGTCAATCAGGTTACTATGTCGCTGTTGCTAATTACGTACGCTAAATTTATACTATACAACCAGTATGGCCATCAAACTTGAAAATGTAAAATTTCAATTTAAAAACTTACCTTGGTAGTCGCTCGCCTGTTCCTTGCCTATCCAGATTATAAAAGTGAATTATAAAAAAATCTGATTGTATTGACACATTTAATGACACGCTCCCTATCTTCAAAAAGAAAATATTGAACTCGCTTGTTGAAACCTACATGTAGTTTTATATTCAGTCTTATATTTAGAATATTATACAGCACTTACGTTGCAGTCAATTGTTTATTATTATGTAATAATATGTTCTTGCGGTGACAGCCTGTAAGTAAAACAGCACTGCACCAATTACTTACTGTTACATGTAACAAATAAATAAGTATGTTTTGTTGGTTGTCCAAATAAAAATAAATGAATAAAATGATATCACATTGGTGTAATGGCAGGTCTAAGAAAATAATCTAAGCAATATGGTGGAACGTAGTTGGAAGCGCGGGTGTAGCTTGAGGGGATTGCGCAGCGCCTACCAATAATTGGTGTGACGGCCACGCCAGGATACAGAGGCGCGTGATTAAAAAAAAAACTGAAAAATAAATTATTTTCTATAATAGTACTGTCTACAGTAATTTACACTTTGGATAATTTATTAAAATCAATTAATTATAAAAGCTTATAAATTTATATAGAAGCGTTTTTATTGTATGATAGCTCTACGGTAAATAACTCTAAATACGCCAAGAATTTGGAGACACGTTTTATATATTGTGTTATGCCCACTATATATCATTGGTTATGCCCATATTATATTTGTATACGACAGACCGTGCTTGAAAATTTTCTTTGACATATGGTAGACATAAACGATGCAATTTTTACAATAGTAAGTATACCATAAAACATCAAAAATGTAAGCTCACCTAACATTTGCAAGTCTCGGTTAAAAAGTTACATCATTGAAAATCAGTTACTCGTTGTCTTAATTTGGGAGAAGTCAAGTATTATTTGTAAAAATAAAAAAAAGCATTCACGTCGAATTGATAACCTCCTCCTTTTTTTAAAGTCGGTTAATAAAAATAATAAAACTGCTCTTTCGAACAATAATAAATACAACATTTTTGTTGAGTGAGTGCACGGGCGACCACTCTATTTCAATTACTACTTCTGTTTTCTTATATTATTCTCATGTAAGTGACTTTTTTGTCTTTTTGGGAATAAAATTCTTTAACCCGATAAAATATTGAAGTTCGGATATACACAGAGCATAGTAAGGACAGAATTGCCATTAAATTTAAAATGCGTTATCCTTATTGGCGTGAAGAGGCCAGATGTGAAAAGTGGGGGTGCGAATTTATTATTGCATTTTAATATCCGTTTATAGGTAATAAATAAATAATAAGGCATAACAAGTATTATGTACCACATATCACAAAATGATAACCTCTCGCCTATTGTTTAATAACGTTGCTTCCAGTCGCTAAGTTCAGTTATTTATTTTTGATTCCATATTCGAGACACAGATATTTTTTTTTTATTCAAGGAAACAATCATTTCGATACCTTAATCCGCAAACCAGCTAACTCCACTTTTTATGTAAAATACAGTTTTAATGCAGTCTTTGCCTTATATGGCAAACGGATGTTTTAAAAAAAACAACAACTCCATTTAATTCCTACTTTTGGAATATATCGCCATTCAATAACCAGCTAACTCCACGCGTAACGGATCGGCACAATTTTTACAGCCAACTCCCCGAAATCGGTCATTTTGTATAGCGCGTGAACAACTATAAGTGTTGTGCCGTAAATTTGAACTTAAATAAAAACAACCAAGAAGACGACATTAAATGTTATATCATCGGTGCCATATTTATACAAGGTATGTTGATGTTGCATTTTATCCGGTTGTTCTGAGGTATAATAACGGTATGATAGAGAAGAAGCTGAAAAACCAAACCATTAATGTTCCGGTAGAATATATTAATATTTGCAGGAAGACCAGAAACAGCGAACTATATTAAGTTAAATATTTAAACTATGGATACTTTAAGAATTTGCAGAACTTGAATTTTTACAAATCTCCACAAGGCAACTACGTTCTTTATCACTTAACATTGTTTGTAATAGGCGGGTAAATCTAAAGAAAACTATTGGTAAATTAATAATATTGTGCTGTGACATTACATATATAAATACGCTATACCATTACAAAGCAATGCATTATTTATCGGCCAATAGCGCCCAGGCCATGAATAATAACGATGGCTACTTTATAATTGTATGGATCTCATTACATTGTTGCTGATTTTCACCCTTAAAGCTCTAGAGCAAAGGGAATTACATTGGCGGCCAGTAACGCCCAGGCCATGAATATTAACGCTGGCTACTCTGACTTTTATTACATTGTTGCCGATTTTCGTCCCGGACCATCCAAATCTGGAGCAAATGTATTGACATTCGCTGCCAATACCGCCCAGAACGTGAATATTAACAGTGTTATGTCCGAACCCGACAACTGGACAACACTTTTTCACCAACAACTAGTAATTAAACTCATGGCGAGCTTGACAGTATACCGACGCTTGAAAAGCAATCACATTTGAGCGACAATCAGTAAATTTTTTAGAAGAGTGCTTTAAAGGTTTAATTTAAATATGACAATTCAACTTTTTATTTTATAAAGATATATAATAATAATAAACAATAATAATATTAGCCCTGTATTATATACTGTCCCACTGCTGAGCACGCGCCTCCTCTACTACTGAGAGGGATTAGGCCTTAGTCCACCACGCTGGCCTAGTGCGGATTGGTAGACTTCACACACCTTCGAATTTCCTATAGAGAACTTCTCAGATGTACAGGTTTCCTCACGATGTTTGCCTTCACCGTTAAAGCGAACGATAAATTCACAAAGATTACACACGTGATTTTTTAGAAAAGTCAGAGGTGTGTGCCCTTGGGATTTGAACCTGCGGACATTCGTCTTGGCAGTCCGTCCCACACCCAACTAGGCCGTTTTTTAGATATAGTCTAATGCTTTTATAAAGATATAGTCTAATGTTATTAAAATTGTCCTAAACCTACAAATCCTAGATCAAATGACGCAGAAAGCAAATAGCGATTCAAAATATTATAAAATTCATTTTTGGTATGTTTGTCGCTTAGATACGATTGCCTTTTAAGCCTCGCTACGTATGTTGATAAATAAACCGGCTGTGTGACTTGCGGATAGGTTGTTATTAAACTCTTGCAAATGACAAAGTTCGTATGATGGTACAGCAAAGTAAAAACAATAGCCACAATAATCACCCAGGACTTTGTAGTACTAAGTAACTGTCAAACGGGGCGAATGGGTATAACGATTATCATGGGCACATTGAACTGTTACTTGAAGCTCGATTACTGCACTCTTATTGAATTTTATTTATCTTAGACAAAAGTAAAGTAACCATTGACGTATATTCTATAGACACGAACATCCATATAAATTATTTGTTCAAAATCTGAACTAAAATGGCAACCAAAACATCACTGTTATAACCTATTTATTCACTTGAACAACAAATAATTTTACTTATTTGACTAATGTTTTATTCAAATCCAGGTTTGCACTTAGACTCGACTTCTTATATCATTAGCGTCACTCCGTACACAACCGCAAGCTGTCAATATTGACATACTAAAGTCAGTTTAAATGGATTGCAGTTCAAATTAGTTGGACACAGTGAATGTTCGAAATGCCAGATCTAGTACGTATATATATATCGATGAAATTAACAGATTCCCAGGAGTGAATTGATACCTTCCATCTTTACAGTCTTTATTCGATAACTCAAATATTCTGACAGTGATACGTGTTTGGACCGTGATCCGTTGCACCATAGCTACATCATCTGCTCATGCTCCTAAAAATATAATTAACTATTAATATTTTATCACACTTACTGCAATAAACAGAGCCGGTCTAAAGCTTGGTTTCGAGTTTTCCTTCGTAAATACGTATCTTACCTTACCCACCTCGTATGAGGAAAACAGCAAGGTAATGTAACCTTTACGACCGCATACAATGTGTAGCCTACTGTTATACAATCGTATGGACACTGGATGATACACTGATAACAACGAAACATGACCCGCAATGACAACAGATTATTAAAATGACTTATAGTTTTTAAAATAAATTGATGACTAAAGCCATCTATGTCATCTTTGAGTGACTACAAATAAGTTTATGGACTTATTCGTGCATTAACAATTTAAAAAAAGAAGACGTTAATGATTTCTTATGTTATATTATATTAGACAAATTAAACTTGCACGGGCCTGGGAGCCAGTTCTACATTTAATTATATCGGAACCCAAAAGACCGGCTGCCAGGCTTCAAGACACTGTGAGGTCATTTTGCGTGGATCGGACCACCAACAGCTAAAATTAAAATTAAAATTTAATGATAAAAAGTTGTATAATTGTAAAATGTAGGTAGGCATTGTAACTTTGACTTTGCGGATGACCAACACCTCAATCCGCCCCGTGGCCATGAAGGCTGCAAAGTCTTCGAAACGTCGGGAGAAAACTAAAATATTAAAAACGCGATGAAATCCGAAAAATAGTAAAAGTAGACGTTCTTGGTTTATCTATCGTAACATTCCGAAACTCTGACTCATTGTTGGTTTAGCAAATACATACAAATTTTACCTCCTAAATGATACGTAAAATAAGACGTTTGAACTCTGTGATGAATAGTAGCGTGCGTTAAGGGCGTTCAACGATGTCGGTTCCTCGCGAATATTAAAAACTCTGATAAATAATTTGTTCATAGCCGCCTATATAATTATAATCATACTAAATGTTGATCGCGGCTTTTCTAGAGTAAAAACCTTTCCCGCTATACAAATCCCCAAATGACTATAATGGTCCTAAAACAGTCAGTTGTTTTTAATACGGGCCCAGCAAAGCGACCGTCCTGCACCTGATGATAAGATAAGTACTTCTCGATAGTCAACACAATTACGCCAGCCTGTTGGAACCGGATATACACAGACTGATCCCGGAACGCGACACATTTTGGGACACTATCGCATGTTTTAACACCCCGTGTACGATGATCGTTATCCGGGCGAATATACAATATCCTACCACCAGCGAATAAGCGAAGTATACTATAACAATACCACCCATATCAGCGCCATTCTGCTTAAAAAGTCAGATTAGAAATTAGCCTATATGGTAATCCACGACGTGATGTATCCGTGTGCCAAATTTTATACAAATCCGGTCAACGGGTCTATGCTTTTCCGTAACTGAAATGAAAACCATACTTTTCATTTTTCGCGATAAAAACTACCCTTTAAATTCAACACTTTATCAATGTGCGGAATATCGTTAAATTCTATTCGTTTCGCTCTAAAACACCTCCACAAGCTACCATTACAGTAGTGTGATAACAGCAATAATGTCTAAATTAATCAGCGTAAAACCTATAACCTCCGGGACGTCTCCGAGGCTGAATCAATGTGCTGTACCACTTGAATTGTGTTCGATCAATGTAGAATTTATCGTCAATTGCGTACATTAAACACAACAAACTCTATCAGATGTCAATCAGTGTCAATTGACACGTGTGTTTATTGCAAGTGTCAAATTAGCACGTGGGTAGGATCTTGGTCCCTGGAAACTTATCATTTCTATCTCCCGAAGTTGCACTGGTAGAGAAAGCCTGTGACATTAAGAGACAGTTTTACAAGGTTCAAGTAATTTTATTTGAAGATTATCGTAATAATTAGCTAGTGTAGAAAGTGCTCATTTTACTCCCATTTATTTGGGAGCATAGATTAGTGAGTGACTATTGTATTTGGTCGGTTTATAATTTTTGTGACGATTACCATTTACTGTGTAGCTTGTGACTTACCCCCTTATTCATAAACGTTTTTTATCTAAGGACGGAGTAAAGCTGTGATAACAAGCCTGTTTCTCAGTGCCCAACGGCACTGAGAAATAGACATAGGGCCGTTATGATTAGTCATTATTGTTGTATTTCAATATTAGCCAATCACAATGGCCCTACGTCTACGCACTGCGACGACTGCCATGCCGTCAGCACTGAGAAACAGACTTGTTATCACAGCCTTACTCGATCGTTAGATAAAAAACGTTTATGAATAAGGGGGTTAGACTATAGAAAGTTTTAATAGATATTAGGAATTGTCGGTCCGTTAGGTACAACAATAACATAGGTAATATATTTGCGTCTATAATTTTTTTCTTTTTTACAAATGTTATATAATATGACAGGTGTACGAAAAACATTTTAGTCGCAGGTAAATTTTAAACCAGGAAATTATATATGTTAAGTACAAACAGGTTTTACGTTGTTTTTTATCATTCGTCGCGTCTTATCGCAACGTTAATTACTTTATCATTATAAGTTTGTCGTGGGCTACAAGAACAAATAGTTTTCCTACATTTTCAAATAGTCTCAAAAATAATAGAAAACATTTTTGTGTCTCTTCTGGAAATGTTCATCCTCCTCCACTTATTAATTAATAATAATGTTCATTATTTACGACTCATGACATTTGAAAGGCATGCGTAAATGTAAGGACTATATTTCAAATGTAACAAGATAAGTAATCCATTGCAGCCTACGCTAGGAATCATCGTACTTAATATTATAATAAGAAACATGAGTCCAAGAAATAGATTTTCCAAGCCGTCACTAAAATGTTTTTAAAACGGTTTGGCACAGGAACTTAATTGTATAGGCTCTTAATGAACACCAACACTTCGATATACATAAGTTAATATATATGTTTTTTTTCGAGACAACAGAATCTCCTAGCCTGTGATTTCATACAATCAAGTTTATTTCTCGCTTTTCCTGTTGTTTCTTACGTCGATGCTCTTTGCAGTTACGGACCATGACAATACGTCATTAATATTATGTTAAATTGTTTTAAATCTTATTTATAAATGCTTACAGTTTGTATTTCATTGTCACTTGTGTTCGATATGATAAAATGAGTCGGGTAATTGTTGAATCAGATTCTACGTAATAGTACAAAAAACATAATTACAAATTTATGAGATCTAAATATTATTTTTATTATATATCTTTATCTTAAATGCATGTTAAAATTATGGGTCAAATACGAACACAAATAGAGAGGTTATCTTGCTAAGTTGTTTAGACTAAATCACAAAGTTATTATTAGTCGGTGATAATGGTTTATATCATTGTTTTATGTCGTTATATTTTTTTAACACAATCGAATGACGGAATGAGTAAGCGGCTCGCCTGATCGCCAGCGTCACTATTGACAATGGATACGTTGTTTTGTTGTATTGGATAGGTCATGAGATCATAAAACTTATTGTTTGGACAGATACCATTATTTGTTTACATTATAACTATTGGCTTGAATGTGGTTTAGTATTTATACAGTTGTAATAGCTGCCGCACTAGATGGCCTAAGACTTGACATGCGTACTACAATCTGTTGATTAGATAAATAATAGTAATAATAAATAGCCTGAAGGAGCGGCTTTGAGGCAAGCTCGCGGAGTGTGGCCACCGCACACCCTGCTTCGGTAAGGGTGAAATGAGACAAGACAAACGGTTAGGTTCTGGTCTGGGTTAGATATTGCTTTATAAATTTTTGCCATTAGACACCAATTTGCAAAGTTGTTTCCGTTTGAACATCGTAGCATCTGCAAGTAATATCTAATGCACGAGTGTCAAATGCAGTTCAATGTCAGTGTTCTACTCCAAAGTTTGGGTGACGTTACTATGTTTTATCGGTAGCAGAGTCACCGACCGACGTGGTAGTCACATTGAGCAATCAGACACGTAACCTTATTAATCATTACCCTTATTTTATTTTATTATTCCTCCAAAAGGTCAGATGTTTTGTTTACAAAAGCCATCTTTTTTGTCATATTTTTCCTATATTTAGTAATAATCATAGCCGTTAATTCGATCTAAATACAAATAACTTAATTACAAAATGCGTAATGATGATTAGTTGAGCGATTTCTCAGATTGCCGCGTCCGGACTTGTTAAAAAAACCGTATTGACGTCACGGTGACTGTCGGCAAGTTCGTCACCCTCTCGCGTTAATTGTTAAACGGTTATATTATGTAAGTAAATTGCCCCATCCTGATGTTTCAATTAAAACCAATAATGCGTTAACGCGCTCCATTTGACGGTATATTGTCGGCACAACGCCTACTTGAGGGATATGGGCTGATCAAGAGATTATGCGGGCCTTCTAGAAATACAATTAATGGCCTATTTGAGTGAAAGAGGCACGTTGTAGACAACCACCCTGCAACCCACGAAGACATTGCAATTGGCCCACCTCACTTCAAAATAATAAAAATTCTACGACACTTTTCCTAAGATCGCCTGAAGTGTATATTAACTCAAGAAGAATAAAATTATTCAGTTAATAATCAACACTTTTTATTAAAGTAAATAAAAAAATAAATTTTATTAACAGTTTACACATAACTAGATCATTGATGCTTTGTGGCCTGAAGCACCGCGTCGTCGTATTGTAACCAGTACGAAGAAAAGTTGAGTACGGTGGGTGTAAATTGTTTGTGAGTGCCGAATAGTATTCTCCTTTACTACTGCCTCATGGGGTCTACTGAGGTCAATGTCAAATCAATGTCGCAATGAAATATTGCGATAGATCCATTAAAAATGCGAATGTTTGTCAATATTTTCGGCTGTTCATTAGAAATAAACGCAGTAAACTATGAACGGATTTGCATGAAATTTTGCTGACAGATTCACCATGATTTGGATTACCATATAAATACTTTTTTACCCGGCAATTAATCCCATTAGTTAGACAGATGGCGACGGTAATTTGGTGCTTTTGTAGCGAGAAAGACCTCGCGCGAGCTAAGCAGCCAACACTAGTCATTTATGAATGGATAATGCTAAATAATAAAGCTATCAAAAGTGAAATTCGTGGCTACGACTTCGCTTGATTAATGCGATAATAAACGCCATTAAATATTAGTGTAGACGCATCATAAAATGAGCATTAATCACTTTGTTGTTAGTAACTAAAATATGAAGAAAATACTATTTTTTTAAAGTAAGTTACGCGCTCAATAATTCCTCTGTCATTGTAATTGTTAAAAGCGCATTTAGAATCGAATGAACCCATACTTATTAATTCAAAATATTTCGAAGCCGGTTGAGCCAAATACTATAAAATCTCACCAGATTCGGTTCATCATACTGTCCTAAATTGCAGTAGCGCATGGTTTCAATCATCGTTTATACCAACGATAATTAAGAATGAATATGCGTAAGTTGGAAGTTGGAGGTGCGTGACCTGCGGATGGGATCGCACCCGCCTTTTCAATTACGGCAGTCGGTATCGTTACTCTAATCCATCGCTGCGCACTCGCAGAATCTATAGAGAAACTTGTATCACTATCTTAGCAAAGAAAGAGTGTATTTACGTAAATTAGAATTAACATTATTTCTTACTAAAACTATATTTCTTTGTGGATACTTTGTATGTTACATTGACTGCTTATTTGGTCTGTATTTTTACATGTTTTTATTATTGTTGAGATTTTACCTGGTCACTGACCTGTCACTTTTCGTGTTAGTTAAACATGCATACATAATACATACAAATAGATAATGTTTTAGACGCGAACGTTTAAATTTTTTTGTATACTTGTCTGAGAAACGTTGCTTGTCTCCATCTTTAAATCTTTTAGTCAGTAAGTAATGTTCTTTGATGTTCCAAATTCAACAGAAATTAAAATATTCGCATAAAAAGCCAATAGAATATTCTCGAAGCAAGAACGAGACGCTCAAGATGATCTCGCATGCAGAGGATGTGTGTAAACACCCACGGGTCGACTTATTGTCACTGAACAACGGGCCGTTTGTGTCCGGCCACTGCTGACCCGGCCGCCGCGCCGCTGCATCTCATTCGTGTCTATATTAGCTGACAAAAGGCATTGCCCACTGAGCTGCGGTCATCCGCGATGATAATGTTCGCGCTACGTTGCGCGGCTGCAATTGCTTCCGACGATTATGTACGATGTCGTGTTGGGTCTTCGACCGTGTAGAGCCTATGGAATATATGTACAAATCAATCTTATTTGGTTAGATATATGTTATTAAACTGAGGCCTAATCCGTAAATTGTTGGACAGTGTAACGTAACTAAAAAAAACATAATTGTAAAAATATTTTTTATGTTTACGCGAATTTTAGACATCGAAATAAAACTAGTTTTTGGATTTTATCGCGATTACATTATAATTTACCAAGTCACTTAGAACATTTTGCGTAGATTAAATTGTGTAGAGATGAAATGAAATACCGTAGAGTATTTAACAAAATCAAGAAATCTACATAGCTTGTCATAAAGAAATGTCCCGATAATAGTGTTTATTTTTAAATCCAAAGAAGTAGTTCACATGCCTCTACACGTTACAATGTGTGTAGCTTTTTCCGCGGCTTCCGCTCTATTTTGCTTATAAAACTCCGACATCCACGTCGAGCAATAAGTCACGGACATACGAACTGCAAGTCGACATGCCATCACGCTTTTACTGATAATAAGGTGTGACGAATTGACGCCGTTGTTGCGAATTTCACGAGTATTGCGCTGTTGCGTCAGTTAAGGGGAATTCTGTATTGGAAATTGTTTGTCAAACAAAACAATTCATTAGCTAATGGTATTTGACCACACGCCCCGTGTATGACTTATCCTTATAATGTATAAATTACCTCGTTAACATTACATACTCAATGGATACGTAAAAGTCAGTCGGTGATCGAACTTTGGGAACCCGCTACCTCGCGTTTCGGCAATCCGTTTCAGTCCCCAGTAAGCCATCGCCACAATTTCATCTATTCGGTACGGTCGAGTTTTTTAACCTACGTAATTTAGTATAACAGAAATAAATAAACGGAAAGAACACATCCCGTTTGCCAATTGTTGCAATTGTTCAGATGACGTGTATCGAGCAAGCGGATGTGTCGTTTTACTTAAATAGGAAAATCAGGATGGCACCTAGATGTCTGTCTTGTGGTGTATGCATGGGGCATGCATTTGAACTGGGTACGTAATACCTATTGTTTATTTCTTCACACGTTATGGCTTAAACGACGTTACAACATACGGGCATATGGAGGACTGACTATGCATTGTGAGACTTAAAATCTAATGCCTCATGACTGACGAAGGCATTGTAATTCCGTACCTATACATAGTCATGCACAAGTGCAAAATATATTGCAGATTAGGTAAAATTAAAATGCTTAAACAATGTAAGATAGGTGAGGAAAAGCGCAATATCAATTAATCTACTAGAATGTTCTGGAGTGAAATCGATTGGTGAAAACCACAGTCGAAGGTCGCCGGTGTTGGTGAGAGGCGAATGAAACAAAAACAAGGAACCTTGGTCCAATGTTGTCACAATGTACATCTGTTTTAATGAATGTTGAGCGACCCGTTTAAAAAAAATATAAAACTCGAATGACGATGCAAAGCATGACTAGACTATTTCATGTGCAAGCCTTTGTAGCGCAAAGAGTAGACGAGAGGTCTTTTCTCGCACCCATACAGTTGTGATCCATAAACATTAGACTCAAGTAGGTACAGTAAGACCCGAAGTTCCTAGTTAAAATTAATTAACACGCGCGACACAAGGCCAACGTATATGTGTGAAGAGTAATTCTGTTTGACTGGTTTTATAATGTATATATTCCTATCTAAATTAGTTAGTAGATGACTATATTATATAGCAGTGTTAGCAAACTGATGCTCAGCGTAAATATTCGAGCCGAAAAAGAATTCTTACTCAATTAGTTGCAACGGCGCATAAGGCAGTACATAGTTGTGTATAGTTCTCTGTCGCTCCACAGCAGCGTGCAACGAGCGTGAAGGATTGTAGGAAACGTGTCACGTGATGCTTGTTTGTTTACCAATAATGTGAGGCGCCGTGCCGCGTGACGTCATTGGTTATGAATATTTTAAGATGTTTTTTAAGTGCTATAGTAAATATTTTATACTTTTATTTGAATCACATATGAATTGTTTTTGAACGGTAGTTACGGAATATTATTAGTATATATTAACGCCAGTGATAATTATAAATAGACAACGTCTTATTCAGAAGGATTTAACTTTTTAAAATTGTAATATATAAATTTGTATTAAAATTCAACTATTTACAATTCAAAACATTAAGTGGATTCATCAGAACTTGTTTAATGTTTGATTAGGATACGAAGTAAAACATAAAATAAATTCATTAAACAACTATAATACTGTTTAAAAATAACGAGTTCTCGTAGTTTGATAACAGTCAAATATTTTTATATGTTTGATATTTATTTCAAACTACAAATTATGTTTGTATGACAATTGTTTATATCTTGTAGGTTGTATCGCTGAGCATACAAAATTACAATGATAAGTTTATAATAGCAAGTTCTTGCAACAATATACCTATCGTCAAGAACTTCTGGATGCATGACTAGCGGCAATATTTGAATAGATTGTATATTCGCGCGACTTGCCGCAAGTCTTGCAAATAAAAAATTTGCTGAAGTCCGTTTTTTCGTGATTGTTTAAACTATAAAAAATGCTTTCGAAAATCGACTTCTACAAGATTTCTTTCTAATCGAATCCCCGTTTGAGGTGTAGTGACTCTGATTATAGTCAACGCTCTTGTGCTTACAATCTTACTTCAAAAAAGTTGGCAAAGGTATATTTAGTTAAGACACAAATTTTCTCTATCAGCTGTAAGTCAAAACCCGCCATCGTGCCTCTTTATAAGGTTTAAACTAGGAGACCGGTGATGTTTTTGACAGTTATTTAAGCAATTCTCAACCACCTCTTAACGCTAAAAGAAGTTTATAAGTAAGCTTATAATGTACGTCTGTCATATTATGCAGTTTTGTTTGAACATATTTAATGACATGGCACGTAGCTTATGCATCACTTTTCGAAGAAACCTGAAGGTTGTCATAAACCACACACGTGCGCAAACAACCTCGCCCGAATCTGCTCTTTACAGCCGTCAATAATAATAATCATTTAATTTGGTTGCAGCATGGAATGAAGAGTATCTGGTGCAAGGCAGGAGCCTGAACTTCCACCGGCATGATATCGTAACGCTGGACAGGGAGCGGCGCGACGTCCCCGCCCCTGCCCCCGCGGCCCCCGCGGCCAACGTTACCCCCGCAGTGCCTGCCGCTGCCGTTTCCAAGGACCCAGCGGTTGCATCCACGCCCGCGCCTCCCACTCTCGCAGTCAGCCCGCCCGGAAACGCTGAAGCGAACAACACCGCTAATACCACTGAAAGTGAGTACATTATTTGTAAATTTTTATTCAACAGCCAGCTGCACAAAGAATATGTACTCATATATTTAAATGTGTCTCTTATACGAAGGTGTATGTTAATTCTTCTACTTTGAACAACTGTATCTGTAAGGTATTTTAAACATGCTTGCGATGAACTTTAACCATGGAACCATACGCCTAGTTAAGAATTACGCAATCCATAGATATAAATAATAAGAGCGGGTGTATAAATATTTTGATCAGTTTGGTTTACACTACACGTGCGAATGTGCAAAAATCGGTCTTTTGTTCTTTTACGTATAATTATCATTAAATTGTATCAATTTTTTTATTATTTAGATAAACACGTTTAACCATCAAACCGATGTGAAATTACACATCACGTACACATCAATAAATAAATAGTTAAATCTGATCCATCAGTGTAGACTTCATACTGCAGTATCGTGTCCGACGATTGCGTATGGACTTACTTTTCTTAAAATATTATATGCATAAAATTGTGAAAATGTTTGGATATTTATTAGAATTAAATGCAGGAAATTTAAACGGATTTAGACGAAATTTGACTCACAGATAGACCATGTCGTTAAAAAGATAATTGGAGGAAGATAATTTAAGGAAATTTGTAGCTGGAATGCTTTTCACGGGACGTGAGCTTCAATTAATATGTTGATGAAAATCATTACTTTTTTATTATGTGGCATTAAATCAAGTATCTATAAGGTCAATTACAAATTATGGTAAACCCCATAAATAACGCACATCAAATTATGGAAAACTTTAACAAAGTCGATGCATATTGCGCAGTTTAGTTTAAATTACTGTATCACTTATAAAGGTGCTTTAACAAGAAACAAAACAATAATGTCTCATAAAGTAACTTCAAACTAAATAATGACGAAATTAAATCAATTTGCGTACGTATCCATTAAATTGTTTTATTAATCGCAGCGGTGGATGATTACCACAGCCTGGCCCATTTTACTGTTTGCTAATGTAACAGAAAGCACTTTGCAATATGAATCCACTTATGTTATCCATTATCACATTTTCAAAAAACTTAAATGTGTATGAGATATTTCGAATTACACTTTCTCTGTCACACAACCCCTGACTCTGATACAAGGTCAGTTTACCGCGAATCCACAGGTCACGCTCCAGTCAACCCCTTTAGGATTAAACTTGTGATACGTATGCGTTTATAAACACCATTAAAAATGTTATTTTTATAAGGTTAGAGTTAATTGCAACTATGACGTCACTGCCTTGGACTTTTCATCGCGTGCCGATAATGCTTTGTGAATAATAAAGTTCCCTTCATATGGTGCGACCACCCCACATTTCCTCCTTCGTGGTGGGTTATTGCCAACCGCCAGCCTGTCAGCCACTTTCGCGTAAACATGCGCGGCCTTCAATATTTTATAGCAAAGGGCAATTGAAATGCGTTATAATACTGTAACGGGAGCCACGTTTTTTTTTTATTTAACTGCAACGTAAAATTGTGAGAAATTGACATGTATCAAATGTGGACGGTGAAGGTTCTAGACTTTCTAGATTATGTCTTGTTTACTTTTTTTGATAATACGATATATGCTATTATACGCTGTGCGCGAGCCCTCGTTTGTCACCTGTTATTTGTTACATGCGCACGCGCACACAGAGCAGTGCTGTAATAACACTCTAATGTAGGTAAATTGGTCTATAAATCTCGTAGCGTCATAATAGTATGATGCTTTTGGGTACAGTTATAGATTGGGACCTGGCATTAAAAAAAAATCTTTACTACCCATTATATTATGGTTATGTAATGTTTTATTATATATAATACTTTTTTTCTAAAATTCACAACGTGAGTTACCATTCATAAGTTTTTCTCCCTTTTTTTCAGAACACATACCATTTAAAAATACGTTTATGTATATTTCACATTACCTACTTGCTGCGACGTAAAAATAATTAGAAAAATGTAGACGAGCTTTCCTTCACGATATGTGTCCCTGGTAGGTGAAACATAATATGTTTTTACTATACAGGATAATACGAATCGTCCCATGTGATATAACATGTTGCGAATGAGGTGTGGGAACGTAACCTGAACTGTTGACTCGTGCAGTTTCGTGGGACCAAGTTGGTATCAGCGATTTTAAACTACCCACGTTTTCTGAAGAGGCGTTACTGTTACATTTTTTTTTATTGCCTTGAATGACGAGACGGGCTTGCCGTTCGGCTGATGGTGAGCGACACGACCGCCCAAAAACAGTAGAAACACTATAAAACACCTTAAATTAAAAAGTATTGTTTGGTATTCCACTGCGCTCGACATCCTGAGACATGAGGTGTTAAGTCTTATTATGTAATTACACTGGTTACAACGTCGTTCAAACCGGAACAAAACAGTGACTACACACTGCTGCTGGGCGGCAGAAATAGACATTGCAGTGGTACCTACACAGGCGGACTCACATACGACTCTTTATATACTGAATGATGTTATTCAAATAACAGTTAATTAAATATTTATTGTTGCTATTCATAAGTATAGCTTCGCTTTAGACTCCCGACGCCTACACGATATGTCGTTACCGATCGACATCGGAGCCGTGTCACGTTTAACTACGCGACAGCACGTGTTAATTGACACCGTGATTACACAGATGTATTTATTCCGCCACTGATCCCATGTGTGTGCTCTAAATGCTGATTACATTGGTATGACACATTAAATGGTATATAATAGTGCGAATAGGCGAGTCACCTTATAGTAGGACAAAGTATCATCTTGCTATTCTATGACAGTTTAAACCCACAACGCAGCCGTATTACGTTGTCTTCGTGAGATTAATATAGAATGGTATTCTGTATGTCAAATTCTAGTCTTAAACGCGACGCGGTGCGTTACGTTATTGTAACGTTCTATCAAAACAACTTGGGGTATAAATAATTCCACTGACTGTGTAATTTATGACTAACCAATTCCTTCATGAAATGTAAAAGCCGTATTTGGATTAGCAAGAAAATTTGGATCAACTTCCGCAAGCGACTTTTACTGTGTCCACAATTAGGGCGTAATGACTTGAGCATATTTTGATGATTGCAGGGCTTTGGCTCATGTGTATATAACTATTGAATCTCTACCGCTAGTGAAACGCATCTGGAAGTCCAAGCGCAATATGTTGCTAGTTTATAACTTAGCTATACAGCTCAATCATAATGTTCCATGTAATTATATTCCTTTGTGAATTTTCGTTGCGTGCGCTGCGTAAACGGTTAAAGTTACGCAACAAACATGTATGACGGAATTGTTCCTCTTAAACGGTTCAAAAAAATATATTATAAAACAAAGTCCCCCGCCGCAACTGTCTGCCTAACTGAAAAACAACGGAAACTTGGTATGGAGATAGTTTAAGAGCCTGGAAAGGGCATATGCAACTTTCTATCATGCTTTCTATGTTATTCTTTCATGCGAGCGAAGTTGCAAGCAAAAGCTAGTACAAAATATGCAAGAAGTCGAGACCTTGGTCGTTTGACGTTCACTGATAGAGAGATAATTGCGATTATTTTTGTTTATACTTAATATTTACAGTTAGATACTGCTGCATACAATATGTTATTAAATACTGTGTATAGTACTCAACAGTAGAAAGAGATAATCGTTTAACATAGCTATAGATATAGTATGAAGATTTATCGCTGATGTACTATTTTCTATCTATAGCTATATATCGAGCATTGTAGTATACTGGTGTATATACTTACACTGCTCTACAACTCTACTCTACTAAAATAACGCAAGAGACATTCCACTTGAACGTAATAAATATAAAGCAGTCGAAATGTTAACGTAGATAGAGCAGTGGCGAACGGTCCATATAACCGGATTCCTACCGGCCACCCTTAAGTAATAATAAGTAATAATAATATCAGCCCTGTATTATATACTTGCCCACTGCTGAGCACGGGCCTCCGCTACTACTGAGAGGGATTAGGCCTTAGTCCACCACGCTGGCCTAGTGCGGATTGGTAGACTTCACACACCTTTGAAATTCCTATAGAGAACTTCTCAGATGTGCAGGTTTCCTCACGATGTTTTCCTTCACCGTTAAAGCGAACGATAAATTCACAAAGAATACACACATGATTTTAGAAAAGTCAGAGGTGTGTGCCCTTGGCATTTGAACCTGCGGACATTCGTCTTGTCAGTCCGTTCCACACCCAACTAGGCTATAGCGCTATATATCTAGGCTATCCCTTAAGTAATTTATATAAAATATAATTTTCATTAGAAAGATCTGCAGACCGTATTGCGTATTATTAGTATATGTTGTGTTTAGGAAAATTTCACCCTTCACCACTAATGTAGAGTCCATCGATGAAATACTGAGCGGACTTTTGAGATAGGGTAGTAAGTACAGACCTTACGCTAACGAAGCTGCAAGAAACCTTTTTAAGGGATTTTCCGTAATATCTGAAGGCATTAGGATCTGTATTCATAGATTATATCTACAAGAAAATGGGTAATTTATGCACAATCGTTTTCTTTTACTCTTATCGACCCTGTTGCTTATAATGGTCAAGAGACTGAATTTTGAGAGCTTTTAAGAATAGAAATTGCATAAAACTCTACATCATTTTTAAAGAAACGCGAGCTTTGTTTGGCTCTTTTAATAACCTTGAAAATCTGCACTGTATATCTCATTACTAGAATATCATGACTTACTAGGGATTGTTAATATTTTGCCACAATTTAGATTCTACAAAGGTTTGTGTAAAGCAAAACAATGTGACAATTATCTCTATGAACTATAAATACTACATCTTTGTCTAGACTCAAGTCCACGGGGCATTGAAGCGTTAGGATATAATATTAATACATAATTTAATTAATGTATATATTATAAAACAAAGTCAATCGTCGCGTCTTTCTGTCTGACCACGACAATCAAAAAGCTACCAATCGGATGTCAATGAAATTTGATATGTAGACAGTTTGGACTCTGGGAAACACAAGACCCTGGGAAAACTGTCAAAGCAAAGCCGCGAGCAAAACCTAGTCTAATATAAATGACGCGTCCGCATTTATTATAAAGCATTAAGTCGGTTTGTCGGGTTTTCCCTGCATGCGCTAATGCTATCGCGACCAGTCACTAGCAGGAAATTGAACCTCATTCAAACGATGCGTTAAAGCTTTCGACTGTGGACCTTACTGCCAATCGAGTCGCATGGATTTCAAAATGAATTTTCTTTATACAGCGTCAGTTGTTTTAAACAGCACAATAGATTACGACTTAATATCGATAATACAGGGTGATCAAATATTAGATTGGTCTTGTGATTATAACCCAAAGGTTTCTACCGAATTATCATTTGAAATCTGGATTATTTGAAAATGAAATTAATCATACAAAAGTAATGACAATTCACCTAAATCATTTAACAATAACCCTTCCCTGCTCCCCTCGTTAGCCTGTATGGTACCTGTGAAATACTTAATCCATACCTTAAGGGTAGGCACAGTCCAAACTATTAAGGCTCAAAACAAGCATCAAACATCTTGAAAAAACGTTGTTTCAAGGTCATTATAACCGGTCCAATAAATAACATACGAAAAATTGTGGCATAATTATGATTAGACAAAATTAATTGGCGTTTGCGGTTATGTTTTTTTTTTTTATCGTGGGCACGGCATAGTGCCATTTTAGCATGTGATGGTAAGTGATGATGCCCAAAAATATGACCGTCAAGAGATAAACATCCCCGGACAGCAACCCAATTATGCCGGCCTGCTTAATTGTTTTTCACGCTCCGCTTGAAGGACCCCAAGTTGTACGAACGAGGGAACACGTATATTCTGTAATTAATTTCAGCGTAATCATTGGGTTACTGTGTTCTGTGGTGTTCGCGTTTATTTATGATTCGCATGCCTGTTGTGTTAGGGTACAAAATCATATGTGATAACTGTTAGGTATTATAAAATTATAACAATTCTTATTACATTAAATCACGTTTGTTTTAATTTGTTCGAAATTCAACCGTCAAATTTAATATATGTTTAACACGTATCCTACTAATATTATAAATGCGAACGTTTGTGAGGATGGATGTATGTATGTATGTATGTTTGTTCCTCTTTCACCAAAAAACTACTGAACGGATTTGGATGAAACTTTAAAGTAATATTGGTTATACATCAGAATAACACATAGGCTACAATTTATAATGATTTTGTGTAATTTGGTCATAATATAACGATACAAGCAAGTAAGTCGGAAAACATATTTATTCCGGAAAACTCCTTCACGCGGGCGAAGTCGCAAGCAAAAGCTAGCTAGTTATGCATAATTTATTCCGCGCTCCTCTATATTAATTTCAATCATACTAAATCCCACTCCGTGCGCATAATATTCCTAAAAAGGAGTACAAAGTTTCGTGTTAACGTATTAATATATAGATTATAATAAAAAAAAATTAACCATGAATATGTTATTTTGTTACGTTGAATTGAATGTTCTTTGTGAAAAATAAAATTCACATTATTGTTTGGTTATTTTTCCTATTTTGTTCGCTCATGTTATGAATTTTGATGTTATTTTATGATTACTGATAACTTCCTCTGCTCACCTGTATAAATAGGTAATGTATTGTAGTTGGCACACTGTGTAAATGTAATGTTCCGAGTTACATCCATGTTGTAGACAGTACTGACAGTTGGACGAGTTATACAACGAGCAAGCTTATCTCGTTCACTCGTGTGAAAAATATGCCATACCCCTTACAGTCTTGAGTATTGGACACACAATATCAAATACCTAGATATTTATACGAATATTACTATTTATTTAAATAAGAAAAACACTCTTATTATAAAAAATCGCAAAGCTATGCTCATTTACGGCTTGGCTATTCTGCTCTTAAACTTTATATCACCGGCGATGTTTAATTTTGACAGCTATTTAAACAATGCTTAACCACCTCTTAACGCTAAGACAAGATTATAAGTTTTTTTTTTTTTGTTTATTGGTGGCAAAGCAATTGATGACATGGGACGAGTTTATAAGTAAGATTAATAGTGTTTACGAAATGTTAAAAAGTTTACCGTTTCGTTTGTCTGAATATATTCTATCAAAAATATATGAATGTATGTTTTAAGATGAATAATAAAGCTGATGAGACAGGTAAAATCATAATATATCGTAAAAACAATTTTGTAACGTATCTTTACTTTGCGAAATAGTCATATACCAGAGCGGCGCGGAAGTGCGCAATCTGTCCTCGCTTTATTGTGCTCGAAACTAGATTTCTTCGGATGCGCCGCGGCCGAGCCGTCGGGAAATATCGCGCGTATTTCGATTATAAACGCCCTCATACATTAAGAGCTTCTAGAGTACATTTTACTGAAATTTTATATAGAAATTGTGGTGTAAAAATGATTTAATGGATTTAATGTTGTTTTATTTTTGTGTTAGGTTTTTTTAATCCATGTTTATGTAGCTTTAACGTGATGCCAACGCATTCCACGTAATACTTTTAAAATTAATGAGGGATGAAGCTGTTAATAAAGCCCTGTGTAGGAGTTGTTGAAAGAAAAAAATAAAACAGATTATTAAGAAATTGCGCCGAGGTATTTTTCTAGAATAAGATCATAATAATATTTAACTCGAAGATTAACGAAATTGAAAAATAACAATTTTGTAGCAATAGGTTCGTTCCTCGAAGGTCTCCCACAAATACTACGTTTTTCTCTTTATAAGAATTAATACTATAGTCATAGTAGATTATCTACATATTTTTATTATTTAATATAGCAGCGGATGAAATTTTCAGAAAAAGAAGCCGACGCAATTAAAGGGTTCTAATAATATGTATCACTGCGGTCTGGAAATCGTTGTAACGATAAGTACATTTTACATAAATTACGAAAGGAAAGCCGGCAGGAATCGCGTTAAAAGGATCCTTCGCCACTATACACATACGAACACAACTATTCGAAACTCCAAATCTCCATACACGTCAGGTCTCATTGAAAATATATGATATAAAAATGAATCGCTGAATCGTTGCTATACGCACATCTCGAGAGCAGCTGAACCGATTTCGCTAATTATTTTTTATAATATTCCTTGAAGTACGAGGATGGTTCTTACGGAGAGAAAAATTTAAATGATTGCCTGAAAAAGTCTAAAAACAACACTTATGTATATTCCTATACAAAAGATTCGTAATAATACTTAAAAGACAATTTGAACTTTAATACCATACCATAAAGTTTAAGTGTTAGTGGAGGGGTTCCGGGAAGACAAAACAATTGAGTGACGTTGGTATCGTATAAATATTAATGTCAATATGTCGACTGTTAGGCGGTACTAAGTTGGCCGGGTCAGCTAGAATTTGTATAAAGTTAACTAAAGTCCTTTTTATTTTATCTATAATTAGAAAAAAAATTGGTAAGAACACGTAAATGTATAGGTGCTTTGTAGTTTGGAATTTGTTTGACGTATTATGTCGGTGACTGTACCTGCATCGTCTGTACGCTGTCTGCGAACGTCTCCACCGGCGAGTTAGCGAATCTGCATTTGAACTCAAGTTCTCAGTAACAAAGTAACGTGTGGTTTATTATTATGCTCACGCGCGTTCTACCTGCACGTGTGATGGGGTCACTGTGTTCTTCCTCCGTGTTTTCATCTTTATTTATGTTGTATTTATTGCGTACTTTGTTTTTGCTCGCGGTTTCGCCCTCATGAAGTTTTTCGGGTCCCGCTATATATTTTCCCGAGATAAAAAGTAGCCTATAACCTTTCCAGAGTCTTAAACTATCTCCATACCAAATTTCATAAAAATCCGTTCAGTAGGTTTTCAGAAAATCGATAACATACAGACAGACAGAGAAGAAGGCTTTGTTTTATATATAGATATATAATTGGTATTGTTTCAATAAACACATTTCTTTGTGTGGTTTTGTGGTGTCCATGGACGTTTATTTTTAACTGTCGATGTTATTTTGATGGAGAGGTTATTAAGCAATTGTATATAAAAAATAAATTGCAATATCAGCAAGTATGAATTGTAGTAATGGCGAATAACAAGCCTCGGGTTCAATTCTGATACTAATGTAAAAGTGATTGCGTTCCATAAATCTATTGAAGGGCGAAATCTCACTCGCGGGATGACGCTTTAAAACAATATAACTATGTTTTATCTATGTTGAACTACAACTAATATTGTGGATGATCGGGTACGGGAGATGGAGATCATTTACTGATGGTAGGTTTCTCATGTGAGACTCCGCTTGGGTAGGTACCATCGCCATGTCTATTTGTGTCGCCAAGCAGTATGCAGTCACTGTTGTGTTCCGGTTTGGAAAATATTGTAGCCAGTGTAACTAATAGACATGAGCAGATTAAACATCTCATGTCTCAAAATGGCGAGCTCAGTGGAATACCAAACAATACTTTGCAATTCAAGGTGTTGGTTGGTGTTTCTACTATTTATGGTCGGTCGTATCGCTTACCATCCGGCGACCTGCAAGCTCGTCTCGTCATTCAAAGTAATATAAAAGTATATACACCAGATAAGACACTAGTTGACATGAACATGTCCCAACATGTTTTATAAAAAATTAAATAATATCGACTGTACGCGCTGTTAATAGGGAAAAATCTGTTTTAAACTTATCTGTGATTGTCAGTCGGTTTATCCCGCGTCCCACGCGCCGTTTTCAGTGGAGTCACCCGTTATCGGGTCGGTTCGGTATACTGTTTTGCCATGCAATATCATCCCTTATCTGTTCAGCGACATGTTAAAACGTATTAATGAGTCGGTTACAAAGTGCAATCGTTATGGATGGTTATTAGTTTGTGACCTTTGATTTTTTGATGCGTAAGGTATGGCTTGACGCATAAATGTATACGTTCTACATAATTACTTAATGATTTGTACATTCAGGTCTTGGAAGTTGATTGTACATTTCGGTTCGAAGAAGTCATCGAGCTAAGGTTTGGCGGCGATCGGGGCTTTTGAAAGTAGATTAGAGTCTCTGTTTTGAGACGATTCCATGTGTAAGAGCTATCGAGGAAGTCGAGTTGGTATTATAGTCAATAAACTAATTATTTCATAATTTCCTTTGTGGCGCATTCACGGAAATATTTATAACAAATAAATCCTAACGGGGTCGGTTAAACAATCAATATGTTATACATCGAAGTTAATATGATTCATACAAATGCAATAATTGCAATTGCAACTCTTGTGCAATACTTTGTAACTGAAAATGTTTCTATTCGACAGTGGTTTTATTCGTATTCATAACCATGTATTTTTCACCCCTTTTTATCATGAGTTTTCACCCCTCTATTATGGGTTTTCACTCATTTATCATGAGTGTTTATCCCCTTTATTCGTGATTTGCTATCGTATTGACTGTATGACTGTATAACCCACTCGTGTCATTGAAGATGTTAAATGTACGCCGTGATACGAGATGGGTAAAACCGAATGTAAACACGGTGTAAATAGATTATATTGTTAGCTTTGACACAATTGTCTTATAGAGCTCGGATAAACCTATCAGGGGCATTTAGTTTATAGCTCAATACAAAAACGCTTTTTTCGTCTAATGGTAGAGTGACTGCATTGTGAGCTACCAGGTTCGAATTCTAGTGTGGGTTTATCTAACCCGATATACGTGGTATGGCATCCCGGACTTTAATGATGGATTATTACTTGTTTAATACCGTTGTTACATTTTTCTTTTCTCCATATAAAATAAATGAATAACATAAAAAAATACAATCGAATTAAGAACCTTCTCTTTTTTTGAAGTGCGTTAAAAATAAAATAGTATAGAGTGTTTCCCGACTTTCAAATTGAACCCAGGGTTCCTCACCCCACAACGCATGCATCACGAGATCATTGAAATCATTACGCTATTGTTCTAACTTCGAACTGTAATTAGGTTTGCGCAAGTAGCCGCATTTCATGCTCAAGAATATCACGCACAACACAAAGGAGCTGAGCATTAGTATGCGCGAATTGTGTTTCGTGTGATTAGTTAATGTATGACGCCTGCGGCACGCTATGACTCGGCCTCAAGGACGGGCTACGGATTGGGTAGCGTGTTAGTTATGCTGCTTTGTTGGTGGAAATTATAGGAATCTTGTATGGAAGAGTTTGGCTAAAGGTTATCGCCGTGTTGATTTAGGTCCTACGTTCCCTAAAGAACCAAATATTATAAGATGGGGAGAATTTAATAATATGAATTCCATGAAGTAAGGCAAGCGACCTATAAAAAGCCGAATTTTTAAACTGCGTGTTGAGACTAACAATCAAACAAAAAGTATTTGATTACTTTTTGAAATATCAAAAATGTATGGCATTATACACATATAAAATATTTTTCAATTGCACGCAATAAATAAGTTATCAAGTTTTGAAATTCGCGGGATGAGGCAGCTGTCAAGTAATAGTAAAAGCAAAGTGTGACGTCACCGAGTACCATCGGCCATAACGCTGCGCGCCTGAGAGAGAGATAGATCGATAACCCCACTACGGCCCACTTGTTCATAACATATATCTATATTTCAACCAATATTGATGCTGATTTCCCAGAAGAATTTCTTTTTCGTATTACTTTCTGTTACATACATATAAAATAATGTACAAGATCCAAGGTAGGAAAGTACTTTAGATCCACCTGGATCTGGGTTCTTGGACAATTTAGTTCCACGCCTTTTTGTTGTCATCTATCGACTGCCTCATACATATTATAATATTGTTTAAACAATTCAAATAAATACTAGGATTTGATCGAAGCTTCATCCGTGTTTTATGTCTTTTCCCGGGAAAAAGTCCACGGTGTACGTGTCGCGAACAAAAAAACATATCTTCTGTGTTAATTCTGCAGTTCGTATGCCAAGGTAAAACCAAATCAGTTTAAAAGTTTATGCGGTAACATCTCAACATGCTTAACTAACGTGTTCACGAACATTTATATTACCAATAGGATAGCAAATCATTTTGCGAATCGTTCGAACAAAATCCTTTCCTTAACACACCAAAATAAAGTTCATTTTCTACAGCACAGCATCGCTCAGGTCCAGTCCACGCGTGTCGATCACTAAACAGGCTAGGACCCTCATGAGCAGCATAAAGAGTGATATCTAGAATATTACTATGTTTATTATTCGCGAACAGTCGCCGGTCAGCTTAGATAATGTTGCCAGAAGTTATTTTCTCTTCGCCCTATTACGCATGGTAGATTTTGCATAATTTTATTAGGTAAAGCGTAAGTGTGGGTATGTACCACCGTTTTCTGCTGGCAAGCATTTTGCACTGTCGATGCATTCGCTGGGCATTCTAACGTGGAAGGGATAGCTTTGCAGTCCTTTGTAGTTGAAAGACATGAATAGTGAGCGCTGTGCAGTCCACCGTAATTCTAAGTAGTAGTGTTGCTTCTGTTTATGCGCACGCGTAGCGCTTCCTATTATATTTATTCCAAAACCAAAGGTGGTTTATTAAAAAAAAATAACTCCCACGCTTTGGTCAGTTATCTTGTACAAATAATACCACTATATTATATTTTATCAATCATACCAGTAGTTTAGGCATGTGTCACTTCCGTATTCCGTACGTGTAAATGTCCGTTTAGCGCGAATGATTATAAATTACCTAACATTGTTATTCGACAGTGAAAAGATCATATGATTGAAATTATTAAAATAAATAACCTTTTTTTCTGTCGGGGGGGGGGGGGGGGCGAAGAATTAAATATCTCTGGTGCCGGTGGAAATCTTCGCCCAACTTTCCAATATTAGTTGTCGAGTCGATTTGGTTTTGTGTTTTCCGCCCTTCCGCCTGACTTCAATTTCCTTCCTGAGGATCGAATCGAATCTCATCAATGAAGCAATAGCAGACCGCTGACTGACTGACTGACTGTTGAGTTAAAATAGAACCTAAGACCCCTCTGCCAATCAGGAACTCTATACTCATATAAACAGCCAATAGATACAGTAAATATACAAATCGAAGCAGGTCACATAGGCATAGCAAACCGCGACACGCAATAATGATGTAGAGGTAATTAACCTCACATCAGATATGTAGACCATTACAAATTGAGAGACCAGCTGTGAAGCGCGGTGAATAAAATTACACGCGGGCTATTGTGTGTTACACTAGAGTTCAATTAGGTGTGGCAAAAATAGCGGAGAGCGACGGAATTCAGCCTGGGTCCTTACTCTCTATGACAGTGTAAACTCTTAACGTTACATTATCTTCGTGAAATTAGCGTGGAATTTCTATTGTCTTAAAGGAGACAGCGGAATAAGGCCTCTGGTAACTCAATCACGTCGCTAAAGAGTTTTGGACTGTAACTTATCTTCCGGTTTACTCCAGCCCTATACTCTAACCTAGGTAACTTAACCTAACTGTGACAAAACAAATACATAAGTGTACAGAGTTTTGTCTTAACAGAGATTACCTAATGTGGTCTTGAAGGTTGTGATAAGATGAATAATAAAATTGTTCTTCATTTTATACAAGAAGTATATTAATTACATCTTGTGGTAAATCTTTACTATATTTAAAAATATTGTATTCTTTTCCATCATTAGGGTTTTTGGTAATACGTTACAGGCCACTTTTGATAGGTTCCTTTCGAAATTTGTAGGAGTGGCCTATATTTAGCGGTGGGTTTCATGTGGCTAATGATAATTATGATGTTGATTGAATTCTTTGAATAAAAACACTACCACTTTTAACCCAAATTCCTGTATTTTGGCTGATCAGCTAGTCTGTCCCACTGCCGCGTCGGAGCTGTTATGATAAATGTTATTTCAACATTGCTAGACACCCCATTGTGTTGACGTTCACACGGCGAGTGCATTACGGTTACGAGCGAATGTGATTCCTTTTAAAACAACGCGTAATATAATTTTACCGAACTATTTGAGTGATAACATACTTCAGCATATTGTAGTTATTATATTGTAGTTTTATCCTAGAAAAATTGACACACAGGTGTAGCAGCGAGCGAAAAATACTTACGTATATTATCCAATGCTTAAGTAACCACCTTAACGGTGAAGGAAAACATCGTGAGGAAACCTGCACATCTGAGAAGTTCTCTATAGGAATTTCGAAGGTGTGTGAAGTCTACCAATCCGCACTAGGCCAGCGTGGTGGACTAAGGCCTAATCCCTCTCTGTAGCAGAGGAGGCCCGTACCCAGCAGTGGGACAGTATATAATACAGGGCTTATAATATATTAAAATAACCACCGCCATAGGCTGCAAAAAGCATACACTCGCAGAAATATCGCCAATACACTTGGGTGGTATGATTCAAATTCTACGCAAAATATAATTTCAGATATAAAAATACCGAAAATAAACCAGATACGTTAAGTTCGCCTCTGCTAGTTCTTATATGAAAGGTGTGAGTTTTTATGAAGGCCTCACAATAAAATAACTGTATGAATCGATTCAGAAACCCGTTGGCCTGCCAGTTGTTCGTATAAGGATAAAAGACGAACAGATGACGGCCTTAAAACGCCTATAATACGATCTGCAGGTGGCGACCCACGGCGTCAATATAGTGTTTTAAAATCTTTACAAGTGATACGAATATTTAGCTACATACCGCGTTGAGCCAAATGTGATTTCCTAGTAATGAGCGACAAAACTTTTTAATGTGCTTGAAGTGGTTTATATTGGCTGTATGTTGTATGAGTTTGTTTACCTAAACGTATATGTTCTATTGAGTGAAAACACTTTTGAATAAAGTATTATACATACATCAAGACTTTATGAATTTTGGTATGCTTTATAATTGGTCGCACTAGTAATAGGACTCTCACATGTGAGAGTCCGCCTGGTTAGATACTACCGCAATGTCTATTTCTGCCGCCAGGCAGCAGAATGTATCGTCACTGTTGTGTTCCGTTTTGAAGAACATTGCAGCCAGTGTAACTGCTGGACATAATAAGGCTTAATATCATTTCAGGGCCCTTATTCTGTATGATAGTGTAAACGCGTAACGCGGCCGTGTCATGTTATCTTCGAGAAATATGCGTGGAATGGTATTCTGTAAGCCAAATTTCTATAGTCCTAAACATGATGCGTTGTGTTACGTGCTTGTTACGCACTGTCAAAATAACGTGCGGGATAGAGAATAAGGCCCCTGGATGGTGAGCGCAGTGGAATACCAAACAATACTTTGTAATTTAATGTATTGGATGGTGTTTCTACTGTTTACGGGCGGCCGTATCGCTTACTATCAGGCGAACGGCAAGCTCGTCTAGTCATTAAAAACAATAAAATATGTATATACATACGTATACGGTGCCAGGGTACCCGCTTTTCGCCAAGTGTGTTTCGTTCTGTAATATGATAGAGGGCGGGCTTATCTTCATATCGAGCAGAAATTCCAGACTCTAGATAGGTACTGGGCAGAAAAACCCGCATATCACCTTATCCGACCTAACATTTGAACCCGGGACATCAGAGCAGTGGTCATACCGGACACACAGTAGGTACAACTACGCCGAATAGAGTATCATTTGAAAATATAACCACGTAATACAAAAAACTATAGAACAATATAATCTATAGAATGCAACGTTGATTTTCGATAATTACACCAAAGTCTATATTGCATTCGGTAGTTTGGTACTTTTCAAATGTTGTGGATTATAAAGACAATTTAATTGTTCTGCAGTACGATATTTTATTATTACGTATTAATATCAAGAATGCTATACAACATAGCTACAGATACATCTCGATAGATTTATTTATACAGTGATAATAAAGTCTTAATGAACCACTGAAGTATAAACATGTCTCCGACATCTCTACATGCAGTACGTGGCCTTGTTACTCATTACATAATGTTAAATCTATTTACACAATACATGCGCAATAATATATATTGAATACAGAAATAACGACGATGGCCGTGACGCGAACACCTAAGTTAGGATCGAACCCGGAATCTTGGTGTATGCAGTCAGTTCCACTACCGCTAAACTATCCCACCCTATACTTATTTAGTAATATTCGAGTCCCGCGAACTTTAAATTAAACCACCAAAATAATATAGACGTTAATGGATTTTCTGCATAACGAAACTGAATCACTAATGGTGAGCTATTTTCCGATAAAATCAATTACATACTCTGTAAATTAACATTTCGAACACCCCAGCCCACCCTCGGACGGGGGTACTGACCACCCGGGCGTATCAATACGAGGAGAGTGGGGACGCGCTACGCTATAAACAATGACCTAATTAATAAATCTATCCGCGCCTGTATTAAGTCCTGAGTACGTGATTGGTACGCCCGATTTTAGGCCGCCATTTTGGACCGATGGAGGTTCGAAGGACCGAAAATGGCACCTAATGTACGAATTCATAATTAGAATCGACACACGCCTGCTGGGATTTCCAATCGGTAGTATTTTTACGGATGAATAAGCAAAAAGTCATTCTTAAAGCTGCATTTACATTATATGAAACTTCGGTTAAAACCTTATTCTTGTAGAGTCAGTTATTCATGATTTCTGCCAGTGTGTATCGATATTTAGTAGATATTTCTTTATGATAATTACATTCTTACTATGAATATTAATAACACTTCTTATGGTGTGCATGACGGCGCCAACAAGTTGCTTGAAAATTATATTATAATTGTAACTACCTTATGCTCGCACCTTCGCCTGCGTGAAAGAGTTATATCGAGATAAAAAATAGCCTATGTTCTTCCCAGGCTCTGAAACTATCTTTACACCATATTTTATCGAAATCCGTTCAATAATTTTTGAGTTTATCACGTTCAAACAGACGCGGTGGAGACTTTGTTTTATAATGTGTATGACTTTGCTAAAACTCAGTGTTCGTACCACTTATTGTATTATGAATTTGTTAGACTTCAAGTTAGAGCTACAGACAAAATGTATGGCATTCGTTGTTTTACTTATAAACAATAGGTACGTTATATAGATAATTATATCACTTCGCATAAATTCCTGAAGCATAAGGAGATCTCACTAGTGATAGTTTGTCTATATTATTTATGATACTCGTAGAAACCAACTATTTCACCATACCGGTCATTAAATACCATCTCATTTTCTTTTTATAATTACTCGAATGGTAAAAATATATAATTATATATAATTCGAAGTGTACGCTTTCGCGGATGATTGTGTCATAGAAAGCAGGAAATTTATTCACATAAATGACTTTTCATCCGAAAGTAAAATGATGATTGGCCTACCCGCACTAGGCCAGCGGGGTCAAATTATACCTGTCCATTACTAGTAGTGGGACAGAGTAATGTAGGGTGGGGAAGTCTATTACGCCGCAAAAAATTATAGCAGAATTATTTTATAATAAAACATAATATCAGCCCTGTATTATATATCGTCCCATTATTGGGCATGAGGTTCTTCTACTACTGAGAAGGATTAGGCTTTAGCACACCATGCGGGCCTAGTGCAGATTGGGATAATTTACATTCCCTTAAAAATTTTATAGAGAACTAAGGTATACAGGCTTACTCACGATGTTTTCCTTTACCATCCAATTTATTACCAATATTCTATTTCATATACAGTTTGTTAGGCATTGTGAATTTTATAAAGACATAAACCATAATTCTTGTTGGTAAACTGAGTAACACCTCTACATATCTCCTTATATAACAAGCGTCATGATGATTTTTCAATCAATCTGAAAACGAACCACTGTCTTAGGATTGACAGCAAAAAAAGACCAGTGCGAATAAAGAATTGTACGCGACACTATACTCAAGTGTCTAGATACTCAGATACCCCTCGCTGTGTGTCGTGAGACTGGCGAGATTACTCGCGCGGTGGACACTGGCCGTTAGTAAGGTGTCAGCCAAGGTTAATGGCTTTGTTGACCGCACACTCGGCATCACACGCTTGCATCGCAAACACACGCTGTTGCCAATTACCCTTTCTACACAAGTACAATATGACTGTATTCATTTATTTGTACACAAGTTCACGCCATTTATTGTGAAATGGGTGTAGCTCGTGCATCTGTAGTTAGTTATTATTATTTTTTAACACTGAAAATTGAACCCACTGCACCTGATGGTAAGTGGAGTGGGATAGAATGTCGAGTGACGAGAAATGATGACCCCTTGGCAGTCGTCACAATTATGCCGGCCTGTTGCAACCGCATCTACAAAGGCTGGTCCCGCGACACACTCACGTGGGCCGGTATGGCGAGTTTTAACAGCTTGTGTGCGGTTGTCGCTATCTGGGCGGATATACAATATATCCTACCAACAAAATCATCAATCAAAAAAGTCATCCGATTGGTTTTGTACGTCTGGGCACATATTTTAACCTCTGATAAACCAAGTAATTTTTACATTTAAAACTGGCATGATTTGTTGCTGGACCTGGTCTTCGCACCCGAAACCATACAGTTTTCAGTTCGATACTCATCAACCGACCGATGAGACGACTAATATCATGATTGTGTAATGTTATCAAATCATCAGCAACATTTCAGCCGGGAATCGTCCACTGCTGGACATGGGCCTCCCCCAATGAGCGCCACAGGGACCGGTTCTGGGCCGCCCTCAATCCCATGTTATCAAATAATAAACATTTAAACTAAAACGTGAAAACAACACTATTACTAAAACTTATTATATAACTATCAAATTCGTACATCACGGACGATGAAAACTACGCATAACAAAATACCTTCTAATAATTATTGTAACAAAACAATTACACATTCAAGTTAATGTACCATTATATTTAAATAAACTTATGCTTGGAAGTTGGAAACATCTAAAAAATATAGTTTACGTAGGGTCAATTTTTACTGTTACGTATCTAAAGGTGCCTCGGGACTCTTTAATGGTTGTTTTAAGAATCCCAAGGCACCTTTAGATAAGAAAGTCAAGTCAGTCAGTCAGTCAAGTCCATACGAAAACTGGACCGGAGCATGGTCCGAACCGGACATTCGGAATACATTATGTTTGGTATGGTTATAGAAAAAAATTGTATTATTTATTTATTTATTATTGACTGCTAGCGGAGTTTACAATTTAATTTAAACTACAGATGTATAATATAGTAAGGGTTTCTAATGTAATTGTAACTCTAGTTACAAGCAGTCACAGCATGAGCCACAATATATATTTTCAACGTCAAAACAGAAGATGTTTGTTTTTACCAATAACGCGCAGTTACCGGTTGGAATTGTTTATTGGCGTCGGCCGTAAGTGTTCGTGCGACACTGTCGATTATTGTTTACCAGGTTTTTCCCGCCGATCTAGCTGCGTAAAAAAGTTTTTCCAACATTTTCCCTGGATAAAAAGCAGTATGTAGTAGGAGTAATGAAGATTGCTATTAGAGAAACAATTTACAAAATTAGTAGTTCCAAAGATTAGCCTAAACCTAATAACTTTCTTGTTTACAATATTAGTATAGTTTTAAAATTATTTGAGGTATGCAATGGTAGAGCGTAGTACATGGATCCCTCTAAGTGCCGTCCCGCCTTTATCTGACGTATCCTATTGACGGACAAGTGCTTTGTATTTAGTGATGGAGTTGCCATTGTCTCTGGACAGTCGTCGGCGAACGACTTGTTTGTCTCACTCAATTGTATTTCATTGATGCTTTTATTGAAATACTCTTGAATTTGCTATTCCATATAAAGCAATGTACATAATATAAATTTTTCTTTTAAATCATCTCTCGTCTTGTTTATGATTTACGGCCAGTTCTGCATTGACAATAATACTGTCAATATTACAGTTAGTTACTGTTACTTTTGTTAAAATTGTGACGTTTGCCAACACTAATTTCCTTCAGCATACTTTAAATATTATGAAGTAACTGTTAACAGACTAGCTCACGCGAACGAACTGCCGAGACGAATGTCCGCAAGTTCAAATCCCAAGAATTTTTCTAAATTATGTGTATATTATTTGTGAATTATCGCTTGCTCTAATGGTGTAGGAAACCATCGTGAGGAAACCTGCATACCTGAGAAATTCTCTATAGGAATTTTAAGGATGTGTGAAGTCTACCAACCTGCACTAGGCCAGCTTGTTGAACTATGACTTAATCCATCTCAGAAGTAGAGGAGGCCCTTGCCCAGCAGTGGGACAGTGTATAATACAAGGCTGATATATTATATTTTATTATAATACAATAATAAATGTTATAGTTTGTGTTAAATCGCATGTCACAGCGCCATTACGATTTGACTGCCCGCTGCGGCTTAGAGTCGCGTGTCAAAGCTCAGCCGTATTTAGAAACGCTCGCGAACGCTATGGCGAATTATGTGTCCGTTTGTGACAAGGTTATACGAAATATTGATAATTTGATTACCATTTTTTATTTGTTTGCAACTAACGACATGCCAATGTCAGCATGCTTGCGCGCTTTGCGAAGGAATGTGGTTAATGTATGTGTTTCGAAGTATAAGTCGAGTCCGGGTTTTTGATCAGTGTTTTTATGAATGCTGCAACCGATATACATTAATTAATTTACCTAATCACATTTAATTTTGGAACGTTATAGCATTTGTCCTTTGGATTCCAATTAATGGAGGAAAGGACGGAATAAATGGAGATATTGGCTGCTATCAATAACTGTCCGCATATTATTTTATCTCAATATAGTATAATAAAGTAAATTAAATTAAATATATAGTGAATATACAGTACAAGTGCTATTATAATATTAAGCGTGCTTGCAAAATGTATAACATTGTAATATTAATACGCTTTGCGATATCCTTTGCGTGGCTCATTCGCATTATCTGTTTCCCCTAACCATCGCATATCCCCACTTTTTAGCAGCCTTGCCATTATTAATCTATATATTAATACGTGAAGAAATTACGTTATCTTTTAAGCATATTGCGCGCATGAGTGCGAGATTTGACATGATTAAAGTTAATATAGAAGAGTGTAGAGAATGTCAATAATGTTCAAACTGAAAGATAATAATTGTGTTCCAAATTCAAATATTGGACTTCTACGTCTATAGGTCTAATCATGCCCGAAGACGCGCCCCTCCACCTTTTGAACTGGGGTGTTGCGGAGTGTAGCGTGGTAGGGGAGAATTGATCGAGGCACTTTCCCGAAAGCACACATCTTAATGTCCGTACGCAAATATGCTGCTCACGCGCACTGTAAGCGATTGCGGAAAGTAGTGAGGCGCGCCTTTGTCGATGAAATTATCTATAATAATTATTATTGATCTATGATCACTGTTTATTGTGAGCACATAACTAATGTTTCGGCTAAAGGTATTATCAGCTGGTGCACAGCAAGCGATGTTATATCATACCCAAGTGCAAAGCGCTAGCTGCGATGTTGCGATTTGATGTCTTATTGCGTGTGTCTGTTTTTTTCGCCAAGCAGCAGTGTACGCGATATTACAACTAATGTTATTACTAAATGCCTAAGTCAACATCTCGTGTCTCAGAACGCTTAGCGCAATGATACAGCGTTTTCAGCTTTGCAATTCAGAGTACTAAGTGGTTTAGCGACTCGGCTGTGCGGTTCATAATTGATTTCTCCTACGCACCCATACAGTAGGCTTCATAACATTATGTTGAATGTAAATTTATATTATGTTACGGGCGTTGCTCATTTGTACTGTATCATCATTTGTACAAAAACCTGTGTTTTTTTTTCAATTTTTTTCGTCTAATGTAATTTTTTTTTACCTAAATTGTTTTAAATTTGTTGTTAATAAAAATAATAGCAAAAGGAGTCCAAACTATTGTGGTTACTCTTGCAGAGGCCGCGTCCAACTCGAGCGCGCCGACGGTGACGCAACACCAGCTCGGCGTTAACGGCTCCGGCATCCGAAAGGACGTGGTGAGCGACCCCATCAGCCCCGACGACAGTGAGTACACCATATTGAACTTAATTTTAAAGTGAATTAAGTCGTAACTCCAAAGTTCCATGACCAACCTCAGTTACTGCAACTGCATCTCAGAACAATGGCAAGCATAGAAGTAACACTATGACATTTGAGTGTACTCTGTCTTAGACATCAAGAAATTTAATTGTGTTGCGATGCCTTCTGATATCTTATCGATATCGATAGATGCTTTGTCTATCAGCTATGGTAAATTCACAGACCTGCTAAAATAAACACTTTTCAGTCAGTCAACTACAAACCGTTGCAAATTGCTGTTTTAGATAAAGGCTAAAAAAACATATCAAAATCCTGATTTGGTATTCAAGTACCAAAAAAAGTCTGGGTATATAAAAGCACTCGTTATGAAGCTGTTAAATTACAATAAACTATAGAACTACCGGCTTCCTTCGAGCTAAATTTTGTTCAATTTTCATTTGCTATTTACAGCAGTTTCCATGCCTTCCGAAACGTCATTCAAACAAAAATGGTCAAGCATTTAGATTATTAAATTAAGAAAATGTTAGAAATTTCGGAAGGAATGGAAACCGCTGTTAGTAACAAACAAGAAATCGGCCGGAATTTCGTTTAGGAGGAAGCCAGTACGCCTTCTGTTCTTTTCTGACTTTCTTAGGGATTAAAAGATACCCAAGAGGTGTCATTTGACAGAAGCTACTAAAATGGGACAGTAAAATAAAACACAGCGGTATTTTATTCATGTCACATATGTTTGATAACTTATTTCAATGTTAATAAAACTTTGTCGAAATGCTTAGAGCAAACACGGTGCTGTTTTTTCCAATGCCAATTGGGATGACCTATGGCAACGATCCATTTTTGCCTCATAGCATCATCTGTGGGGAATCTGCAATGAAACACATTGTATGAGACACACTATGAAAATCAGATAGTTTCCTCAACCCCCAGCCTTCGCGCACGGTTTCCAAGTGGCTTTTACCACTACACCACCGTATATTGAAAGTAAAAGGCAATTTATTCAAAATAGTAAACTACAATATGTTATCGACAGAATATGCAGCACAACACTATTGAACACGACTACGTAAAATGGGAAAAATGAAAAATACTTCATAATTACTGTATCGAATGGCCAACAGCAGATTATAATATGATTACAGCATAATAAAGATTAATTAATAATATTTTTTGCACTTATGTACAGGGTTTAAGCAAATATATTAGGGTTTTTGTTTACTCACCGATGGAAGCTGATGATTTCAGTTTCATTTTCTTTACGAGAAAAATGAGAATTACACCTCACAATAACGCAGGCCATTGCTTTTTCGTAGGGCTATATTATACTTAAACAGCACTGTGTATTTATTCAAATTAACAACAAAAATATTACAAAACATGTAGCCACTTTTGAAAAGCACGCGCTGAAGTATAACGTAACTAAATTGTGTGGGCGCGTTTGTGACATTGTTTTAAGGTTGGCAAGTTCGAACATTTGACATTTTATTTGCTTTTTAATTCGGCATCGTAAAGATGACCAAAGGTAACCATTTGGTAATTTTAAAGTGTACGCAAGCCGACCTTAGCAACATAATATTTGTCTCGTTCTTTTCAACGGTTTTGGCCTATTTGAAAAAAAAAGGAAGTATATGAGGGTAATTTAGATTCCTTCTATGCTTGTTCTTGTTCTTAGAACTGCATCTATAAATTTTGACACGCACATACACTCACGTCTATTCCCAGAAGGTGTAGGCAGAGGTGTAACAAATGCACCGACTGACACTATCCGTCTTCCGTGTCATGATGAGATCGGGGGCCATTATCGTTTTATTTTATTATATTTGGAAAACAAAAGTATAATTATACTTTAACATAATGATAGTGAAACTAGTAAATGAGTAAAGTTTTCATTGATAAATATAAAAAAAATACCGTAATATAAAATTGAAAACAGAACTAGTATAAAAATACAACAAAAAGTAACATTTAAATAAAATAAATTCTAATATAGTTTGTTTAAACTTTAAGTAGGTGCATGTAAATAGGTTTATATGAGAAAAGTTTCTAATGTACTCATTATAGACTAAAGATAAATGTTTTTTGAGCAGAATTCGTTCTGTAATGACTTAAAATAAACAAGAATATTACCTTATGTAAATTTGAATATCTGGACCTTATACAACCTAATGGATATGAAGATTCATTCCCGGCCATGGTATATAAAGCATCACCGAACATCTCAGGGCGCCGAAGGCCGTGCAATAAAAAATCAAAGTTAGACTGTTACTGTTTATGCTCGCGTTTTCTCGGCTAGCAGCTTGCTCGTCTGCATCAAAGAGGCAGGAAGAAGGAAAGGATTTGGCTACTTGAATTCTGCTTTTTTTCCTTCCTGCAAATCAACTGCAATTGCCACTCCCTTTACAGTTATTGATAGTTGAAAAAAAATTAACTTTAACATATTAATATTATGATTTCAGGTTTCCCTGACGTTTTCAAAGAAACACCGGATACTATCAAATCTGAACACAATCTGACTAATTTAACATACGTAAGTACTATTGTTTTTTATGTAGCAAGGATTGTAAAACGGCCGTCGCCTTAGACACGTCCTCCTTTCAAATTACAGCCTTAGAAGACTGGCGACACAACTACGAATTATTTGATATGCTAGTTGTTTATGTAACTGTAACTGACCTCCATTTTCATTGTCTTGACAGTAGTGACGGCAATTAATGATATTTCGAATTAATTTCATTAGCATGCTGATTTTCATGTCTCAGCATGCTAAATAACCTTGCTAATATTAATTTGCTAATATGACGCATGAATTAAAATTGAATGATTTTGAATTTGCGAATTATATTTCGCAAATTATTGTGTGAGATATAAGATATTATTGTGAGCAGTATTATCCGGTGTAATATTCGGTAATTTTCTAAAAATATAAACAATTCAATGAGTCACTCCGCGCGACGCATATCTCGCGGCCTTTTTTCTCGATCACTCCTACATTCATAATAGGCCGCGTTAACATTAGTATTAGCATTTATCACGGAATTTATCATTATTAGCCAATGATCCTGGCTTACAGGAGTGGTAGTGGGGAGTGTGAGGACGAGAAAGTCTGACCCCCGTAATCATTTTGCCATCATCTATTATGTGTTTTTGATGACAAAGTATGTGACGTCTGTACAGAATCTTAGACTTCCGTACACCATTTTTTAGGAAAATAATACTGCAGTCATTCGAGTTCTCTCGCTGCAAACATATAGTTAGTCATGTCATAGCACACAAACTAAGTGAAATTAAAGTTTTCGCCGAAAACAGCATTTTGGAATGTCGTATAGTGTATTGGATTTTAGGGGGCGACATTTATTATCATCGACAGAGTACCTACGCGTCGTGTAATAAAAGTGTTACAGCTTGACCAGGAAAATAAAACACCCGCTTTAGGGTCGCCACGTTTTTTTTTTATTTTCATGATACGATCTCGCCGTTCGCCTGATGGTAAGCGATACGACCGCCCATAAACAGTAGAAACACTATCCAACACCTTGAATAACAAAGTATTGTTTGGTATTCCAATGCGCTCGCCATCCTTGAGACATGAGATGTTAAGTCTTATTATGTCCAGTAGTTACACTGGCTACAATGTCCTTCAAACCTGAACACAACAGTGACTACACACTGCTGCTTGGCGGCAGAAATAGAAATTGCGATTGTACCTATCCAGGCGGCTTCTCCCATATGAGAAACCTACCACCAGTAAACGTTTGGTAATTAACGTTATCAGTACAAGAATTTAGATTCCTATTTGACCACATAGTGTTGAGGTTGCTGGTCAGGATATAAGCAGATCACCGACAAAATGTTACATACTGGTTTCTAAGAGCAGCAATACGGAGACAGAATTTTGTTTATTATTATTAACGTTAACATTTGGTTCCAGGACAACCACGACTTCTACAACAGCTCGTTCATCGGCAACGTGACGTACTTCAACGAGTACTGGGCGAACATTTCCAAGCCGGAGCCGCAGATCCATCAGTTGCTGAGCAACTCGTACAGACGCGCGAACGTGAGTGCCATCGAGCGTTATCGTACAGCAGACCGTTGTCACAAGACTCAGTGATACTAGTTGCCCTCGGTTTAGCAAAACGGCAACAAACCAAAGTGGGACGCAGGGGCTTTAGGGGGCGCACCGGGCAACCGCCCAGGGCCTCGCGCCGACAGGGGCCTCGCGCGCGGTGCCTTGGAGGACTTCTTTAACTATCTTACCAAGCAAACTGTTAAAACCGGAGAGTTTTCTTGCGGCGTCCGGGGCATCGCGTTGTATTTTTGATTTCGCCTCGGGCCTTGCGCCCACTAAGGTTGCCACTGGTGGGACGGGTATAGTGCGAAGCTTCCCAGAGTGCGATGAGAGGAAGGAAGGCAAAGAATTGTTTGCGTCAACGTGAGAGTAGTCAAGGGCAATCAAATGGTTTATGATCTCTATTTGTTGCTAGAGTTGTCGGATTTTCAACTTGTAATCAGCATGTAGAAAAAGAGCACTGCCAGCTAGAGCTTCATTGAGTTATAGACGTCAACTTGCGAAGGCGAATGGACCGGGATTCAGGTGCTGCCTGGTTCCCCTGATGGTAAACACCAATTGCCTTGGCCCTTGGTTATTGGTTATGGTCGATGAATTGACACACCCATAGTGGCGATAGACGATACTGGCTTGCAATAGCACAATTTGCCCTACGCGCAGCATATATACCACCTCCGAATAGGAACCGTCGGTGGGGCCGCGGCCGGGCACAAGCATCTGCCTGATTGGGAGTCTTCCCCTTCCATAGAGGAACGTAACCATCTGTTCCTCTACAACGGTGTCTACCTTCACGCCTCTAAATATATGTATGTATGTTGCAGACTATCCAGCTGTCGTTCCCGTTCCCGTACTACGGACACTTCATCCGCACCGTGACGCTCGCCACCGGCGGTTTCATGTTCATCGGCGAGCACGTGCACAACTGGATCGCGGCCACGCAGTACATCGCGCCGCTGATGGGCAACTTCGACACGTCGCTGGACAACGACAGCTACGTCAAACTGTACGATGACGGTATGGATACACATTTTCTATTATACTACTACGTCGACGTGGCTCCACTGCACCTGGGGCCTTATTTTCTATCCCGCACGTTATTTTGACAGTGCGTAACAAGCACGTAACACAACGCATCATGTTTAGGACTATAGAAATTTGGCTTACAGAATACCATTCCACGCACATTTCTCGAAGATAACATGACACGGCCGCGTTACGCGTTTACACTATCATACAGAATAAGGGCCCTGATGATAAGTGGAACAGGTTAGGTCACCAGTCGACACGATTATACCGGCCTGTTTGATTTATTTTTATTGCTTTGAATGACAGACTAGCTTGCTGTACGCCTGGTAAGCGATACGACCGCCTATAAACAATAGAAACACCATCCAACACGTTAAATTACAAAGTATTGTTTGGTATTCCACTGCGCTCATCATCCTGAGACATGAGATGTTAAGTCTTATCATGTCCAGTAGTTAAACTGGCTACAATGTTCTTCAAACTGGAACATAACAGTGACTACATACTACTGCTTGCTACCGCTACGGTGGAACCTACACAAGTGAACTCTCACATATGAGTGAACTACCGTAGTACAGAATATATATACACTGGTACTCCGGTACCAGTGTATATATATGACGCAATGCGTGGCCTAGTCTGGCATGTTGCAACTGACGAGAGATGATGAACCCTTAGCAGTCGACTCCATTATGCCGGCCTGTTGAAACCGGTTATACACAGGCTGATCCCAAAACGCGAAAAACTTGTGGGCCACTATGGCAGGTTTTAACACTTTGTGTATGTTCGTCGCTATCCAGGCTGATATAAAATATATCCTACCACCAACAAAATAACCTCATATCATCCACCAGGTGAGAAATTCACCGTGTTCTGGGAGAATGTGACACTGCGCGAGGATCAGACGAAGAAGTTCACATTCGCGAGCACCCTGTACAAGAACGGGGACATAGTGTTCGCGTACAAATCTATGCCGATGGAGGTGCAGGCCATCAACGATCAGAACCATCCGGTGAAGGTGGGCATCAGCGACGCGTACGTCGGCGAGAAGAACTTGTTCAGTGAGTATACGGGTTTATATATTTATAGTACGAATTGCTTCGGTGGCGTAGTTGTACTCCATGCGCGATACGTCAGCGCTCTCAGGTCCTGGGTTCGAACTCTAGGTCGGGCAGTGATATTTGTGTTTTTAGCCCGGAGTCTGGAATTTGTGCCCGATATGGCGATAGGCTCGCCCCCTATCACATCATGGGACGGAACACACTTGACGAAAAGTGGGTGCTGTGGTTGCACCTCTGCATAACATGTTAATTATCAATTATCTCCTGTTGATTGCAAGATTTATATTTTCTAAGATGTGGACTTTTTAAATTTGATTTCGGCAACAGGCGTGAAAAATGTTATACCTTGATTGTTTTTTTATATTTTGGTGCGGTACCTAATAATATTAAATATAATATTCTCTATTCTAAACTATCTTCTGATTGTATTTGATTCTGTTCTTTCAGACCTGAGAAGTAAAACGATATACGAGTATCACCGCGTGTCGTTCAAGAACCACGCGATTGCGAACAACACGATACTGCGACTGACCGCGCTGCCTACCTGCATACAGTACAACGCGTGCGACTCCTGCCTCAACCACAACACTGGCTTTAACGTGAGTATAACCGAGTGACAGCGGTGACCACCATCAACCGTGATATTTGAAATCAAAGAGTTCTAAGCAATGACGTTTTACAAATAGACGCGTCATAAAAAAATGGCACATAAAAACGGCGCATTATTTGCTATAGTCACGTACCTGTCCATATAATTACAAATTGGCTCGAAGAAGGAATAAAAAGATGCAGCATACATTCGTTAGACAAGGATATATATACATCGATAGTTACGTAACAACGTTAGTGCCGCACGCTCATTGGCCGTCGAGTTGGGCAATTACCTTACTTCGTCTTGCCAGTATTGAGCTCGGACAACGTATCTATGTAGTAAAAACATCTTAGGTTCTAAGATTATATAGAGCGGACATTGGGAAGATTGTCATACAGAAAAATTGCGCTTATGTGATGGTTAATCTACTGTGAAACAGCAAAACTTCAATGTAAAATACTGCATATTTTCTCCATATCATGATTTGCACTTTTTTAATGTGAATATTATTAGCATATTTTCTGTAAATATATTATTTTTGTATTAATATCCAAGGACGCCGACATCTTGTCATACGAACATTTCAAATAACACAACGACTTATTACCAATTGGTAATCTTTTGGTGGAAAAATTTGGCCTTGATGTCTATTCTATAACTAACTATATAGTTGTATGTCTTTGCTTTAAGTTAAATTAAATTTAAGGGCCTTTTAGAAGTTTAAAATGAATTTTATTTAACTTTTATAATATAAAACAGGTAATGTAATACTCATTTATTACTAATTGTTTAGGAGTCTTGAGCGGAGTGTGACTTTTATATTGGATCGCTTATAAATAAGTGACGAATAGCATTAAGACGGAAATTGTGAAACAGGCTCAATGCCTCTTTTGATATTACAATGAAAGTACATTCCACTGCTCTGATAAACAGGATTAAATAAAACAAACAGATAACATCCGCCGAGGCGTAAACAATAACTCTACAATACTCAATAGTTTATCAGAGACTAAAACTAAACTCATGGCATTGTCTTTTTTTTAACTCAAGCTACACTCTAAGGATATTCATACGCGGAGTAAAGACGTTTCAGTTATAATAGGTTTGCTCGCGGCTTCGACCACGTGCAAGAATTTGCCGGGATAAAAGTCCCCGTACATATTTTCCCTGGATAAAAGTAGCCTATGTTTTGGCCAGGATCTCAAATTTACTCTATACGATACTTATCGAAATCCGTTCGGTAGTTTTTGAGTTTGTCGCGTTCAGACAGACAGACGAGAGAGGTCTTTGTTTTATATACCACTGTATGGTAAAATACTGGCCATAGCTCTCCTTAGGGGGTTAAACATGCAAGTATATATTTGTATTATAATATAAAGCTGAAAAGTTTGTTTCAACGCGCTAATCTCAGGAACTACTGGTTCCAATTGAAAAATTATTTTTGTGAACAGCCCATTTATCGAGGAAGGCTATATAACATCATGCTAGGACCAATGAGAGAGAAGCATCAATGAAAAATGTTGTAAAGCCATGAAAAATTCCCTTTGAAAACTTCGTTGCATGCGTCGAATAACCGGTTAAAGTTACGCAACAAAATAATATGGCGGAATTGTTTATTTAAAATTTTCAAAAAAATATTTTATTATCAAACCCATCGCATTTGTCTGCCTGTCTGAACGCTATCACCTCAAATACTAATATAATATGGTTTATTTTGTTGCAGTGTACGTGGTGTCCCCAAGCGAACAAATGTTCCAGCGGCACTGACATAAACAAACAGAACTGGAAACTTAGACGTGAGTTGTATACTGCTTATTTTCTTTTGTGATGTAAGGTTTTCCCCCACTGAACTAGGTCCGCGTGGTGGAGTAAGGCCTAATCTCTCTCAGTAGTAGATGAGGCCCATGCCCAACAATGGGACAGTATATAATACAGAGCTAAGAGAAGAGTAAGAGTTGTCTAAGGCTACAAAGGTTTGTCATTAAGGTTTCTACGGAGAGTTGCTTAAAACTTTCTATAAAGTCAAGTATAGTAGATACGACAACTATATGATGGTGAATGTGGAGTTGTATTTTGTTCGACTGTCGTATGGATGTCTCAGGTTTGATACCTGGTTGGGAGTTGATAACTGAAGGTGAAGGTGATATTGTGTGATGCTAAGTTATTCATGGAATTGTGCTCAGTGAATGTACTAAACTGGCTTCATATTATAGGGGAATAGTTGACTACCTTTGATATGAAAACGAGTAAAACGTCTACGTATGAATGTACAATTTTGATATGTAAAATGACATTTAGATGTCAAGAATGTGTTCGTGAATACACCGTAGATTGGTTAAGTTAACCTCTAATAAATGGTAAGAAAACTAGCTTGTCGTATATGCATCGATATACAACGTCATTTTTACTATGAAGTGTGTTAGAACTCTATTTAAATATATCGGTAGGCAAACTGGCTTATTATATATAATAATAATAATATCAGCCCTGTATGAGCCCGTGCTCAGCAGTGGGCAAGTGCCCACTGCTGAGCACGGGCCTCCTCTACTACTGAAAGGGATTAGGCCTTAGTCCACTACGCTGGCCTAGTGCGGATTGGTAGACTTCACACACCTACGAAATTCCTATAGAGAACTTCACAGATGTGCAGATTTTTGTTGAGAGAGACTCACGATGTTTTCCTTCACCGTTAAATCGAACGATAAATTCACAAAGAATACACACATGATTTTTTTTAGAAAAGTCAGAGGTGTGTGCCCTTGGGATTTGAACCTGCGGACATTCGTCTTGGCAGTCCGTTCCACACCCAACTAGGCTATCGCCGCTTATTATATATGTATCAATATATTTTCATACAGCGTTATTTTACTATTAAGTCTGCTAAAACTCGATTTGAATATATAATTTTATTGTACAGAGTGTCCGGAGACGTCGGTGACGGAGGCGAGCGCGTGCCCGCCGGTGACGGGCGTGGACGCGGGCGGCACGCGCACGCTCTCCGACACCACCGTGTACACCACCGACGACGCCAAGCCCGACGCGGGACACAGCAAAGGTACTACAATCAACTACAAAATATAAATATTCTAGGTCTCCACTTAACAATCAACTAATGATATATGGCTTGGTCGTTGGTCGCTGAAATTTTGCTGGCCTACTAGATATTTACTAGCGGATTTTAGAGCGCTAGTCATTTACGCTCTTTTTTGATTTCATCACAGTTGATATAAACTGCTTAAAATATAAAAGGGGTATTCAAAACGTGATCTGTTATTTGTGGAGAAACCTCTCAATATACCAACTCTATTGACTTACGCCCGAAATTAATAATGTATCTGCTATCCAAGACTGAAACCTATCTTAGATTGCCGACTATCTTTCGATTGCTCTCCTACCGGCATGCCAATATCTTAACTCGCCTATCCTTGCTTACCTTCAACGATAGATCGCCGGCAATCCTTTCCAGATGCGTTCCCTCCTGACCATTCCATTTTATGCAGAATATTCCATTCGTAAAAAAATACTTTTTGTATTTTCCATACAAACTATTCGTTTAAATATTTTCCCAATTGCTAAAAATAAGACTTGAAGTAATAAAAAAATATTTTATGCATTTTAGCCCTCAAAAGAAATAATTAATAATTAGTACATGTCATATTTAAGGTACAAACTATTTAATGAGTTGAAATGGAACGTGAGTAATGTGGTTGCTGACATATTTTGACACTGAAGTTTAATAACATTGTTCATAATATATTAATAAATCTTTAAAGGATTTAGATTTTAAGTATGAAGTACGCAGTAAACTCGGTGCCATATAATAATAATTGGACTCTGTACACATTATCCAGTGTTATGGAACAAATTACAATTCCGTTATACATAATTGTTGCATAACTTTAACCGTTTATGCAGCGCACGAAACGGAAGCTCTCAAAAGTAATCAATTTTACCCGTTTTTGGTCCCATTGGTCATGGTGTGATGATATATAATAGCCATCCTCAATAAATGGGCTATCCAACACTAAAAGAATTTTTCAATTCAAACCGGAAGTTCCTGAGATCAGCGCGTTCACACAAACAAATAAACAAACATACTCTTCAGCTTTATATAATTATAGTATAAATAATGTATAGAAATGTTGCCTGTTTCTATGATATTAACTTTTAACTAATAAAACTATGTTAATTTGTAATAATTGTTACTTTTAATTACAAATGTAGATAATCAATAAAACTAAATAGCAGTGATTACAAAGGTATTTTATTTTACTAAGTAAAGAAGTTATTTATTAATGCTGTTCTTTCTCCAACATCTTGATTCTCTATATTGTTCTCATAATTAATAATATCAGCAGTTGATAACTCCACTTCGGTTGGAATTTCCTCAAACCTGTGATTCCGACAAATATTGTGCAAAACTGCAGTTGAAATTATTATTGCTTGAACTTTAGGTAAAGATAAACGCAATGTCAATGCAATCACAGGGAAGCGACGCTTCCATGTACCAAATGTCCTGAAAAAGATAATATAAATATTTCCTATTCCTCAGCAAAAGTTGATGGAATGGAGAAACACCATAGTTCCTGAAAAAACGATGCAATTGCCCCTTGTTAGTTAGTACCTATCTAATAGTTCGGTAGGTACAATATTTTTTCTAAATAATGTCAAAAATTATTTACCTTGTACATAGAAGTAACACGGCGTCAGTTTAATTAACAATGATTGGCAAGCAGATTTCGAAAGCCTAATCTAAACGTGAAATGAAACTGATCCAGGGTCTGCATGTAGTTAACTCTTTTCATTACCCGTGATGAAGCGCGACTTTCAGTTTCGCTATCAGTATCGCTAGTCCCTCCAAATCACTGTCGTCACTGTCACTAGAGAATATGGATATTTCCATTGCCTTTTCGTTTCCCTTAAAATCAGTGTAAGCGATATTCAAAACATATGGAGTAAACTGAGGAATTGGTCCGATTGGAAAATGTGATTGTTTACAACAATCAAATCAAATGTCAAAACGGGTAGATAGAGTATTGGCAAGCGTAAACTGTCATTTTCAAACAGAGGGTAATCTATGAACTGTAATCCGTCCTCTCAAAGATTGATTATTGTTAGAGATAGCTTACTCAATCTATGGATTGGTTATTGGCATGCTTTATCCATAGAAACGAATGAATTATCAGTCTTAGATAGCATACATTGGATTAGGATTGGTTATTAATTTCGGGCGTTAGGCATCAAGCATTAATTGCGTCGATGAAGCGATAGAATTGCAATTAATTAAAAACATTGTCAAACCTATTGCGACCAGGGTGAGCCTATAACCAATAGCGGTCTTGGGGGGTGGGAGCGTACTGAAAAAAGGGACCAGTTACGTGAGGACTTCGGGCGTTGCTCCATCTGAAACATTTTTCTTCGACCGACAGCATTACACCTTACCTATAAATTGTGGATTTTGGGAACCTTTTTATATAATAAGGAACCTAGAGCAGCTATACTCAATCTGCGGCCCGCCGGACCTTTGTGATTGGCCCATCTTGAGTTACAGGCAAAGTTTATAAATTTCGCACCCATCAGAAAATCATGTATTGTATAGCTGGCTTTATTGTGACCAGTTTTTCTTTTTTCAATAACTCCAATTTTGAATTATGTTTTTTATTAACAACTAAAAAAAATTTGCGGCCTTCGTATCAAGACTGAAACGTTTTTGTGGCCCCTTTAAAAAAAAGGTTGAGTATGGCTGACCTAGAGCCTAGCTCGGGTTAAGGCCTCCACTACCTGTACGTAATATTCAACTGATGACATATTGTGCAGATGTAAACACCACACTGGGAGCTGCCACGGCGAGTCCGTCGCTGGAGGCGACGGCGCAGCAACGGTCGCCAGTCGGCGGCGCTGTGGCGGCCTTCGTAGCGGTCGCGCTCGTGTGCAGCCTCGCCGCGTGGGTACTGTACGCGTTCAAGAACCCGCACACGCGCAGTGGACAGTTGCTTATCAAGGTATGGGGAAATTACAAGTCCATGTTTGATTCATAGATTATCTAAAGCTGGCGCGTACAACGTTCAAAAGTTGCGCGTGTTGTCAATGAATAAACATACGTCAGTTGTCATGACTACGCAATATAAAGCATTTTAACAAAGTAAAAAAAATTTGGCGTAATGTTTTGTTTGCATCATGTATTATTACAATTAATTATGATAAAATGTTTTTTGTAATGAACTATCTAAAATTGTACCCGTATGACTAACGTGCCGGATTCAGTTAACTGTCATTTAAAGTGTAAGGAAAGTAATCTGATCTAATAAAAAATAATTAAAGTCAAGAATCATGTCACTAGCGGTTTGTTATATTATATAAAATAAAAGTATGCAAGTACAAAATGTGAATATTCAATAGGGACCGTGTCAGATTGTATATTGATATATGTGCTTCTGTATACAGTACCGACCATCTCAATGGAACTGGCGACGCGGCGAGGCGCGCTACACCGCCGCCACCATCCACATGTAAAGCATCGTGCAACGCGCAACACAACGCGCGCGCTGCAACACCGCTGAGCGGCTAGTCTGTGCGGCGGACAGTGCAACGTGCTCCCGATACAGGGCGTGACCGGGGGGCAGTGACCCCCCGCATATCGATGGTGTTGTCGACTACTAAATATCGATACTTGTGCTGCAAAGTGTTAACCACAAATATTAACAAGTTTTATATGTATTTACTGTACACCAACTCTTTACTCAAGTCTAGATATTTTCTATGTATTTTTAATATCTATTGATGTTGTAGAAGTAATGTTATAATGTTAAGAGACTATTTAAGGGTAAATATGCATATTATTAATATAATATTGTTGACAGTTTTAGACTTACCACACTTTGCATCCGAGGTGTCGATATTATATCTAGACTGCATCAGACTAACATTTGTAGTTTAGAATTAGTGGTGGGAGGGCGTCTTCCTCGCCGTGTCACAGGACTTGGGATAATTCCCTTATGACGTGTTATAGGCGAGAGAGGTCCTTTTTGAATGTACCTATTGTATGCATAGTAAATGTAAACGCTCAGCCCTCTTCCCAAGCACCATCCCTCCCTGCCTACTCCGGAACACTATCCATGTTGCGTCGTTGTTCAGAGTGTACGTCATAAGTTGCCTTCAATAGATACCGTTTTGCTGTTATTTAAATACATAGCTGAACTTGTGAGTATCACACCGCGTTGTTCTAAAATAATGCAATGTTAAAACATATTTTTCTATTGGACTAGTAAAACGTATTTAAACTATTGTTAAAACCTTGTCTTTGATTGCAAGTAAGGCCATAGAATCTACAATTTTATTGGCCATTTTACTACGGTGTCTATTGAAGACAATTTGTAGAGGAGAAGCGAGAACAGTAGTGCGAGACAGTCGCTCGGTCGGGGCCATATCACTGGTAACGAGTGCCTTCAGAGTTCCGTAAGTGTCGTATCCGTCCCATGAATCGCCACCCTAGCTTCTAAAGGTGCTTCCACACCGGATAACATGTTTTATAATATTTACAAATGACAACATATTGAAGATAAAAATGGCGGACGCAACTAACTTGACATCTCGGAGGTTGTTATCTTAATGAAATTGTATATTATACCTTATATAAACACTAGTATAAATATATTAGACAATAATATGTTGAGGTTCGGCTTATGGAAGACTTAAATACTAAAATCCCGGTGTCAAGTTAGCAGTGTAAACATGTCTAGTGTTATCGTGTTATATAACATTGTTATTGCCGTTTGCGAGCACCGTATCTTACTTTATAAGATTGTCGATTGTTTTGTCTTCGCCCTACGGAAAAAAAACGAATTTGTATATTGGGTTGTGTGTTTTATATAAACTCTTTAACGTCTCGCATCAAACACTATACGTAATTTATACGTCTTTAAGTTTTATATATTGGTTCAAATATCTGCTATTATAATAATCTAAGTTTTCTATTAATTGTCTTTGAATACGTATTGCATTAACACCATTAATCACCACATGTGTTTGTCAATCTGCAAGTTCTAATCTATATTCTGTAGTGAATAATTATTAATTTAATAATGGTCATTTTGACATCGCTTGATGTAAAATAACAAAGTGTAAGTTTCGATCAAAATAAATATTAATAGAGTAATTTTAATTTTACGCGCCCTAAAACCACTAATACTACTCTAAGAGAATTCGTTGCAGCGACAACATCATACTTACAGTCAGAAATACACCTAGGCACACGTCATATTCGCATTAAACAACAAAAAATCTGAAAACTAAAACCAGGATTTTTGGTGAAAATATTTGTTATTAATGGATGATTTTTGGCACAATCTCAACAAAGGTCAAGACGAGTATGTGGTTTGATTTAGTAACGCAATGTCAAAATGACCTTCTATATTGTGTAAAATAACGAATCATACTTAATGTATCTTATTACTAACATGCCTAGGAGTGGATGAGACAAAACAATTTGGAATCATCTATTCGGTGAGGCGGCGCTGACAGTTCTTTGTCAGTCGGCATCACGTCTACAGTATAAGTGACCGCGCCGGTTACCGACTGCCATTGTTGGACAGCCTCAAATGGCGTTAAATATCGAGCCTCCGAAAAGCGAGTAAAACGCTCGGGCTAAAAAAAAGTACGCGTATGCTGTGGACCTTACAAAGGCATGCACACAATAATAATTTTCACTGATCAATTTTTATTATCTCTGTATTAAATATTAGCCATGTATATTTATTGTCTCTGAGTTTAGTAACACATTAAAAGTGTTGAGGTGTCCCCTTACATGTGACTCCATTTTACATTTGTATTGAATATATATAATTACAATGTCTGATTAAAAAATATTAGAATATTAAGATATTTCTTTTGGATATAGTTAGATTAACGAATTGTTATTTTCATAATTATACTATGTATTTTTTTTTGTTATATCTTAATATATTTTATTGCTGCTAGATGGAGCTGCAGCAGAATCGATCAAATTTCTGTAGGTATTTAATGTGAGCAACGCGATAGCAAGAACGGCTTACCTATAAAATTTATTTAATCAGTTATATTTAATGGATATTTTCTGCAAATTTATTGGCAATAGGTTACATTTCACATTGCGTTTTATTTATTTGATTATCGTCTTTATACAAAATGAATTAAGGTCATTTTTGCAGTGTGATATTCTTCCGATGTAGACATGAGTAACAGTCTGTTAGGCCGTTATTGTCCTCGCGTTCTCTCATGACCATGTGTTCAGATCCATGCGGCATCTAATTCCTATACGAGTTGCTGTTCTGGAGTGTAATCGTGAGTCTTCTATTATATACGTATCTTTCAAATTACTCGAGCTTACCAATTTTCATACACTGTTTTATTACACTTGTCAAATATTGAATCTCTTCGCGGATCTCACAAGTTGATATTGTCCAATTTCGATGTACGAAACACTTCAATTTAATATTTACAGCACTTTTGTATTAAATTTGTACACTTGTGTCGGTTTGTACGTAACTTTTAGTAAAATAAGAAACAAACAATTTTACATATCTTTTCTAATGAACTTTACGACTCGTCTATTGACATACTGTGGTGACGTGCGACTTAATTGTTAACAATTGGCGTTAAATTAACTAAAAGGTGCTTGATTATATAATACGGCGAAATGTTTAAATTTGTTTCGTTTTAGGATGTTTTTAAATTGTGTAAATTATAAGGTCTTGCGGAACTCTAACGTATGAGTGCACGCTCGCGAGCGCCGCCGCGGTCCTACACTAGGTTTAATGTTAGTGATATTCATTGTATAAATATATGAAATTATATTATGTTTTTATTTCTTTCTTTATGATGTGTTTACCAGGGCTATGTTGGGCTTCTATTGCAGTTTGATTTTCGTAAATAACATTATAGTAATCTATACTTCTATACTATTATATAAAGCTGAAGAGTTTGTTTGTTTGTTTGTTTGAACGCGCTAATCTCAGGAACTACCGGTCCAAACTGAAAAATTATTTTTGCGTTGGATAGCCCTTTGTTCGTGGAGTGCTATAGGCTATATATCATCACGCTATACCCAACAGGAGCGGAGCAGTAATGGCTAATCTCAGGAACTACCGGTCCAAACTGAAAAATTCTTTTTGCGTTGGATAGCCTTTTGTTCGTGGAGTGCTATAGGCTATATATCATCACGCTATACCCAATAGGAGCAGAGCAATAATGGCTAATCTCAGGAACTACCGGTTCAACTAAAAAAATCATTTTGTATTGGATAGCCCTTTGTTTGTGAAGTGCTATAGGCTATATATCATCACGCTATGACCAATAGGAGCAGAGCAGTAATGGCTAATCTCAGGAACTACCGGTTCAAACTGAAAAAATATTTTTGTGTTGGATAGCCCTTTGTTCCTGGAGTGCTATAGGTTATATATCGTCACGCTATGACCAATAGGAGCGGAGCAATAATGAAACAAAAAATGATGCAAAAACGGGGACAATTTATTAGTAATTTATTAGTTTTGGGAGCTTCTGTTGCGTGCGCTGAGTAAACAGTTAAAGTTATGCAACAATAATGTATGACGGGATTGTTCCTCTTAAAAAGTTCTACAAAAATATATCATAAAACAAAGTCCCCCGCTGCATCGGTCTGCCCGAACGTGTTAAACTCAAAAACTACCCAACGTATTAGGATAAAATTTGGTATGGAGACAGTTTGAGACCCTGGGAAGAACATAGGCTCCCGGGAAAATATATAGCGTGACTTTTATAACGGAAAACTTTAGCCCGAAAAACTTTAACACGCGGGCGGAGCCGCGGGCAAAAGCTAGTGTTTAATAAAATCAAAGAGCATACTTATAAAAATATAATAGAATACTTTTAGTTCTACTTGGCCCTGGTTACTCACAAGGCCCCTACCCGGTAAGTGCTCTACTGGCAATATTTTCTTCTGCTAACTACGTCTGATACATTGAACACGCTCGATATATTGAACTAGTAGAAAATCACGTTAATGCACCATAACGACTGAAGTGCCATTTAAAAAAAGATCATAATTCCATGTCCCTCATTCCGATTACAAGCGACGTACTTATCTTTGTATTGTGTTTGCACAATGGCCGCAGGTGCGTTGTTGCACAATTCATTCGCATTAGTGGTTTAGTCTCACCAGCAACATGATGTTGATAGTCCTCCTCGCTTCGATACTGGCGGTTGAATCCAGAATATTCTGCGAAGTGAACAAAATGCCTCTCGAAGTCGGCATGTGGAAAAGCAATCTCAGACACATGGACTCCGCCGTCGTAGAGAACACGCCTGTCTCCATCAGCGAAGGCCAGGTCTACGTCTACGAAAATTACTTTCCAGGGTACATCATCAGATACATTCACGTGGACAACCTGGCGACCAGGTCTTGTGGAGCGAGCGCCACCATCAGGGACGGCGGGATAGGCTCACAAACAGTTTTGATAGTTTTACACGCCGACACCAATCAGGAGATAAGGTCTATAATTGATATTTGGGGAGAGAAGAGACCTGGCATGAAGATGAAGGTCACCAGACAGCCGCTAGATACTGAGGAAACAAAAAATCTGACCTCGCTCTATCTGTTCAAAGATCTTAGGGCGGTGAACCATAATAAGGGATTTTAGCTCCGAGGTGTGGAATACTATTTGATATCTATGTTAGTGTACACAGCTTAAACGATCAATATGTGAGAATACAAGCTTTTATACTTTTATTAACCAAATTCATGTGAAAAAAATAAAACAATTGCATACAAAATGAGAGATTTATTTAAACGATAAAAATGTTTCCATATCGATAACTTCAATTTCCTTTCAAATCTATCACTTCGAGTATCCCGTATAAACTACAAAGAGCGACCACAACACAGCCAGCGTCGCTAGTATTCAGAGGAGCAGCCTCAGCACCAACACAAGCTTTATATCCAGGCGAGCCTCGGCTTAAGGTAAACGACCAATACGACTTGCCATGCGACCGATTGAGCAGCCTCGGGTGAGACAGATTCTCACGCTTGCTGTTCATATGAATACAGAGCTATAGCTTTCACTTTGGCGGGCATTACATTTATTAGTTTTAGAAGTGTAAGTTACGAAAAAATATATATTTACTAAAACTTCCCAACCATATAAGCGAAAAACGTTCAATTTTCGCGACTTTTGTGAGAAAAATTTACAAATGTAATACCCACCTTAAATTGAGAACCATTTACACAATGCCAATATAAAAAAAATTGAAAGAATTGATTGACAATATACCATTTTATGATGTTTCTTGGAAAACTTTACTATTTGTCTAAGAGACTGTTTTATATGTTCTAGTAAGTTTTATCCGACAATTAATGCATATACTATTTTGTTCACCATTGATTTGGGAGTTCGACTTTTGTATTTAGGCGCACTATATTATCCATGACGATAAGCGTTTACTCAAACATTGTTAAAATGGAGCCTTAGATGATAGTCTGACATGTTTTTGTATGTTCAAGTGTGTTTGGCTAAGTAAGCAGCCACATAAATGTTTTGGTAAATTCCACTGTATTTTTCTGTTCATTTTGATATCCACAACTAACATCTCGCGGCGACTAGAGGAGTGCGGTGTCATGAAGCCCATTTGAATAAAATGACTGATAAGTGGTGCTTGGTAAAGCCATTTGCACCAATCATCTTATTTAATTGCATACAAAAATGTTAGTGGCTTGCCTTACTAACCAGCGTCATTATTGGTCTCATAAAAATAGTACATAAGACAGTAACCTCTTACAGTCAGTGACGATGACATCACTAATAACTGAGCGTTGCCAAAAAATGTTTAGTTTATATAAGGGTGCATGCACATTGACGATTTTTTTCTAACGCGAGATATATAAACCAGTCTTCCGCTATAATGAAGTACAACGTTTACGTTCATCTTTTATGCACCTATTGTAAACCAAGGTGAGCGCATATGTATCACGGCGTCAATATATTATAATACGTCATAGGCACTATTGTTTTTTTTTAAAAAAGGTGCTTCCGTTAATATATTAATATGCATTGTTTGGACGTAGACAGAAATTAAAGAAAATTTCTTTTCTGATAAAAATTATAGTAAAATTTTCACAAATAAGGGCCTTTTTAAGATCCTATTCGTCACTTCATCTGCAGTCTCAAAACGTAAACATTTTTCCACGTCCATTAAGTCTTACAACATCTATAAGTGTTTTATTATACAATATCTACTGCATTATAATGGTATACCACTGCTTCTTAAGCGTAATGACACAATTTGAAGAAATAACATGTTACACTGACTGTACCTATTGATTACATTACGCGAGTGCAGTGCGGAAAAGCGAAACAAAATGAAAATTACATCGCTTGTTGGCACATGGCTTAAACGTTACAAAAACACAAATCGTTTGTATGAAATATACTGCGAATTCGTTCCTCATAGCCAAATAAAATATTGGTTCACATGAATATATTATTAGGTTGGCATTTAGACGTAGTGGGAACGTGATACCCACGACACAAGACGTACCTAGGCGTCGACTAATGGATGTATTTCTTTATAGTATATTTCATTGAGTCCATATTCAAGTAATTTTTACAACACATGGTTAAGCTATAAAGAGAATTCATAAACTATTAACACAGAAACGACAATAACTTTGAATCGTTTACACAAATTACATATAGTCAGAAAATTCTTCACTTAACTATATATTTGAACGTTATTGCACGTCCTAGAACCATACTACGTTACTAAATATCACGTCGATATAAACTACTAATATCTGAGCTTCTCCACTGAAAAATCCCACTAGAAAACTGTACAATAATCAGCACCGCGGCTAGAGAAGAAACGAAGGCGCAACGGGCCCTGAAATATAAGGGATTGTTTGAGAATTCTAAAGTATCTGAATTTAATGGATGAATTGAAGCTACAGAAATTTAAACTGTAAAACATGATCCAACATAAAATGGGCATCAAACCTTACAATCATGGTTATCAAATTTTCTTAGGCGTTCAGCGATGTCTAGTGAATATAGTCCTTAACGACCACAGCAAATTCCCTGCCCATTGCGCCTTACGCTTAGCTGCATCACCGTCAACTTTATAAAATATTCATACACATATCTCTCATTTATCGATTCTTCGACACAGTTTCTTAAAACACCGTTTATTTATACAGAGATCTTAACTATGACATTATATGAAAATCTCTAAAGATGGCATTATCTACATTTGTCCTCGTCTAATCTACTAAAGAAAACTATAAAAAGTGGTACAGCCACGAATTCTAGCCTTTCGGTCACAAATATACACATTCTATTTAACTGAATACGAAGATTGTGGCAGACAGCAAGTTGTGGCAAATCGCGAAAAGCTAACACAACAACCTACTAATTATATATAAAATCTTCAATATTGACTGACTGAGTCCAAAAGGCCTATGTACAAAGTTCGATAGCACAATAAGTCGACTATCTGATAGACGAGACGTGACTTTAAAATCACTACAATTTAATAATATAATAATATTTAATAACAGTGAAATAAGGTTGAAAACAAGACTCGAAATGAACAACAACAGGGTAATTAGCGTAGATCTTTTTGGCCCGAGCATCGGGTCAAAAGTCACTCGACGGAATAATGTCCAAAGGGCCCTTAACTTGACCAAAATCTTGCTTATGCATCAAAAAGATTAATTACTATGAAATTGAGCATAAAAATTTCTAATTTATTTTTTGAGCAATATTTTGTTATATTATCGACGGAGTCAACGCTTTTCCCCCCATCAGTCTTCATTCCGAGGGTAAATCCTATTTCACTGGACTATAATAGAATACCCGAAGCTACGACTCTACCCACAAGTAAAAAATGTAAATACATTTAAATGTAACCATGTATATGATATGTCAACATTATATATATGTGCATTAGCCAAAGGTATAATTGTTATAACATTTTTATTCCCGATAGTCAATAATTCGCTATAGGTACCCTTTATATTTTAACGTAAGCTCATTTCCCAGCGACTGCATCAGAATTAGTCACTGAGAAAACAGTTTAAATAAACCTAGTTGAACCTATTGCTTACACTCATTTATGTAGAAATGTAATATCTATATAACAAAGACAAATCTGATATATTATTTCGCTTACAACGGATATAAGAATCAAATTGGCACAGCCTGGTACAAATAGGAATTTAAACTTTTATCATCATAGTAACAGTATCTTGAATCTTATGGCCTAATGTTTTTCAGAAAGTATAATCTATTATATTTTAGGAAGTAGATAGACTTTTGAAAACTATGATTTTTAAATATTGATTGTACCATATATAGATTTTTAATGTACAAAAATAATTAACACCCTGTATAATTTTGATCAACAATATTTTAAACCCAAGGTTTGTTTTAGGTATGGCCAATTTAATCTCACATACCCATTCCCTAATAGAATATGAAACTTTTAATAATTGTTAAATTTCAAAGATGGATAATTTTTTATAATTTCATGAGGACAATCCTGGGTACTTTAAAAGTACATTTCAATCAAGAAATTCATAATTTCGTTAACACTATAACATGTAAAATATATTTCAACGATTAAAGTTGACGCTTTTATGGAAAACGTCCCTTTTCTTGTTTCATCATTAAAATTTCCATCCATATTATATCTTACATAATATAATGGATTAAATAGCTCCTTATTAGGGGAATGGTCCCAATCGAGGGACACTAAGGATATCTAAAGGGCACTATAGGTAACAAAGCCGTTAACGGCCAGTAAAAACTTGCATATATATAGATCTATACAGTTGAGCGAAAGGCACACAGACTCGCTCTTTTAGATAAAGCTGTAGAACGTGCCTTATGGGTTTGACCCGGAGTGATTCTAATGAAGCGAGTAGAAAATCGTGAAAAACTATAGTAAATGGTTTCCATAAAAATACTTATTTGATTGCTTTCAATTACTTATAAACACATTTTTGGACTGATTGGACTAATTTTGGTAATTAAACTATTGAAATATAACGACTGTCATCAAAAGTATATATAATGTCTGGAAACACATGCTACCAAGCACAAGAATCTACTTTTTAAAATAATTTTGTGACATAGGACACAAGGCTATTTTTCTAATAACATATAATTATTTTTTTATAAAATCCTAAATGATCAAATATATATTTTTGTTTGCCAAGGTTTTAATCCCTGAGGGAGGAGATGATCGCGATGTTGCTAAACAGAAAAAAAATCGTTTAGTTTAATGTTCAAATTCTTACTTTAAGATGTCTCAATTAATTTAAATGCACGTTTTATTTCTCGCTAATAAACTTTTAATCCATAAATAGCCTATGCTCCACAGTTCGTTTGAATCACTTTAGCTTTTAAATTCGACAAGGCTCGGTAGAAATTGCCAATGAAAATGTATTTTATTAATAAGTACATAAGCTTGATTATTAGCAGCATGTATATTCCAGATTTGTTATATCAGTGAAACAGTAGCGTACCAATGAGGGGCAAATGATCAATTATCATTTAACCGATAGTACCGGACGATTGATAATCCATGTCTATAATTAACATTAGAGAAACAGTCAACGCATGGCCGAATTTAAGAATAATATAAGGGAGATGGGGGCACATTGGATTATTAATAAAAATCATTCATAAACATGTGGCATATGTGAATCTATATATATAAATATGAATCCCTATTTCCCTTAGTCACGCCATCACGCGTGAACAGCTGGACCGTTTTACAAAATTTTTTTTGTTGTGTTTGTCAGGAGAAGGTTCTTATGAAAGAAAAAATTTAAAAAAATTATGCGGAAAATTAGAAAATTTAAGAAAACTTAACGACAATATTAATTTTACATAACTGTCAGTGGTTTGAAAGAACTGTCAGTGATCGGCAGAATGCGCGCATGCATACATAGTTGAGACAGGACAACGTCTGTCGGGTCAGCTATAAGAGAAAAAATATAGAGCGGACATTTTTTATGATTTTTAAATATATATGTTATGTGTACCAATGTGTCTCCTTCTCCCCAACTCTGTAGTAAATACGTCCTAAATTCGAACAGTCTTAAAATACTACAAGTGTACATTTTGTATTATTATATACATTTTCTCTCTGATGGCAACCCTATCTCGAAGTCATGTTATCACTCACATAGGTAACTACATATGTATAAGTAGGATAATAGATTGATATTAGTAATATATAGTAGACGTTTTGTTTTAAAATAGACAATCGCGGCTATACATATCTTTAAATTATCATGACATGTCCATTCATGTTAAAAAAAAATAACTTCTGAATAAATTTCAACACAGAATCTAAATCAAATGATTATGTCAACACTTATAAATAAAATTAAAAACGCCACAACATAACTTCTTTTTATATAATTAAACAAAATAAAAAAAATGTTCACGATACTTTTTACTCCTGTGACGTGTTATGACGTCCACTGAGAAACGTAAATGGACGTTGTCAAAAAACACCAATTGCGCCAGAAATGCGTAGACATTATAATAGATCATTAGCTTAAATATACAAAAATATATCTCTATACAAAATCATGGACCAAGCCGAACATCAATTTCATTGAAGTTCGAGACAACTATTTACATATTATTTACAACACACAGACAATTAGATAGTATATTAATAATAAAAAAACGTGTACAAACACGTTAAACTTCGACAATATTGCTCAAGCTACTATCGTCATTCGATATGATATTTCGACATAATGTCGTTCGCACCACATGAAATGCAAGAACGCCCCTAGGCTTTGACACGAGAGATAAAACAATTTTAATAAACATCCATGGCCACGGAAACCTTAATATAAATTTGATATCACGATAAATAAACGTGCAGTTAGCTGCGTTCAGTCCCATCCGTGCGGACATAGCGGGCGATAACGGAGATGTTGGCTTTCACATAAAACTAAAGATATTCCACGCGCCTCGGCTACTCAACCCGATTACACGTGCATCGACATTTCACTGCAACATATTAATGTAATTATACGTCTGGATATAAATTCGCTTTCTAATATAAGGTATAATATAAGGTATATACGCTTCCTGGTCAATATGATAAAAAATATCACAAAATACAATACACATTTATATAATCTTACTTTTACTTTAAGGCGCAATTAAGCAACAATAATAACCAAAACCATATATATTTTTATTATTTATCTTCAAAACAATTTTAACACTATCAGCATATCGCAAGTTCACACAAAAACAAATTAACAGGAGTTTATCCCTTCAAAATGAAATCGATAAAGCCTTTCTCGTGTTAACCCATCTCAGAATCACAAACGCGTCAATGTAAATTTATTTGGTTGCTAGAAAACTCTACAATATAGATAAATTACCTAATCAACCTCCAATCACTTATAATTCCAAGACATAATATATATCACCCAAACATCCCGAATCGTCATCTTATTCCGTCTATGCAGACACGAACAGTGGAACGCAACTAACCTGCTATTTAACTAACACATGGTCCCTGGCGTGCGGTTCACCTCGCGTTGGCGGCGGCGTCCTCGGGGCCCTCGTGGTACTCGTGGAAGCATGGCACGATGCACAGATTCGTGCGGCACTCCGGGCAGTGGTACTGGGTCTTCCTGTGGAGAAATATGGGATTACACCCAAAGGTGAATAAAAGACAATCTTATTATGTTTAGCTGACGGGTGATATTGGTGTAACAGTACCAAAACGCATGCGATTAGATAAAATAGAACCAAGTATGAAGAATTTATTCATTCGTTCAATAAAACTATGTCTCGTCATATATGTGTTCAGTAATTTTGTTAATTTACAATATTATGTATCAACCCTTCTACTTTTAGAAGAAAGGTTTCAATAAACAATTTTAAATGCTGTTTTCGATCAGTCAAAAAATACACCAATCAGAATAAAATTGACACGCTTATACAATATTATAATTTATTTTCGAAGATTTAGATTGAAATTATTTATTGAATTCGGCCATAAGTTATTTTTTATCGCTTTAAATGACGAGACGAGCTTGCCGGTCGCCTGATGGTAAGCGATACGACTGACCATAAATAAACTGTAGAAACACCATCCAACACCTTGGATTACAAAGTATTGTTTAGTATTCCATCCTGAGACATGAGATGTTAAGTCTCATTATGTCCATTAATCACACTGGCTACAATACTATAAAATGTACAATTATTATTAAAGTAATTTTAAGATATGAATAGGTACAAAATAAGCGAACATTGAGTCACCTGCGCAATATCCTGCCGCACTCATCAACCGTGTTCCAGCAGAAGTTGCAGCTGAGTGGCGGGCCGGAGCGCACGGCGGGCGTGTGGCTCGCGCGCTGTGTCGCCGTCGTGTCGCTGTCGAACGACGCCGTCGACGCGGCCGACGCCTGCCGGTCGATCACAGTCACCGCGCGGATCAACAACGAACCCACTTCCCGGTCAGGGAGCTTCGGTCGGCGACTCTGTAAACGACACTATGATAACTCTGGATTTGTACATTTATGCAGCTAATGACCGTTGTACAGCTAGTATAAATTGTACACTAGACGGAATTTTCGTGCTTTCCGGCGTTTCTGACATGCCTATAGTGATCAAATATAACAGCTCATGTGGTAGGTCCCTTTCTTTTAATACTATCCGTGGTGCTTTATAACTAGCTTATCTAGTTGTAAACGTCCCTATCCTTGAGGTTAAAACGCCTCCTTAATTCATTATTTTGTCACCCGCTTGGCTATGGTGGGAAGTGGACAATTAACATTTCCAACTCCTCCCTATCTTTCTATTTGATTGATTTCGTTTCATGATAATGACGTATGTTTTCCCTGAGACTCGCAGAGCTTCACCGCTCGGTGATAATGCGTGCCACTGCTGATCCTGGCTTACAGGAGTTGTAGTGATGGATGTGAGGGCAGGAAAGTCCCTAGTATAAATTGTGCGGTACCTTGGCAGCGGCGTACTGCGGGTAGGACTCGTGTTTCTGCAGCGTGGGCGGCGGCGCGTGCGGCGCGGACGGCTCGGAGCACTGCTTGCGCACCTCGCGCTCGTCCGGCACGCGGTTCTGACGCTTGAAGTGTTTCGACCGCCGAATCTTCAGGCCAGACGGCGCGCCGCACTCTGCTGACACTATCGGAATGGATAAATAAACCTTGCTGATCAGGAGGTGAAAAAGCTGGGAGGTGGAGCTTCGACGCCCAATAAAGGACGTATTTGTAAATGTTTGGCTCCGGGGTGCAAGATTATAATTTTTGTATTAACGAATATTTTACGTATTTTAATCGGTAACAGGTGTTTTTTGAAGTAACCAAGCCTGGCTTACATTACATTCTCACGTAGCACAAGCGAAAATAACTAATTGGAACTTGTTCGGAATTTCGCTTAAACTTGTATAGTTATAAGTGACGTATAATTGTTTTTTCACCATATTCTCTACCCGCGCCTCTTATGTGAGTAAACCAGGCTTTAGGTTACATAAGTAAGGAGATAATAAATACATGTTACAATCCCACAATAACAAATAGCAATATAACCGCATGCAAATTTGGATGAGTGTGTATGACAAAACAAACAATTATTGTCCAATCAAAATGAACTCTCAGAAAGTATTATTAATGAAAAAATATATATAGAAATAAATATTCCAAAATTGATATCACCCACTTTCCACCTTAGGTCACATAATAATAAATATTTAAATTGAATGAAAAATTGGTACAAACCCATGATACACATGCCTACAGTTAGTGTGTTAGCAACTAGCAAATGCAAGCAAATAGCTCTCTTAATATTTCTATTACTAACATTAAAGTTTATTGCTTACTATCCAAATTTTTAAGAGGCATTATGTGATTAGAGATGACATGTGCCAGTAATTGGCTGGCCGACTTTTCAGTCTTGTATACAACTATTAGGCTTGTGTATCACAGGTTTTATAGAGAATTACCTCGACATGATCCCAAGAGATGCATTATAGAATAAACATTTTTATTATGTGTATAAACCGTTTAACTTTAATTATTAGTTATTTATGTAGTGAAATATTAAGCAACTTTCCCAGATTTCTATATTTTTGTACTAGGTATTGGTATTACAATGTTGCAAAGGGGCTCTAATGATTTACATAAAATCAATTATTTCTCAAGATGAACTGATTCCTTTAGAGGTATATAATAAGTTCTACTGTCTGGGTACTTTTGAATGTCGATAATTACACATAGTACCTATTTAATTTCTCTGCCCTTTTCGTAGATATTTTATAGATATTCACGAATGCACAACGTGCCCTGGCTAGTAAAACCAACCGATCAGAATCTAGAGCATCATTATATTTGTAGGCGTTAAGGCTTTTCCCTCATCTATAAAATGAATGATACAATTTATGATTTTGCGCGTTGTCAGTGTACAGTTGTAGTTGAGGTAATGTCTCATAACGACAATGGCGCTAGTTGTGAGTAAAATGTGAACTATACATATTTTGATGTTTTTAGTCAATTTTATTGGAAATGAATTTTGATATGTCTACACAAGTTGAGTATACCAACTTGAAAATAAACATTGTTTGGTAAACATTTGGTTTGCGAAGATATGTGGTTGAAACAGACTTGATGTTTTTTGTTTAATTTACTTACGATACTGCGATTGGACCGAGCTATGCCAAATACAAACTACTTTTAAACCTTTGTGCATCTATTACAGCTGAATTTTTCTAAATAAAAAAGATTTATGATATGTATGACTTGATTAACACATACGTTTTGTGTCAGATATAAATAGAAAGGCGTGTATTACTGAACAGTATAATATCACATTGGGAATAATTGCGTGATATTACTAACTTATTTAGGGTACTTTGTGGGTTTGGAACATTTTGACATTAGGTCCAATTCATTAGTAACACATTTCATGTTAGTAAAAATAAGATTCGTGAACTATAAATCCTTTGAAATTGAATCTTATGAATAAAAACATTAGTAACATTTTCATTTCATTTGCACAGGTTTAATTAAGGTACAAATGTATTTACTTCATGTATACATTTAGGTCTCAACTGCCGTAACCAAGATGCCCTTATATAATCGTTAACGTTAACGTTATGAATGGGCCTGACTCCGTTGTCATCATAAATTCATAGATTCTGTTTTCAATTTGCGTTAACGATTGTGTAAAGACGTCTTGTACGGCACTAGCTATTTAGGCGACTACTAACTTCAATGGTTTATTGTGAATGAAATTTAAAGCGAACATTTGTGAATGCTTTGTCGATGGTGTAAGCAGCTTCTAAGGTATTTCTATCTATTGTCTTTATCGAACTACGTTGCGCCCCACAACGTGAATTACAACCAAAAAATGTAAATACTAATAAAAACTACTAGAGGTTAGTTTGGTTTCAGTCAACTGAACCGTGTGTAAACTAACTCCAAACAAAACGGGTTAATGAAACAAAACAACTACAAAATAATGAAGTATTTATTGAAATTATTTTGGTATAGAACATTGTAGTGCTACGCACGTCTACATCCAGTTACAGAGCGGATCATACCAAAATATTAATATTGCGTTCTATTACAACGGCGTACGCGACATCGAATACACATCACTATGTTTCACAATTGATTATACGACACGGAAATACTTTGCATGGTAACATGTTCCGATCGAGTTTACATTATGAGAGAAAACACATACGATATTGAGTAATGGCACATCGAACCACTGACATTGGATATAATAGCGAACGGAGGCCGCGCACGCTGCGGGCGCCGCGGCCCCGGCGTACTAGAGTGATCTCCTACTGTGTATATACATACATTTATTTACATAAAACATGCTTCGCAGCGTCTAACACTAACACTACAGTTAAAATTTTAAGTATACATGGGGGGAAAAAATCAGTCGACAAAAAAAACATACAGAGATCGTACACGAAAAAACTTATCGTTGTAAAACTCTAGACGAATAGAAAAATATAATACTCCTTACGTTAGACGAATGAATAAAACGAAAATTAATACTTATACATTGTTACAGACAGGGTCTATCAATCACAAGGCAGTCCGGCGCGAGCGAGACAGCGGCGCTAGTGGCGCCCTACAGAGCCGACGCGGTGCACACCCGAAACAAACCTTTCCAAAACCACACCCCCCCCCCCCCCCGAGAATGAAATGTGTACAGACACTGCACCTCGGCGGCCCGACAGAGAAAATAGAATGGGCCGCCTCGGCACATCAATTTAATGAACAATCGTCTCTTTGATAGATATATCTACTTACGCCCGAATACAAGGGGCTTCAACGAGAGTGGAAGATATGACGCACTAAAGAAGATTGTCGCTCGCGCACGGACCAAGTAACACTTACGCTAGGATAAGAATACCAATACTGGCACCGTAATGTTATGTTACACAGGGCCGCGTGCACACCGACGGCGGGGCGTCGCGGGACTCCACCGCGGGACCGAAGAGATCCATAATTAATAGTGATGTTAAAACATTGCCTTGTGATGAATACATTATTATGTCTACAATGTAATTAAATTATATATATATTATGAGAATGGAAAATGTTGTATAGTAATTTTAAGAAATATTACGATAATAAAATTAATTAAACTCTTTTAATGACCCAGATTTAGAGCAAAACCAAATACGATTTAATGAATAAAGATAAATAAAAAAATGTAATATAGCAACAAAACCAATTATAAATTTAAGTATCCTGCCGGAAAAATCTGGGGGGGAGGAGGGCGTTCTGTGATCCCCTAAGTCGCGCCTGTGCACACACGGCCTTATCGCCTACACTATAAATGCATCATATAATTACCAATTAATGCCTTAGCAACTACATTCTATACATAGACGAGATCTATTATATTTTAATGATATATTGAAAATTATTTTTACCGACTTAGAGCGACCGACCGACGCCGGCCGCCAAACCTACGCAACGAACCTAGAGCAACCAATTACATACATACCAAACATAACTCACTGGGCTTGTGATGTGATTCGTAGGTAACTTATACCAACTTAATTTAATTCTTTACAACGAAATGTAAAATAGTATAAAAAAAAAGTAATTGTAAAAAATAAACGTATACGAATTACGATGTTAAAGTAAATTGTGATTATAACCGAACGTAAACAGTAAGTACACGGTTTTAAGCGAACGAGCATGTTTATATTTTAAAGCTATTGGATTAAATATATCTCATTAGGCGATTCCCGTATATAATTAATAAATGCAATTATTTCAATATGATAAAATATGTTAAGTGAAGAAACGAGAAGTGTCTCATGGCGGCGTACATGCTGAATGCTGTACAAAGCGCACTATATTCACAAATGTTTTCACGCACGTACATAAGTATGTATAAAAACACAATATATTGACAAACCATGATTAAAATTTCATACTTTTCAACCAATAATATAATCCATGATTTATTTATCCAATAATAATTATGTATACTGTATCTTACGGCCATGCTCGTACACCGCCATTTGAAATAGCAATGATTGGCGTTCGTTTTCCCGCACAGATTAAGAAACGTACAAATGCACAATTTCAGTCTATACAATTGACATACTGGGACAACTTCCCAAGTTAATTTTCATGAAATAAAAACCCTTTAAAAAGCGATATGTTTTTGGAGTTCCGTAAATCAAAAGGAACTTTTATAGGATCATGACCCTTATCCAAGAAACGAATAAAGATATCATGTTAAAAATTATATCAAAATCTCGGCTGTGGGTTCTCTTTCAGTTGTAAAAAAAAATTAAACTAGTAAATCAACGTTTATGTTGCATAATTTATGATTTCACGAGTGAACCAAAACCGCTAGGTTACTTCTAATTGACCTAGAATCATGAAATTTGGCAAGAAGCAATGTCTTACATGTAAAGAAAAAATCTAATATGTACTTAAATAACAAAAAATAGTTAGTTTGTAAGGAGCCCTCGGTGCGCGAGTCCAACTTGGACTTGTCTGGTTTATTACCTAATATCAAACTTGAGCTGTTGTGTCTAAGGTATTGTGTGCACACCCCGTTTTCTAATCTGTTGAGGAGAAAATCGAACGAGTACACTAAATCTCCAGTATATATCTCGCATGAATAAAATCTGCATCAAAGAGGCGTATGAACCGAAATAATATTTATTACATCCACGTGTTAAAAAGACATCTTTAATCATAATAATTCAAAATATCTTTTTACAAAGAACGTCAAAAAAATTTTTTTTGTCAATCCATAATAACTATTATATACGTAAGAATATTCTTAAAACGCATATAAAAAAATATATTTAAAATCATACACCCCCAAGACACAGACCTCAAAACGTCACAACTACCTACTGGATATGTGTATAAGTAAAAAATAATACTTCATTCATTTTTGGTGGCAAAAAAAAACGCGTAAAACATTTTATAAAAGGAAATAATGTAGATTTGAATACTTACAAATAGAGGTAGCTGTTTGTAACCTGCCATCGGTACGTGAGGCCGCGTGGAGGCCCTGACGCAGAGTTACCGTCTCCACTGCCAAGTTTACACTCAGAATACCAAATGTGTGTGTTCTTAGACCTAAACTCGAATAGGCAGAGCTAGGTACGTACGCTAAGTACGAAAAAAAATATATTTAAAAATATAAAAAAACCGGACATGCAAATATGCATAAAATCATACTTAGGGCCTTCTTTCTCATTATTTTTTGTAAAAAATTATTGGGGTTGTACTAAACTTGGCAGTAGAGACGCGGCACTTAAAACTAATCCATTGCAAAAATCAGTAACATACAATTTGTATGTCAATAGTATCACTTGCGATTCCCCGTGAGATGTCGAAGCGACACCGAACTATTCTCCAAACACGTGATATCGTACGAGTGTATTGCCACGGTGCGTGCGGCCCATAGCACTCCCTATGCAACATGAAGCATATGTCCACATATGAAAGATTTTGTGGGCACAAATCCACTTCATTCTTCATCATCATTGCTACAAACATATCGCTTGTATGTTAGTAAAGCGCGCTAGCTGTCACGATTTTATTTAAAATTTGAACCGCGATTTCAACCTTAATAAAAGTAAATTAAGGAAAAAATAAACGAAATGTACGGTATAGTGAGATAGTAATATGCGTCGATAAAAAATAGGTAACCCTATAAAAATATTTTTGCTATGGTAACATCTAATACTGTCCGTTGTCAATTAGAAGATAAAGCAAATTATAAGAAAGACCTTTTTACCTCTTAATTAAAGAGTAATCGTTGGAAAAACAAAATTGCATTTGGGGAATAGTCTAGAGAATCGCACTCTCCAACTCACGGTAAAAAAATTGTGCACATTTTAAAGCGAATAATAACCGAATACATATCGTTCGATAACTTAACCGTTCTATTGAGATCTACAAAAATACAATATTTTAATTAACTCATGGCATTGTGACGCATTGCCCGACGCTCGCGTCGCAGGCGCATCCGAACCAGCGCGCTTACACTAGTGCTAGTAGATTTGATACATACTTACTGATCAGCAAGTCTTTGGAACCTTAAGTTCCACGATTGCCGTCAATCAGCCTTCAACAAGCACGCTTAACCAAATCGCCCGTGCTTACAATGCCTTAACGTGAGCGAAATGCGGAGCAACTCTTCGCAGTAGTATGTACGTCGCCTAACGACGCCTGCCGTACAGTAAATCTTAATAATTACGAAATTAATAAAAATCGCACCAACAGCGTATTGCTTCATACACCTTAACGGCTAAACATCCAACTTCGCAGCCCCGTGCAGAGGGCGCGGGGAGCGGCCACTACCACGATCAAAAACTACGACACTGTCCATACAAGTCGATACATGAAGAGAAGTCAAAAGTCAAAGAGACGATTCGCACTTGCACGCGCACCGCTTACTTGAGCTGCACGAGGACGTTGTTCCTGACGGTGAACAGGGCCGAGCGCATGGTGCACCAGTTGGAGCCGCCCACGTTCATAGCGAACCGTGCATATAGATACTCTGGCCTGTGTGCGGCGCCGGCGCGGGCCCGCAGCGGGAGCCCGCCTGCGTCGGCGGCCCCGAGGGCGCCAACGACAGCGGCACCGGCAGCGGCACCGGCACCACGGCCATTGGCATGGGCATCTGCGCGCCGGACCAGTCGGGTCACAAGGAATATGTGTCGCTGACTGCTGACGGTGCGCAAGCCGTGTTCTATTGTATCGCGTTGAAATTCACACCCAAAATGTTCAGTGGTGAAGTATGGGTGACTCCTTGCAAAGGGAAGTCGATAGGCCGACTGTCGATAAATCCTACTGGTACGGAATGTGGCGGACAGATCAAAGCCATTTGTCTCTCGGGCGGCGCCGTCTCCTCTTTCTGTTCCGGTGGGGGGGTAGTATGCTCCCGCTTGATCCTGCTCTTGATACTGGGCCTGTTGTTCGGGTACCCCTTCTTCTTGTACTCTAGCCACAGAGTACGGTTGTTGACGCCAAACATTCTTGCAGCCTTGCAGAACCCGATACCACCAAAGCGGACAGCCTCGAGTGCCCGCTGGAAATTCTCTTCGGATTGGGGGTTGGTGGCGCGGCGGCGCTTGGTCTGCGCGGGCGGCGCCGGCTCCTGGGCCGCTTGGCTCTCCGCGAGGCAGCTGGGCCCCGGCGAGGGGCCGGCGACGCCCATACCCTGCCCGTAATCGCTCATATCAGGGTCCATATTTGGGTCCATCACGTTGTTCATGTACATGCCGGAATCAGGCTGCAGGCCCGCGCCGCCGATGCACGCGTTCGTATACCGTGGATAAGCATGCTCCATCATACTCCACTGTGCTCCTGGGAAGAGAGATAAATGGTTTTGTCATAAGATTCTCTACGCAACAAGATTTACTTTCTTTTTTTATTGACTTTATCTAGTATCATTGATCTCCCTTCCCTGGAAAGCGGAAAACGCGACGACGCGATACGCGAACTCGTTCGGCGACACTCCGCGGGTGGGTGCGCATTTCGGATAACAAAATATATTTGTGTGTAAACAAATATCCCATTCAAATAAAAAAATAAAATACAAAAACATCATACAAAGTCCAACATAAAATTGTACTATGCATACAAATAAACGTAAAGTGGTATGAACTCATGCGATGGATTCGTATTTGTTAGGCATAGAACAAAAGGAAGCAGTAAAATAATAACATTGAATATATCTAGGTGTCTACGTTAAATGCATATCCAGGGAGTGGCGGGACAGCCCCGCCGGAGGGAAGATCAATAAAACGTCACAGAATGAAAACAAAATGGATGCGCTTCTAAATATAAATGAAAATTAATAAAAAAAAATAAAAATAAATGTAAGCATCTATCACCCCCCGTTGTTTAGTGAGATGTTAGTCGTTACGAACGCGGTGCGTGGCGGGGCGGGCCCGGCATGTACACGAACGTGTGAAGCGCGGGCGTGGGGCGCGAGGCGCGGCACCACGCCACACACGGATGGCGGAAAGTGGGTTCATTCAGGGATGGTTCACATGTTATGTCTTATTCTGTTTTTATTTATTAAATATTATTTTGACTGGACTAAGCATGATGTAACTACTTCAACTAAATGTCTTTCAAACTCACCAATAATTAAATTATCGATACAGTGTCTGAATTCAATTAAAATGTGATTAAGAGTCCACGTAAAATGATAAGGCACGTTGTAATTATTCTACGACACACACAGCAATATCTGACTACTCTTCAAATACTCTACAATCTTGAGTTAGGCTTTAGGCCCGTGAACCTGGAAGAGGGTTGGAGTGGACGGGGGCGGGGTCTTGAAACAACTACACCATATGGACAATATAGGTTGGTGATAGACGTGGTGCGAGGCCTACCTTGGGGCATACCGGACGCATTCGGTTCCATTCCCACCGGTTCCACGTTCAAGTTCTGAGCTTCGGCATTCTGTCGAAAAACGTACCATACGTTAGACCGCACACATGTTCCATACATTCGCCTTATTCGAACGGATCGATTAGCATCACTTCTTCCTTTCATATCAGTGCAATTTCTTCATACTCTTGACGCGTCATGCAATCCCGCTGCGTGTGGCAGTACGTTCATACATTATCACACAAACCTGTGCCGCTGTGAGTAAAGCCCTTCATAGGTGCTGTTCGTGTGAACACTGCATTATGTCGACGAGTAAACTCACACATTGCTTGTTAACACTAATAAGGTTCGGTGCAAACATTTCTCTGCGTGACGCGAGTTTTGCCAACAACAAAACGCAACACTGTGACAAAGGAGAATGCCCACGGCACTTGGTAACTTAATCGAAATGTAATCATAAATCGGCCTATTAGTACGCTTACAAAACTGTAACATTCTTAAAAGAAGTGAGACACAAACAGGTTGTTTTCATGTGTATTATTGTTACATACTACTACATTGAACATCGATTAGACATTATGTAACAGATAAAGGCACAGTCAACGTCGAGGACACCACGTGCAGCAGTCAGCCGCCTCCCGAGGGCCGTCGGTCGTCTGCCAGTGTCTCTTCCTACTCGGAACTCCAACCTCATTTCCTTAGTCTTGCCAGGATGGTAAAACTTTACATACAGTATGCTAAAACTTTAAACTAAAAATAAACTAAAATCTTTATTGATAATAATGTTCACATCAATAACTTTAAATACGTTCAGAAACTATCACGACACTCGTGTGCCCCCGGCGGCGGTCGAACCCGGGGCGCTGCGGCTCACGCATCTCTGAGCCGTGCCTCTGGTATAATCTCAAATGTTGAAATCAATAAAGACACAGGTTACAATTATGACGTATGGGCAATCTCCTTTCTCGCTCTGGCACATCGTTCTTTCACACAAACTTCATCATAAACTATACAGCATTCAGTTAACAACACATCACACGGACAAATATTTATCATTGGTGTAATTTGACCCACCCATGAATTTCGGTGATATCTGCAGATGAATATCGCCGTCTCCTTACCGTACTAAACTTTTTGTTTGTCACTCACACGGTCCCCGACGACATGTGTATTTTTTGTTCTGAGCTATCACCGAATTCCATGACCAGGCCGTGAGCTAACTCAAATCTCTAGCACTAAATAGCTGATTCGATTCAGTTTGTTCAAATTTACTCCAAATGTATCGTTTGGATTTTGATTTTGAAGCATCTCATTCCCTTCCAGCAGCTATGTTATGTCCCTTTGTTACAAATCTAATTCTAAATCTAGGTGCTCCTTAAGTTTCACAAATTTTATGCCATCTGCATTTTTGCACAGGCACCATCACTCTACTAAATTACTGATATCAGGGTAGTTGTATCGTCTCTACCGATGCAGGAGCAATTCTAGCGATTCTGTTATTGTAATTTATATAAGACAGTCTATAATTTTTATTATAGATCTACAACTGAGACATAGCTGCTAAAGTGAATTGAATCTGTTAAATTGTATACTTCGGCTTGCAGTTAAAGTGATTCGTAGCCGTTACGTACTTTGGCTATCATCTAAGAGCAGTGCAACTATTTTATCGTGTACTTTTGTAACAGTAAACTCAAAGCTGTGAATATCATTTATAGCAGCTGCAAATGTTAATATTGCGTGCGTACTTTACCTATCAACTGAAAAGTGCGTTTGCCTTATTGAGCACTTTGACTACCAGCTAGAGGTATCAATATATAATTCGAGTAGCAGCCAAAATCTCTAGCGTACTTTGAGAGCTAAATTTATGAGGCTAAAGTATATAGTTTGTATACCGGTTGTCCGCCATCTAGCGGCCTGTCGTCGAAGTCGCGGCGGCGCTGTTGCGGCACGCTGCTGAGCGTGATGCTCTCGCCGGCGCGCATCATCTCCAAGTTGTGCACGTCCTCGGGCCGCGCGTCCTCGCCGATCACCATGTTGAGCGACGTGGAGCCGGTCGAACTCTTCCTGCGCCTGCAATTGTATCATTGGAAATTAAAACGGCACGTAAAGTATTGAGTACTGTGAATACGTGTCTGATTATAAGATCAAGTAAATTTAATTTATTTCAGCCACTATACATAACAGATGAGTTGCGAGCATTGGAACTTTATATAAACCGACTCCCTTTTTTGTATAATAAGACTGGGCAAAAACACGACTCGGTCTGCAATGGTGGCATTGTTTAATGTAATCAAAATTATATTTTTGTTTATATTTATCATAATTACTTATTCTCAAATGATATTATTTTAAGTCCTTACTGGTCAAAAATAGGTCTATTAATTCATACTTGAAGAGCATAAATTCAGTTGCTCGAATCAAGGTACTTTACAAAACGACATCTCATCCGAGGCTCGTGTCGTCAGTGGGACAACAAGCCTGCGATTTATATATTTTTAAAACCATTCCCTCCAGATATCCCTTACACGAAACGTTTCCTTTTATTAGACGGCGATGTGGTGGGAGAGGCGGAGTGCCTCTGCGAATCGACGGACTCTCCTGGCGACTGGAAATCAGCAGATGTACCCTGTGATCTTGTCAGCGATGTCGAATCTGGCATCTCAGTCAGACCCTTAATTTTAAGCAGCTTCGCGGTGTCCAGCACCTAGAAAATGCAACAACTTCATAAAAGACTAGCTGAAACTTTTGCTGGGGTTTACTCGCTCTTTTAATGGTTTCGAGTTGTTACGAAAGGGTAAATAAAACACAGCACATGTTCTTTATTATTATTATAGCCGTCTTGTACGTTCTATACTACATGATTTGTTGGAGTCCGTTAACTCTTAGAGCTACATAGTCTGAGGCGCGGATGTTGAGCAGACATTTGGTTTGAACGGGTGTGTATTTGCTCAAGTCAACAGAATATTTGATTGTGTGATGAACTAATCAGTTCAGCGTGTTATAACGCCCCGTCTAATGACTGCCCCGTCCACCGCAATATAATTCTTTTTGTTAGCAAGTTAGAATTGATAATTCAGTGGATAAATAAGCGGTCCTAAATCCGTACCTCTACTTAGAACAAATATTGGGAATAAACAAGAAACAATCTCCTGTATAATATTTAAGTTAATAATATCAGGTAGTCCAATTCAAAGGAATGAAATAACTAACTTTACGTCTGAATATTTAAGTTATCCCGTACGCACATACTGTTAGAAATATAAAAAAAATACATTTTGAATTTAAATGAAACGTTGTAATTTGTAGACTATTATCATAGTTTTCCCGTATAATAAAAACTGATTACACTGTTTGCTAATGTATCTAAATAAAAAAGACCGGAATAAAAAAAACTTGTCAACCAACCTGTGGCAACTGTTCCTCAGTTACATTGACTTCACCATAGTACATAAAATCTACCATAGTACGCAGGTCGGCGAAGGTAACATCTTTGAGGATCACGATCGGATGGCGCGACGGATTCTCCACGAACAGTGACTGAAAAATGAAAGGAAACGTCAGTTAAACTCTTCTTTAGATAGTGATAGTGTTGATTGGATAAATTATAAACGCCCTTATAAAGGGATAGTGAGATCGTGGATATCTTAGTTGACGTGTTAGAGATTCAGGCATACAAGATAAATATTTTCAAATCTCAATAACTGGTTGCAAGTAAAACAAACGATTGAATCGACCTATCAGTAAATGAAAATTATAAGAGTTTTAACACAAAGTCCAGTACTTTGTGTTATAAGAGTTTTAACACAAAGTACCAATGTATTTTATTCTTATTAAAATATCCTTTATAGATATATCATTCGCACACAACAGTAATCTGTATATGTAATTTAATAAATAAGTTTTTTAGTCAACTTATTTTCGAAAAAGTTTTATATTCCATAATATGGAATATATCAATTTACTGCATCATTTTAAACCAGTTATAACGTTATGCACGTGGTATAAAATAGATTTTTCATTAGGTTTAAATTAAAACGCTGTACACGAGGAATAATACTGTCATGAACTAGCCATAAAATTGTTTTGCACTAACAAAAATATTGTTTAGATCCAGCTTTAACTATTCAATGCACCAATTATAACATTGTTATGAACGAGCTGTAAGATTGTTATGAACCAACTATAACATTGTTATGAACCAACTGTAAGATTGTTACAAAACTTCTGTAACATGGTTATGAACTAAGTGTAAAAGTGTTACGAACCAACTGTAACATTGTTACGAACCGATTGTAACATTGTTATGAACGATCTGTAACATTTATGTGAACCAACTGTAACATTGTTGTGAAATAGCAGTAACACTGTTATGAATTAACTGTCCTTTTGTTACGAAACAACTGTAAGATAGTTATGAACCAACTGGTCCATTGTTGTGAACCAACTGTAACAATGTTAAGAACCAACTGTAGCATTGTTACGAACCACTGTAATATTGTGTGAACCAACTGTCACATTGTTACGAACCAACTGTAACATTTCTACGAACCAGCTGTAACATTGTGTGAACCAACTGTAACATTGTTACCACCTAACTGTAACATTGTTACGAACCAATGTAATATTGTGGAAACCCACTGTAACATTGTTACGAACCACTGTAATATTGTGTGAACCAACTATAACATTGTGTGAACTAACTGTAACATTGTTATGATCCAACTGTAACATTGTTATGATCCAACTGTAACATTATTATGAACAAACTGTAACATTGTTATGAACCAACTGTAGCATTGGTAGAAACCAGCTATAACATTTTATGTACCAGCCGTGAGATTATTGTTAAAAGAACTATAATATTTTAAACCAGCTAAAGCACTGTCAGCCACTAGCTATAACGTTCTTATGCACAGTTATGTCTTTGTGATAATGAGCTGTGACGTCATTATTCCCCAACTATAATATTGCAAGACACCAGTTATGACGTCATTCGGACCGAGCTGTAACAACGTCATTTATCTGTTGCAATACTGTTACACACCTATAACGCGAAGATACATCAGCTTTTATGCAGATATGTACTAGCTAAACACTGAAACATACCAGCTGTAACATTATAGATCAACTATAGCACAGTTACACGTCAGCTAAATCAGCGTTACACAATTTAAAACATCCCTAAAATCCATGTACGCCATTACAAAATATAGCTATGACCTAGTTCCAGGCCGACAAGTCGATCACATCGGTTATAGCGACACGGGTATACCTTTTATGACGACCTCTTCAACCAGGTATGCACCGTCAAATTTCAATTTTATTGAACACGAAATACACCTTCTGACAATAATTATCACAATCCACTATAATTAAGGGTCAATAAATCAAAGTTATACTCTAAAAGTCGAAATAAAACACCATACGTGAATCAATCAATATATTTTCTACAAAATTACAATTTTCGCTTAAGCACTTTTTGAAACAAACGCAGGCCTCGGTAATACAACAATAAAGTATAGGGCTTAAAATGTGCGCCGGCAAAAGCTATACACATACCTGCCCGTATCTACCACCGTCAGACCGCGACAAAGGAGGCCGCGCAATTTATTCACAAAATTATTCGAAAACACTCACCCGAACGTATCCCCCAACTCCACACACGCAGACAATCGGCCACAACAATACACCACGTATAATTGAATATTAGACTGTATTAAAACACTTCTGGGGGACTGCAATAAATTGTGCAAAATTTATGCACGAGCTGTTAGTGAGCGGTATTGCGATTGCCAGCTATTGAGATGAATCTGTTAGCTGGGCCGTTGCACATGCGTACGGCACGCGTCGACCGCGATCGATGGCACGTCTGCGCAGTTGAGATGTACCCGGCCAGAGTTCCTATGTAGAGGACGAATTATCTACGTTGTATAACTCCTCCAGGTACCTATGATGCAGTTGCATAGATATAAGTTTTACCCATACATAAAGATTATGAAGAAATTCATGAAACAAAAAGTATATAACAAAGAAATCTCAGCGCTAAGATAAGAAAGGCAATGTCAGACATACTAATGGGCCAACTGTTGATTGTCAAACAATATAAATTTACAAGTTTGTACAGTGTCCTGGCGATTTCCGAAATATTATTTTCTGTTATATTAACACTGTTACAATCCTGACACAAAATTTTGCTATGAGTCATCGACAATTCGTGTCTCTGTGGCCCATTCCTGCGACACTGCATAATGATGTGGTATACATCCTTAATACTATTGCTGTACAATTCAGAGTCTACGCATTGAAATCTATTGAACGGTAGGAGACAATAGGGTCTACCCCGAAAAACAAAATCCGTAGTTTCGGATGACGAATCGCATGTTTTGTTACTACGAAATGTTACGGATCCGATGACGGATTCGATCTGTTCATCGCAATATTGTAGACATGGAATTTGTAAGAACATATATGGTTCCGTCATCCTTTTTTAAAACCATCTAAGAGGATAAATTTCCACTGCTTTCTAAAAAAAACTACGGGAAATTGATCTTACCACTAAGGTCAGCTACAGAACGGTGACGGATCCGAAGTAATTTAGTAGTAAAGTTAAATCCGAAGTTTGTCGTTTCTTCGTTTCGGACTAACGTTTACACGTTCCTTTTTCGAAGTAGACCCTCTGGAGCGAAGTCGCGGAGGTGTTATGATGGCATGTCTCTCCAAGTTGGCTTTGTCAATCCATGACAATTTAAAGGCGCTAGGCTGTATTGTTGAGTACCATATACCTACATACTTATACTTCGTTCATTAAAATATTCTTTACACATTTGGAAACAACACTTCTTAATTTTATAATGAACTTCCGTATTAAACTTTTATTGCCTCTTTAGCTAGCTAAGTTATCGACAACTTCATTACCTTCAATGCCAACATAGGAAGGCATGCATTGTAAAAAACAAAGACTCAAAATTGCATGTCAATTAACCATCGTCACCATCAGATCTGAATTATCTGAGTATTTACAAACTGAAATATTACAAGGTAAATTGCAACCAACTCTACAAAGATATCCCCTACACACTGTCCACAACATCCCGCGAAAGTGCTTACACAATAACTTCCATAATTGTCGTGGCCCACATTTCAAGAGAGATTGACGTCAGGCGACAGACGTCCCGTGCGTTCTCGGCCGCCGCGCGAAGATGTGCTCACCAATTTGACTATCAAATAAAGTGGACCCCGTCTGTGTTACGAATCGTTTAACATACATTCGCGAGACAAAGGAACCCCAATGAGTTATTTTTTTTTTGAGAAGGTCACCTCATGTTAAACTGGGAACATGTTTCAAAAATCTACGACGTTTCGCCGGCACCTAGAGTTTATGTTTTACGCTGCGACATCGAGGAACAAGTCTAAAATGGATCGAAATATTATTTGAACTAGTGTTCTTACTACCAAGTACAATGCAATTTTATTAACGACAGCACCGTTTAAAAACTTGTGCGTGGAGACAATCAAATATTGCCTAGGTACCTCAACAGCTACCCTCATTAACCCTCGTACACCAGAGACCTTCAACGTTGTAAATGAAATTAACAGGTTGTAACATCACACTCCTTGTTTTTGGCCCAGAGAACTAAAGTCTCCCTACATAGATAAAGGTGAAACTAATAAATCTGTTTGAAGCCCATTTTATGACCATATTATTATAACACAGGGCAAATAATCTGTCCCAGCACCCGCCACATTCTGTACTACGTATAGATGTTTATTATTTATCGAATAAAAAAAAAACATTTTTTTAGCTACTCGGGAAGACAATCCAGGATCTCAACACTATTCTGATCTCAATCCAATGCCACTAGAGGAATAATGTGATGAATCGAGTTACATAGATTTCATATAATTGGCATCAGAATAAGTCTTCAACGTCGCTGCATCGTAGATAGCACTGAGAAGCTACTAGCGAAAAATCGATATGAAGCAGCGGAGTACAGAAATACAGAGCTAAGTATCGTATAGAACGGCCACATTTATTATGCATAATAATCCGTGTTACAAGACTTGGTTTAACTACCATTGGGGTTCGATTTTCAATAAACTTATACAGTGCTTATTTAAGATATTGTATCTACTTACCCCCTTATTCATAGACGTTATTTATCTCAGCTGTGTCTTTGATGTGATAACAAGTCTGTTTTTCAGTGCTGACGGCATGGCAGCCTTCGCAGTGCGTAGACATAGGGCCGTGGTGATTGGCTAATATTGAGATACAACTTGAATTTAGTTGGCTGTCAGACAAACAAAGCTAAACAAAACGCAAGCTGTCAGATAAACAAAGCTGAGAAATAGATTTGTTATCACAGCAATGCTCCGTCTTTAGATAAATAACGTCTATGAATAAGGGGGGTTATTGTGTACATCTTGTTTTTAAGGCCATCGTCCAGTTGCGTTTAGTGAGTCGTAAGAAAAAATATTAAGGTGGTAGCTCAAGGTCCATTTTCATACATTTTGTTTCGGCTTTAATCTGGGTAACTAAACAAGTATTGGCAAGTAAAGAATTTAAATTCACGTCTAGTTAGTGATTAGTTCTCGCAGTTGAAGAAAAATGTAAAAATAATTAATAATCATGGATATTTTGGCCTTTAAAATTTAATATGACGAAATTTTAAAGGCAGAAATATCCATGATTATTAATTATTTTTACATTTTTCTTTCAACTGCGAGAACTAATCACTAACTAGACGTGAATTTAAATTCTTTACTTGCCAATACTTGTTTAGTTACCCAGATTAAAGCCGAAACAAAATGTATGAAAATGGACCTTGAGCTACCATCTTAAGAAGATAAAAATAACTATTACTTGGATGCTGTCCTTGGGAAGCGTGTATAAAAAGTAACCTGTCAAATTACTATCTCAAGAAATGTGGTTCTAAAAATGCAGAAACAATTTTATGACCGATTTGCTCCAAAACCTCTATAGATCATTTTAACAATTACAAACTTACACAAACACCTCTAAGGACAGATTAAAAATAAACTTTCCCGAGTATAAATAAGCCCAGTGCCGACCCAAAAATGAAGTAAGCAGTAAAGATGGTTATGTCATGTGGTCTTATCACAGTAATAGTAATTTATTTATTGGCTATTCTACACGTACCACACTCTACGTCAGTGTCTATGTTTCCGAAGTTTGTCGTATTGCTTTGACTTGCAGCGCAGAGGTATTCTGATGGTAAAAGAACTCGCGCTAAAGTTTCCTAACAAGGGATGTACGCAAGTTAGGCTTCAGACAAGATGGAATTACAGTCGTTAATGCTAATAAGAAATAACGATAAATTTAGCGATAGGATATTGTATTCCTATTCGTAATATTCGATGTATGTTTTTGATAAGATGAAATTTTACACACGCTTAGTGAGGACGACAATGCATGGTTAGCTAAATGACCTCATTCTAAATTCAATATGGCGGACGACCCAATATGGTGGACTAATTATTATTTGTGCATGCCCATGACGTGGGTAAAAAACTGAAGGGTTTACTGAAAAAAATCCAAAAAATGAAATGATTTCAAATAAAATTCAATATGTCGAACTAATTATTTTTTACATTGCTATATAATATGAGTATCTAATTAAAGAATTTGCTGAAAACAAATAATAGGAATAAATAAAAACTTATATTTAAATGCAAGTTTCAATTGAATCAATAGTTGTATTTAACTGTGTATTGATATAAGCTTGTCGCAGTGTTCCTTATGTAGATGCAAAATAATATAATACTTATATAACTTAATCTTGACAAAAGTGAATCTCGCAACAAGCCTTTATCCCTACATAGTATAAAACAAAGATTAAGTCAATTTAAAAACTAGTTTTTTAAAATGTTTTTTTTCTATTATTTTTATATTTTCTATTAACGAAGGCATATTTTTAAGCCCCGTGGTTCAAAGAATTTAATTCTATCAAAGATAATCACAATTAAATTTCAGATTAATTACTATCTGACTTGAAATGCGCAACCACACAGCTCAAATCCTTTATGTTCATAAATGATTTGCTGGTGGTAGGATATAAATTATATATCCGCCTGGATAGCGACTACCGTACACAAGGTATTAAAACCGGCCATAGTTACCCACGTACATAAGTGTGTCACGTTCCAGGATCACCCTCCGTATATCCGGTACCAACATACATAACATACATAACATCACGCATTTATCCCCGAAGGGGTATGCAGAGGTGCAACTAAGGCACCCACTTTTCGCCAAGTATGTTCCGTCCTATGATGTGACAGGGGGCGAGCCTATCGCCATATCGGGCACAAATTCCAGACTCCGGGCTGATACTGAGCAGAAAAACCTAAATATCACTTTGCCCGACCCGGTATTCGAACCCAGGACCTCAGAGCGCTATTGTACCGGACATGCAATACAACTTGTTGGAGATTGTAACCTTCGTCGTGACTTATTATTTTTTATATGTTCTATTTTTAGAACTAATTGTATTTTGTTTGCCATAGTTACTTCTCTTTAGTCCGAAATAAACACTCATGTCAATAACATCTTTTTACTAACTTTATTTAATTACTAAGAACATATACCATATTTACAACACGTTATCAGCACGAACGCTTAGTTCTTATTTTTTTTTCACGTTATTTAGTAAAATAAAGTTGAATATATTCTTTGTGTGACTAGGAAATAGTAATAGTCTGAAAATGTCACATGAATCTGGAGATGTTTTGAGTATGAAAAATTCCCCTGCGTCGATCACATCTTTTCCATTTCCTTGTTTGAGGATAAAAGATGGATATCCGACTTGGAAGTTCAAGATGCGAAATTACCTTATCCATGAGGATTTATGGGAAACAATTAGTGGATACCGAGATGGAGACACAACCCCTGCCTCTACAAAGGTACGCAAAGACGCAAAGGCATTAGCAAAGATATGCTTATCAGTAGAAGGTGCAGCGATAACCCATATAAGATGTGCGAAAACTGCATCTGAGGCATGGACTTGTTTGCAAAAAGCCTTTGAAGATAAGGGAATAGGACGAAGATTATTTTTGGAGCGTAGACTGTACAGGTTGAGTCTATCAGAGTTCAAAAATATTGAACTATATATTAACGCAGTTATGTCAACCGCACAGGATCTTGCGGATATTGATGTAGTCATAGAGGACAAGTCTATTGCTGCAATACTTTTGGGAGGTCTAACTCCAAGGTATGAACCTCTCATTATGGCTTTAGAAAATTGCAATGTAGACGTGACTACAGAGTTGGTGAAAACAAAACTGCTTAATGAAATGTCCAAAGATGTGGCTACGTCATTAGACTCTGTTTTTCATGCGAAGAAGAAGCCTAAGTCAATGAAGAAGAATATAGTTTGTTATGAGTGCAAGACACCTGGACATAAGAGACCAGACTGTCCACAGAGAAACAAGAAGGAGAAAGGCAATGCGGTAAATACCAATGATACGATATTTACAACTCTTAATACTTCTGGAAACCCAAGAGAGGACATATTTTATGTAGATTCAGGTTGTACTAGACACATGACTTCTAGACGGGACTGGTTTCAGAATATCTCGATACAGAATCAAGGTTCTGTTACTGTCGCAAATGGAGAACAGATTAAGTGCTGCGGAATTGGAAATATTTCAATAAACACGCCCGAGAACGTGGTCAACAATATTAGTGATGTTGCTTATATACCAGATTTGAAAGCTAGTTTGTTATCTGTATATAAAATTGTTGAAAAGGGTTTTATTTGTGTTTTTGATAAAAATGGATGTAACTTTTATAAATCTGATACTTTTAATTTTACAGGTGAATCTGTTGCTCATGCGTCGCCCTGTGGTGGACTGTACGTTTTAGATGGTACTGTAAATGTTTCCGAGAATGTGGCGGATAATTTTTGACACAAGATGTGCACTCTGGTTGTCAGGATAGTTATCAAATTTGGCATAAGAGGTTAGGACATTTGTGTCGTATAGGCATGAACCAACTGAAAAATCACAAGGTAGGTATAAAGTATACAGGAGTAGATAAAACTAGTTGTATCGCGTGCGTAGAAGGTAAACAAGCAAGAAAACCTTTCAAAAGGTTAGCGTTTAATAGGGCTACTTCCCCCTTGGAACTGATCCATATGGATTTGATGGGACCGGTGTCTACAACTTCTTTTCAAGGAAATAGATATATGTTGACAATAGTAGACGATTATACGCGAAAAGTGTTTGCTTATTTTATTTCTTCTAAAACAGAAGTCAAAGATATATTTTGTGTGTTTCAATGTTTTGTTGAAAAGCAGTTAGATAAAACAATTAAAGCAATTAGGACTGATGGAGGTAAGGAGTTCGTGAATAAAGAGTTTGTTGATTATCTTGCTTCAAAAGGTATTGAACATCAAACAACGACGCCTTATAGTCCTCAGCAAGTTGGAGTAGCGGAACGCACCCATCGTTCGGTTACTGAAAAGGCAAGAACGTTGCTAGCTGAAAGTTCACTACCGAAAGCATTCTGGGAAGATGCATTCCAAGTTGCCATTTACCTTAAGAATAGGTCTCCTCATCGAGCCTTAGGTGGACAAATTCCTTATGACAAATGGTATGGACGAAAAGGTGATCTTAGCCATCTAAAAGTATTTGGTTGTAGAGCTCTAGTCCATATACCTTCTTGTCACAGGAAGAAATTAGATGTCAAGGCACAGGAAGCAATTTTCGTCGGTTATTCTGAAAATCCAGGCACTTATATTTTTAGGGATCCTGCTAACCCACGAAAAGTTATTATATCCAGAGATGCAACCTTTTTGAAAATTGCTTTACAGCGCTAAAGCAGAAGCAATCTGTCGCACAGTCAGAATCTATATTGTTATTTGATGAGCAAAAGAGATTGAGTCTGAGTTTGATCATGACTGTCAATTCTATGACTGTGATGAGAATATCAGCCCGGCGGCTGAAGCAACTTTACCAGTAAATCTAGAAAGTGCAAAAGAGTCAGTGACTCTGGAAGAGCGAGAGTCTCTCAGTGACTTAAAGCTGTCTAGTGTGGAAGAAGTGACAGCGAATTTGGAACAGGAATCGCACCCTGAGCGCAGATACCCTTCCAGAGACAGAAAAACAACAAATTTTTATAAAGCTTACAATACGTCAATGGTAGATTCTAATGAACCTACGACATATTACGAAGCTACTCATGCCGATGATGCTGATAAGTGGCACCATAATATGGCTGGTGAGTATAGTTCTTTAATGAAACTCCATACATGGAATTTAGTAAATAAGCCTAAAAAAAAAAGGTTATGCCATGTAAATGGATTTACAAAATTAAACTACCAAACTCTATGGTAAAGAACTTATGATAATGGGAATTTTGTTGATGACATAATAGTCTTCTTTAAATCTAATTTGACATTTGACACTGTCAAGAATTTGAATTTTTGAGAAGATTTGTCGAGATATTTTTCATTAAAAGATCTCTGAATTATATTCTTTCTATATTAGAAAAGTTTAATATGAAGGAGTGTAAGACCGTGGATACTCCATTAGTTTAAAATAATATGGCAAGAAGAACGGATGGTCAAGTCATAAGAATGAAGAACCATTTAAAGGATTTTTAGTGACGCAGACTGGGCAAACTGTCCAATCGACAGAAGGTCATACACCGGTTATGTTTACAAGTTAAGTGGAGGTCCAGTATCATGGGAATCCAAGAAGCAACCTACTGTTGCGTTAAGTTCGGCCGAGTCAGAATATATGGCATTAGCGTCTGCCACGAAGGAAGCGTGTTACTTACGTCGGTTTATATACGAGATAACAGGTATACTTTGTTCAGTTAACTTAGCTTCTGACAGCCAAAGTGCCATTAATCTTGTTCGAAATCCTGTACACCACAGCAGGACGAAGCATATAGATACTAGGTTTCACTTTATTAGGGAAAAGGTATCTAATAATATTGTTAAGTTAGAATATATAAAAAGTAACGATATGCCTGCTGATGTACTAACGAAGGCCCTCGGACCTCTAGCACACAAACGATGTGTAGTTAACTTAGGTTTAGAAACTTAATTATTTTATTTGTTTTGTTTCTGTCACAACTGCGATTAAGGGCGGCTGTTGGAGATTGTAACCTTCGTCGTGACTTATTATTTTTTATATGTTCTATTTTTAGAACTAATTGTATTTTGTTTGCCATAGTTACTTCTCTTTAGTCCGAAATAAACACTCATGTCAATAACATCTTTTTACTAACTTTATTTAATTACTAAGAACATATACCATATTTACAACACAACTACGCCACCGAGGCGGTACCAACAGGCCGGCATAAATGTGTCGACTGTCGAGGGGTAATCATCTCTCGTCAATTGACGTTCTATTGAACGCCACTCCACTAACAATAAGGTGCAATGAGATCACTTTGCAATGCCGGCATAAAAAAAATAGGGAGAAACGCCATTGGCATGACCACAGTATCGCATCGTCAAGTAATCGCTGGCTGACTTCCACCCATAATGCTATTACCGTAACGGCGCGACTTTTGACAAAGCTTATTTCCATTCCATATTGTGATATAATATTCGCCATACGCATCTACGTTATATACGACAAGCAATAAGTCTTTTCCGAAAAGATAATCTCGTACTTGGGAACAAATCGACAGCAACTTGGATATGGATAGAGTTCTTTTTTAATTAATAATTTTATAAGTAAAAGTTAATGTTATGAAAAGCACCTTCCATCACGAATTAGAAAATAATTAATACCTTGCATGATCGTAATGTGTTGAATTTTAAATATTTTGATGAGTTAGAATAGTGAGTTATAGGATTATCTTGCTACCTTTGTGACGTACCCCGTGTTATTTGTATATTGGCCATTACAGAAGATTATAAATGCGTATAACTTGGTCTATTTTTGACTAAATTCATAAAATTCTTTTCGATATAGATTTTAGGCAACGTTAGTTTTTATGCCTTATTTTTAAAAATAAATTATAGATCGTATTTTCTTTCTATAATATATTATGAAAATAATATTTGAAGTTTTTTTTCTTTTAACCTATGCAATAGTCTTAAAGTCAACCGCATTTTATATGTAATACAAGTTTCAAATTATTAACAACAGATGGCGCTATATTTAATTCATAACAATTCGTAGACGTCCTACCGTTGAATACGACTCCGCTTGTAACTAACGTAACACTATAATAATTAAATCGTGGACGTAAGTACCGAGTTACAAGAAACAAAGCGATAGTCCATAGCAACTTCTATGGTTACTGCGAAAATCGTTGATCGATAACAATAAATTTCTCATGCACCATGTTGCTTTTTACCCTTATTCCATACGATATTAAATATTTATACCTCCTCGGTGGCAAGCAAGCGAATTTCACATTTACTATGCATCAGAGGCGACACAGGCCTTGGGGCATCCCCTCTCCTTCAACCTCCTTCCCTCCCCCCGTATCGAACGCAATAGCCTCGTCTAAAACCTAATTTTCTTAGGCAAACTGAAATTCTTCATAAACACCAAAATTCAAACTATGATGAATTAGCTTGAACATAATTTGAGTGCAATGATAATTAAATTATACATACTGAAATGATAAGTAAAGATACTGATAAATCTTTGGATAACAACTGCTGATCTTCGAATGGCCATATGGTCATAACAGAGAGTCTACTTCGAAAAACAAAATCCGTAGTTTCGGAGGACGAATCGCATGTTTTGTTACTACGAAATGTTACGGATCCGATGACGGATTCGATCTGTTCATCGCAATATTGTAGACATGGAATTTGTAAGAACATATATGGTTCCGTCATCCTTTTTTAAAACCATCTAAGAGGATAAAGTTCTACTACTTTCTCCGAAAACAAAAATACGGGCAATTGATCCTACCAGTAAGTTAAGCTACATAACGGCATAACGGTGACGGATCCGAAGTAATTTGATAGTAGAGTTAAAACCAAAGTTCGTCTTTTCTTCGTTTCTTATCTGACAGATTTTTTTGGTACAACCAAATAACATTTATCCTCAAAATTATTTATTTTTCAATAGTTTGTTAAGAGCACGATAGCTCAGAGTGAAACATCTTTTTTGAAGTAAATAATAAATAAATGTGTCTTGTCAAGAGGAGATTATATAGTGCCTTTTACGAGCATCACTAGAAAGAGGCAGCGGGATAATCTCCACACTGAGCCAAATATTTGTATGCTTATTATTTGTTCCAGAAACCTTTGTGGGACTGAAGTTCCTCGTAGCACCAGACATCCACGGCACACGACTTATAACATGGACTTAGGACTATGTTACTATGGTTATTGGTTCTTGTTGTTTTATAAAAGAAACAATTTCCCTGAAAATTGCACATCCTCTAAAAACAAAAAAGGCTGAGATTCCTGAATAAAATATAGCAAATTCAAATGAAAACCTAAGCAATTATGACTGTGTTTCTAAATGTTACCAGTAATCTGTTTAGTCCGATATTCTATTACATTGCCTAGACAGCATATCCCAGAATCATTCAAGTGATGGATAAAAAATATTTATTTTCTACTTTGCTAAGGCATTTTATATAATACCAAATATGCAATAAATAAATGTGTGAGAAGCAATTTTATGCTTAAATATTTATTTATACTGTTCTAGCCTAACCGAGCTTGTGGATTTCTCTAACAAGAGTCAGCCAATTACATTGTGAAACTATTATAATTATAATTAATTGTTTGCCATTTTAAAGATAAGTACAAACTTACATAAAATTAATAAATTCAGGTCAAAATCTAGTTACTTTACACATTGCTGGTGAACTAACAGGTATTGTATTCAGTCTCTGTGTATTGTATGCATTGTCTGGGTAAAGAATGTAATGGACAATAATATTCGTTATATTTTGGTACACAAGTTAGACACACCAGGCATTTTATACATTGCTTAGCTATTGTGTAGAATGTCTAAACTATACACATTGCTGGTGATATATACAGAAAAACCCTATACTTTTTGACTGTGTGTTATAACTAGTTTTTAAAGGATGTGCGACAGTCTAAATGTTTTAAGAATACTCACCTGAAAATATGTGCTGCAAGCTGACAGGACAACTTTGTGGGCTTGAAGATGCTTTCCTTCCGCAGCGAGGGTCACGTCTACCAGGGTCTGGGTGTTTAGCAGAGTCGTGAACATCGATATAAAGTTCGGCTGGTGATTGTTCCAGCGCAAACTGTACTGCTGCGACATTTTCAAAGTGTGTATGCTGTGGGATACAGAACTTTATTAGTCTTAAATGAAAGCTTGTTTTAGATACTGTTATAGTGTTTGTGCACTGGCAAGAACATTTAATAATCGTGCAAACATTTCATATGAACATTACAGAGTCGAAGGGTTTCAGTCCCACCACTGATCCCGCAAGCTAAGACCGGCAGTGAGATATTGTATAAAACAGACCTATGCAGCCCAGCAGGTCTCCAAGAACACTGAGCCTTTAACCCTCCCCGAAATTACTCTATTAGAGACGAGGAATATAAATTGTGCTTCGATTTGCGAGTTGTCAGTCATTGTTCATATAAAATGACGCACGGAGCCACCGGCGGATCTAGCGCCGTCGTGTGTAGCGTTTATTACTAATAGCACATTCGTCGTACCTGCGCGTGAACATGATTTGGACTGAACATGCGATGCATTTTGACTCATTTCAATAGATTTTTATACAAAACAATGCATAATGCATTAAAATCCCACTACCCCGAGAGGCTGGCGTATTTAATAATGTTCCTTTTATGACGCAGAAAGCAATCATGTAAAGTCAGAGGCACAACCAAAAACAGTTTTGAGTTACACCAAACTTTCCTGTGACTAGTTTTAAAAAACAAACTTACACTTATTTTTTCTAACTATACTTTGTATATCGTATAAATAATTATTAAAATAAATTTATAATAGAATGTCTGGGCAAAAGTAAAAAAAAATACATATAATATTATATATTTGCAAATTATGACTTTTTATGAAAACTTACAATTTATAAATATTTGATTAGCCTAACTCAATCGAAATTTAAATACAAACATAACATCGCGTTTGGTCTTAAAAAAATATTAATCCTGTTAGAACAAATGATTCTCAGACTAGTTTGTGCTTATATACTTCTCATAAATTAATTTGATTTATTTCACAGGTCAAAATTAATTAGCAGATTGCATTACTCAACAATTGCATTATTGCCTCCATCAGCAATAAGGTTTGGTGAGCATTTTTGTCATGGCAATGTGACTCTACTGTACTTATAGTAAGTGAAGTAGCATCCCAATAAAATATTGATTGATTATGAAATGACCATTATCGCCCCATGTAAATGGACATACACGTAAATATTACAACCAAGATATTATGGTGTGCTATGAATACATTGTATTACAGTATTATTTATGAGTTGTAATGCATAATGTAGTAAAACTCACCCGTACGTTTAAACTGAATACAGCCGCCTAGACCAACCGCTTACTGAAACAACATAAGAGTTTTTATGTAGAGTTTTCATTCTTAGTCAATTATTATCATATTTCGCTATAAGCAGCCTTTATCAAACACCGCTTTGGCTGTTAAGAATTAACAACAGGAGACTAACTTTTACATACTTTATAAATTTAAAATAATTTTGGTGGTCACAAAAATGATGCATTCGCTTAGCTAAAACTACTTGTCACTGTAATTTTGACATTACATTGTTTCCTATAATGTTTATGGGAAAATTAATAATCTATGAACCTGATGACCTGTGACATCACATATGCAACAGGTATTTTAATACTTAAAAAGTGACAGCATACAAATAGACAAAGGTAATTGAGAATGAGATATGGCAAGCAAACCAACAGGGTCCACACAACATATTTAAGAACTCAAAAGCCTACAATTGTGGAATGGTTTGAAAGTATTAACATATTTAAAAAAAATCAATTAATTAGTTTATGGGTAATATCTGTATCATATCTGTATCAATTTGATTACTTATAGTTCAATTGATGAACATTTAAAAATATATACCAAGTTTCTCAAAACATTCCTGTGTAACTGAAGGTATTATAACAAAAAAAGCAAGCAGGTGCGATAGGCAATAATTTTTAATTCGCTTAGTAATAAGTTATAGTAAACCTTTAGGGCTAGAATCTCCTAACAAAGTAGGAATACATTTTTTTGCATGCAAAGCTCAAGTAAAATATACAGCACAAATACAAACTGGAGATTGAATTAAGTGATACTAAATTTTATTTCATGGCATATTTGTTTTTTAGCCAGCATAATGACCAGTTATATAATTCATAACTTAATAAATAGTTGATTCAGTGGTCAAATATTAAGTTGCTTATTTGGCATAGAAAGTTACATACAAATAATCTTAATATAAAAGATATATATTTTATGGGGAAATAGTATTGAGAATAATATCAAATGATAAAAGATTTTCATATTAAGTTACTTAATAATAAAAAATATAAGTATTTATAAGTTGTATAAAATAATATAAAGTAATCCTGCTGGTTCTTAAACTGTAAGTAAAGAAAGTCTAACCAAATGAACCAACCAATACACAGGAATCGAACCTGTGATTCATATCCATAAGATAAAAGTATACTGCAAATCAATAGGAAATAAAGCTCAGTACCATCACCATTTAGTATTCATCACATTGTAACATTTCTATTAATGAGGTAGGCAGAGACTAATACAACCACAGTTCGTAAGCAATAGTTCCATCTCATAACAATGGAAAGCTTGGTACAGAATTGTACAAACACAATCTAAGAAACCATGTTCACAAATAAAAAAATATATATATTAATTGGGTAACCTATCTCAGGGCTTTAAAATGATACCAACAATATAACAATACTTGACTTGACATTTATTTGGTACATTCGCTTTTGCATTCAGCTCTTTTATACATGTAAGATGGCTTGCGGTAACATCAACATGGTAGGACAAATTTGCATTTAGAAAATAATATTTCAGTTCATACTTGTTAATGTATACTGATCTAAATTGCAATGTTTATTTGATATTATTATTGGTAATTTACTAATTTGGTAAATTTTTTATTAACTTAGGGTTGATTCTCTAGACAGAATCTATTATTGTAGGTTTTATCCCTAAAATTTATTTAAAACAAGTGGATTTGTTAAGAGTTATGGTATTTTACTCAATTTATCTTAAAATAAAGTCTTTTTTTTTTTTAAAAAAAAATTTTCTTGGGCATAATTATGATATTTTGACTGTCTCAAAGGATAAAATTACAGAATTACTCTCAGATAGATTTTAACCCTACAATAATAATAAAAACAGCATTGTTTAGACATTGCTCTTTTTTACATTATTAGCTCTCACAAACAGGCGAAGACAGTACCATATTATAATGTCATTTTTAATATATTTTTGAAAATATGATTAATGCCAAGTTCATAATATGTATTTTGTGTTAAAATTATAACATATAAGCAATACAAATAAACAAGTGTGGATATATGTACTTATTTTTATATGAGTTAATGTTAAAAACAAAACAACTGTACTGTTTGGAAGAAATTTGATGATTTCTTAGTACTTTTTAGGGCTTAAAAGTAGTGAATTGAATTTTTCTAAGAATTATGTCTGAATTACCCATCTAAAAAGTTATAATATGTAAATGTAATTTTTTCTATGTTTCTTTTTTCAGTCTGAACTCCTTGTTGACTCCGTGGCAGATAATATAGTGGCATTTGCAATTTATTAATTTATATATAAAAATGAAAAATAAAATCGTGCAAAGCCCTAAAGAAAAAAAAAAAAAAATTGTGTTTTTAAAAATACCGAATAAGTGAAATTATTAAGATATGACTATGAGTTACTAATAATAAATTATCTTATATTACAAACATAAAATCAAAATATCAAACTTATTCAAATTAAAGTTTTGTGTTTCAAATATAATAGGTATTGTTTATGCACAAAAAATATAACCAAAAATATATACAATGTTATTTTGTGCTAAAATATTCATCTGACTTGTTAATATTGACTATTTTAGTTGAAACTGATCATCAGCCACTTGAACACAACTTCCTATGGACTTGGAAAAGTTCTGACCAGCCCTCCCCAGACCATTGTGGGCAGGGGGCCCTCTACCTCCCCCACGGACACCCCCTTTATCCCCCGCCCCGGTGCACAATAAACGGTGTACCTTTGACATCCATCTTGTACGCTATTTGATGTTATTGATTAACCCCGCACCCCGCGACACCCCGCCAAACTGCACGATCGCGAATTACTCGCGTCCGTGTAAACATCGCGAAAACTATATCTAAACCTGTAATCGTGCTACGTGCGTTGATAATATTATAAAAGGGTACAGTACTATAGGACAGCCATTACGGGCGCGGACTCGCTCGCACCGTCCCTCCGGCGCCGCTTCAAACAATGCAACCCAATGCAATTTACTTGCACAACACGCGCGGCGCTCGGTACGCAATTAACCACAAATTCTAATTCACTAATTAGTTCATTGAGCTCGATAAACCTCGCATCGCGATCACAACACTTGAATTTATATCACCTGCACAAATAAAGAAATATACGCAGGGACGGCGGATGGAACCACCCCGCTGCCGAGATGACATCAATCAATAACAATAGACTTGTGCGCGATGCGCTACGACACCGTTATAACACTGAAAATACTCACCCATACTGCGATTACTTATTTTGTGACACCTCTCTTACAATAATTTTCGATGAAGATTCATGTAAATACTTAAAATAAAACATTCGACCCACGCTAACTATTATGCACCGAGACCCACGCCGACCTGGGTTGCCAGCGGAAATAATACTCGCGGCTCGCGCAATCGTGAATCGTGCATCCAACACGACTAAGAATGCCTGGATTTTGTGTTCGAGTTCAATGGTAATGCTAACTGCCTAAAATAACATTAATTAATTATTTTTTAAAACTAGCTGGGATATTGTAATATAAAAGATCTTTATATTTACATCATGAAAATATTTTTAGCTTTTACCCCAGTGCTAAGTATTATTTTACTAAACATTTTAAAAATGAGAGTAGTAATCAATTTTATTGCCCCGAGCCTTGCGACTATGAATATTGAATATATATTTGTATGTATGTGTGTTCTTGGATGTATAGCTGAGCATGTTGTAAAATATATAAACTTATATTGCATATTTTATTGAATCTTATATTATCTACCTACACCATAGATTGCCCTTCTTATTTCCTTCTTATGGTTGTCTGTACACAATAGTTGTTAGGTAGAAATATGTTTGTGTGGTTCGCGTGTAAATATTATTATTTATTTATCAGCATAGAACAAAATACATAAATATGTCTTAAGTACAATTTTAATAATAAGTATGTAAATTAATATTTCACAGTTTCAATTACATTTTATTTCATTGATACTTAATGTAGATATTACCTATTCATGTGATTATCATTTATTTGGGACCGTAGATTGGAGTGTGATTTTTGTATTTTGTCCTCAGAACAATAACAGAAATAGCGAAAGAGGCACTATTATTCAGAATGTGTGTCTTCCATCATACAAGCTATAACCATGGATAAAAGTTAGTTTATACTTAAAATAAAATGCAGCACTTAACGGTTTGAATGATAGTCGGCACCAAAACAAACCATCACATCTATTTTAGTTTATTGTGTTATAGGTAGTAGGTGAATATTATTGTTTCACTATGATAATTATATTGGATTCTGTAACTGCGTTTTAGTCAAAATAAGTCAAATATAATAATCAATATCCAAATCATTTATAAAGGATCGTAATGCTAATAACATTACTTTGTTGTGCCTATAGTGTATTTTCAAGTCATGGTAAATCTCAGAATGGTAAATGGTATCATTAAAACATTAGTGTTGCCAGGATTCATAATTTTGCTAGTATTCCATTCTACGCATTTTTGTGCGTAAAGATTTAATAATACGTGCGTCAGACTTCTTTGTACTACGACGCGTTAAACAAGATGCAAACAAAGTGATTTTTTATGCGTACGGAACGTTATAAGAAACGTCAGTGACGTCATTGGTCTGTCTTTTCCTTGTAAATAAAAACGTGAATTTGAAAATTTATCGCGGAGAGAGCGAACGCTGAGAGATCTCCAGGGAATTAAATTAAAAACAGGTAGGTAATTTAGTTCTATTACTTTTGAAACCGTTGTTAAGCCATTGCGCCAGAAAATGTAAACATTCGTAAGATATAGAGCATCTTTTATGTAATTGTGCTCACGATAAGATTTTCAATTTAACACCGCAGTTGCGGTTTGCGTATTTTTAGTGCGCCTTACCTGTCTGCTGTCCCCGTTCGGTGGTCCTTTGCGGGGATTGTTTTTTATTTTTTTGGATGACCTTCGCGGCAAAGGAAGGTCATTGTAGTGAGGTCGTTTATATAATAAAATAATGCGATGGATGCGCGTTAGACTGGGTCCGGGTGTCGGTGGTAGAAACGGCGCGTATGGTCGGCGGCCGAGGGGGAGCCGCGACCGCTGCGTGCATCCTCGGAGATGTTTACGGCGACGTTGAAAACACGATGTTTTATGCGTTATCACACTATGCTGCTCGTGAACTATTTATAGATGTATAGAAATTGAAACTGGACTTTAGTACGAATGCGGGCGCATGTTGGACACGCGTGATTTTTCAGTTCAAAACATTGGAACAGTTGGTGGGTAGCTGTTTTTTAGGGCACTCTTTGTTCTTTGTGTTGGAGGTAGGTGTCTTTGTTTATTTGTGTGTTCTCGTGTTTTGTGTCGCCCTCATTCGCGTGTCGTGTTGATCAGAGGATATAAATTGTGTTGTGGTTTTTGCAGAATTTATTAAGTACATATATAATTTTATTATTTTTAATTTAATTGTAAAAAATTAGGTAAAATATTCAGTGAGAATAAAATAATAGTTTTGCAATATAATATTACTTATATTAAAATATAAATTTATTAACAATTAATAAATTTTGTAATAAATATAATATGAATGATGACAAAAAAATATTTAAATAATGAATCAGTTGTGTAGCCAGTATTATGTTTTATTATTTGATTCAATTTAAGTATAATTTTCCTACTAAGATAAATTGAGTTGATTATATTTGCAAGGGTAAAACAACTTTATGTAAATGACTGGAAACATTAAAGTTGTGCCAGCTGTGTATTATAATGTTTGACCTAGATACAACAAACTTAGAAGTACATTAGGTATTAAAATATTGTGGACAAAATGTCGTGTTATTATATCAATATTTTTTTACTTTTTTGTAAAAGAAGGTGGATATAACAATGATTATAGTATTTATTGTTTCTAATTAAAATCATAAAAATATTTATCTAAGAACTAAATGAATTTGTATAAATATTTACAGCTTGTTAAATATTTTTATTTTTATTTTTTATTTGAATTGGAAAGGATTATTTTTTTTACATTGGTAACTAGAGGTAAGTAACAACATAAAAGTATAAGTAATGTGCAGTATAGATAATGTTTTTTTTATCTCAGATTATAAATTATAAACATATTGTATTAATTACTTGATGATATGTAAATAACTACAAGATTTCATAATACCATTTGCAAGGCTGTATAATTGTAATTAAATGATTTGTTTGCATTCTCATAATGAATCACCAGTGCTTCCAAATAATGGCAAAGTTGATTTTGTAAACAATATAAAATTTAATTTCTCTTTAAAAAATTTCGTTTGTAAAATATGCGAAATATTTCGTAAACAATTTTAAGCTTTATAACAAGAAATATATTTAGATGTCGCGAAATAACAGCCAAGAGTTGTACTATAATTGTTGAGGTCATTGAACTCGAAACATCGATAACAACTTGACTACATAAAATTATTAATGCACAAGCCCATTAAAATACAATGACTGGATATTCTGAAGGTTGTCTTGATGTCATAGCGTTAGGTTCTAGGTGAATATTGCGTGTTAGAGGCTTTCGATTCTCGGTCTAACTGCACGTGACGTCATTAATATTCTCGCAAATTGGTATGTCCAATACCAATTTGTTTTAATTTTTACAATCTATGTTTATCTTCAAGTGTTTAAGTTGTACTATTCCAACGTAACTTTCGCTGCCAATATTCCGTCTCGGCCCCGGTCAATTCTATTACGGTGTTCTGATGTCAATAAGTCGCCACAATATGCGCACAATCATACAATACAAGTCTTGTAGACATTAAGTTACCATAAAAAACATTGTCGGCTGCTGGAACATAAGTCCGGTAATTTGCATAAATAACAATGAAATTATTACATACAGTTGCTGATACGCTCGATTATTTTTTTACGCGCATGGCAGACTGATCCCACAGCACCTTATATAGTAAATGTAGTGGGCTCCAATAGAATGTTGAGTGACGAGAGATGATTACCCCTCGGCACTCGAAACAATTATGCCGGCATGTTGAAACCGAATACACAGGCTGATCCCGGAACGCGACACATTTTGGGGACCACCATGGCGGGTTTTAACACCTTTTAGACGGTTGTCACTATCCGGGTGGATGTAAAATGTATCCTACCAACAGCAAAGGAGCTAGTCTCTTGCGGCCATTTTAAACCTTAGGCCAATAGAAGGGAGCGGTGTCGAGGCTGCCTGTCCACCGGAGCGCATCGAGCAATCGCACAAAATGTTCATCAGAACTAAGATACCTAATTCATAAAATATCTATTTGTGGAAAACTTTGTGGGTTTATTAGTCTTTGACTGACTTTTACACTTCACTTCAGTGTAAGTATTCTACAGTTGATGACGATGATGAACAAATTATCTAACAATACTAATTTGGGTAAAGCAAAACCAGAAATACATACATAAATTTTGAGATAGGTCATTTCGTTCTAAAGGTGTGTTTGCTTCGCCACTTTTCGGTTGTAGTTCGTTGGTCACGAATGCTTCATGTGATTTGATATTCATTTTCCTAACTCATTTATTATAATTGGCTTCTCGGAACGGTTAAATTGGAGCGATTGGCTAATTGTTTATAAACATGTTTTGTTATTGGCACAGGAAGCTTGATGCGTGCGTTTACACGGTTCGGTAATATTTAGAAAATACAAAAACATTAAACAGTATTATTAGTTATAGACTAGACATCAGAACCAAATTTGTGCTCCAAAAGTTATTACCAATTGGATATAAGTCGCTGTCGTATTTGAAATGTCCGTGTGTCAAGATGTCACAGCGTCCTCTGATAAAATATGAATTAATTTTGAATATTACTCTTCTGAACGTTCGTAATTACCTTGACTATTATACGAAGATTCTTTTGTTTTTAAACAATAAATAAGAGAACAAGCCGGTTCATAGGACACAGGCTAGTGTATTTAGCGTTGCGCTGTTCTTACTCTGGAATATCAGAATTTAATATTACACTGATTCAGTGATTATATTGGCCGTCAAACTGGAACCCAATAATGTTAGCAAGCTAGCAGCAGAAATAGTTGTAAATGGACTACAAACTATTTCTATCAATATTTACAAATAAACGGGACGCATATATAAAAAAAATCTGATAGTAATGTGTCACAGTAATAACCTAAATTGTTCGCAATCGTAAATCGCTTGTCAGTGGGCGAAGCTCACGGCGCGGCGCCGGCTGGCCATTTGTGATCATCGACGGAAATAAATCGCTCGTCGGGTATGGTGCTGTGTAAAAAAAACATCTGTGTTCAAACAATTCGCGCGAGACGTATTGTCTTCGTCATTTGGCCGGGTGTCCACGATGGTTGCTATAAGAAGGTAGAGGCTTGATTAATTGGGGACGTGTATGGAATGCGCTGGCCCGTTTTTGGAAGACCTAATAAGTATGCAAATGTGGGATAGGACATCGTTGGGGTTTGGCTCAGGGGCGTAAAATATTAAGTAATCTTTGTGCGAGCAGATTTGTTGATAGTTTTATCATCAGCATGGGTAAGCTGTTTCAGCCAGGGAGATGCCATCGATTAAACATTATGCTGCCCTTGACAGTGTAGTAGGTTTGCCGTTTGGTTTTTTTTACCATCACTCGATGGACGACATCCCTTTTTATGGTGTCAGCAGTCAAAGGCATTTTAGCAGGAAACCTGTTGATATAATCTTATGACTTGCACTGATTTGACACTTGACTTGTTGTCGCAGCCTTACAATGCCTCAAAGCAAATATTGACATTAACATTTTTGTCGGTACAATCGCACTGTCGTTTTCACGAAATTGTGTTTTTTGCAAAATATAATGAAGCGCACGATTGATATAATGTACGTTGCGTTCCGTGCAAATATTAATTTAAGTCACCGACATTCTCAAGTGAACTGGTGATAATTGATTGGTACTTGTGCGTGCGTCTCTTGTTCATATCATTCAGACCGCCATTAGCTCTGCCGTTCGACGGAAGTTTCGTGCGCATGCGCATCCCGCGGCCATAAGGAAGAGAGTGGTGAAGTGAGGCTGGATGTAAGTCTGATAAAAAAAGTAAATAGATTTCTGTAACGCTTCAAACGTAACGAAGAGATTTCCATTTGGGAAAGCTGGGATTAAGTTCCGAATGATAACATTATATTTTCAAAAATCTATGATTGTGTTTGTGTTCGCAAGCTTTTAAAACAATCCCAAAACTATTTTCCTAGTTTGATAATCAAGGAGAAATACTATAATTGGTTTAAATCTTTACATTATTTCAAAAAGGCGAAATGTGTTAAGCAAACTTTTGTTCCCATGTTTTATTCGTGTATAAAGAATTATGTAGTATTTACATATAAATATACGTTCCACAGGTCGGCCTCCGTTTAATATTACCTAACATTTAATGTTTGAAGAGCATGTGATAACACTGATAAGTGACAACGCTATAATTAACTTATCAGATCACTGCTACTGTTTACAGCGCTTGTTATAACTATGTTATTGTCTCTAAATGAATACAAATAGTGATTCTTTGATGTATTCATCATTATGATTAAATTTAATGATGATGGAACAACTAACATATTAATAACACGTAAAATTTTAGTAGACTTATACAGTCTCACTTATAAAAAATTCGCAAAGCTATGCTTAGTTAAAACACAAATTTACTCGATCAGCTGTTAGTCAAATCCGCCATCTTGCCTCTTAATTAGGTTTAAACCGGTGATGTTTTTGACAGCTATTTAAGTTAGTCTTTAACTACCTCTTAACGTTAAAGAAAGTTTATAAGTAAGACTGAATATGTAAACAAATCTATCACTCAAGACGCAATCTTTGATACAAACCTTGTATCTCATACATTAAATTCCTGCTTTATGCATTTCTATTTAATTTGATTTACTTTAAATCGTATGTGTATTTCGAAATGTAAACATACCCAAGTAAATCATTAATGTAAAATAAACGTTGTACATATTTTATGTAATTAAACAAATTGACGTCTACTTTACTTTCCACAAACGCTTTGCGATGTTTCGTAGTTAATTCTAGAATCTCAAGGCATAGCGCTGCACTTAATATTTTTTCTTCTTTACTGTGCACTGTTGAGGAAAATTCCTTGAATTTAAGTGGCTTTAAGTACAATATTTATTTTGGTATTGTACTATAGTGAATCGTGCAACGTTTTTATCCTTTTTGTGACAAAACGTAGGAAATGAAATGCCATGATTCCAGAGGAATACGACCTTCGACGGTTGTGACGTGAGAGGAGGATCGAAGGTCGTTTTTGATGATTGTTTGCCCTTCAATAGATAATAGTTGCTAAGCGCTCGGTGTTACGGTACAATATCGCTTGCGGCTGTCCTTGTCTATTTTAAACTCTGTTGATTGACGAATCTATGTAATCCTAAATGTTCGAAATAAATGTTGCTGAGCGTTTTGAAGGTGTATCTCTGAATGAGAGCAGACTGCCGCCACCATGCGCTAATTGACACGATGTAGTTATAAATTATGATCGTTGTCACTCTGGGTTCATGTACGCATAATATTTTTTTATCAGACTGAAGCTTACTCGTCGTTAGTGACTATCTTCAGCCTGTGGTAAAATATTAATAACTATACTCCAGAGTCACCCTGCGTGCAGTCGGCAATTATGCATAAAAATTGACTTAATATTGATATTTTACGCTGTCATGCTCAGCGAATTGTTATACAGGGATTTGTAAATCTACATTCTGGATGACAACTTTCTTGTTAAATAATCGATCTCTTGTCTAACAGTTGAGAAGTCGGCAAGATGAGTAAGCTGTGCAGACAAGTGTCGATCGAGTCGCCCGGGCCGACCCTGAAGGAGTGCGTGTTTAGCTTTGATGTGCCTGTGCCGGACGTGCCCATGTACGGCGCGCGTATTCGCGTGGTGTACGCGGGCGCTTGCTACCGCGCCAATCGGACCCGCTCGGCCTCCGTATGCAGCACCTCCTCCGTGGGCAGCATCGGCAGCATCACCGGCGAGCTAGAGACCTTCGGCATACATTCCTCCACACCTGCACACATCGGCATCCGAGACGGCGCGCTGTTTCCAGGATACGAGGTTGCTGGAGTGGTGGATGCCGTGGGAAAGGCCGCGGAACGTACAGATGATATCAAGGAGGGTACGAGGATCGTGCTGTACCCGTACGAGGGTGTTCCACACGGTTATGCAGAGTACATCGTGGTACCGGACTTCAAATGCTTGGTGAGAGTACCGGACGAGCTGCCGCTGAGCGTCGCCGCCATGCTGCCAACTGGCGCGCTGCTTGCCATGAACACAGTGTATACCGCCAGCGAGTGCCTTAAGAGAGTCCTAGAGGGTCCCGACCACAAGGACAAGGCGAAGGTGTTGATCGTGGGCACGGGCGGGCTGGCACTGTGGGCGCTTCGCATCGCCACGCACTACTTCAAGCACGGCAAGTACCACGAGCGGATCAGTATATCCGTGGCAACGCTCAAGGATGAAGGCTTCGTGCTCGCCAGGGAGTGCGAGGAGTGAGTATTGTTTTCCCTTTTACTGTGAACATAAGAAAGAACATTTATACTAAATATCTGGGTGTCCAAGTTTCGCTCGGATGATCTATTATACTTAATAGTATCATATTTTATTTATTGGTATGGTATGCCAGACCCCTATAATGTTTTAATTTTAAGAATATACTGATGCCTTAAATGACTAGCTCTAAGCTCACTCCCGGTGTCCAGGGTGAACGTGGTGCAGTGGACGGAGGACCTGTACGAGAAGCAGTTGATCGAGCGCACGACGGACGCGTGTGGCGGGCCCGTCGACGTGGTGCTCAACTTCGGCACCACCTCGCGCTCGCTGCACCGCTCGCTGCAGTGTCTCGCTACGGTCGGTCACCTTACAATCTTAATACAAATCATCTGCCCTTAGACCCTAAAAATTAAGGACCGGTGTTCATTGGCTGGACAGTTCGGAGGACTGTAATATATTCTAAGGGTGCATCTAAATAACAAGGCGAAAGCCCCACGCGCCTCGCTTACGTGCTCCTATTTCACTTTAGCACACTTCTTTACGTGATGGCTTGGATAAGGCTGATGCAGCTTCTATACAATCTATTTAGTTTACTTCTTGAACATCAACACGTAAGGTTACTTTACATAATGAGACTTACTGATAAAAATATGCGCATACGCATTGCTTTTGTCATATTTCAGCGCACCTTAATATTTCTGTTGAAACTTTGATAATGTTGTAGGCGTATATTTTAGTGTTTGATTCTTAAAGCCTAACATTAATTATCTTCGGCAGGGTGGTGTGGCTCTTGTGACAGAGGACGTGGGCGAGAAGCTTCTGCCGAAGTTCTCGAAGAAGGCGGAGCAGATGAACGTGAACGTGGTGGTGGTGCCCAACGGTTCCATCGAGCAGCTCAAGGAGCTGGTGGGACTGGTGGCGCGCGGGGAGGTGAGAATTTACTATTGACTACTTGTTTTGCAGTTGAATGCCGATCGCCAATAAGCAGTAGCGGCACCATACAGAACTTTGAATTATAAAGTACTGCGTGGGATTACACTGCGCTCGTCATCCTGACACCCTTTGGACAGCGTACACATGCAATTATAGCCTGCAGTAGTCGCTCGTTTCAATGAATTTTCGACTCATCCTACATCCAAAAAAGGCCTCGCAGGCCACCATGCTTCCCCCATAGGAGACGGGCCGCAAGGCGGCACCGCGCAGGGGCGGTTGCGGACGAATACTTAGACACTTCCGTCAGAGGAAGCCCGCAGTCGTCCCTAATGCGCCGAAGAGGGCCACCGCGGAGTTTTAGCTGGTAGGCCGTGCATAGGTTAGTTGTACTCGGGTTAGGGACTCGGCCCGGCGGTCGCCCGAAGGTCGTCATCAAATCCGGGCGGCTCAACGCCGGGCCGTAAGGAACGGTTACCCCAGCATAACCGCTCAGTCGCCCCCCACGAAGGCTGGGCGGTAGTAATAAGGGACTTTCTCCGCGAAACCAAAAAAAAAAGAAAAGGCCACCATGCTTCCAGAAAGTGGCGAGGGACGTATCTTATACTGATTAGTTTTGTTCTGACTACTTACTTACGCATAAGTATTATAGGTATTACTTATTTAAGGTCAGATAAGGTCAAATGTATGTCAGTTTACTGTACCAGAACAACAAAAAACTATGTACACGTGGGCGTAAAATGATATAAAAATGTATTTATTTTATATTCATATACCTATTTAATTCTAAAATCATGCCATTGTCGGTACCGTCGCAAAAGGCACAAATAATTCGTTTTTTATCAATTATTAAAATACAAATTTTGTTGTATGTAAGATAATGTAATATTATGAAAAACAAAGAAGAACACACATCAAGCATTTATCCCCGAAAGGGCATGCAGAGGCGCAACCAGGGCACCCACTTTTCGCCAAGTGTGTTCCGTTCCATGATGTGATAGGGCGCGAGCCTATCGCTATATCGAGCACAAATTCCAGACTAGTAACAAAACCGTATTTAATTGGTATTTGAATCGTGGTTACGTCATGAACCCAACCAACAAACACAATAACACCGACATATACGAATAGAAAATTCGTTGACATACTGTTCCATCGCAAACATCTACTCTGTATATTGACGTCAATAAAAACACACCACTGAAACAATCACCACTAGATAAAGAACGATAAAAATCAAAGTGCTATCAATCAGTATCAGTTATATCTATCACGCGACAACAGACCAATTGATACAATTGCGCTGTAGACGTGATGCGAACGTGTGAGGATACTAATTATTATGTTTTTAGCGACATGTGTTATAGGGGATCCTCGAGGGATGTGCGGGGGAACGGGGCGGGGTATACGTTCCGTTTGTTGACAAATACATTGAATTAATTTAGTTCAATAGTATATATTTTTCTTAATTTGTGTATATATTTAATTATATAATTTTAATTACACCAATTATTAAGTCTAAATAAGGTGTATTAGATTGTTAAATATATTATGTATTTATTTAAATAAGTAAATATCTTCGATTGCAAGGTGATAGAAAAATCATCTTTGATTACACTTCACAAATAGTTGACTTATGCTGAAATAAAAGTAATGAAACGATATCCAGTTATCTTTATGGTATTAGATTTGATGACAGATGAACAGGAGTACTACATTATCATATATTTGTTTGCATTTTTTTTCTCTAAACGGCTTATTTATCACTGTTGGTGCTCCGTCCTACCTCCGCTAACTCGGCACGTGGGTATAACAATACCTACAACTATGACATCTATATTTAATACGCGGCCTTAGGAATTATGGAAGAATGTTTTTGGCCTTAGCCGACGCGGAAGTGTGAATCAGGAAGTGTGATTCCTCAAATAGAACGAAATAAATATTTGTTCTGCAAATTTTTCATGGCTGGTACTTAAAGTCATTGGTATTACTAATATAAATAAATTTCTTACGAGCCCAGTTGTTAGGACGTAATACTAACATAATGACATTTTTATACATATAATTTGGAATTAGCACATTTTCCTACGTTATTACGTCTTGGTAGTCACATATTATGGGTATCAATTATCAAGTACTATAAGGAAATTAAATGAAATTTCGTTAGGATAATTAGTCTGCCTTACGTTCCAAGCAGTAGGTTTTTATTATACACATTTATTTTTTCAGATCGAGCCGCCTCCTCACTCAGTATTCCCAGCAGAAGAAGCACAAGAAGTGGTGAGAAAACTGTGCAATTCCGAAATCAAAGGTCGCGCCATACTCAAATTTCAAAATATCGATTAAATAAATTACTCGGTGCGCTTCGGCAATCTTCGACCATTTTCGCGGCTTACGATTGGTGAGTTCGAATTACTTCGGTAACGTTCGGGTGACTACGACAAATGGGATAGCTTTATTTGAATTGTTCGTTTTTAACGGAAATTGTATTATAGTTTTTATTGGCTTCTAGTATTATGTTAGTCTAAATTGTAGATACGAAAATAAGTATTGAGGATACTGTTCGTTATGGCTGTGCTGGCGGTATATGAGTTTTTATTTATTTTTTATTGCCTAAAGTTTTATGAGTATTAATAGGCTGTAATAATAAGTAAAAATATTAAAAACTGATGACAAAAATGTATTTTGTCAAAACAGACAAATCTCACAAAGAGCTTGTAATTTCAAAAACCAAAGCCTGTATATGACCTAAATAATAAATGTGAATGCCCTAAGAGCTAAGCCCCCTGCTGCCATTTATAACGAGATATCGTTTTACATTACCTTGACAAGTCGAATAGTTCACATTATCAGTAGCCTGGCACTGACTAAGGATTGATTACAGTGTGTAATATTACACACATTTGTTAAGTCTCTATCTTATTGTGTTATAATTACTCACATTCGTTTATCTATAACAATGTCTCAAAACACTGTAACATCAAGAACGATTGCCCTATTAAAATAAAAAATACAATTGTTAGCTAGCTATTTAATTTGAATTATGAAGAAATAGAATTATTGTTATGTAACATCATAAATAAATTATAAATTATTATTATTTTGCTACCTTTTTACCTTATTATGTTTTAAAGAAGTTCTTACCTCACTCAATTTTGTTATTTATTTAATTTTATTTACTGTTAGTGCTCACCTAGCAAACAAATTATAATATTGAAATTGTAAACAAATTCGGTTATTTACAATAAAAAATATTATTATTTATTTATTTATTATTTGTGTGAAGTTAGAAATGGGATATCACAGGATGAAAGGAAGAATTCTCATGAAGTAGATGTTCTTCTAATGGGTCATGTCGGAGTAACTTGGCTGGTGTCATAAAAAACGAGTCGTATGAGTTTCTCAAGTGTCTAATGAAGGCTTTCGGATTTTTTAACGTACAACGGAATAATTTGTTCAGAATTTAAGTGGATATTTCGCATGTAATTAAAGGGAGGATAAGGGAAAAGCGGACATACACAAAGTAATTTCCATTGGCCTTTTATATTATAATACCAATGTATTTGTTTACGTTAGTAAATTATATATATGTAGTTTCATTTAAAAAGAATTTATGATTGAATTGTTATTTTGGGTCGCCGAGAAAGGAAAGCAGTTAGCTTCTATTTTTAAAAGTAGTATTATTTTAATATCTTGTATTATTTTGTTAGTTGTTAGTCACCCGAATGTCTATTTCTTTATGCAATATAAATTTAGGAATAGGTGTTGGCGCAAACTTATCGTCCTAAAATGCAGTACCTATTTAACAGAATAAAGCTATGCGTGCACTACATTTTATACTGTATAGTAATGACGTACTGATTCAAAAATCCTAATTTCGTTTTAACAATGTAATTTTTGTACGTTATTTATTTTTTTAGCGCCATTCGCTCGAAGCGATGAGTCTGAGCTGACTTCTAGAAGAGCCGAATATTACGAAGTGCACAATATACTCACCTGTAAGCCATTGTACCAAAAGATTTTGAGTATTTTATGTGATATATCTTTATTTGCCGTCTATGTTAAGTGTGTGCTGATTTACTTTGTTACACTTTTTTAACTTTCAAGAACTTTTGGTATTTGGCGCATGTACAGGTTTTAATGTCACAAAATGGTCATAAAGCAACTAAAATTAATGTTAACGAAATTATTGTAACTATGGCGAGAACTGCCGATAAATATTGAATAAAATGTACCGCTTCAAGATTTTTTAAATTTTAGGTATCGCGTATTTTTTGTAATTATTTTTGAATGTTGCCTTGGTCCGTTCGTGATAAAATATTATGTAAGAATAGCTGATAGGATGAAATTTGTTTATATACTTTCGTAGATTAAATCTGCTAATATATTTACTTTTCGTCTGTTTAGTGCTCACAGCACTATTGCCAGAAAAACATCACGTTTTTTTATGTATAAGTTAATGTTGCTACGTCACATTGCCTGATTCGGCATATTTTTTATTAAAAAGGAGATTAGGGTAAACGCGTTTTACGCTCTCTCTTTTATATAACGCGTTGTGATTTCTGTATTATTTTCTTTTTATTTGCACTGGCACACATGTTTGCCAATTTTATGTAAGAAATCGTTCGAGAAAGTTAATTTTTTTCAACATAGTGATATTTTCAACATATTTTTTGGCTTTTTGACTTATTTTTTGGTTTTATCTTATAGCTGGTTATTATCATCTACCTTATAAAATTAATGCTTTTCAGAGAATTTCATACTCTTATTATATATACCATAAGAAAAAGTTAAACTTTATTGGTCCGAAGGCACGATCGTTCGTAAATGCGTTGATGATACCACAAGTACCTAATGGTCCAAAAACAGATGTTACATATAAGGTGATTATTTATTGGGTCAATTTGATCCCCATTCTCCCCTCACTAGGGGCTTATTGTTATGTGTCGCGCATATTAAAAAAAATATATATTTTATTTAATAAGTGATAGATTTAGTATTGATAAAATAGTTTTTTTTATAAAAAACAAATACTTTTGAGGTACTTTTAAACACTCTTATTACATTTATAATCGGTTTGTATCAAACACCATCAGTTTTAATTATGTATATGTAAATCACGTTTTAAAGGATTTTATATTTGTATGTCTTTTATATAATTTTAGTAAGTATCCAGATTTACGTAATGTGAAGACAGCTCGCACAAATAAATCTACGCTTCCATTGCCCATACAATGCTATAATATTATTATAGCAACATGAAAAAATTATAAAAATAATAAACAGTTAAATACGCATGACACATTGTTTAGATTTGTTATACAAGATAATCAGTCACTTAATTAGACATTAAATAGTAATTGTACCCCAAAACACTTCATTAAAGTAAAAATGAAAAAAAATACTCGAGGAAATTATGTTTTGTAAAAACTTATACTTTTGCTTTAGGCCTTGTTAGAGTTTGTGATGACAATACTTGAATTGTTAAAGGTCTTTCAAACTGTCAGTTTATTAGTTATATGATTGTTATGTAAGTTATATATCGTATCAGTTATCAGTTGCGATTGATTGACGTTGCACTTTCTAGTTATTGCGCGAGCGAAGATAAAATATTCATATTTAAACACTGATTATTATTTTGTTATCGAATGCGGAGCTGTCTTTTTGTGACCAAGTTTTGCCACAATTGTAAATCAACACGTCAGTAATTCGTTATACTTGTCTTGTAATTCAGTTCATTTTGCTATTACAAGGAAAGTTGCTTCAAGTTAATACATTTGTAAAGGTTTTTTTTTTCTCAATATAGATTATCTTGTCCGCATCACAAAAAATAAAGTTTCGCAATAAAGTTACTATATTGAATCTATAATTTGTGCCACAAAAATATTATACTATATAGCTTCGCATAGCTGCTGTCGATATATGATGATCTTTATCGTGCGTCGGTTGGCAAAGCAATTCTAATAATAACCTTGTTTAAATAAGATACCGTTGAATGCGCTGTAAACATGTCGCGGTATGGCCGCGCTCGGTGCCGTCTGTTCCGCACGTTAGCTCCGGCCGGCATAGTTCTGACGGTGCAATGTCTGTTTGCACTACTGTTTATTGTCTGATGTGCAACTATTAAAAATATCATTTCACAAAGGATAAAACACAATTATTTTCAATCGAAATAGCATCGCGTTGCCAGCATAGTAGTTCGGTGGAAAATGCTAATATTCTTTTTGTAAGCAACGGTTCAAATCTTCGGGACATCCTCAGTTGTTTATCCATGAATAGGTTGCAATTCCATTCTGTACCTTGTCGCTGCATACGTCACGTTGCATTGAGCACCTATTTGCTCTGTCTCATGACCTTATGCCTTACGTAATGTATGCTGTAATCAGCTAATGTTAACTTCAAGATATATGCCCACGAGCGTTGTAATAGTATTGTTACATGAAGAAAATATATGATTTTAAACTAGTTATGATCTATTTGTGCTAGTAAATTGTGCGAGCTTCTGACACGAGTAGAGTACAGTGGATTTATAACGAAAACATATTGTAGTGATAGAATTATGAACCTCATTAGTTACCAATTATTATTGAGATTATAATGTTGTGGAGATATAGTATAGTTGCGGGAAAATTGATTCCCGCGTAGAATGAAAAAAGGTTTTGTTACTAAACAATCGAATATAACCGTATTGTTATAGAAAATATACTTGTTTTATTCTGTCAAACACCCACAAAATTGCTGGAAAAATATATTCAACTTTAAATAAATGTTGTGCGCCTAAATATTTTTACACAACATGCCATTTTCACTGTATATGAATATTATGTATAAATTGGTAAAGGCGACTGTCTATGACTGCGCACGTTTTCTCACGAGAGTTGAGACTTGAGACAAATTTCCTATTCCAGTGCAATAGAGATGCCAATTCATTACAATGGATATAAATACATATTATCTCTTAAGTTGATCTGTTACTGCTGAGCACTCGCTAGTCTCGACTCTCTTGTAGTGCATAATCAAGCAAATCTGAACCTTGTGTACATCAACATCCTTGAAATTAGGCTTCAATTCTAATTGACACAATTGCACAAACCCGCATATTGACTGTTAACTGATTTAGTTAATCGTCAAACTACCAACCATGGCTGTCTTTGACTAGAGATTCCTTATTTGAAACAACGTGGAATGGAATACCTACAGAATTTAGGCCTAAAACGATATATTATGTAGACTGACAAATATTTAGACCGAGGATAACGATACTGCCTATTTAAGACCAAAAAGTAGTTCATTTTGATACTATGTAATTGTTTTTGTAATTTTATTTGTAGAACTTCATACTGTTTTACAAATAGTGTAATGTGAAACAGATTTCACACGACATTGTTCTAACCAAGTTAATAAATCGTCAAATATTAGTTCAGGACTAATCCGTTCTTGGATTCCTTATTTCGAACCTGTGGCCAATTTTCGCAGTGTTACTAAACATATTAAATATTACCTATATATTAAACACATGAAACAAGATTAAGTAGGTAGTTTATAAGAATAACCCTTTTAGTAGCGTTTAATCAGCATTAGAGTAGTTTAGTGTTAAAGTATAAAATAAGATAGAGCACGGGACATCGTACGCCATAGATGTTCGCCTTTATACGAAAATGTACGAATTTACCGCAAACGCATACAAGGCTGCACTAATGTTGTGCTGCGCGTGGGGTAAGTCACTAAAATCTGTCATTTTATACAATAAATAAATAATTATATATTATAGTTGCAGTAGTTCTTATGTGTAACAATAAATCCACGTTTACGATAAAGCGGACGCGGAGTGAGCGCGGCGGGTTAGGCTTGTTGGAGGAACGATATGTACCCTTTAATGAAGCTTGCAATGGCCAAGGGTGTGGGGATCCTTTCTGGACTGTTACACCAAGATAATCACAGTTCCCAGTTTCCAAAAATGAGATGGAAAAAATCCTGGTTGGCTGCATCTTAAGTAAGTCAGCATTATAGCTGACATAATATTTCAAATTACAGAACCTGTGCGCCTACGACCAACGTCGCTATCATCAACTCGGCTGGTTTGCGCACGCGCATTGCATATCACCGCGCTCTCGATCCGCTTCCGCTACGTTCGACAACGCGGGTTAATTTTGAAATCGTATCGGTGTCTAGTCAAGTTCAAGTCAAATAATAGTATTTAGTCACATATATATACGTCTGCTAAATGTATCACAGTACTGTTAATGTATTTTAAATAAAGAGATATGTTTGTTGATATTTGTTTTTAGAGCTTATTATTCTTTGTAGATGCGTGCTGTACAAAATTCCTGTTCATTTCTTTTAAAGCAGCGCATCGTTCGCATAACTTCTTGTTTACCCACAAACCAAAGGAATCCTATATGGATGCAGTGAAGATCACATCAGGAGATTCGTATTTATTACGTCGTTTGTCGTATACTGGGGTCCAACGCTACTAGTAACGACTGCTATTCTATTTCGCCATTGTTATAGTGTGTTCAGAAAGAGAACCGTCGTGGCCGCAAAATGAACTAACATTCGAATTGAACTTTACGATTTTTACATAGCAACCTTTCCCCGCTATTTGTTAAATGGTAAATGTCATGTATTGCTTTGCTATAAATGATCTTGCGTGTTGTTTTTAGGGATTTTTGTATAGAAACATACCGAAACTGAACAAGAGGTAATTAAGCACAGTAGCGACCTCATATCCTACGACAGTTCTCGTTCTAAACAGACTATAAACATATCGCTAAAGTAAAAGTCGAATAAGAAGTATGACTAATAACTTTTCCCAGTCTTTTCCCATCGAAGACCATATACCTAAAGTGCTAAATGCCTCAGGGCTGGGTTACTGCTGCCGTGCCGCAATTGATTGGTTGCCAAAAGTGTAAAGAAATTTAATTTTGGGTTTTGATTCTACTTTGTTATCTTTTACCATTAACCTAACGTTGATTTCATCCGAACTCTGAAGCCTTATTCTCCGTCCCCGTTATTTTGTAAGTATCTAACAATCACGTAACACTCCGCATCACACCAAGACAATAGAAATTGGCATACAGAATAACATTCTATGCTAATTTCACAAAATACGGGAACACGGTTACAGTTTACACTGTCAGAGAATAAGATCCCTAAAGACTTATTTGAAATGTCTGCAATTTTATTAATTGCACAAATATATGACGTAGACCTACTGGGTGGTTACACAAATATTTACATAATGTTATTGTGTCCTAGCTCCGACCTTGCGAGGCACCAACCCACTGATCCGTGAAAGGCAGATAATACGTTATCAGTGACGTCAGTGCAGCATTAGACACACTCAAATAGGTCTTTAATACTATTCAGAGAAACTTTGTCATTACTTGCTGTTTATTTTAGATGGTTCTGCCGTCCCTTAGACGTGGCCCGCCCCACTTAAGAGCTTGCACCACTTACGTAGTAGTCTCTCTGGTAAATACCCGCCAATTGTACCTATGAAGTATAAAGGATAAGTTTTGGCATTCTGTAACCTTTATTTTCTTACTTTCTTCCTGACATTCAGTTAAAACTTACTCTGTCCATGATGGCCTAAGATACAGGCTGTGCCTAGTTTGGGCACCTCTGGAAATATAGATAATTTCATCGAGGCGCGCCCCACTACTTTCCCTAGTCGCACACAATATGCGTAGGGACTATGAGTGCACACGCATACAGAGAGAGAGTAGAGAAGAGCGTCAGGGAAAGTGCAATACCGCTTAAGTTTCAGGATAAAGAATATAGGATTATCAATTAAAAGTGTAGCATAAGTATCAATTTTAATTGTGACATTTTCGTCACTTAGGCTGTTTTGCACTTTCCGCGATGATAGGCAAATCACGAGAGAGCGTAATAATACGGTTGGAGAGATGCTCTACCTCAACTTATTCGTTTGAATTGTGCATTTTATAATTGTAAAATGCGAGATTACAAATATTATTTCACTATGATTATTGTTATTAAATATTAAGGTTTGTACATATGATTTTTAATTATCAATTTAGTATAAGACTAGATATAATTTATTTATAAGTTAAGATAAATTTAGATATAAGTTCCGAAAAAATTTAGACTAAGATTTTCTATTGTAATTTTAATCTCGCTGAATAAAAGTAGCTTCGCTACAAATGTAATACGATTTTTTTTTTGTATTTGGTGGTTTATAAAGCGTTTTTCTGTTTTATTCGAAAAGATTTATTTTTTCCTTTTCAAAAAATCATCATTATTCTATACTTTAGAATTCAAGATCCCATAGTCATGGAGTTAAAATGGTACTGATTTCTTCATACAAATAGCTGATCATAGAACTTAGAAAGCCCTACTATTTGAAGTCGTTTAAAAATTATAATAAATAATAAAAAAAATGTAGTAATAGAGTAACTTTCATAACGTTTCAAAAGGTATGCGCAACGTGGATCATGCAACTCGTGTGCATCGATCAGTCCCCTTACCCCGCGACGCTCCGCTACACCCCCGCTCAAAAAGTGGAGGCCGCCTCTTCATGGATGAAATGACATATACTAGTATTAAGTGGTTTTATATTAATTTATATTTAAGATCGTTTTATGTCTCATTTCAAATATGCGTCTGCTTGTTCTTATTCTGAGTATGCGTCGTATTAATCCTCAATTATTTTGCCCAAAACTGCGTAGTTAGAAGTTGTTTAGATTTGTATATTTTTTTAGTGAAAGTCGACTTTACCATTAAACCTTGTAAAGCAAAACTATTGGGTCTACAGTCGAAATTTTTTTACTCAAATATGAATAATAGTTTACGTTTCGAATGACCACAACAGTTTTAGAATTTTGATCTCTACATATAAGTACGAAGTGATTCGTATATGTAGAGATAACAATAATGTCTACGGCAAGCATGCTCCAACATAGACCACATCATCACTTACTATCAGGCGAGATAGTGGTCAAACGCAAGCAAGCCTATATGCTATTAAAAAAAATGAACTGCTTAAATAATTATCTAGTGTGTGGTGGCGTGTTCACCCCTAGTCTTTAAAACTTATTTACAATACTATGATTAGAAGCATTTTAATGCTGTAACCAGGCACGACTAATTCTTTAAAAAAATAGATAACCTTTGAGCTAAATCCTTACACATAATTACAGGAGCAATGATATCGAGTCATATTAATGCAATGCAAGTGCCGTGGAGTGCAGGAGTTGTGCACCTTCACTACGTCGATGAAGGCAGTTTCTTGCCGATAAATATTTGTTAAAATTTTTACAATTTTCGTCCTACCTCTTTCTCCGTTACTTGAAGCTCTGTCTTAATACTATCCCACTTTACCTGATCCCCGTTCTCACAATCTTCCATGCGTAGGTAATTACAAATTATCAGAAAAAAATTCCCATCCCTGTCCCCACTTACCGTTTTAATAAATTTCCACTCTTCGACAGTACAACTCATTAATTTGCTCGCAAAATATGCATCAAACGCGTTTATTGATGCACATATTAAGGGCTTTCAACACCTGTACAACTGATGTACAACACCTGTACAGTGTACACTCATAATACAAGATTGAACGAAAATTTTTGCTACTTCTGGAATCATTCATTTTTACTGACTAATGTTTTGGTATACTCAAGGGTTAGAATATTATTATTATTTTATTTCTTTGAATGACGAGACGAGCTTGCCGTTCGCCTGATGGTAAGCGATACGACCGCACATAAACAGTAGAAACACCATCCAATTATTATTATATTATTTGTTATTCCACTGCGCTCATCCGGAGATGTGAGGTGTTAAGTCTTATCATGTCCAGTAGTTACATTGGCTACAATGTTCTTCAATCCGGAACACAACAGTGACCACAAACTGTTGCTTGGCCGCAGAAATAGACATTTCAGTTGTACCTACCCATGCGGACTCCCATATATGAGAGACCTACCACCAGTGGTGGTACTTAAATTAAAAAAAAACTGTTATCTTGCTGATTCACTAAGTTCGCTTCGAGCTATCTTTAAAGTTCCTTTTAAATATAACAATATTTTTCCTGCTACTCTCTAAATAAGATAATTAACGTTCGAATGTACGTCTAACATTCACGTAATCATAAGAAATCATTATAATATTGTTTTCTTGCTCTCAACTTGATCGTACATCTTCGATTCTCCCTATTCTAGACTTGGGTATTCCTTGTGTATCATCTGGACCGTCTTTATGCCTAAATAAATGAATATTTTGTTTTTGTGTATAAATGAATTGCATCATTTTTCATTACGGACGATGTAAAATTGTAGATACTTCATTCTCAACCATCATTATTGCTATGTCCTGTGTAAATTATATTTGCCCTTTTTGTGTATGTCTGCTTATATATTGAGATTTGTTAAAATAATGTTTCTCTTTTTTCTTAAACCCTAATGATAGGCCTTTTTTAAATTTCCGTATCAATCTTAATATTACTCAAATTGTTTCTCTACCTTTGTCCGCTACAAGAACAATCAACCTAAAGTATACTTTATATAACAATGCAATCTCAACCAAGTCAGTTTTGAAAACTCATATTAATTTGCCTTTGGGTAAAAGCACAAGACGTGCGAAGCCATGAAGGAAAAAAAACTTGTTTGGTCACAACTTGTGGCGTCCTTCAAAAGTGTCGCAACTCGAAGCCCTATTAGGCGTCGGCGTTAACTTGTTTCGTTTTCCTTTTTTAGATTTATGAATTGCGTTACTTCAGTGTAACCAGCACAATTTCATAAAATAATATTAAGTTTCTCTTGCAGGTACCTATCTAGGAAAACGCCATTTTGTTAGGTGCACAACCATAAATCGCGCATGCGTACATTATACAATCAATAACGTATGCGGTCATGGCGTCCTTCCCAAAGCTTCACAAGTCACAACTCGAAGCGTAATACTTTTGACATGTTTTGTATATCTGATTTTATATTTATGAATTCGATACACCGGTGAAACCGTTCAAATTCATACGAAATAATATTTTTTCTTGCATGCGGTAAGGATAAAACAAGCAATAAATATTAAAACCAAAAACTGAAACTGCAAGACAGAGAGTAACAGAAAGCCTAACATTTAGAAAGCCGCAAATTGCCTAACTAATCCTGCTGACTAATCAAGTCAATCAATAAATGTATTAATACATAGCACTTCCTAAAGTACTGACCCAGACGTGATTTAAAGGGACCACCTAATCTGGTGGCTATATCCGATAGCCAGTACCTATCTATATATATATATAAATAATTATCTCTATTTCCCTTGGTCATCGCATCACGCGTGAACGGATGAAACAATCCGGCTCGAAGGACCACCTGTATGAGCGGTAGATTAAAACGTTACTCTTTTGTTAGAATATAATAGATGTATTTGGTTGATTTACAATGTATAATTAATAAATGTAAGCCTGCGACACGAGTTTGCCAGTCAATACCGCTGTCGGTCCCGATCGCTGTCTCCTCGGGCGCCGATCACCCTCACCCCTGTTGTGTGCTTGCACATCGCTAATTCTGTTTTTGTTGTTGATTATTGTCAAAGGCTTCTTATGAAACAAAAATTAAGAAAGTTGAGCGGAACATTAGAAAATTGAACGTAAATATTATTTTACACAGCTGTCAGGTTTGAAATAACTGACAGCGATTGACAGAATGCGCGCTGCAAATTCATAGTTAATTTTAGATCCTCGTTAGATCTGTCTGCTTGTCATTGTTCTGAGGGTTTTATATTAGGTAGGAAAATAAGGATACAGATGGTAATGTCTCCATGACATTACAAATTTGTAATGGCCCTTGTGACCCCAAAATTCTTTCTAGCGAGGAATGTGTTTTTAGAATATCGCGACCAATAATAAAATCAGAGTAAATTATTCAAAATTAAAAGGGCTTGCCAGGAAATGAAAATTACCTCAACAACGTAGAAATATCTCACTTAAATTCATTGTTTGTAGTTTGAAGTTATCGGAATTACCCACCTTATTTTATAGTATTATAATTCATGTTATGGAGGAGTTACGCTAAACATATTTTTCTACATTCCATAGAGGAAATGAAAAAGAAAAAGCGTACGAAATCATATATTTGTATCAATCAAACACAATGTATGTAATATATGTAAAACGAAATAAAAACAAAAATTAAATGTACTTAAAATTCGGCGATAGCCCAGTTGGTAGTGGAACGGACTGAAGAGACGAATGTCCGCTGGTTCATAGGTATCACAAGGGCACACACGTCTGATTTATTCTAAAAAAATTATGTGTGTTTTACTTGTGAATTACAGCTTGCTTTAACGGTGAAGGAAAACATCGTGAGGAAACCTGCATACCTGAGAAGTTCCCTATAGGAATTTCGAGGGTGTGTGAAGTCTACCAATCCGCCCTAGGCCAGCGTGGCGGACTAAGGCCTAACCCCTCTTAGTAGTAGAGGAGGACCGTGCCCTACAGTGGGACAGTATATAATACAGGGCTAAAATTATTATACTTAAAACTATGTTTGCTACAAAAGCATTCGGCTTATAAAGCTGTCAATAAAGTCAGCGCTGGTTTTCCTTTGGGTCGTTTCACTGTTAGTGATATGACAGGCGCCAAAAGCATATACGTGTCTGGTTTTTAAATACTATTAGCATAATCACCTATATGTTTGTTTTATTTATTTACAAAAGGAAAAAATGATAAACAATTAAATATTACTTAATAATAGATAATAACTTTTTTCGACAGTAAAATGCAATAAGTTGGTTGCTAAACACGTCCGAATGAGACCTTTATTTCTTTATATTTACTTACAACTCCTTTATGTAACCAGTAGGTGCATAAAAACAAAGACTGTTGCAGAAAATGTTTTTTAAATAAATATTATTCGAGATGCATAACAGGGGACCCTATATACTATCAATTTAATAGTAGCGGCAGCACGTACATTAGACAAATAGTCCGATAGCGGGTGCATGGATTCAAGATTTCCCAAAATGCTAGCTGTTAGTCGCTCGAAAGTTAGACATAGTAAATTAGGGCGCATCCAAAACGCTATTAATATATTGGTTTTCACACCAACAATATATAGAATGAAAAAGAAGACTCAGTGAAAAGTGTTACGCAACGTTTTGGAATCATTAAGTTTAGAAAATGTAGCCTTTACCAGCACTTGTGGCGCGTGTGGTGTAGTCTGCAAGAGTTCTAAGATGTATTCTGTAAAACGTAAACAACGAAGTAGACGTTATACTTAGCAAGTTAAATATGGCTTGCGGCTACGCTTCCTCGAAATTAATGTAAAAAAAATGTCGCTTAGGAATTTTTAAGACTGTATGAGGATATTTGTTGAGAAAGTAGATATATTTTTATGTAATTTCAACAAAGAGAATATTCTGGTGTTACCATTTAGGTGTCTGAATCTAATATGGTAGTAGTAAATGATTCCTGTTAGAATTCATTAGGCAAATGGATAAGGATGGAAGGAAAATAAAAAAAACGCACCTTATTCTAATATGTATTCGTATACATACACACAAAATACTGAGAAATAGAAATAGTATATTAGGCGGTAAGATATTTGAGAAAGGTCTCGCCCCAAGATACAATGAGCGGAAAGTAACCATTCAGTACATTACTTACCTTTAAGTGACTTTTAAGCACACAACATTTTACTTAACCTACGACCACCTCGGGTCAAGCAAGCGGCGACAATGTCGAGCGCCTAAGGCGCTTAGCAAAAATGCACCTTAATAACAATGATAAGAAGACTTAACCTAACGTCGATTTGAAATCGGCCTAGCTTCGCGATTGTAGCATATTCGACATTAATATGAAGCCAAATGGCCAAATCATTTAATGGTCGGTGTCTTTTAGACTTAACCCGATTTATTCAATAAGTAATTTGCGAGCGAATTTTGTAATCTCCTTTCAACTCGTAATGTCGAAGACGCGAGAATCGTTCCACCGCGGGCTTGCGCTAGTCGCCGCCCTTGAGATCCTCTACGACATTTATAATATATCGTTACAAATCACAGATATATAGACACTTAGAAAATAAACGTTAGACGAGTCCAAACACTGTACCCGGAATAAGAAATTGTACGTACCGTTAATTGTACCCTTTTTTGATTATTTTTTAGGAAAATAAGGACTATAATATTAAAGCCTCAAATTTTCAATGCACTCTTTTTGGTGAGTGCACTAAAGTATCCTTAATATTAAATAAAGCTACGTATATTTGAAATTATAACAAAAGTATTTTGTTTTTAACCACAACATAAAATGAATTTTAATCAGTTTAAGGCCGGTTGTAGACTAACAGGTAGCTAAGTAAAATAAGCTTAGCTAGGATAGCTAAGGTAAATTTTCATACCTGGTCGCAAATCGCGAACTGCGTAGCATGTATGAATATTTCCATTAATTGGAAATATCTCGCATTGGACCTATGTGGTTGGTCGTGGTCCAAACTGTCCCCGTTGCATTATTTGGGGAGGTTTGGCTTAACAGTCGGACATTTACTTTAATCGCTGTAAACAATAAATTACATATACCTGATACAACTCAACATTAGGAAGTGAATTATGCAACTGAACTGAAATATACACGAAAATTCACAATTGGTTAGCTTATAAACCTGGCACTGTTCTCTAAAAACTACAAAAAAATAATGATTAATTACTAATACCGGCTCGAAGATAACACACACAAGAGTGATAAATAACCTTAAACTACATTTCAGTCTCCAATGTTTTCTTTGGCCAATATTTTTCAAATAGTTTTAGAGAGGAACGGAAGAAGCATTTACATTTAAAAACTACTATACGCTGTAGATACTGCTTACACATTACACAGATTACAAGTGGCCTGCGCCCTACATGGGCTGAATATATACAATTCATTACAATATGACAGCTCTTCTAGAACCACTGGTGTATCTTCTGCCTCAGTTGGTAGTGGACGCATCAGAGCGATAGGGATGGTAAAGAATGGTTTTAAACATATCCATCAGTGTATGACCGACGCCTGTGTGTGCATACAAATACACGGGCGTGGCTGCAGCAGCCCAGGTCTACTAGAACGGACCACTATTATCTAGTTAAACAATTAGCTCGCCCACGCACGCAGTCACGCGGTCAAGCTGTCACTCTAGTGTCAGACCACACGTACCAGATGTTGCCGCCGGGCACCCGAGAGCAGCGTGTTGCACACCGTACCGGCAATATACAGGACTTATGGGAATATAAATATTACAAATTACACTGGCCACTAGTGGCGCTTAATACATTTCTTTATAGTGAAGTATGAAGCGACTCTACCGATGCTTCGGAATGCCCACTGTTCTGAGAAGAAGCATCAAGAAACTCAGTCAGTGTTTTGTTACACTGTGCAACACTCTACTTCAGGAACCCATCGCCGTCCCATGTGGAATGCCACGGCTAAATATAATACATGTATATTATATAAGCAATTGTCAATGTAATCATCACACACGGCTTGTAAGTTTTAAACAATATGCCAGTTATCCTACCTTATATAGTAATTTTATATGATATAACCGTAGTCATGAGACAAAAGGCAGGCGAAGGACTTAAATTTTTAAACGACAATAATAAAAAATTATAGAAGAGAAAATGAAAAATACTGCCACTTCTAGAACAATCTTCTAGATTATTCTTAGATAAGATTGCAGTTCATTCCACAAACGTAATTAATTTTGAAAAATCCATGTCAATAAACAAATTCTTATAATATTGTTTATTTTTTATTGGCAAATATTTATGATTAGCGTCTACAAACAAACTCTTCAGCTTGATATAATAGTAAAAGATTTAATTCTTTATGAATCTCATTACTGTATTAATAAAATATTTCAATTTTTTTTTTCAAAATTCCGATTTTCGGATCAATTCCCACCTACCGTCTCCTATATCAGGGGTCCAAAAAGACCGTCACACATCAGAAGAGCCAGAGAGAACGCATTGAGGTGGGCGCCTTTAGGTATTAAATTAACTGTCACTTGAAGGAACAGCATCGGTAGATTGTCTCCTTCCCTTCACTTATGTCTCATGTTACGTGTAAATGTTAACATCTAAAATCCTAAACATTGTAAACCTAACAGTCTATGTTCAGGCCGAATATACCTATCTAGGTACGCTGAACACAAGTGGTGCATTTTCTTATAATTAATATTCTTTAGACACATATAATCTACACTATCGATTCAATTCCAGTCTCAGACGTCTTTCATTTTGGAATTAATCGAAAAGTCTTACGTAAAAATCTGAATGATTGATAACATCGTGATTATATCTAGGACCCTATTGGCAAAGCGCGTTAACAATTACATGTCATTTGTGATCAAAATACGTGTAGTTGAAAACGCGCGTCTTACTCTTGTCATGGTATCGGGGTCTTAGTAAAAATCGAGGAGCTGATATAAAAACGCGATACCTATTTTGAGCAACAATAAAACGGAATATAAAATTTATATACTGGATATATGCTGATCCGCAATGTGTCATGAACGATGGTCGCTATCCAGTATTCTCCACTACCTCCAACAGAGCGGTTGTTGCTTGCTCGGGTTGGTTCTTGGGAGCAAATTAAAGCAAGTATGCCGTCACTTCACGGGTTAGACTGGGACCAAATCGACATTACAGACATACATCAATTACAAACATCGATTATTTTAGAATTTAGTTGAATCTGTGACTAATTGTTTTCATATATAAATTATAAGCTCAACAATTTGGAATAATAATTTCACTGAACTAGAGACAGAACACAATTATTGCATATTGGTTAAAACTCAACAATTAAGGTAACGTGCTGGTTAAATCCACAATTATGTTTGGATATATATATTTGATTATGACAGAGAGCTAAAATTATTGAGCGTATTTTCCCACCAGCTTAATCTACAGAATTCTATATCTAGTCGGTAAAGCTTGTTTACTAGGTCGTGCTAACTTATACAGGCGTGAGGACGCCGGCGTACACAGACGGATTTTTTTATATTCATGGTCGAAACTACAATTAACGTTGTTACCAATAACGCTAGGAAGTGTTTTTTTTTATGTTTATCTCTCTATCTAATAATATGCCACATTAAATATGATAGTAATTACTCTATCAACAAAACATTGTCTTCTCACCAACAGTAGTCCTAGATTTAAAAATTTAAGTTTAAAAAGCATAGTGAAATTTTATCATAGCTTTAGAATTTGGAGGAATATATTTATGTATTTCCTATAGCTTTTCATTTTGGTTAAATTAATTTCAAGGCCAATTATCTCAAACTATAAAAATACCTTTGCCGCTTTTAAATCTATTTTTGTATTTTTAAAATTATAGTTAAAAAAAAGAAACAAAAAAAATTGGTCAGAAATATTGAAAAATCCGCGTGTGTACGTCGGACAGGCGCTGGGCGTTCAGATATAGTCCATGAGACAGCTCCTAGGAATCGAATGTAACTTTGTTGTAATCATCTAATGCAGTGAAAGTGTCAAATCCAAATTTATTGCATCGATAATTTGATATCGTCACAATCACTGCACTATATCATTACCTCAACATTCCATAAGATTCCTTGGAGCTCGTGCGCGGACTGTAGATTTAGATTCCAAACATATATTCATTTTATTTTGTCAGGAAATATATTAAGTCTATTTCTAAATAAATATTAAGAATTTAGAAACTAAGGCTGGCATGCAGACCGACTTTGTGCAAACCAACTAAAAAAACTTTTCTTAAATATAAGCCTTGCAGGCTTAAACTAAATCCACTAATATGAGTACAATATATTAAATTAATCCATTTGGTATTGATAAAGAGGTAGTTTAAAGGAACCTTGAGATATTGAAGGAATGTGTAATGCTACAGATCTTGAATGACTAATTTACTATTTCTATTTGTGCGATACTAAACAGTTTTTAGATCCAATGATCCCGGGACAATACCGAGTTTCCTCATCCTGTATATTTTAGACTGGTTACTCTACAGCTAACGTGTACTAATGCTAAAACTAATACTAAGGGCTTTCCAATTAATTTGCAAGAAATATTGGCTATTTCGCAAAACGCTTAATTTTGATCTACAATTGGAAGAGAATGGATTCTTTACTAATTGTTAGTAAAGTTAGAAAAAACTTAAATAAATCAATATGATTAAAATTAATTACTTAGGGAAAAAATAAAGCTAACGTGTTTTCGTGGTTCTAGTATTCTGTTACGTGTAGATATACTATTTGGTAAGACTAAACTCTAATTAGACGGTGGTGAATTTTGCTAGACATCGTTGTTCACATATCGTTGAAATAGGAACCAAGTTTGAAGGCGAGAATTACACATAACTTAAAACTATAGTGGGAAGTGCGTGGAAACTGGTGACTTACGGTAAGAAAACATTAGCCATACGAGTTTTGATCCAAAAATACGTCCAACACTCTGCGAAAATATCTTCAGTCTCACACAGTCTGTTGTGAAAAGGGGTTATGACAAAGCCTGACAAAGGAGCTTGATAATAACGCTTTCCGAGTAACTGGATTTCATAATCCGCCATAAAATTCTTATAACATACCAGACGTACCAACACTCAAGCCCCTTTTGCAACAGTCTGTATAAATAATTTCAATAGCCCTTAGACCGCGTTCAAATGATAAACGTAACACGCACGTTAACTCAGTTGGATCGGAATGTTGATGCCGACGTGCTTGACGCAAATTAGATGTACAATTTCGTGTAGTTGTTAATGGTTCTCATTTGAACGGGGTCGTATTCTAATTATAACTATCTTACGTGGTAGCGACTTTTTAGTCAGAAATACGGAAAACATATCAAATAAACAATTCCTTATATAATCTTAACAGTCCTTATGTCGTACCAGAATAACCTACAATGTTTTCTTTATAATATTACCACTCGTAATCACTTTATAAACGCTAAGGCTATTGAATGCATATCCGCTTACTTTCTACAAATCTGTGAATAAACTACAAATGTATCGTTTACGGTAAATACGGAATGCAAAAAATCTAACATTTCTCTAAAAAGCATAAATTAATTAGAGTATATATTCTTACATTTCTAAATGATTATACCAATAATATTTTATGAAAAAAAAACGTACCAATTTCAGCAACTATTTTTCTAGACAATGAGAACAATAAATTAACAATAACGGCATGTCTAAACCTGAATAAGTCAATTCTGTATAATAATTCATATGACACAAAATAATGTTTAACCAAAAATTTAATTTCGTAAGCGAAATTAAGTCACAAAAAAACAGATGGGTCACCTGATGGTAAGTGATAACCATGGCACAGGAACGTGTATGCATTGCCCATCTTTACGGAGGGGATACAGGAATTGGGGAAGGGAAAGGGATCGGGCCACCGGCAATCTCACTCACCGAACGAAACGCGGCAGCAGTCACTTCACGTCGGTCTTCTGTGAGACAGTGGTACCACCCCGGTCGAGCGAGCCCATTCGTGCTGTAGACAAAATCTACAGCATGGCTCTACCACTTAGACAAATTTATTACGAAATTATTAAAACTAATATAATGTGCTACTTGAATTTTTAGACGAATATTTTTTACATGAATAAATAAAATGATAATGAAATCTATTGTAAAATTTGTCACTAAATAAAATTGTTGCAAAACTTGCCAATACTTTTTTTTTTCATTAAATATTTACATTACCTAATTGTCTAAATAGAAGATTCCAGTAAACAAAATCGAAATGAATGAGGAAATAGTGTTTCAATTTACGTAATATATTATCGAAAATAATTATAACATTAAAAATACAAAAGTAAGAAACCGCGTGGAATAAAATAACTAAAAAGTTTAAACTGGTACAAATATATGCTTTATAAATAGAAAACGAGAATCAAATGTATATTCCTTCAAACAAAAGTCTTAAATCAACGTTGATTAATAGCAGATTAATGAGAAATACAAGCGTATACTAATTATTTAAAACGTACCGTGATGGACAACTAAGGGGCGGCTTGATGTTTCGTCAGGTGGTTCTTGCTAAGCGGGTCACATTGCGCGATCCTATATTGTTAAAGCGATGCGTACTTGGACTTGAATAAAATGTCGGCGTTATGGTAGGTCCGTCCACGATAATAAAACATAATAATTTCCCACAAACCGTAGGATCAAACTTTTATTCCTTAACAGATTAACATATGGGTCTATTTTTTATTTGCTACACGTTAAAGTGGCAAATGAAGTAATTTGAAATTGTATTTTTATTATATTTTGGAGAAATCAAATGTAAACATCGAGTATCCCTAATCATAAGACCAGACAGAAAACACCGATCTCTGTTCTTTATCTTTGAGATAAAAAAAAATGTTATCTATAGTTATGTTAATCGCTATCCTAAAGCATAATATAATAATGTCGTCTTTACTCGTGACTATGTATAGAAATAAAAAAACAAATAATGTTCTGCAAACATTTTACCTATCCTTAGTTGTCCACATTAATATAAGATTATTAATATCTTAGTGACGTGGATAGTCCCTATATATCCATATCTAATTATATATAGAATAAGGTCAGACTGAATGCCATTTGGCTATTACCTACATATAACACTAAATACGACTTATGAATAACTAATAACTCCATTATTAGTGTTTAATACACATAAGGCCAGATGGAATGCCACGTGGCGCTTACGACTAATGTTCTACAAATAGTATATATTATTGTGACGTATCAAATATTACGAATTATGTTTAATAAATCGTACAGTTCTGACCACTCCGCCAAAACTGGTATCTACAATTTTTTTTTCAAAAAATAAACTAGTGTGAAATAATATTACATAACAAAAAAGAAAGAGCCCTTTAGTAAGTTATAGACATTATGATTGTGTTAATATACCATTTTGAAATCAATGATAAATGGTCTAAATGTCCCTATGTTTGTGTCGGGAGTTGAAAACACCGATGGTGAGGATTTGAATTTTTGGGCCTTACGCTTAAAAATAACACTATAATAAGAAAATTAAAAAAAACATTCACCACGTTAACATGGTCTTGAGCCGCAATGCCAAACAAGGATATCGTATGCGACATCCAAAAAAATAATTTAGACTCTGAACCAAAAAAGCAAATACTAAATCATCAAAAATTTAAAATTGAAATAATCTACACGCTCTTTACAAATGCTAAATATTTGATTACAATCGGCTGTGTTTCAGATGTACAAATTACTAATCATATTTTTTCACTGACTATAATTAAGTGGTCACACTCGTGTACTATACAAACGATTATAATCTTGCGCGTTTTCCTACTGATTATAGTATACTCAAAGTGGACACTAAGCCTTGTATTTATTACTTCCTAATTGCTAAGTCGTCTAAATGTATGAACTAATAAATAAACACATTACACGACGTTATAATTTTAATGATTTAAGAAAACAATTGCACCCCCGCATTGGAATCATTTGAATTTGAATTATTTATTCACTTATGACGGGTGAAAGGCTTATTGGCTTAAGCGGCGTCATTGAGCCATATATAAAGGGGGTCCCAAAATGTCACTTCCCGTGGATATAATTTTTGAATTATTCAATAATTATTATTTTGTGTGTGTTTCCAGTTTCTCCATACATTCCAAACGAGTTCTGTAGATTAATTCACCCTAAATACAAATTTGTTATGTTTAAATGAGAGTTGGACTTACATTTCCAACAAAATATAAGGTGAATTATTTTTGCAATTTGTGATCTCAAAACTGCTCCAACCTAAAATGGTACCATAGAGTCTTTAGTAACCGGATGCTCATTGTAAATATTTATCAAAATGTTTAAATGCACATATTAATGCCTTTAAAAAATTTGGGTTTCCTCATAGAGATACCTCCTGCCCCAATTCGAAAGTCAACCCTGTTTATGTTTCAAATCAGCAGACACTAAATCCAAATATACCTTAATATCACAAAAGTCTCCCCTTTCCCCCCTCCATAAATAAGGAAGAAAATAACATATTACCATTTCGGGTCCAATTTGTCATCATATCATCAGCTATGGAAACAACGTGAATCAATTAAGCTGTTTACTTAATTATATCAAATATTCTTTAGCTTAAAAATTATTCGACAGTCCACATTCATAGCCAATAGTTTAAAACGGGTTTTTTGGTCTCATCTATATCTAAATTTCTAAAATTAAAATGGACATGACATTTCCAAACTGTCATTTAAAATGTAAGATTTTCGCTCAATGTCCACGTTTTTGCCGTTAACTACATTACTAGAGCATATTGTATTATGGTATATAAATGTAATCTAATAAATGTCTTATGCTATTCGTATTACAACACATATTTATCATACGGTTTACGCATTGCATTTGCAACACATTACTAACGTTATATTAATTGCGGTCGGTCAACCTTCTTGTTCACCTATAAGTAAATAACCTAACTTACTTCTAACACAGTAATGTACCCATCGTACACTTTAAACATTTATAAAAGCCAATAATATAATAAATACAAATGAATCTTCCATTCCTCTCTTTGGCGGAGATTACTGAATACCTTTCGACCCTTTCAGAAGATTCAATACAGTCGTGACGACGTGTTCAAAAATATACACCGCCAGGACTATTGTAAACTAAAAACACTCCAAACTCAAGAAATAAACATAATAACCCTGAGCTTAAATCAATATTTAAAATAACTAATACAAAATACATGTTAACTTTGTAACGCAAAGTTACGGAACCGAATAAATTAATAAAAAATAATCCACCATCCCGAGCTCTGTAACGAGTTCAGGTTATTCTAACGGAAAAATAATGGAGCAATAAACATATATAACGTAAGGTTCAATTTAGGATGACAACATTTCTATATTAACCAAATAAACATAGAAAAACAAAAAATACTACTCTACACTCAGCCGCAAGTTTAGAGTGGGGCAAACGGGGATGATTGACATATGCCACATCAACCCGCGCCGACGCAGAGTCGCATCGCAGGCGCTTCTTCACTGGCCACCAACCGCAATTAGCGTCCCATTCCAATAGAAGTCATAGGCAGGTCTCGTCGACACACCACTTCGGGTCGATAGCCCGCATAGCGGCAATCAAAAAAATTAAGATTAAGTAGAAAAAGGAAATCCGTAACACCTTAAGTTCTGCGCTTAGAGTAGTAGCGCAGAGCAGCTAGAAGTGTGTTAGCATCCTTATGTATTAAAAATAAAAAGTAAAGGATTTATTTAACAACACAAAACAAATTTAAGACCAACAGTTACTCTAAGCAAAGCGGTGAGTTTAGAGTAGTCTGGGGAAGCGGGGACTGACTAGTGATCAATTTCATCGCCAGCCCCCACCGCCTGTAGAAGCAATCGCAGCTTCACACACTGGCTCTTCTGCAGTGGTGTCAAAACTCGGCAGCACAAGAATGCCAGCAATGGACTCCAGCAGAAGGGTGGTCGCTAGCCAGTCGGGCAGATGTAGTAGCCCTACCACCAGACATTCCAGTTCAATTCTGGATGTGGGCGCGAGCGTCAGTTGTTTCTCTCACCCACCCGGGATATAAACGTGTGTAATGTATCAATGGATACGAAACTTTAAAGAACTCTGATTAAATAAACAGTGGAAATTCTTACAAAATATACGATATGTTGTTTGAAAAGTATACATTTTTGCTCTAAAGGAAAAACTAATACACGCAGCTTTAAAACAACTTTAAAAGTAAAATAACTTGTAATTTGAGTTTTTGTATCAATGTTTTATGACAAAATGGTAACAAAAAATAACCTAAGCAATAAGCATTCTGAAAGGGTCAGCGAGGTGCTTCCTATAACTATATCTTATCAAGATGTAATCATTACCGAAACAGCCATTTTGAAGCGTAGTCTAGTACACTTGGGGACGTTGAAGTGACAATATAATAAACAAACATATTGTAACCAGACACCCATTATCCTAAAGTAGAACAAAAGTAAAAAAAAAACTCAAGAGGTATAAACAAAACCCTATAATGAAATTACACACCACTCACCTAAGTCACAAAGATAAGTAATTTTAATTAAAAATAAAAAATACAAGGAATTAAGGCGTTATAAAAGAATTATCGAAAATCTACACCAGAGGATGTAAAGCCGTAAAGAAAAATAGTAAAAAAAAAAATCACACGCACACACTTACCCAAATATAAGAGATCTCTATCGGGAGATCATCTACTAACTACCAGTAAATAGGATTACCCATTTAAAGAATATTATGCAGAAAAACGCCTGAGACATACTTATTGTCTTTTTTCGTTGGAAAAATTACCATTAAATAACGTAGTGCATCCATTTCTAAACTTATTTTTATCATAAACGGCCAAGTAATTTTTTTTAGTATTTTTGAAATACTTAAACTAAGGCCCAGTCACACCGCGTCCCCAAATGCATTTTCGTTACTACGCATATATATTTTTCTCACACCATATTTTTTTGTTTCTTAGTAACTAATTGACATTAATACGACATAGAGCACCGTACTGTTTTACATATCTTATTGTAATACAATGAGACACATGAAGTAAGATTAATGTAATTCTTAAAACTAGTGAATACTCGAGGTGGCTCATTCCATGAGGTCAGCATGAAATAAAGCTTTTTTCTACTCGGAACTTACGTGCACCTATGGAACAAGTGCTCAGGAAAATACGAGTATTTTTTTTACTTATATCCTAAAAACGAGATCTCAAAATATTTACAAAAATTTTATAAAAAGTCACACAGGGCCGTAGCTACAATGTTATTCGAGATATGCATGATGGCAATACGGTGTAGTACATTGTGATTGGTCAGTTAAGTTAAGTAAGGTTGTTCCCTAAAAGACTCCTCCCTAGCCGCAACATCGCGTCGAGGCCATTTTTTAAATATAAACTCAATTTTTCTAACTAACATAAACCTAAAATTTGTAAATTAAGTCAATTTTATTCCGTCTTTTGTGTTAAATGCAAAACTAAAACCGATTTGATTTGCGAGTCCCCGTTGTTGCCTTGGCTCAGTTAAGAGTAGAAAACAGCATTTATCTAAACTGTTTACCCCATTGTAAAATATTTACACACTCAATGATAATCTGAACGCAGAGAACTCAAGGGAATGTGGCAAATCAAAACCGTCCAATTGTAGAGGACTAGCTAAGTCTCTAATGCATGCTCGTGATCAGAAACTGCACGGACGTACTGCATCAAAAATAATACTATCAATACTTACGGGAAATGTACGTGGCATCAACGCTTCCTATGTTATTGCAGTTAGGTACATTATAAGAAAAATCGGCAGGAATAAATTATTATTTAAATTTCAACATAGGCTGTACATAAGTACATAATTACTATAAAGTAATTATAACACTACAAGACAATGAAAACTGGAGGGTTAGGCAGGTTTTGACCGCGAGCATATCCACTACCTCTATGATTACATATGTTAATAATTCCGAATACCTTGTACCTTAACAAATCCGGTCGGTAGTAATTTTGCGTCCAATGTTAAAATTAATTTAATTCACAACAAAAACAATTAATTTTTCAATGTTTTCATGTTATGATTATGTAAAGTAATTTCGTTTCTTCTTGTGAACAGCCTAAATATTGTTGTGTAGTTCACAAGGGTTTAAATTAAAACCGATTTATAACTATTTTATTTTTCATCTAATTCTGTCTTTGGGCACCTTAAATGCATTCAAAAGTCACTATCATGCTGTTCATTGTTTTTATAATCATTTTATAAAACAATCGGAATGGTATGTATGTTTCACTGAGTTTAACAACGGTTAAGCTTGTGTTTTATATCACAGTTAGTTAGAGATCGATATGTATGTTGGTAGTTACTGTTGGAATGACATCTAGATATGACACTTATTTAAATCTGCAATTGATGAGTAATTATAGATCTTGAAAGAAGACCAATACCATTTGGAGTAATCTCATATAAAGTGCCATTTACAATGGGGCTTTGTTAAAAAAATGTATATGTGCCCAGCGACCTCTTATAAGTGGTATACTGCTTTGGTAAAGTATTCTACATACAATCACAGGAACGGCGAATCGAGAGCGAATTAATTGAGGGACTTAGACAACGTGTGTTCGACATGAGCCGAATTTTCTTCTCGGCTAGTGAAGATAAAGATTGAAATTATATTTCAGGTATATATTATAATACTTTAGTATATCGACTAGTTAAGATAGAGAAGTACGACTATATTTACCTTGGAGAGTCGGTGTTGGTAGAACCATTAAGCCATACGGTTAAATAAAAATAATATAGTTATTCGACAGATATGTCAATTTTTGTTATGATAATTCAGAACCTTGTGCTGTCACTATCATCCATTTGGTCAAAGAACGTCAACAATCAGACAGGGGTGATTAAAATATATTTACCATTATTTGGTTGGAATGTATTTCAATTATTTTTTTCAGAAAATGCTAAAAAACATATTGGGAGAAGTGTGTAAGCTACGTCACTAAAAAGGAAACATTATTAAGTATGACTTCTTAGGGGAAAGGTTCCATATATCAGGATGCCTACAGAAGTAACATTGTATGCCTAAAATGTATTTTTTTCATTTAGTAGTAGACCTGACAGTGTTGTATATTTTAAAACCCTATGGGGATAAGATGAGCTAGTCATCCGACGTTCGACAAGGCGCCTGCGCAAAAAGAATAGCAATCACACTGAATACTTTAAACTTGATTGTGGTGTACACGCGTGAAGTATCACACGTCACTGAGACATTAGACGTTAAGTCTCACAATGCCCAGTAATTAATCTGGCTACAGTGCCCTTCAAACCGTAACACAACACTGCTTGCACTCTGCTGTTTAGCGATAGAATTAGACACTGTGGTGGTACCTACCCAGGCGGCCCCTTGCATATAAGACCTACCACCTAGTATAATACTTGTCCATTTAAGATTGCTATTCATTTTCTGGAAGCTATTTAACTTGCTGACCTAAGTTACGGATGACTTAATAATTATACTGCATTAAAATCAATAATCACAAATGCATCTTTGCCGGACTTTATTATCGCGATAATATTATTTTTTAATTTCACACCCATTTGATTAAGACGGGCGAAAACTAAGTTCAAATTATGTTGACATTAATTCGTTTAGAACTTAAAATAGAGACTAATATCTTTTATGGTAATTAATAATCAAATAGTTACGTATTTTCTTACCTACTAACAATCCTTAATGGTGAAATTAATCGCAGTCTTAAAGAAAATCAGTGCTGCTTTCAACAGAGTGCACTTAGCTCGTATATCCCTGAGATTGTCAAATTCGTTCAAAATTCCAGAGAAACGAAATTACTCCATTGTCAAAATAAATAAATTCTCTAATTTTTTTTTATCCATTAACATTGTTAATGGTTAAAAAAATGATAATGAAGATCTAAAAGTTTAAGTAACAAGTAAAAACCTAGATACAATCAGTTATAAGATGCCTGATTGATCAACCGTCAAATACCATGAAATGGGCAAGTAATCCCACAAAACATAAAGGATATTATGCAGCTAAGGCTGGCTTTGACCAGCAAACATTTTACAAATCAATCCTGATCCTAAAACTATAATTCAATAGAACACAGTTTGACTTAAAAATCAACGTTGAAATTATACTAAAAGAACTAGGGGCTAGTGTATAAGGTAGCAAATTTTTTAAGGCGGGGAATTCGGCGTATAAATAAAAAAAAAAAACTAATGTTAAATTTGGTGATGGGGCGGCATTTTCTACGGTGCCTAGGGGGATTAGTGACAGCCCTATGTGACACAATCGGGTCACCTAGACACCAGCCCAATGGGCTGTATCCACATATCCAAAACAGTCAGCAAATCCAACAAAACAAGATACGCGACGGCCAGCCCCGACAACATTTTACCAATACCAAGTAAAAAACCTTAATGAGAAAGTAAAGCCGCTGAGAAGATGCCGTTCTACAATCGTGTTGTTCAAAATGTCTTTTTATTGTCTCGGCCGGCATCTCAGGGCGACAAATTTAGAATTACGTTCGTTACTTCCACCTGTTGCAGTTTATAGCGACAATCGCTTCTGCACGTTGGCGAGGGTGGTCTGCAGCTCGGCATCGCTGATGACGGTAACCACCTCGTACACCGTAGTAGAGTCTTGTTTCGGCGCATCCATCAGCTGCAGGGCATGCTGCAGGCACAAGCATATACGCTTGCCGGCCGTGTTCGTCACCTGAGTGGGAAGGGGTGGAGTGTCTTTAGTCACTTAATCCTAGTCATATTGCCCAAATTATCATAATGTCGATTGTATATTATAATGCATTTGATTGAGATTTCATGATATATATTTTGCCTCCAAAGACAGACGAACTCACGTCCCACCTAATGGTATGTACGGTGACCACCGTCGCCTATAGACGCCGGCAAAGTCAGGGGCTCGGCCAAACCAGAAAAACAATTTTAGTACCGTTTAAAGAAAGCCGGTGTTTATTGCCGACTAAACATCGTGGGAGCAAGTTCATTACAGATTGAATATGGGCGTGGTAGAAATGATGAAACGCACAGTTCCACTATATAAAAACCACATTAACCACACACATCTGCATCACTCAGACAATCCGCGACGACACTACGCACAAGTCTGATACAATATAAATATTTTTTATTTTAAGTAACATAAATTTCTTTTGTGTAGAACGCTATTCAGTCCTGAATGTGCCGTTAACACGATACGATGGCGCGTGTTATTTGACAATACTTGTGAATTGTCGACAGACCCACGCGTGAGTTATATAATATTAAACCGCCACAGACAAAGGTGTTCAGTCCCATGACGTGATAGGCGGCATGGCTATCGCCATATCGGGCAAATATTCCAGACGGCAAGTACGTAGACGATGGCCCCTAAGTAAACTATCATATCCCAAAAGAATGCGATTTACACTTTATAGCATTTCGTTAGATATGTACTGTAATATGCACCTTTCGGCTTTCTCTATTTACTAAGTTCTAAACCCACAAAAAAAAGTTAATAAATGAACACTTTTATAATGGGTTTGGTAGTAAACAGTACATAGATAATAAAACGTTAAAAAGTGAAAATAACTATTTTTAGATACGTTTACGTAGGAGCCATCAATTTCGCCACTTGCTTTCCGTCACATAATGTGGTGGAATAGGGGCGAGCCATATCGCACACAAATTTTAGACTCCGGCCTGATACTGAGCGGAAAAACCCAATACCAATTTGCCTGACCCGGGATTCGAACACGGGACCTGATTGGTGTCACACTACAACTACGCCACCGATGAGTCAATACAGCAAAAAAGTTACATTACCATTGAGAAGTAGAGCGTGGTGCGGCAAATTTCGCACTCGTCCTGCCCGCGAGAGTTCCACCTGGGGCGGCGGCACGTGTTCGGTTTGCGGTTGCGGCTCTGTTACCAAAACCATCATGAAATATGTTATTTTCATTTCTAAATTAATTGCACTAGGTTAAATTCAGTATGACATAACCAAGGAATTCTTGTAAGTTGGGACTAAAATTTAAATTGGTTAATATGTAATCATAAAAAGGCCCTATTTACGTCTACAAATGAATTTGCATAATTTGCTTATGTTCAACAACTATTGGTCCTACGTATAATTACCTCAGTGTTGGTGAACTTGACCCCCCTTTCGGCGAGAGTGCGCCGGTTGGCCAGCTCCTCATTCACTATCGGGCTGAGATGCGAGTGAACCTTCTGCAGGATCCTGAGCGAAACGCGCGAGTCCTTGGCGACGCTCATAAGCAGCTGCTCCAGCGAGAACATCGTCGGCTCGCAGCTCTGTCGCAGCTCCTGTCATCATATTGATGTACCATCTTGTTATCATAACCGATTCCAATCACTCTTCAATATTACTCTAATCTGTTATAACTCGATCGTTAAAAAAATCGTAATTTTTTTGTAAGTGAAGAACATTCATCTCTATTCCAATAGGTTCGATCCAGTAGTTACTTAGGAACAATCGATTGTACAAACCTGGAATATATGATGAACACTATCCAACCAGGAGCTAGTGGCGAAGTACACACTCTCGGACTGCGTGTATCCCGTTGCTATCGAGCAGGAGTACGCCTTCGGGAACACTATGATGAACGTGCCGGGCTCCTGCGTGACCCGAGACAGAGACACGTTGTGTTCGCAAAGTAAGTTAGGCGGGATCATGGTGATGTCAGAGGGCAGCCATATCGACTTGTTCTGGCACGATGTGGGGCACAACTTCTCTACCGCGCTGCGGAAGTTCTCGCTTTGCTCGCCCGGTATGCCGTACCTGGCACGCAATAATACGTATTTTAGGCAAATATGTATTCAAAATCTATTTGACTTATGGTTCGAATCGTAATAGCTACCATATCTTCCTGGGTCCCGTATGCATGTATTCAACCCAGGGCAGTCCGTGAGGGTCTCTATGCCAGCAGCTGGTGGAGTATAACATGCCGAGATGCAGCGTAGGCGATGTCACACCCATCACCGGTCCCAACGACCGCAACACATTGCCCGGGTTCTGGCTCACCATCTACACCAAAGGAACGCTATGTTTTCATACATTTTTGATGAAGGTAGGACCACACATATTATCAAACAAAACAAAGTACAAAAAGCTAAATTTGCAAAACACGCCAAACATGAAGTCAATGCCGAACTCGCGTACGTTCAATTCGCATAGCATTCGCTATTATGATTTCGCTTACGATATAGCTTGAGCATTGCACGACTTAAAATAAAAATGCAGGCATATAAAATCCGCTTGCAGCAGGTCACACAAATTAAAAATAAATTTCAACATAATAAATAAATTAATACCGATCATTTCGGATAGACCGAGAGATATTGTCATGTTGTTAAAATAAGGAATTATAGGATGTGCAGTGGTTGCACAATTATACCTTCAGATTCCACGGGTGCTTGCCATAGGGGTCGTTCTTGTTTTTGGTGAATCCGTAGCCCTCGTTGCCGGTGTCGATCGAGGCGGAGTTCACACATACGTGGTCGGTGCCAAGCAGCACGGTCTTCCAATACTTCGACTCTATGTCTCCGGCCTTGGGCTTCGGTGTACGCGGGAACTGCACCATCTTCACATTCGCTGCCGTCTATCACCATACAACATATAACGAGCTCTTGTGTACCATATTATTTGTTTAGCTCCAACTTTACAGTACTTTAGAAAAAGTGCAGAACATAGAAGAATAAAAGTTTTTTTTATTAATATAACGAAATTAGTTTTACAAACAGCTGGAATATGAAATGTTTTTGCATATCTTTGAGAAAAGTAACCGCTGAGAAAGAATTATTAGTAAATAATTTGTAAAATCTTATACAGTTATACCACCAGAGACTAGTTGTATCACAAGATTCCATTCAGCTCATAATTAGCTTGACTCCCAAACGGATTCACACACAAATGTTAGGTGCGGTATGCGTAAACATTTTATTATGAAGGTAAGATCTCTGATGCATAAATGGAATACATTTGTGATCAAGAGAGGATCAACAAGTGTAATGACACTTACCCTCTTGAACATGGCGAGGTTCATGTTCCGTCCGAGAACGACGCAGTCCTCGGACTCCAGCAGAGCGAAGTTCACTTCCTCGTCATCATCCTCCTCCTCATCGGCTGACGAGTCCGATTCGCCGAGCATCTTCTTCTGTCTGTGCAACGGGTTCAATGCCCGGTCGAGCATTTTTTGGTTCTTTTTGTACCAGCAATGGTCCACTTTACGCATCATGTCTTGACGTTCCGCTGTTATGAACACATAATATTAAAATATAATTATTAGGCATGTTACGCATCCTTCACACTATTGATAAGGGCTGATGAAGGGAAACATCATAAAGTAATACAATTAAATAATAAAAATTATTCAAAAATAAAAAAAATATACTCGTTTCATATCGAGAAAAAATACAACTATCAAGATTTAACATCACTGTACGTTACGGTGCAGTTGTGAGAAAAAGTACGAGACACCATTATCACTAAACCATTGCAACACATACTCATTGAAACATTTGAAATTCTACCCTTCAACCAATTTAAATACCGTTTTTACAAGAGTTTTTTTCCGTCTTATTCTTACGAATAAGTGATCTATATCAAAATATGGAGCATAAGTGTGTTGAGACCACTCACCGTGCGAGAGCGTCCCGTACGGCAGGATATACTTGACATATATGTAGTCGAGCTTCTTGCCTGGCGAGAGGTTCCTGCTATTGCGCATTTCGCTGGCGACGCGCGCCCATCGCTTCTTCTCAATTACCTTCTTCAGACCGCCGTTGTGCTGTACCATGTGGTATAGCTTCGGCAGGTCAACCTCCATGCAGTCCAGCTGTTGGGTTTGAGCGTTTAGGACATTGTGAAGTGACAATGGCCAAGATTATTAAATAATAGTAGATTGGGGGAAGGCAATCACTACTGATGGACATGAACCGATTGATTCGAAGACCCGCGCGAAAGCAAAAACTTTTTTACGGGGTAATGACATAAAAAGTCCTTTAGCGTAATTTCAGTGAAAGTTTTACTAAGCAGGGTCCGGAGGGCCTGGCCTCGGAGGCCCCGGTGTACTACACCGCCTAAACCTACGGTAGCTGCACCCCTGGAAGCAGCATCTTCTCTCAAAACTATTAAAGGTGTACTTTAAAGTCGCTTGGAGACCCTGACCGCATTCGACATGGCATTGTAACAAAGTGAACTTTCAATACTGACCAGCGGCGCCCTGATGAAGCGGACGCTCTGTGACGCGAGGTAAGCCTTAATGGCGGACATCTCCCGCTGTGCTGGCCCCCAGCGGCTGTACATCCGCGCCACATATTGATTCATCACATTGAACCGGATGTTGTCGTTGCTGACGCATGTGGGTTTGAACCCGGCTGGAGCGACTATTTTGCACAGTCCAAATTTGGCAGCGGCCGGCATTATTTTATCGAAGTAGGCTATCGGATCCTGTAAAATGCAAAGGTTTGTAGGGACTTGGTCACGTCTTTGTTACGATATAATTACTACAAATCAATGCTTACTTGGAATTCCTCTTCGGTCGGATAAAAGACAGGCGCGTCCACACACTTAGCGCCTTCCAAACTCCTTGGAAATGTGGTTTTATTGTTTGTCTTTGTCGCTTCGGAGCTTCTTGTTTCCCGTTCTTTAGGCGGTTCTGGTGTATCAGGTATCACTTCTGATTGGAGAGAGACAACATTTTCGATACTATTAGCGAATGGTCTGTTGGAAGTTGAGGCGCGGCTAGATTGAGCGTCAAGATCTGTAACACAGTCTTCCTGAAACGATGTACTCTCTCCTGCCTGCGTATCGGTTGCATTAGAAATGACACTTTCAGGACGATAGTTATCGGTTTCGTGTAGTCGTGGCATAGTAGTGCCGTTTGTCGATGGCATGCTGACGTCTGACATGACGACTAAATTAGACTGTGCATCTGTGTGGCCAATTGGTGTATTCTTGGATACTGAGGGGCCGGGACCGCTTGAACTTCTTTTTGGTATTTTTCGTTGCTCCAGTCTAACAGCTCTTGGTGTTGGCTTCTTTCGGCTAGAGTTGGTGTTCGGCTCCAAGTCAGCTTGGGTAACCGGTGCCTCCAGTGTAACTGGCTCTGTTTCAGTATATTCGTCAGCTATCATCACGTTGTCACCATCCGTTGTCACCATTTTTTCATTATGCTTGGTAGCTGTAAGATTTGTTACTAGTTGGTCGAGCAAGCTCTCGTCTTCGATCAACAATAGCTCTTTAGCGGAATTCGCTAGAGACTTTGGAACGAAGCTGGCGCGTAAGATAGTTTTACTATCTTTCACACATATAATTTGAATAATATGGGTGCTGTTTTCGGGAAGAATATTAAGGTTGTAATGTTCATCGGTCGAAGTACTTGTTGAAGGCAAACAAGATTTCGCGTCGCCTTCCCTGTTCGATCGCCTCCCCCTGTACCGACCCAAATGCACTTCCGAGGAATCTAAATCGTCAGAGGGTTTGAATTCATATATATCTTCAATCAATTCGTTTTTACCACCGAGTGGCGAGGTCACGAGAGCCTCTATCTTGTGCACTTTCTCCACTCTGTTGCACCCCGTGCACTCGTTACATCTAGATTCCTTCTCTGCTTGGGAAGCGCGCAGAACGTCTGTCACGGTCATGTACTTATTGGAGGGGCAGTCGTATATAGCGGGAATAGGGACGGGAGATTTGGGGCAGGGGGTGAGAGAAGTGGAATGGGTGAAATGCGAGACGGTGGATAAGGTGTCTTCTTCGCATTTTGTTATGATATCCAAGCTCGGCTCTCTGATCTGCCTCGTCATCGGCGGTGGGGGCAGCGGCGTTTTGAATATTTCGGAGGAGCTGTCGCCGGAAGGAGCCGCGGTCTGGGTGCAGGTGTCGACCCAGCGCGCGATCTGTGAGCTGCTATAGTACGGCCCGTCCAGCTTAACGAATAAGCGTGAAGCCTGTGCCCTGTCTATTGGCTTCAGGCCGTTAGCAATGAGCTTCTCGTTGAGGTCGCTCGGCATTCCACTGCTGAAGTTGAAGAGGTCCGCGTGGCAGATGACGCGCCGGTCCATCGCTAATGATATGTTGGCTAGCAGCTCCTCCGAGTGAGACATATCGCACGACGTTACTAAATGGCATAATATTGACATTACTAATTTAACTTTGTAAATATATTTAACATAAATAAAATTAAAATATAAACTAATTCATTTCATAGACAATGGGTTGTTCTGATTTAAATTATTTTTCATTTACTATAGAAAAGTAATAAAAAAATTTACGAATTGAGTATTTTAAAATTCGGTTATAAAACTATAAATAAAATTTCTTGATAAAAATGGCGAGTTGAGATGTTGTATACATTACAGTTCAGATTAATATAATTCATTCACAAACCAGATGTTTTTCATTCTTGAAAGGATCTGAACGACGCCAACTCATTTAAGCAAAGTTGATACACAGCTTTAAAGTCAAAGTTGAACGTAGAATCCACCAAAATTGTAAACTAATGATAAAATTAATTCTTACTATAGGTTCAACTTGCAACGCTAGTACCCAGTATCATAGGATTCGGTACAATAGTGTCACCAATAAAATGTAATAAAAAAAAACTTACGAAAAAAAAAATATAACTTACCTGTGGAAGGTACCGGAGCAGGCGTCTTCGACTTACTGTTATCTGCAAACAAGATATCAGAGCCTCATCAGCCTTCATTCTTTATAAGAATCCGCATAGAAACAACTTATTGTTTATTGGCCAAAGAAAGTAAATCTAGGCTACTTTTTCAGCCAAGACTTGTGACTGCTGACTCCGCTGCGGAATCATGAACACATCATCAGTTGAAATATGAATTGCTGTAACAGCAAAAATAACGTATTTTTTTTATTCATTCAGTTAAGTGTCGCCTTAAAAACATTGAGTTTACTTACTCAATGTTTTTAAGGCGACACTTAACCATCGGCATTGTCATAACTCGTTTCGAAAGGGGGGAGGAGCATACCACAGAGACTATTTCCATGCCCTTATAGTTGCAAATTTGAAAATTTTGTAATTTTGCCCGTAAATTAAAAGTACTAGACTACTCTAACATCCTGTGGGCGTCAAACAACTCTAAGGCGGGCACGATTTGAAAACCGGCTTTTACGTCCTGCTATAAACTTATAACATAACTTACTTGAAAACTATGCCTTAAGTCACAAAATATTATTACATTTGTCACATATATTTTACTTTTTGTTTGTTGACCTGCAGTATGTGTTGTGAATAACGTTAACGAATTTCTTTTATTGATAATAATTTAATTAAAGCGTGTTAAAGTAACAGGATTCAATTAAAAAAAAAAATAACGTCGCATCACGCTATCTTTGAAAATATTATAGCATGCTCCATGAGGAATCTCTCAGATAATGGACAGCATAACTGTGTTAATAGTTACAACTCTTTTTGGATGCCAATTTAGTTTTCAGCTCTCCTAAAATTCCGGTTTGGCTCTTAGAACAATTCATATTTCTACGGACAATATTTATTGGAAATATAAATTGGTATCATGACAAAAGTGGGATACAACGTAAACATTACCTTTAACCTTAGTCTTGACAGTGGCCCCAGCTCGTCCAGGCAATGGCGGCCTCGGCTTAGAGCGCGTCACGGGCGGTGTCTGTCTTGTGGTGAAGTACGTGAGCGGCTTGTAGTCGTCCACGCTGTACTCCGAGATAGAGGGCTGCATGACGCGCCGGCGCTTTGCCCTTGTCGGCGGCGGTGGTTCTAGCTTCCTCTTGTTGTTCTTAATCACATTCTTCGGCTGTTGTACTTGGCGTGACCTTAGTTTCATCGTGTGCATTTGTTTAGTTTTCATATTGGCCAACTGTTTGGTCCGCGCAAGCCGTTTGTACAAGCCGGGCGTCATTGTAGCGCTGTTACTGCTTTCTGGACCCCTCTCCTTCTCGGCTGACTGATTCCCGTTCTCGACGGAAGATTCGGGAAGTCGTTTTAGTAGTACAAACGGTTGCAAGTGACTATGCATGTCTGCAAACAATGCTTTGGTTATGTGTGCTTGAATTCGTGTATAGTAGCATTTAAAAAGCACTTTTATTTAACAGAGGTCGACAATTTACTATAAGATTGATAATATACCTAATAATTGTAATATGGTATTTGCCTACATTTGATTTTATTCATATTTTTGTATGTAAAAAGTCAAATACCCTATTGCTGTAATAAATAAATACAAAAGTATGCCTACCTTTGATCTCATTTCGTTTCAGTTTTTACAAATCACTCCTATTCGGAGTTTATTTTCTTTTTATTTTTTTGTAAAATTCCAAAAATTTTGTAGGAAATATTCACAATAAAAAAATTATAAAGAATAAATCCCATAAATTACAAATAATGTATTTCCCTTTAATCAAAAACCAAGCGCCAAAAAAATCCAATTTAAAATTAACATTATTATGTATATAACCAGTCACTAATAAGAATATCAATGGAAAATTATTATACCCAAACCGATGCAAGATGAAAACATATTTAAAACTCTAGTAAACTTAAATCACGAATTTAAACAAACATACTTTTTAAACATTAACCTTAGATGTAGTACGAAATTAATGAACACGTCTGTTCGCGTTGATGCCTTCGTCAATACTTGCGTCCGCGATCGCTCTTCTGATACATGGAGAGGAAAAAAAGGGGCGGGGCGGGGCGGGACGAGGAACACCAGTTTTTAAACTTATCCTCAATATTTTAGGCCCGTTTTTTAAAAGTACTGAAATGCATGACGAGCGTTTTGCCCCCGTGCTGGTGACGTTGTCAACTGCAGGCTACACATACTCGTTTAGTTGGAAAATAACGTAATTACTTCAATAACAAAGTATGTCTTGAAATAAAATGTGTACAAAAGTTTAAAGGCTTAGAGGCGAAGTGTAAACCCTTCAACCGGAGCTTGAAAATAACCGTCAAGAGATGTTTTCATTGCTTACCGGTCAGCATTTTCTTTGTGTTTAAATTACACTTTTAGACTTGCCGCCTACACCAGGCGCAATGAAGTCACTTTGCCACGTTAATTGAAAACAGGACGGATGTGGTAATTTTATGGCGGCCAGTAAAAGTGTAAAGGTCCACACTGACTTACTTTTAAACGCAACCACGTCGAGAAGGTTCTTGGCGTGCATCTTGACCATGGTGTTCTGACCCAATCGATGGCCCTGGTCTTCTCTGGGCGTAACGTCACGCCTGCGATCCGGCACATTGTTCGAGTGCGGCACGATGGCTCCCTGCGCGAACTTGCGCTGAGCTTGCACCTTGCTGTGGACAACGGTCGTTTCAAGTATTTCTGTAAACCGAGAAATATACGACTCCAACCTGGGGTCAGGGCATTATTTATTTACACGCGTTGTATACATTTTGCTTTTTAAGATTCCTATCAAACATAACGCTGTCAAATGAGGATATAAAAGTCCTGACCTCAGTGCACAGAGCTCTAGATGTTAATACGCTATGGTGACAAAAGATAACGAATATATTTTAAGTATTAGTATGTCTATGAGATTTTACGGTTCTTATCTCACCAAGACTTAGCAACCGTATCTTGCAGACAAATGACTAATTATTTCTGATTGTGGATCGCACCCCCCCCCCCCCCCCCGTCAAATGAAGTCAAGAAACCTTGTCCGCTGCCCCCAAACTAAAGTTCTATAGCACCGAAAGATGGAATTGTGGCCTTCGCACTATTTACATATACTTTACCTAGTATATATTTACTTTGGCTGCCATTCAGCTTGTGAAGATTCGAGAAAGTTAAACTGTGCATTTAGTAAAAATTGCCTATTAGTTAACTGAGCTAACTAACTGTGCAGTGTGCTGTGTAGCTAGTTAACTGTGGATTGATGTAACCGTCCAGTCGCCCTCGCGGCGGTTGGCCAGTACTAATGAAAAAAGAACAGTCTGTGTGCCAAATTTCATGAAATAATAATAATTTACCCATTAGTGCGTCATTGTATGACAAAAAAATACTTTTAGAACCTTTGTATTATTAATAACTAGTTGACCCGACAGACTTTGTCCCGTCTTAATTATGAATTTGCAGCGCTCATTGTCAATCGCTGACAGTTATTTTAAACAACTGATAGTTATATAAAATTAATATTTTCGTTAAGTTTTCTAAAATTTTCCGCGCAATTTTTTGATTTTTTTCTTTCATAAGAACCTTCTCCTGACAATCACAAACACAACAAAAAAAATTAGTGAAATCGGTCCAGCCGTTCACGCATGACGGCGCGGCGTGACCAAGGGAAATAGGGATTCATTTTTATATATACAATATAGACATATCAGAACATTAGAATAGACGACGACAAACAATAAATCCGACGAAATGTCGCGTGAACATAATATCCGTCACCAGTTCACAGTTACACTATACACCATAGTATAGTAGCCATAAAACAAAATTTTTCACATTTCCAATATCCGATCATAGCGCGCCATGTATAAACTCAAAGCAATTGCTCATAACAGATAATACGCATATAATAAAATACCTATCAGTCAGTAATTAACCAGTAATTGGTATTCTACGTACACATGAACACACATGAAACTAAATCGCACCGCTGCCACCCACCGCCGGGGCAAACTTCTCATCCCGCGATACGAGCCGGGGAAGCATTGTCGCATGTAGGTATGCGCCGAATGTATGGATCATTGTCATAAGTCTTGTGTGTCATGTATACTACAATTGTCACAAGATGACATCGCGGCGCAGTGCACAGAAAAGCTGTACTAAGAGTTTAAAATTTTACGTTGCTAAACAAACGCTTTCAAATAGTGATGCCATTTATATAATTTAGATAAATTATTTTAGAAATTATAGCTAAAATGATATCTATAGTTTATGTTAACGCATCTAATTATAAAACGGCGCTCAAGTGCGACGCAAATACAAAACATTGAAATATTCAACAAAGGCAAACTCATATACCGATATTCAAATTTGACGAAAGATTTTTTTCCTTCAATGAAAATTGAATCAAAAAAGATCAAATTATTTTAATACATATGTACGATTAGGTTTAATATCGAGTAAAAGGTTTGTTTCGGCTGTCGTTTTGCCACTTTAGGTATCGCACGGAAACTCCACCGCCATCCACCGCCGCGCCGCCCCCTAGTGCAGTCCTAGCCCGGACAAAGCTTAATTAATTACATCCAAACTCAATATTCGAAATTCGAATATCCACCCCATGTTGATTCATACCTAAAATAATATATATACAATAATGCAGACATGTAAATTAACCATAGGCTAGACACGGTGGGGGAAGTGCCCTCACTGCCGCCCAACAATCCAGACAGAGATAATTAAATTCGCGACTGTAACCGGAAAACCGATATGTTTCATCACAAACATACCCAACGTTGTACCGTCAAAGGGTTTTTTATAAAGGCCATATTGCGTGGACTTTTCAATTTTATACATTCATTTTGTCGTAGTGTACTTATCTAGCGCACAAAGGGAAGTCTGTCCGCCTGTCAAAGGGGATTTTACGTTAAAAAAGCGCCGCGGGAGCTTTTCATTTGCGTTGAATAACGTATAGGATATGTAATTTGTTTGCTTCGCATCACAAGAGATATGTAACATGATACTTTGTCGGATTATTGTAAACTAGCTTCCGCCCGCAGCTTCGCCAGCGTGGATTTCGGACTTCAACAATGGAGCCGGTCGCGAACGTTCGAGAATGTTCGTTTTACGAAGCTCCTCGCTAGGTGATTCGCTAGCCTCTAGGTGCCAAGCAAGCCGCCTGCCTGTGCGTTCGCGACCTTATATATATACAAAAATAATCGTTATAGCATGACTCAGTATTCACGCGTGATGGCTTATTATTAGCGTATTTCATGTATAACTTTGGTGTTTCTATACCAATTTCTATGATTATGTTAAGAGTAGACAAATATAATGAGAAAGCTTCGAACTGCTAAGCTATCGGGAGTTACACGTGTTATTGTAAGTCAACCATAAAAGATAGACATATGCTGTCGTGGGATATTTTTTACATAATTTTAAGGAGAACATTTTCGTCATACATGATTTCTGTGTAGCTTTAACCATTAAGGTTGCACACGCGACGGAAGCTAAAAATGGAGTAACTTCTCCCGTCTTCCCAACATTTACCATCACTGCTCTGCTCCTATTAATTGTAGCGTGATGAAAAGTATACTATAACCAGCACAGGAGTATGACAAACAATTGTACCAAGTTTCGTTAAAATCCATCGAGTAGTTTTTGTTTCTACAGACAGACAGACAGACAGACAAAAATTTTACTAATTGCATTTTTGGCATCAGTATCGATCCCTAATCACGGCTTGATAGTTATTTTGGAAATATATTTCATGTACAGAATTGACCTCCGTACAGATTTATTATAAGTATAGAAGAAGATAGATTAAAAAGTAAATCTTTGATACATTTTCTAAGACAGGATATTGTCGTCGTAATACGTCGTGATTTAGTAAATTCAATACATGTGCATGTGTATCGTATACATGGGTTAGGTCTATGGTAGTTAATACTTTAGTGGATCTCCTTTTATCACAATGGTTTAATGTAGTAAACTTTTTAAAAAATAATTGACGTAAAGAGGATGTAATTCGATGTACAATTTTAAATGAACACCTCGTATCTGAAATAACTACGAGTATATTAGTACGCCAAACATGAAAACCATAATACGGTAAAAAAATATTAACCATACATAGAAAATGTTCTTTTTACGGGTGCACTTACCGTAAAATAATATTAATTATAACCTGACTATAAAATCCTAATAAGATATCTTTTTCTTAAGATTGCCTTATTACTACTTAATGTCTACGCTCGGGAGTATAGGATCGTCCGAGCGAGAATTGGGCAAGTCCTTAACACTACACACGCCGACATATCGACCAAAACCTGAGGTGGCTTTTCGAGGCGCATTCAAGACGGCCGCGGAGTATGCTGTTGCACAAAGATAGCTACGCGGAGGTGTTTCTGCGCGGATGCGTCTTATGGCCCGTCTCACTAATCGGGGGGACTAAAAGAGCTGCCGAATTCCGGAACACGCTTGACGTCTAGGATAACGAGAAGCCAAATACCCGTGTTGCCCTCGCCTCGATGAAAGGACAGTCCCTCCCTGCTCGCCCTGCGATCCTACAAACTACACAGTACTGCCTCAAACGAGTGGTGTGATTAACCTAACTCGAAGCAACACGTATACACACATGTTACTTCGATTCCACATAGGTGGTTGAAACGAATACAGACTTGTGAGACGCCGAGCAGGCTGCGACACCGAAGCCGTGAGTTACAAAAAGTACAAACGTATTAGAAGTCGACATATGTATCCCACTCCACTTATATTCACATGCAATGCTTGCAGTACCAATATAAAAAGTCAAGTAATCAATAGTTCAATAGTTCATACTATACCAATACTTATAACGCAATCTTCGGTATCATCGAAGATGGAAATATTTTCTTTTTTCTTATGAATAAATCATGTCCGGTGCTTTACATTACGGGCGATGGGAAGTGCCTTTTTGTGGCAACAAATTTAGTTAGGGGGAGTGAAGTCACACCTATTAACCACCAAGAAAAATACCGATCCAAACATTAACGCCTGGCGGTATGAAGGAATGAATCTTAAAAGTGCAACATGGCATACTATGTTATAATGAAATCGCTGTTGGACACTGAATAGCTATTCGAATAAATATCAGTGTTTGCAAATAGCCCCGAAGCCTGACGCAATACTGACAGACGTAATTTATTAGTCGAAAACGGCAGGTATCCAGTACACAAACGTTGCACGGTATTACCTCCCACCGCCAACCACCCACCACCCGGCGGCCCGGGCATAGCTAGTTAATTGAACTGTCCATTCCACATATCAAAGGGTTGTGTACCACCCTCGGTGGCAGGCATGTCCACGAGCATTCGGTACGGCCACAGAGCTGCCCCCGAATGCAGGTATTAAAGATGCCTCCCACAGCCGCCCGCCGCTCGCTGCAGCCCGGGCAAAGCTTTTAATTGAAGTGTCAATATCAGATATCAAACCACCCACTCTTTGACGTGTACTGGAATAACTACTCAGTAAAAGCCCCCCTCCGCCCCCCGTTGCACATCCCCCCTGCGCCGGTAGGATTAATATACGCCGATTGATTTCAGAGGGTTGCTTTGATGTCGCCAAATTATTATTATGTCTGGATTCCTGTTTGCCAGACTGGGGATGTTAATAAATACGGCTCTTTGTGAAGACTATTGCTGCCAGTACGAGTAACGGTATAAAATAAATACATTTTAAGCTCTTAAGTTGACCATGTGAATGTGTTTTCTTCACAAAACACACTTTAAGCAAGCCCTCAGGGCAAATGTTGGATGTAGTCCTTGTACCCCGTTAGCGGTGTACAGAATTATATTAATAAAGATTTACTGTTTCATAACGGAATCCTAATACGACAGCGACTAGCATGTAAGATAGTTTTTTATTCTGACGAAGGCTCATTTAAATTGGCTACTTCTCAAAATAAACGTATCAAACAGTAGCCATTCGCATTTCTTATGATTGGTAACGCACATTGAAATTTTAAACACAAATCCAAAATGCAAACAATTACCAATATATTTATTATAAATGGTTTTTATACATGACTACACATTGGAAACAACACACGGAACGTTATTAAATCGCATGGTTGTTAACATTGTCGCAAACAATACGGCATTCGCGTTCATGATATGGAATATGAGCAGCTAGACGGCGGAAGATTGCAGCGCCTATGGTCATATCTGTTCATTCCAATATTTACACAGTTTAAGGAGCTTGATGCAACAGACGCGAATAGAATGGAGAATGCAAAAACTAGATACTCAGTGTGATTGTTTTTTGATAGGTGGCCTGAAGTTCCAAACATCTGACCCCTCCGTAGTCATCTACTAGTCCCTAAAAAATATAACTGTCTTTAATTGTGTGTAACTGTCTTAAAAACGGCTGTAATGTTCCAGCCGGCATTTAGCTAATTTTCTGTTCAACAGCTATTGTCAGTTAGGTCTCGAAATGATATTTTGTACGCCGAGGGTAATTTCGTCTAAATTTTTCTATTAGAATTATACTTAAAATTATAACTGCGCAAAACGATAGATGAGCGAAATTATAAATAGCCAGCAACTGTCGTTGTCACTGGAACAATTGTCTTGCTATAGGCAAGTCACACGCAGGCGACGATGCATACCACAACGTAAATATTACAGAACAATGTAGGAACCATAAAATCACGTAGGAACCGGGTAGGAACGGGTAGGGTAGGAAGCAATAGTGCGTGACTGATTAAGAGTAAAAAATGATAGTCATAAACTTCAATCCCAGCGTGGATTTAAATTGTAAAATTCTAACTAACTTAGTGCCGTCCTAATAACAAATAAAATCTCGTTTAAACAACTACATACTAAAATATATTAAAGCATTTTAAAACCACTAAAAAAAAATTTATAACGAAGACATGGTTTTAAGATAAATTTTAAATTAAACTCTCAAGAGACACATAGAAGGAATTAGAAATAAAAACAGTCTATACAGGTGGGCTCGGGGGCGGAGGGGGCTTGTCTGACGGGCAGTCGCCGGTATGTCTAGAGACGAGCCGAAACCTCGGGTCATTGCGCCCTGGCTCCGTCTGGACCATTTGACGATCGATAGATTAAGAAGTACCGCGTCCTTACCACACCTCTTCATCTGAGATGATTTATGATCTATTGTAAGAAATAATTTCAAAATTAAATATCCATTGGTATCTACCACAATCTAATCAATGTGACTTCAGTTCATGTGACCACTGTTATTTAATTCAATTCGTGATAAGCATGACAAAAGAATTTAGATACATACATTAATTTGAATTGCGAATTGACTTTTTTAGACTGTTTCAAAATGTCTTAATACTGCAAGACTTAAAAAAGCTCAACCACATAATTTCTCAGTACTAATCTCAACACACTGAAATGAACACGTCCACCGAATGCGAATTTAAATATATTTCAAACTGTCACCCATTACGCGGTCTACCCCTTAGTCTTTGTTTCCGCTCCCTCGCCAACCACCCTATGGGATTATTGGGCAACACAGCACATCCATTAGTGCACATTGAATCTGGACCTATGTGAATCACCCCTCCGATCCGAATAGCCTTTGACAAGCCTATATACCTAGACACATAAGGGTCGGCCAGTCTGATGAACACGGAGATGCGACGGACACATGAGATGACGGATAATCCTTCAATCAAATGACGCAATCATGCTCGTACGAGATACGGACTGTAAGCACGAACGGGTCAAACGAGATTTTATTAAAACGAACCGCATTATCGAACTGTTTTACATACAAAAAGCACATGTGCGAAAGTACAAAGACGAGCTCCCTTTAATGAATGAAAATGAATGACTGTATTATTTGTTAAGCCTTTTTGTTCGACCAGACATAAACTTTTCATCCGGAACTGTGTGCACGATCACATATCCCTCAATAATAATATTCAGAGTAAAATCAAAAATGGTGCTGGCGTCGTCCAGATGTCGCAGTTGATCGCCACAAGATTCGCAGACAAACCCGGAAGGAACATCTAGTAATAAATAATAGCGAAAAAATTAACTTTTTTAATTGACGACCACAATCATTAGACTACTAGTATGATCTGATCAACAAGATTTCTCACCCCGCTAACTCTCTCCATCCGATAACATCCTTGTTTATGGTAGCCTTACTGCTACTGCTTTGTTAGAATTACTTTATTACGTAAATTTTTCCTCAACATCAAACGGGAGTTTCTGAATGAATTTTAATGCTATATTGTTACCTTACTACTTATATAAGATATATACGTACATATACAAAATAAGTATCTGAAGATATAAAAAATTCAAAAACAACTGAGCCGTCACAGATGTTTTGTGGCGCATAATACACTAGACAAGAAGTAATATATTCAATATTATCTCGAATATATATATTATCTCAAAATCCTAAATTTTTTCTTGAAACGTAGAACTGTCATTCCTCTCGAAAGAATTTTCACAAGGAGGAAAACGCCAGCAAAAGTTTGTACATAGTAAACGCTAAACAGATCCGTCGCGGCTCCGAATCACGCATAATTAGACAAAGGTTTGCATCGGTAAAAAAGGAATTTTCGAGACACAGGGTCACAGCTGATGGCTCATTTAAAAAAATCTTTATAAAGGCATGTGTGTGTATGAATAAAACTTCCTCAGAATATCTTTGTGGGTAGGTTATCCTTTTAAAGGTTTTAACCCCATGATATAAACAATATAATTGGGAAGAAATTATCTTGCAGTTACACAAGACCGGTATGTATAGTGCAGTGGCGAAGGATCCACATAACCTGATTCTTGTCAGCTTCTCTTTTGTAACTTATATATAAAATCTAATTATCATTACGATTTGCAGACCACAGTTATGCAAATTAGTAGGTACTCATATTTCGCCACTGGCATAGTGTGAGGATTTTGATATGTAATTTTTTTTGCCTTTATAACTACTTTGACCCTTTGGAGTGTTCTTGATATGAGATTATGCTACCCCTGTAAGATATGTTGACAATGATGTTGGGGACCTAGGGTCTACTAATATAATTTAATTGTTTATTAATAATAAAATGTCGACTGAAAGGTGACTGCGTTATCTGAGATTAATTTAACACCACTGCCCATCGGAAAAGGGCACGCGTGCCAACTTCTAACAAATGAATACTAATGCATCGCGTTCGATCCTAAGAGTTTCGGGACATAGATGCATAGCTCAATGTTACACCTCGCGGCAGACAGGTAGACAATCTGTGCATGCGTCAATTAAAATAGTATCGATCACCCGTCTGGGTAGATAGGGAGCGCCTGGCGATATGGGATTAGTTACCATGGTAGCAGACTGTTCCCATCTATATTACGCAGTAATGGGGAAAAATTAAAAGGTGATCTGATAACTATTGTTACGACGGAGATCAGATAAAAGTTCTTAGCGTTTTCTCGGAAACTTATAGTGGAAATGGTGTGAGCGAAGTTTTTAAAACTTTAAGACTTGGGCAATGAGCATAAAAATCATTGAATTTAAAATCGAAACTATAATCATCAAAATTTTAATCGAACAATTCGACCTCAAAATTATAATCCGCGAGTTTCAAAATAAAAAATGTCAGATCTATTAGACCAACTACGTTTTTGTCCCTTCAATTGTTTGATCACCACCCAACTATTTCGGCGAGCATCTTGTTTCCTACGATATGGACGTTTTTTGCACCACCACTAGGATTTTCCTAAGATATAGGGTTGAAATTAATTAAGAAACGACCCCGCTAAGTCCTACCATTTAGCCAGGCAGTAGTACACCATCTCCTCGAAGGGTTGAACGCACCCGACAATTTACTATTCATACTTTTGTCAGCAAATCCTTAAATTTGATACTCCAGTCCCACATCTTAGGTCGTTCGCAATATTGGATTTTGAATGACGTCCTTGTCATCCAAACTAAACGTGTATGCAAAATTTATTCTGATTCGGTTGAAAATGAAGGCGCAAAAATGAAAAAAATAACCTCTAAATTTAATATTTCTTTTTAATGCTACTTAGAAAAAAGCTTGTCGCAAGATTTACTTATGTAGATAATATAATAATTATGTAATTAGATTTTTACTTTATCTATTTGTATATATTTATTTTAGTTACTTATTGGATACCTTTTTTGGCCCCGCGAAGTAAGCACCCGCACACAGAATACGCGGGGCGGCACAAACTAAATGATTCATACTAAACACACTCAACCGGTGGTTGGCGCGAATCGACCCGCTCAAGAACATTTTTATTTGTTTCCAATTCGTTTGGCAGAATGGCTAAACACATTAAAAGTTTTAAATAAAATAAATCATGTGTTTTTTAAAGGAACCCTTTTCTCAATATTTTGCTATAAGTTTTTATAATATTTATATCTTAATTTATAATATGGATATAATTTTTTTTATAATTATTGTCTTTACGTTCCATGAGAATTAACGCAGTATTATTAAAACCCGCTTGTTTCGTTGGTTAACATTAGCAAGCATTTCTTTTGTTTTCATACAGTACATACGTTTTAAAAAATAAAATATCTTAATATTAATTCGCAGCCGCCGCAACACAGCCAAGGTAATACAATCGCCATCGCCACAGTTAGCCCTGGGTTGAAAAAAATCCTTAACACTAATACTTACCGTCCTGAGTTCGGTGGGCTGCCTAGGATACTAGCGTTGGAACCGGCAGTTGCTTGCGCCTTCTTCTTGTTGGTAGACAGGGGAAGAGCATTTCGTGATTTTTTTCTAGAGCCGTCCAACCACTTACGAATCCGAACCAAACATGATTTAGCGGCGACGCGCCTCCCTACCATACGGTGGCCATAATGTACATCTAGTTTCATTTGTGCAATATGTGATTCGTTAGTAAGTATGTTTAAAGTCGTTTTATGCCAAAAATAGTATGTACACTATGACCATGATGGTAGTAAGGGCGGTGATGTGTTTCGCGTGTGGCTACCGCGGCCGTTCGGAGTGCACTGGTGGCGGGTGGCACGAGCGCGCCCCGCGCCCGCGGTGCACGCCGCCCGAGGGTGCGTCCGAGCTGCGCAGAACTTATTTCCTAGGTACGCTATCGAACTGAACTAAAAATATACCGATCGAACGTCATCACTTATGTATTTACATAATACTGCGAACCGCCAGAGTGATTTATTACACGGTGAATTTAATTTTTTTTTTAACAATAAAAGTAGTTGCAATATTGTAGTATTATTGCACAATAACAGTACGAAGTACAATTAAGATGAACGAGTTAAAGAAATTGAATGGACGATTTGTAAGGTCCTTTGGAAACTCCAAAGGGTATGAATAATGAATAACAAAAATATCGTTGCCTAGTAACTAAGGCAGCAACAAGTCGGCAAATGTACGTCATGAACGTTTCACGGAGAAAAAGGCAAGAAAACTCTAACCCGTTCAAGTCGACATACGATCTTTCAATACAAATGGTTTGGTCGTCACAACTGATTTAGGTTTTATCAGTAAATTTATAATCTTATCAATGCATTTTTATATTAAACTAAAACGAAAAATTTAAGTTTTTTGTATACATTTTTGTTTAAAACACCATGTACAAAAATCACTCAAAAATAACTATACCTCTTCTAAACACGGTTAAGGGAAATAAAATGGTGTAAATTATTATATCATCTATTATTAAAATTCTTAACTATGACTATTTAGACTAACAGACGGACACAACAAAGCAGGAGGTCACATAAATAAAACGTAATGGGATTTGGACTCGCGCTCCGAGGGTTCCGTACAAACTTGTAGGCAAGGTAACTAAGTATACAGGTCATTTTGACATTGCGTTACTGAATGAAACCACATACTCGTCTTCACCTTTGCTAACATTGTGCTAAAAAATCATCCATTAATAACGAATATTTTCATAAAAAATCCTGGTTTTAGTTTTCTGATTTTTTGATCATTTTGTAGTTCAATGCGAATATGACGTGTGCATGAGTGTTTTTCTGGCTGAAAGTATGATGTCACTGCGACGAATCCGCTAAGAGTAGTAGTAGCAGTGGCATTTGGATGAGAAAAAATAAAATTACTTCTTATTAATATTGATTTTGTTAGAAACCATTTTTTTTCACATCTACAGCTCAAAAAACTTATTGTAAATTGTTATTTCTAATATAAGTATGTGGTTGCATTTAGTAACGCAATGTTAAAATGACTTTTGTATATTTAAGTTCAGATTTGACGAAATTAACTTTACAATTCCATCTCTAGACACGGTTATTGTAGCAATCACAAATAAGCTTGTAATGGTACATTCGCTTTTTGCTATTAAAGTAAGTTATATTTACGGTTTTCATGTGCTGTAAGATATTGCTTTATGCCACATTTCATGATAATAAGATCGACAGGAAGGAAGTAGCTTCTCAGACCACTCATGATATCATCAAATCGGTCATATTTTTTCATTTCGTTGACTTACAAGTTAGATTTTAAGAACTGAAAGAGACAAAAGACCCAAGAATTTGATATAAATATTAACTTAATACCTCCACGGGTTATTAAGAAAAACGATCTTCACAGACGCAAACAGAGGCAACAAGTGATTTTACGAGGATTACATTTAGGATATGGAACCCTAAAAAAATTCAATGGTGTTTAGATATTCGTGTATTCTTGGACGAAAGATAGTACAAAACATTGTTTTTCAGTTAGAATATACAGCTCGTTATTCATTAATATATTGTGAGCGCGACGGAATTCCAAAAAGCTTACATATATTAAAATATTTGCGAAAACGCACACCACAATCACTTTAACGAAACCAGATGTGGAAACTTATAACAACACTAATAACAATACACAATTACCCAACAAATAAAACTATACTAAATGAAAAATGAACCTTTACCTATAACTAAATATGAAATCATACTCAACTAGCTATATGATAAATAACTCACTAATATAAATATACAAAACACTTTACCTGTACGTAAATATCCAGTCACATAGATACTCAGCTAGTTATATGACCGTATAACAGCCGAAAATCACGCCACGCACACACGCGCCGTCCCCATGCCCCCAGGCTCAGAGCCCGCGTACCCCCTACTCTCCCTATGTGTCTGGTCTGATCCCCTTTGATACAGCGCGCAAGTACGTTATATAGAGTAGCGCCCTCTAAACAATCGAAACGTAATAATATTGATATGATTGGATTGTTACACTGAAATTCGATGCTGCTCCGACTCAGTTTAGATGTGATTTTAGAGTGTTTTATTACTTAATAGCTTCCGCCCACAGCTTCGCCCGCGTGGATTTCGGACTTCAAAAATGGAGCCGTTCGCGAACGTTCGAGAATGTTCGTTTTACGAAGCTACTCGCTAGGTGATTCGCTAGCCTCTAGGTGCCAAGCAAGCCGCCTGCCTGTGCGTTCGCGACCTTATATGTATACAAAAATAATCCTTATAGCATGATTCAGTATTCACGCATGATGGCTTATTATTAGCGTATTTCATGTATAACTTTGGTGTTTCTATATCGATTTCTATGATTATTTTTTATGGAATATTTAATGTTAACTTTTTTAATTAGGGATGACTGAGAGTGTTGTAAACGTAAGAGTAGACAAATATAATGAGAAAGCTTCGAACTGCTAAGCTATCGGGAGTTACACATCTTATTGTGAGTCAACCATAAAAGATAGACATATGCTGTCGTGGGATATTTTTTACATAATTTTAAGGAGAACATTTCCGTCATACATGATTTCTGTGTAGCTTTAACCATTAAGGTTGCACACGCGATGGAAGATTAAAAAATGGAGTAACTTCTCCCGTTTTCCCAACATTTCCCTTCACTACTCTGCTCCTATTAATTGTAGCGTGATGAAAAGTATACTATAACCAGCACAGGAGTATGACAAATAATTGTACCAAGTTTCGTTAAAATCCGTCGAGTAGTTTTTGTTTCTATAACGGTTATACAGACAGACAGACAAAAATTTTACCAATTGCATTTTTGGCATCAGTATCGATCCCTAATCACCCCCTGATAGTTATTTTGGAAATATATTTCATGTACAGAATTGACCTCTCTACAGATTTATTATAAGTATAGAAGACAATAATATCAGCGCTGTATTATATACTTGCCCACTGCTGAGCACGGGCCTCCTCTACTACCGAGGGATTAGGCCTTAGTCCACCACGCTGGCCTAGTGCGGTTTGGTAGACTTCACACACCTTCGAAATTCCTATAGAGAACTTCTCAGATGTGCAGGTTTCCTCACGAAGTTTTCCTTCACCGTTAAAGCGAACGATAAATTCACAAAGAATACACACATGATTTTAGAAAAGTCAGAGGTGTGAGCCCTTGGGATTTGAACCTGTGCTCATTCGTCTTGGCAGTCCGTTCCACACCCAACTAGGCTATCGCCGCTTTTTTATTATTTATAAAAATTAATATTTTATATGCTAATTTTAAAGTATAGAGACGATGCATCGGATTACATAGTTTCAGCGATGTTTTATAAAAACATTCAATCACCTTAAAAGTATTTGCATAATCTTACAATATTGGAAATACGAAGGTTTGTGAAAATTATGTTTGTTAGAAGTTATCGCAGAAAGAGCAAAACGGATTTGGATGAAATTTGACACTCAGGTAGGCCATGTCCTGAAGTAACACATAGGCTACAGATAAGTCCATGGGAAATGATGGACTTTATTCATCTTTTTTTTTATTTAAATACATGACGCTCTCGTTCTTGGGACTATTTAGTATTGTAACGGGGAAGGCTATTCACGCGGGCGAAGCCACGACCCACACCTAGTATAATATATTAGTAGAAAGATTAGGTTAGGCAATCCAACCATAGCGAAAGGTGAAAATTTCCCGCATGGAAACATACATTATTATTGTAAGATCTTTCATAGTCAAGTTCAACCAAGACTCTAGACTCTAACTAAGCCAGCGTGGTGGATAGACTAAATCAAGTCCTAGAGGAAGTTTGTACCCAAAAGTAGGATAGTATAATAGAAGTTTGGTATTACTATTTAAAAAATTATTAACCGTATTATTTGAATATCTCAAAGTTTAACCGAAAGAATCACACGACATGCGCACACCATCACTGCAATACAGCACTTATTATTGTGCTTTACGAAAAAGTCTTGTAAGATGTAAAACATAAAAATAAAATATTTGTTATGGTGGTGCTAAATTAACTGCCAACCTTAACCTTGAAAACACGGGTGTTGGCAGGCACCCTCATATCGAGGGGTCGCTTCAAAGATAATTACATGGGAAATTACATAGGGCGTAGCATCGCCCCATATAATACGAAACTTGTCATAGATGGTGTTGTTCGTCAATCATGTCAAACTTTTAATGGATTTAGAATTTGAATGAATCTTGAGTTTCACACAACCAGACCAGTGAGATCTCATAATTGATACAAATCAAAAGATAATGCCAGTTATTTAAAGCCTCAAAACTAAATGCGTATTATTACTTTTACGGGCAAATTGACCCCCACTGCACCTGATTGTATTCGAAGTGGTGTCCAAAATCCAGATAGTGACGAGAGATTACTATGCTTTAATTAATAATAATTATGAATTTTGTTTAAAATGTTTAAATAATATTATAGTTGCATTACCAGTTTATATTACAACCAGTTGTGCATATCACAGAGCCTCGAACAACATCTTTAGAAGTTTATCTTCTCAATTGTCCGTTAGATCAGAGGCAGTATTGCTGGACACGGCACACATGAGAGTGGGGAGCGGGGATTCCTCATTTTGAATCCCTAACTTTGGCTTGGGTCTTGAACTTCGCCATCAGAGAGTAATTCATTTTTTATATGCATTGTTATTTTTAAGATACGAATAAAAATGTAAAAAAAAACTTCAATAAATGTATATATAAAGATAATAATAATATTTGACGTTACAGTCCACCCTGCAAATGCTTTGGAATGCATTTGCATATCTGTACAAAAACACATCAACTTTATTATATAAAAGTTTGCAACTGTCCGTCCAGTTGTTAGGACTCAACTTTGATATAGGGATGTGTTTACTGAGCCCACGTGGCCTTGATACGTAGCGGCCAAAAGGTGATAAAGAAACCGGTAATGCTTTTAAAATTGCCACGTGGCGGTATACAAATTGAATGGACGCGACCCTTGGCTCTCGGAATAGCAAACTGTTAGAAACTAACATGGCGATTGGCGGTAACACGAAAAGCAATAGATAGGAAGTAAATGTTTAAATAGTGGCCGCTCACTAGATACAATATCGAGCGAGGCCGGAGCCGAGTTGCCTGCAAAAGTTTTTTTTAAATTTTAAGGGGTTAAATTTTCATTACAAAAGAATAATTTCTTATCTATACGACCGAATAAAGATATGACCAGATTTGCTCGTGCGACCATTGCCACGAATAGGGGACCGGCCTATGCTTGATTTTGTCCATTATTCTATATATAATGGTTAATAATACGAAAAAGAAGCACTGCTGCGAAAACTGCATAAAAATTGGTTAAAAAATGAGCGAGTAATTCATATTTAAAATATTGTTATGTGCAGAAGTGGGCGCGATGTGGGGATATCGCTTCATCTCTTTCTTTCGCTCGCGTCGTAATTCCCGATGACGTCACATGTGGATATTTCGTCTCTTTTCTGTTTCTTGTTAATTACCCCTTCCACCGAAATTCAAAGACTTATAACTTGTTGATTTTTTACCGGATTTTAAAAATTCCTTCTGTGTTATAATTTATATTATGTAAATATTTTATAAAAGTAAAGAACAAAAACGAGTCCGGTACCCTATTCCCATTGAATTGTTTTAATTGATCACAACGTATTACTTTAGTACTTCATACCTTACTAGATATGCTCGTGATTTATTTTGAAAAAGCCATGTAACAGGAATATAAACGGCTGTAACTTGAAAGAAATACAATCGATGAATACGTTAGTAGCGAACATTAAATATTACATGCAACAGTTACGACTTACTACTTCAGAAGACAAATTGACACTAATTGCTGTAAACTTATGTTGTTATATCAACGTTCAAAATTTACGTGCAACAGTAAAATGTGTCTTTTAATAATGGCCGACAACGTATCAAGAATAAGTATTGTTGAGGATTGTCAACAACGATCATTTACATTATAAAAAAATACGTCCATAACCAAAGGGATGATTATAATTGTAAGACCAGACCCGGTAATTTTTTATGTAATGGTAACTTTTTGGCATAAATCTCGAGTGTTACGCAGAATAGAAGAGCGTGTTCTTCATAGTTGTCACGTTGGCAAGAAGTTTCATTAAAGGAAGAGAATGAATAATATTATGAGAATAAAAACTAAATGTACACACACAAACGTGGCATAATCATTGTTCAGATTTATCATATCATTAGAACGGTATATTCGGTACGGCAGTGCTCTCGTTGTATGGAACTTGTGCCCGATATGGCGATAGGCTCGCCTAAAAATAAATATTATTTTCTTCTTATTTCTAACTATAACTCGCATTTGCATGCAGTATGCAATCAATTTCTTATAACGGATCGGAGCCGCGAGCTGCCGGTAACTGGAGCGATTAATACTGTCCATATCACATTAGCATAACATCTTGGAGTGGTAACAGACGTGGCGCCACGACAAACCGATAACTACATAGTACTTAACTATTATTAGTTAAAAAATATGACTGCTATCAAATAGTGTACAACTTTTGTACTGGTCAAGTACTAATTGGTAATTTTGACAATGCCCTTACAAAATGAAACCACATCCTTTTTTGAGATTAACTACAAAAGTTACCAAAACCGCAGATAGTTTTTTTTTTAATTCTTATTACAAATTACGACACAAAACAGTTGTTTTTTTTTAAAACCTAAAGGATAGAAGTTTAGTATGTGATGATTTTGTATATGATTTAATCAAATCTAAGGTCATGCATAGACTGTCACATAGACAACAATAAATAAAGTTGTTCTATGGTCATACCTCAATAGACCGCAACACTGTCGTTGCCATTTTCCTGCGCCGTTCCTGCCATGACCGATATCGCGCACACAATAAAGTCGTTCCTCATATATGGGGTTTCATTAAGTCTCCAACCATTAAAACATAGACATTGTCAAATCTCCATCTATGTCCATCCAAGTTTTGCGCATGCTTGCAAAGATGCTTAAATTATCTGTACCTAAATATAAATAGGGATTCGAATTTCAAACTGTCTCTCGATTATAGATAGTAACGAACGAACGAACCTAAATATATTGTAACATATGATAAATAAATAAAAAAAAAAATTGGCAACCCTAACACGGCCAGTTTCCAACATCACAGGACATATACTCGTAACAAATTCAAACCGTCCGTACAGTAGTTTGGGTGTGCTTTGTTGCTAATTTTTTATCTACTCCTTTAATATATCATTTATTTTTAAAATAAAACTATTTTACGAATTTTATCGGGGTTTTTTATATTATAATTTTCTCCCGATATTTCTGTGTTAGTCCTCCGCAAAGTCAAAGTTACAATATCTACCTACATTTTACAAGTTTTTAATTTTGTAGCTGTTGGTGGTCCGATTTACGCGATATGAGCTCACAGAATATTAAAGAAAAACCAATAGCTAAATATTTCCGTAGAAAGTTAGAGGAGACCCGGGGAATTTTAATCGCATTGCTGCAAATTCCAATAAGGAATGACTTCTTGCCTCTATATTTCATGGCTCAAACGCTTAAATTAAATTTCGAGATGCAGACAGTTAAAACGAATTTGCTCCCAACTATTCAAAGAAATGCTGCAGGGTTCAAGTAGGTAAGTGGAATTTTAATTACTGCACTTTTGAGTTCTCGGTGTAAGGTATATATATGAGCACCAAGGAATATAATGATAATGCACTTCATAAATGATAGAATTAATTCATAAGTATTGATATAAACAATTGTTGGTAACAAAATATTTTTTTAATCTTCATTTAAGGTACTGTAATATCTCCTGTAATTTAAAATGGATTCAAGACTTTAAAATGTTGCATTCTACCTATTGATTGCGAAAGGTGAGGTTAACTCAAAGTAGCTGCCAGCTCGGTCCCTCAAATACTGGCTTGATATGTAGGTGACTTAATTAAGTAAGATGTTTTCAGAGGGTATGGATGATATTAAAACAAAATAATTCAAACAATGCCAGGAGAAAATGTCATTAGGATGGCGAGTGGACACAAAAGCTGATAAAAATAAAATACTATTAAATGACTTGATCATAATTTTCTATAGTAGTACTTTACTTTAGTTTAGGACTTTATTTTCTTTTCCAGAGTAGAGGAAAAACACTTACAAAAGTTGCGCCAGACCTACCTATTTTCGATTGTATAGTCAAAAGTAAACGTGTCGCTGCCGACCAAGGCGGCACTAACATCGGACCAAAGTAAAGGCGAATTTATTAGTACCCGTAATAGCACCCTAAATATTTGGGTGATCAAAGGCAGCATAAATCTTTGGACATTAAAAACTTTCGTTGAAACGGGCCACCAAAATTCTTGTGCCACTGGCCGATATAAGAAAGTGTTCAGTTTTGTCTTTCACAGTTAGGTAACAATTTTTATAAACCTTTATACATTCATACAACATATTGCTATTTTCCTCTTTCCAGGAATAGATAGGGGTATAACACATATTACCAGCTAATCTAGGTCTCGTAAAAAAGGGAGTGAGCCTATTGCCACGACGAGACACGTCATAATCTAATAAAATATCTCATTTCCACACATCCCTCTTTGAGTTGCGGCTACATTGTAGTAGATACATTATGTACAGTATAATTGTTAAACTGATAAATGATAACTATCCACACTTTCACATTATCCATCCATCCATACCAAAATTCTCTACATACCGAAATTCACGCCTATAAATGGACTATCAAGAATTTTCTATAGCTAAATCGAGCGCATTTCACATTTAAATTTATCCTCAGTACAGCGCTGTCGCGTCCAGGTAAATGGGCCAATCAATAAGCATAAATATTATATAACGAAATAAGCTTCAGGCAAATACTACTTGTTAGGTCTATTTTCAGTACGCGACCGGCAGGCGCCATCTTTTAACAATTTATAAGCGATGTAAGTTGTCAGGCACAGACGAAGATAATTGCAGACAGTTTCCCCAGACACGCGATACATTTATTATGTTTTAATGAACCGCGAAGGGTAAATCAGAAAAGCTTTGTAACAAATTTTCATACACAATGCAATGAGTTAAGTCGTGTACACAAGTCAGTTTAATACAAATATTTTATTCCCTAAGTTGAGGATCAGGTTTTTTATTATAATACTTTTATAAGCTATTTTAAGAATCTGCGCTTGGTTTATCCACCAAATTCACGCGTGAGGCATATTTTATCATGGGCCGAGGCATATAGTTCAGCATTGGAAGTATCACATCAACCCTTCCGTGATCCTTCCTTCATATCCCCTCTCTCCCTTTCCCTATCCGTCGTCATTAAGGCAAGGCAAAGTTTAATTTCTATTAGGCACCGATTCTAAAATTGGCAAACTGTAGGTAATGTTAAATATTTTTTTGTTTTTTAGTGGTTTTTGAAGGCGGTACAATGTTTTGTTAAAATGGTTTTATTTTCAGTACAAATCAGTATACGTTGAGGACATCATAGTCGACATCATTTTAAGAGGTTGCTTACGTATCGCCGAAGTCAATGGTCCAAGAACAATTAAATTTATACAGGACGACGCGGGAAGCACCAGTTTTAAAATAAAAAAAGAATTATCCAAATTGGTTCACCCAACCAAGAGTTATGAGGTAACAAACACGCAAAAAAACATACAGTCGAATTAAGAACCTCCTCCTTTTTTGAAGTCGGTTTAAAATTAGGCAATTTTCAAATTAACAAATCAATGTTTGGGTACTGTATAAAATATCATACTGCTAATTCTATATTTAAATTATTTTAAAGACATAAAAGGTAGCCCATTCCTATTTTCCCAGACGTACTCATAAATTTTATAGTAGTTAGGCCGGCAGACTTTCAGTCGCCAACTATAATCGGTGCAATCGAGCGTTCGTCATTGGCACGCAAGGGCCACATAATAAAATTAACTAAATACGGACCGCACTTGCACTTAATGTAAATAATAAATACCTTTTAATTTATAACTTGAGATATGTTAGGGTCTAACAACTCGATGTTGAACCGGTGGAGATGTAAAATATCAGGCAGAGTTTCTAACAACACACACTAACGCACATCGAAGTATCAACCAAAACCGCGCGGTAGCTATCTTCGTCGCGTCCACGGGTTCTCAGCATGTGCCTAGTTAAAAACAGCCATCCCTGCATCATGCCGCCTCGCAACACGTCTCTAATCATGGCAAAGTTCAGAAGCTCTTGCGCACCGAAGGCCGCGCTCGGTATGGCGTTTCCCACGTCTCGGGAGGGAATCTCGGTTTCTTGGCGGCTCTCGACACTCTTCTCATGTGATAACCACGTTCCGTAACACCGAGCCATGTGAAACATCACTCAAGTCAATCCTGGTGCTCGGCCGACGCATGCATGAATGATATTGTCGATAAATTTTGTCACCTTATCGAGCATCACGAAGGGCTGATAGGGACTCTGCAGGTCGCCCCTCTTTCTTCAGCAGAACAAACTCGAAGGTTAGCATCCAGGCTTTCCCAGGGATTCTATCGAGCCCCGAACTACTTTTATTTATTGGGATACCTAAAAATGATTTCTATTTACAAAACAGCCACAAGCAACTTGTGATCCGCGCGCCGTGGCTTGTCAACCGCTGGTGCAATCAATAATAATCTATATCTATACTTATAATAAATCTGTAGAGAGGTCAATTCTGTACATGAAATATATTTCCAAAATAACTATCAGGGGGTGATTAGGGATCGATACTGATGCCAAAAATGCAATTAGTAAAATTTTTGTCTGTCTGTCTGTCTGTATAACCGTTATAGAAACAAAAACTACTCGACGGATTTTAACGAAACTTGGTACAATTATTTGTCATACTCCCGTGCTGGTTATAGTATACTTTTCATCACGCTACAATTAATAGGAGCAGAGCAGTGAAGGGAAATGTTGGGAAAACGGGAGAAGTTACTCCATTTTTAAGCTTCCGTCGCGTGTGCAACCTTAATGGTTAAAGCTACACAGAAATCATGTATGACGAAAATGTTCTCCTTAAAATTATGTAAAAATATCCCACGACAGCATATGTCTATCTTTTATGGTTGACTCACAATAACACGTGTAACTCCCGATAGCTTAGCAGTTCGAAGCTTTCTCATTATATTTGTCTACTCTTACGTTTATAACACTCTCAGTCATCCCTAATTAAAAAAGGTTAACATTATTAAATATTCCATAAAAAAAGAATCATAGAAATCGGTATAGAAACACCAAAGTTATACATGAAATACGCTAATAATAAGCCATCATGCGTGAATACTGAATCATGCTATAAGGATTATTTTTGTATATATATAAGGACGCGAACGCACAGGCAGGCGGCTTGCTTGGCACCTAGAGGCTAGCGAATCACCTAGCGAGTAGCTTCGTAAAACGAACATTCTCGAACGTTCGCGACCGGCTCCATTTTTGAAGTCCGAAATTCACGCGGGCGAAGTTGCGAGCGGAAGCTAGTAATTAATAAAGAAGTGGTAAAAAGAAAAGAATTATTAAATATGAGATCATTATTACTACAGGCGATCATTAAGTTTTCTGTTAATTTAACTTAGTAAAAATATTATACTTTTAATTTCACTAATAATTATTGCAATTCTCATTATAAATTATAACTTATGGAGGCAGTTAACACCATCAGTATTTTTTTAATTCAATTAAAACTGAAAACCAAACATCAAAAGTTAAGAGTAAAACAATATTAGTTAATAACTAGCGGACCCGTCAGACTTCGTCCTGTCAAAAAGATTTGTAATATGACAGTTTTTTGTTCCTATCTATTTTATTGTCGGGGCAAAAATTCTCCTGAACAGAACCTTCACCCTGGTGATAGGGCGTTGTGAATAAAAAATAATTATTAAATAAAACAGATATAAGCATTTAAAAGTAAGTAATCGCTTTATTGGTAATCATCATAATTATTAACAAAAATCAGTTTTATTTTCATTGTAGTGCTTTATGATATACAATATTTTTTATTTGATTCCCTGGCGCATAGACAAATAAATCTGATGGTTTTCCAACACGGGAACAGGCAACATACAATTGACCATGGGAGAAACATGGGTTTTCCAGATTAATACCACAAACACTTAATGATTGCCCCTGGGACTTGTTTATGGTCATAGCAAAAGCAAGCCGCACTGGAAACTGTAGTCTTTTAAATTCAAATGGCACATCAGTCGGAATCATTGGGATGCGCGGTATGAGAACAACTTCTCCTTTATACTTTCCTTTCAGTATAGTTGCTTCTATCACGTTGTTTAGTAATTTTTTTATCGCTAACCGTGTGCCGTTGCAAAGACGCCGTTGGTTGACATTTCGCAACCTTATAACTACCGATACAACCTTTAACTGAAGATTGTGAGGTGGCAATCCTGGCAAATCCAGCGAGTTTAAAAATTCCGGTGGATAGTTGACTACATCATCTTGGTTAGTAGCCGAATCAACTGATTTATACATATATCCTAGCGGACCCAACAGACTTCGTCCTGTCAAAAAGATTTGTAATATGACAGTTTTTTGTTCCTATCTATTTTATTAGTCACAATGCGATATCACTTTTGTTGAGTTTCAGAACGCGCCATTACATTATTATATTCTGTGCTCCAACGCACACTGCTTTGATGTTAGGAACACACCTACATTGCTTAGACAACAGTGAACTTTATACAATAGCAATAAAGCTCAAATTGACTCTACGTATTACTTAGAAAACGTTTGTATGGGATAGAGAAAAAGACTGTTTTTAGGGTTTTTCCGGGAATTATTTGATATTTTCTCGCCGTAAAAACCATCCTTGAGCTTCGACGAATATTAAAAAAAAGAATTGGCCAAATTGGTCCAGGCGTTCTTGAGTTATGCGCTTACCAACACATTTAGTGATTCATTTTTATATTATAGATAATGAAGTCATCTTATGGTTGTCGGTTAACTGTAAAAAACCAATGTAATAAAAAAAACATGAAATATGTTCACCCTTTTGTTCCCCCAATAATTCCCTAACAGTTATATTTCTAACTTTAATTTAATGTTATTTTTTTTATCTTTAACTTATAGACAATAATTTTTAAGCATTAATTTTATTAATTACATAACATTACTAATTATAACTCTACTACCTATTTCAACTACCCATAAGTCGAGTAGTTATAATTTATTACCCCTTGCATGCATGAAGTGTGTTTTTAATAGTTTTTTAATGAAGTTTGATTTTTTTGTTGTTTTGGTAAACGTGTGTGTAGAAATGCGATTATCATAACTATTATTGCTGAGAACACAGTCTTCAAATTTCATTGCAATGTGCAAAGATCATAAATATGTTATAATAAAACTTTATACTAACACACATACTTTGGATTGAAATAATTCATTGCATATTAATATTATCCACCTGATTTAACATTGTATATGTCTTTAATGCTTTCAGTGTTTACTGTTTTGTTATAATAATCAGTTGTATTATCCATCAGAAGAAACAAGACAAAATTCTATATAACTTTGACACAATACACAGTGAGTCCCAAAATTGATAGGAAAAGAAAGCTAAATAGGGGTACTTACCTAACAGAAATACTTAATTTTACTGCCCTAGGCCAACTAAAGCTTTGGCAATTTTAATCTTTTAAATAAAAATTAATCAATTTTGTACACAAATTTCAATTTTTCACTATACTGACTTCATAGTAATTACTAGAAACTAAAATGATCAAGACAATCACAAAACCAGGCTCCAAAAAATGAGCAAATGTGTTAATGGTTTATGTGTATACTTTTATAAAAAAGATGAAAGTTCCCTCTAAGATTAAACATGGGTGAATGCCAAGCAAATAAAGCTTACTTACAAGATATAGAGTGGATAAAATGGCCTGAGATTATTAACTATTTTCCTGTGATTTGTAAGCATGTTATTAATTTCAGTAAATGTTCTTTTATTTTTAATTAGTAAGCGGCTTGTTTATGACATACTACTAAACTATCTGTACATGTAGTCGTTACACTTTGGGATATCTCCATAGAAACGGTTGGACAAGTAGCAGAATTACAGATCTAATACGAAAGCAAAAATGTATTTTGGTAAGGGGGCAAAATGCTCTTTAGGTGTTATATTTTTAACACAACAATGTAATCAAAACATGTGTATTTTAAATTATTTCAGTGTTAAGATATCTCAGACTATGTTGTGTTGTGTTTTACTTGTTTAATTCCATAAATGTTTAATTATTGTACTTTAATTTAACATAAAACTCCCATGAAATATACATAATATCGTATTTTTTTTGTAGTCACACCAAGTGTTTTTATGTCTACTAGTTTATATTAGTTATTAAGTTCTTGAGAAATCATAAGATATATAAGAGAGGTAGACATGCCTCGCATTTTCTAAGGGGACATCCCGCAGTGTGCATTGTGCCAAGTTAGACACTTCCCTGCAACATGGTTGAGAAGGCCGATGACTGAACATGCATGATACTTGTGAACCCGTGATGTTTGTGTGGACTGTTCTGTCCATTTCCATTACTATAACTAAGTATTAAGTGTAATTTTATGAGCCCTGTATTATGCTGTCCTCAGGCACAGGCCTCCTCTACTACTGAGAGGGATTAGTCCCCCACACTGGCCTAGTGCAAATTGGCAGACGAGTGTGTGTAGTGAAGATATATTTTGGAATAAAAATTATGAAATCATTTCATGATTCCTGAGATGTTTGTGCACTTATATGGGAATTAAAAATTAATAACCTATTATGCGAGTACAAAAAGAGTGCTCTAAACAAAATTAAAAAAAACTAATAGTAATTTATTTTCTGTTTCATGCAGAGTGCATTTATAACCTTGAATTGATTTTGAAAAGAGCAACACCAGATGTTCTTGCTTGTTCTTCTCTGATGATAACTGCTTCCAGAAATATTCAAAATAAATTCAGATATTTTATTTTGCTATGTCAATTATACCAAATACAATTATTACATGTGAAATTTATTGGGATCAGGAATCATTAAGTTAAGAATTCAAAAAAGGGGTAACATTATTCTAATTTATAAGCTTAGGATGCTACATGAGCATCATTATAATAAAAACAAATGCATCAAAATATATAGTCACAAATCAGCACAGTTCGTTCATTTTGTATGACCTTTCATAGACAATCAAAACAGACTTATTGGGACCATATTCAGTATAATCAACTTACATATTAAAAAAAAGCAAATCCCTTTAGTGATATTAGTTGGGTGACAAAATGCGTGTATTCAATACTGGCTGAAAGAAATGCATCTCCGAATATAACTTCGGAGCGCGCCGATTGCGCCGCCATGTTTTGGCGCGAAATAAATAAAACGCCAAATTATTACATGTCTCTAAAATTATTCTTGTTATTGGAATTCAAACTGAACTGAAATAAGTAATTTATTTTGGCATTCCAAGATTTTAAAATAAAAGTCGAACATGGTCAAAAATTATTAGTCATAGATTTTTTCCATATAAACACATTATTTAGTTATATTCCATGATGGCATAAACCAACTTATTAATAATACACAGCATTATAAACAACAATATCAACTCATGAATACATGTTATGCCTGAAATGGAGATTAGATAGAAGGATGCGTGCATGGCATATAGGGAGCTTAAAAAAATAAAGTTAAGTAGCCTTTTGTTTTAAAATACCACTCAGAAGGCCACATAGACAATTATAATTAACAGTAAAATTTCTTCCAATACCTACCTTCACCAAAAACCAATTTTCACTCACATGTTAGACCATTTTGAACCAACGGGATTCAGTAACAGCACTAATTTCTATGTTACAGTCTGGTAATGGTTTAATATGTTATTAACCTTGTTTTGATTGATGCAAGAAGGTCTTAGCACCACTAAGAGTATAATATTTAGACTAGATCCTCCAAAGCAAACAAACAAGCCTGGGGGCTAGTTGTAAAACCCAAGTAAATCTGTGTTTAGGTAATTTGCACCGTGAACAAGTGAACCGTTTAAAGGCAGGTGGAATTAAAATAGTATGAACTGAAGGGAAGAATTGCCTTAGTTTACTGATTTCATTAAACTTTTTAGTATTATATTTTGTCCTGATGTGTTGGAAACTACAAGCCTTCATGGTCACGGGGCGAACTCAGGTGTGGGTTATGCAAAAGTCAAAGTTACAATATTTACCAGCATTTTCTGATTATAAAAAAAACATTAAGTATACCAGCTCAACTATGTTTATATATAAAATAAAGTAGCAGAGTACATTAAAGATGGAATACACCAGACTCAAGTTAGTTGTTAGATTTGCACACCTGTCTATGTATTTACCACCTTCTGTATCCAAACCTACATAGCTACACATACAACTAAAATATTTTGTGCATCATTATGAGCCGCAAGGTGGTTACAGCGGGTAATCCGCATGTGCAGTCCTGCATTTGGCGGCAGCCTCTTAGGGGCGGCAGATTTCAGAAGACGCTCATTGGATTTAATTAATCATTCTTTATTTAACTTTAGTGCCTTCCATAATACAAATAAATGGAAAATTATTAAGTATTTTAGAAACTTCATACATACATAAACCTACCCACATGAGGCGGCGGAAATAAAGTGACTTACACTCATAAAAAATATAAATACGGCACTGCGCATGTGCAATATAGACTGAATTCAATATTCCAATTACTATTCCATAAAGGATGGTAACTACTAATTCGATTATATCGATACGTACACGCAAGTAATATCTCCTGTACTGTAGTCATAAATCTGATTTCCCAGTAAATTCGTAGCGCAAAACATGTATAAAATATAGATTATTTTTACAGAGTGCCGGCCATAGAATCTTTGTCGGATTCAAGGCAGTATGTATATTTCAACCTATTGCAGACAACCGTTGATGACATACACGATTATTAAATATGGAAATCTACTGCAATATTTAATAAAAACAATAAAATACACTTACCCTTTGAATTTGGTCTTCATTGTTGCTGCGCGCCCTTACTCGCGCCTCCCGGGCTGTCGCGCCTAACGTCACTAAAAAAATCTTAATTATAACACAAAAATATTACAAAACAAGTGGTAAGGAGAAATCGTGGTTAATCTCTCAGGTAGAGATACAATTAATATAAATAAGAAGTAATTCTTTACGTAAACGCAAAATGACGGACTCAACTCGTAGATAGAAAACGATGCAAAGTACGCCATTAAAAATGAATTACAGTGTTTCCAATTAAGATTTCAATTTTCCCACAGATATTGGCCCAAAAATCACTCAGGATCTTTTAAAATTCCTATGTCAGTGAACATTATAAAAACAAGAGCTTTTAATGTATTTTAATAATGTAACCCTATAATTTACCTTACATTTCCGTAACTCCCCTAATATGGCAAAAAAATCTATTGACATATGAAAAATTTTGCTACATCAGCCCCAAAATTTGATAAATTCCTCAAAGTTTAAACACTGATTTGTTATCTCCTTACTCACTGTGTTTCCAATTTTATAGCACCGTATCCTTATCAAATAACTGCAAACCACAGTGCAAACTATTGCAAATGAGCCAAAAAATATATCAAAACTAGGGGCGCATAGTGTAATTTTTTCGGCTACTTTTGTTTAGTACTTATAATAAAAAGTTATATCATGTAGCACAACACATATGATTTAGATAAAAGTCTTCCCTAATATTAATCGTTATAAATTAATTCACTATAAGGAAAATCTACTAGCTACTAAATACAATAATATTTTACCGTTGAAAGAGCGGTTTGGATACACTTAGTGTAGAGGAAACTCCACTAAATTGGCAGCACTGATTACTTATCTGTGCTTCAATCATAGCGTGGCCTAGTGAGGTATTTCGAATTTCGATAATTTGGGATTTAAAATAAGAATACTACACTGGCCTCAAACAGAAGTCGCGGAAACCATGAAAAAGTAATATCATATTTTCCTTATAATGATCAAAAATAATCAATAGATCCATATTATAAAACTGCAAATAAGTAATATACACTTGATATATATCGTAATTAAAAGTAAGTAAGTTTACATATTATGATAGATTACAGACATTTTTTTCTGCATTTTAGGCGGTAGTTTATTTTCTTTCGGCATAGGAGAGGGAGTGAGTATATATATACGTAATAAAGTATAGTTTGAAGAAACGAACAAAACACGTTGATAGATATATTTTCCGTCACCGTTCGACTGAATACGTTTTTTGTAATATTCGACTATTCGGTGAGGAAGGCTCTAGAATATTCGGAAGTACGGTTAGCGGCCGTAATTTAGGGGTCGCAAACCGGTATCCCGGATTTCGAAAATACCGGAATACCGGACCAAATTAAAAACTTCAAAATACCGGTATTGATTTTACAAATACCGGGATTTTCGGTATTTTATAAAAATAAGATTCAGTACAAAATGTGTGTATAATTATTAATTTTTCGAGTTTTAAATCGCAAAAATTTAAACTGCTTGCAATTTCATTCATTCGTATAGGCGTATATTCTATAAAGTGCGAGCAAAATACATGGCTTATGGCTATATTGCTACTTTTGTTTTGTCCTAAGCATAGCGGTGTTAACTGTTAATTGTTATAAGAAATATTTTTTGTTCTTTAAAGTCTATCCTCATTATTCATAGACGTTATTTATCTAAGGACGGAGCATTGCTGTGATAACAAGTCTGTTTCTTAGTGCTGACGACATGGCAGCCTTCGCAGTGCGTAGACGTAGGGCCGTTGGGATTGGCTAATATTGTGATACAACTTGAATTCTAGTTGTCTGTCAGATTATCAAAGCTGAACAAAGAGCAAGCTGTCAGATAAACAAAGCTGAGAAACATAACAGGGGGAATAGATGTAAAATACAACCTGTTTAAAAGCCTTGAGCTGCCTACAACAATGGCCTGGTATTTCATGGCAATTTCGCAGGGTTTACCGAAAGGCCGAAATTGTCCTTATTTACCCTATCTACACCTGTGGACACACAATCGACTTGCTCCTGAGAATAAATTTGCAAGTCATCAGCATACAGATGGTACGCACATTGAAGATTTTGTGTTAAGAGGTTTATGAAGATAGAGAACAATAATGGGGAGATTATGCCGCCTTGAGGGACGCCACAGTCTATATCACGCTAGCTAGACGAAGAATCGTCTAGGTGCACCAACCGTACCGTGGGCGAGATCATAAGGTGGGAGAGGTTTGCAAGAAGAATGTCGTGACTGACTGTATTGAAGGCGTTGGAAAAATCAACCAAAGCCAAAACAGTGACATTGGAATCCTCCATGCCCGCACTGATATCGCCAGTCACTTTGAGGAGTGCAATAATAGTGCTATGGCCAGGCCTGAAGCCAGACCGGAGTGGGCACAGTAGGTTGTTTCGGTGCACATGCTCAGACAGTTGCTTGTGAGCATAGACCTCGAGCACTTTCAAGAGAAAAGGAGAATGGATATGGGACGGAAATGCTTAGCAAGTGATGGGTTAGGGATTTTAGGAAGAGGGATAGCAATAGCTTCCCGCCACAAAGACGGAAAGATACTAGTGCTGAGGGAGGCGTTAATGATATGGGACATGATTGGTAGAAGTTGGTCCAGGATAGGGATTATCATGCGACGGCTGATGTTGTCACAGCCAGTAGCATTGGATTTAATGGACAGTATGACTTTTCTAATTTCACCCAACGGAACAGAAGAAAAATGAAAAGTATTAATGTTAGGCCTGGATAGACCCGCTAAGAAATCCATGTTACGACGCCTAGTTTGGTGATCAATTATGGTAATAGATGTGAAATGTTGATTAATGTCATCCAAACCAATAGTCGCAACGTGGACATCTATGTTTTTAACTTTGCCAATACCCAGAGTTCCGAGGAATCTCCAGATACTGGCTGGCGAGTAAGAAGAAATATTACTGAGAATATGTCGGCGTTTAGCATTACGTACTATTTGGTTACACCGATTCCTTGCAGCCTTAAAAAGGCACCAGTTCTCCTCCGAACGATCCAATCTGTACCGGCGAGAAGCCCTACGTCTCATCGCCATTCTAACTCCATGTGTAATCCATGGTGCAGGAGCACGTTTTAATTTTAATTTCTTTAAAGGGGCATGGGTATCAAAGAGTGCAGTGACAGCACGGTTAAAAATTGCGACTTTATCGTCAACAAAGGTGGCTGCCAATAGATGATCCCAGTTAAAGTTAGCAGCATCTCCTTTCAGCTTATCCGCATCAATGCGACCAAAACTACGCAAGTGCAATATCTTAGAGGGGAACTTGGGAGGTTTTAGGGCGTAAGACATGTAGATGAGATCATGGTGAGTAAAGGCAGGAGCGGGGAATTGACCGTGGGAGAAAACAGAAGAAGGAGCAGAGGTGAGGATAATGTCAAGCCAAGTGTCATGACTATCCGTATTATGGTGGGTGGCTTGCAGTGGTAGGACATGCAGTTTAGCAGAATCAAGGACAGTAAGGAGTTTACAAGATCTATGATGATCCACCCATGATGATGTGATAAGCATATACTGATCTTATAGATTCCAGAACTGTTTCCAGACTGGAGAAGTAATCAAGAGATGGGGGACAGTAAATAACACCTAGTAAGGTTTTCACTCTCTTTACCCAAACCTCAAGAAACAGAAATTTCGCATAAGCAGAATAAGAAGCAGAGGAAGGTATTACAGTTTTATATTTCAGGTCGCTACGTAAATATATTACGACTCTGCCCCCACTCCTGTCAACTCGATCATTTCTAATCAAAATGAAACTAGGGAAGGGGTAAAGTGTAGAAGGAAAGTGAGGTTTGAGCCAGCTCTCAGAAATCAGAACGGCATGAACATTGGCTTACGAAAATAATCTCTTTTCATTCAGCCTTTAACTAACCACTAAGCTGTCATTAAAATTTGACATTTAATTACTAACTTAAATGTATATTTCCTATTTTTCTAATATTTCTTCAAATACCGGAAATACCGGAATACCGGAATTTATATTAGGTCAATACCGAAAATACCGGTTTTGAAAAATGGTCCGGTATTGCGACCCCTAGGCCGTATGTTCTATTCGTTGGAAATCTATTGATTTATAATCAATAGATTTCCTACCACTTTTAATTCTCACCAATTTTAATACCATCGTAATATCTACATAATAAAGTTATTGACGATAGAAGTACCCATTGATTGATATTTATAACTAATGTCGTTTTATTAAGATACTTAGATTAGATTACATATACTTAGGTAAGTAAGTACTATATTTTTAGGTTGGCAATATTCTCTTTCAAATGGTACTTATCGAAATATTATATTGATATGAATACATATTTGATACCTTCATATGTATTTATAGGGTACGTTGGGGTAAAATCGGACGCTTTTTCAGCATACACAACAGTATCCGCGAATTACTTTTTACAAGAGTTCTATAGATGTCATCATAATAAATCATTAACTTGATTACATGTTATTAAATAAGTAAGCACTTATGTAAGTATACTAAATGGTATAAGTACTTCAGTAAGTACTTATATTTTTTTAATTCCTTAAATATAACAGTTAATATTTTATAAGGCTAAGGTAATAGGTCTACTTTTAGATATGTGTGCAATAAAGATAGGACCTTCACAGGTATAGTTCGAATTACTCTCTAAAACTGTAAGTATATATTACGGGGACCAAAAATTCATAAAAAGAGCATATTCTGATCTTTTCCTGCCCTGGGATCTGGACGCCAAAGCTCTCTCCAATGCATTTCATAGAAGGGAGGAGGCGTCCAGGAGCGGTCAGCGTCCGGCCCTGAAGGAGGTGGAGGCCAAGAGGGCCTCCTTACGGCGAGCCGCCGTAGAGGAGTGGCGTCTCAGGCTGGAGGCCCCGTCAGCGGGGCTTCGGGCCATCGCGGCAGTGCGTCCTGTCTTTGCACAGTGGCTGGACAGGCGCCACGGCGCGGCAACATTTAGATTGACACAGGTGCTCACCAGGCATGGGTGCTTCGGTGAGTACCTGTGTCAGATGACAGGGACGGAGGTTAGCGCCGTGTGTCACCATTGTGACAACTGCCTGCGGGATACGGCCCGACATACGTTGGAGTCTTGCCCAGCCTGGGACGATGAGCGCAGCGCTCTCGTGTCAGTCATCGGAGGAGATCTCTCGCTGCCAGCTGTGGTCTCTTCCATGGTCGGCAGCCAGGAGGCCTGGCGTGCGGTGGCCCACCTCTGCGAGGCGGTCATCTCGCAGAAGGAGAGCGCCGAGAGGGATCGGGAGAGGGCCGATCCCTCCCGCCGTCAGAGGAGACATAGGAGGCGCCGGGTGGACGACTGACCGGCGTCTCCCGCCCTGTGGAATGGGGGCGTTTGGAGAATACCACCACGGTAAACCCCTGCCTGTCGTAAGAGGCGACTTATAGGGGCCACGAAGGGGGTCGTCGGCGGGCAGCAGGGGGCTGTCCGCCCTAGTACATTTTTGTGCATTTCTTGCACATTTTTCGGTTGACCCCCGGGATGGACAGCAGTGTGGCGTTGACGCTGAGAGCGTCCTTCGGTGCGAGGGGGAACAATACACAAGATTTATTTGCTTTATTATACTATATAGCTCGAAAATTATTTGAAAACAGTAAATACTCAATTAGAATTAGGCAAATTCTTGCATAGGGTTAATCCGGGTCTGCCAGGTTAAGATGAAATACCGGTATTCTGTTTGTTAGCACCGTAAATATTATTTACTTGACGGAACCACTCATGCGAATTAGTGGAACGTAGAAAACAAGATGGGATCGCAAGTAATGTTCTCCACAAACAAAAATTATAACACGATTGCGAGTTGTTCGAGTTGTTACACCTCCTACGATCTTACCCCAACACGCCTTACTACATTATTGATATTTTATTGCACTTCCAGTATCCATACCGACGGTCAGTTATTATTTACGCTATGTTCAGATGGCAAAATTTTAACTTTCTCCTTTTATGGCTTCGAAGTTTAGTTGCATTAGGCCAATGTCAAGTTTTAAACACTCAACTAAAGAATTTAGATTCATTGTCTTTTGGATTCGGAAAAAATGTTGCATACAAACTCGGTGTATTATTTTTAAATTGGGTGAACCCAATGTGTACTTACATTTTCTTTACCCGTATTTTTCATTCTTGTTTTATTCAGGTTTTTTATTTTTTTCAGTTTCTTGATCAGTTTAATCTTTTTGTTAAAAAGTTATTAAGTATTTTCTATTTTCTGCACCCTTACGGGTAGAAATTTTGTTCAAAATTATTATGGGACCAATTTCAGAGTATAATTTATCCGTTAAAAAAATCATTGCGTATCAAAATTGGTCTACTCTGTAATAAGTTATGAGTGGTCTAACATAAAAATATAGATACGTGTCGAACTGAGAACCTCCTTCATTTTATTTGTCGGTTAAAAAATAAGCTACCGCTTAACAGACACAGTTTGTTAATTATGGGTTATAAATATATTTCTTTTTAGAAATTTAAGAGTAACTTCATACTAACTTTTTAAGTGACGTTTCTAACTCGGTCACAACTACACAATTATAGAAATAAAAAGTGATGTCAAAATATACTTACAATATAATACCCACCGGGCCACCGCTGCTTAATATGGGCTGGCTAACCTGGACCCAGAAGACGCCAATTCTAAATATTCTTTGTAAAAAATATGTTTTTTTAATTTATTCATGCGAAAAAGGTACCTACGTGTTGATCAGCATACTCTGATATAGTAATTAAAAATAAAAATTAAAGATATCATCCTCCGATGGCGAGACGCAAGATCCAAGCCACCAGTGCTCAGGAACTCAAAGTGAGAAATATCTTCACTTCACAATGCGTGTCTTATCTACCAATACTCCTTTATTATTATAATAAGAGTTTAAGATATCCTCATTCCAAATTTTATTACAATTGCTTTAATAATTTATTTCCTTCATTTACCGTACTAATTTTAGGGTTAGTCAAAAACTAAAATCTCAAATTTATTTTCATGGCTCTAGATATTTACAATCTCCATACTGTTTGATACAATCGAACAAGTTTTTTTCCCTTCTTATAATAGGGTATTTTAGTATATGTGAGAAAAAATCCAAAAATACATAAAAAAAATATAGTTTAATCAAGAAGCAATCGGAAAATAGTAGTTATAGTTCATAAAATTAAAAATAAAATTTTAAATTCATTTCAAAGTTTTGACTTTTTTAGCTGTTTTACAAATATGCGAAACGAGTGCCGCCACGACATGAAGTCATCAAGGCTGTAAACTATTTGAAGTGTCAATACGCGTACACAATTTCTAATTTATCGAAATAGACAAATTATTCGGATAATAAATTTGGATCTCTTCTCGCAAGTTGTAACCAAGTTTTCCTCACAGTTATATTAGTTGGCACTTGAATCCAGATTTTTTTCGGCGTTTCTAGTATTCTTACATTCAGGAACAACGCACCAATGATATGGATGGCTCATTTTAAATTATAATAATTTCTTCTTTCTCTATGCACAGCGTTGTTACTTGATGTTTACTGTCGAGATGACGACAGCAACGTGGCCTCTAGCGTTTTTGTTTATTTACGCGGCAAAATTTAAAAATTTCTTTAAGTGCACTTATTGACTGAATATTTTTTTATAAATTTTCTAGTGGTATTTTATCACCTTAAGATTAATTTGAGACACTTTTCAAAAAAGAGTGTAATACCCTATTCCATCGGCGGTTATACGCGGGGTGTGATGTCCGCACTGGTGTTGCGTGTCGTGAGTGCAACGCAATAATGTGTATAAACTAAATCAGGTGTAAATAATTTATATTAGGTAAATACAAAAGACAGTAAACAGTATAGTACCAATATCTTAGATCTCTTTGATAACTAATTAATATAAATGATTGTTAGTTAAAATTTTATTAAATATTCAAACTTATAAACCTGTGTATTCTGCCCCTTAATTAAAAGTAAACTTTTTAGTTAGTACATAAAATATTTTTATAATAATATGAAATACGAAGTAAAATTATTTAATTTAGATTCATTGTTTTCTGTAGGGTATCAAAGCTCTTTAAATAAATATTTCACTAAAGACTAAATAATCAGTAAAATAAAGAAATTAATCACTTTATCAATATAAGTAAATTACAAGCGCTGCGCTAGTAAATATTTTTTAACCCTTAACCTTTATAAACCATAGTACCGCAGACAGGCAAATCTACAAACTCTGCTAAAATGTTATAAGTATGGGCGTCTCTTACCGACAAACATATTGTTGAAAAACCGATGTTTATATGAACATACGGAAAAAAGGCAAGCGCCGTTTAACAAACTGGATTTATTACATAATTTTCATGCTATGCACGTGCTGTAATAAAAATATTGACACAATAGTATTATGTAGGTAATATTGTCCAAAGAGAATATATATGGGAAATGTTGCCTTTCGAAGAATAGATACGTTTCAAATTGGAAAACGTTGGAACCAAACATGTAGGTACTTACCGTGTTTTTTTGCGACGCCACTGACATACACGTCATTAATCCTTCGAGCTGTCTCTGCCCATTGGCACCACGGTGGAACTCGTTCTCGTAAATATACCGTTATTAATTCATGTTTTGTGCGATATTAAAGTCGCCAAAGAAAAAACTAATCAGGATAAAAACAAATAAATTATATACTGTTTTCGAAACTTAAAAGTAACATTTATAAATTTCAATTTGGAATTCTTAACCAAAGAGGTGATATTTCAGATCAAAATGGCCAGTACAATCATACGCTAATTTTATAATAATATGTCAGGACCTAATAGATAATATACAAGCATTGGTTCGTGGCTTCGCCCACGTGACAGTGTTTTTCCGGGATGAAAGTCCCGCTATATATATATAAAAACCGGCCTATGTTCTTCCCAGGGTCTAAAACTATCTTTATACCAAATTTAATTGACACTCATTTGATAGTTTTTTAATTTATCGTGTTCATGCAGACAGACCGACGAATCTTGGGCACAGCGAGATTTAATTTAGTGCTTATTTCGTTCAGCAATTTTTTGTAGGTAATATGTTACGTTTTAATTCTACATCTTTCTACACAGGTGCGTCGGGATACCGTGACCTTGAAATGGGTCAGCAAGATCATACAGGGGACATAATTTAAAGTAGACTCGATGCCATTGTTTGCTGTGCAGACATTTCACCGTTGCTAATAAATGAAACCACATACTTAGAGATATCTCTTCTGACTGTGGTAAAAATCACTGATGAATAACTAATATTTTCACCAAAACCCGAGTTTTAAACTTATTTTTTTTTAAATGTTATTAAAGTTACTAGTTCAGTACGAATATATTAGTGTGTGCCTCAGTGATTTCTGACTGAATGTGATGTTGCCGCTACGACGAATACTCTTATAGTTAAAGTGGCATAAGCATTTATGATTCAAATTACTTTTTATTGATATTTGAGTCGATGAGATTTCGAATATAGTGAGTCGGAATCGAGGCTGCGACTCTGTGATGAATCCTTTGTCACGTGGCTTTACCGCGACAACCGGCGAATGCTGCCCATAGTAAAGATATTGCTTCAGCGCAGATGTGCCGTGACGTTGGACTGCCGAAGGTCCCTTGCTTAGGGACCATTGCATGTGGTATCCTGAATAGCGAGTGCTGGCTGGAAAAAAATTGGCGGATAACGAGGCGGTGCATGGTGACGCTGGACGTGCGATGATTTTATACGTCGAGGGCCGCCACTGGAGCGACATTAAGGCAGTCGCTGCTGTAGAATAACAGATGGTTGCATTAGGGGGGAAGGTCTTCGGTCAGGCAGATGTTGCGTCACACCGGCCAGCCGCACCTCCTTCCAAGGTTTGCTAAATCTGTCTTTGTTAAGTGTTATTTTCAAGAAGTTAGGGAATTCGCGTCCGTTCTCAGACAACTTTTTCGTATTTTTTTAAACAAGTTAATAAGTAAAATACAGGCATAGCACTTGCATCTTGAATAGTCATCAAACACCGATCAGTTCATTTCGATTTTAATATCTACTAATTTTTCTCAAACAAATTTGCTTTCTAAACCACACGTTACTCAGTATTCCACCATCAGTTTACTTAATAATCCTATTTCATTCGTGATTTATAGCCGTTTTCGATAAACGATCCCAATCTCAATCTGCTTCGAGAATGACTCAATTAAAATAAATCATTTGTAGGCATGTCAAAAAAAATATGTTCCGGCTCGTACATTTTTGAGTTAGATCGAAAAAAGCGATAGGGGTCGTTTATTAAAAATGATTTTTTTTTAATTTTTCCAAAACTGGAAAATTCGCCAAAATCGTACATCATGTTCTGACTGTTGGGAAATATCATATTTTGCTGCAAAACATATCTATTTTGTAGCATGATACACACTCGCAGAGTATATAAAACATAATTAAATTCAATCGACTCAGCACGAAACAATTAGCATTGCAGTAAAACATACTTATAGCACAGCAAGGCATAAACTCTCCGATTCTGTCCAAACATGTTTACCCTTCATAGTTCCAAATATTTATTTCAGCTTAGGAGAAACGAGAATTACAACTTTAATAAATAATATGTATAGAACAATCAACTGAAGACAATAATATGCACCACAGTTTATGAAATATTCTGAGAAAACTCAAATTAAAACTCCATTTGAGGTTGATTAATTTATTGGCATAAATGCATAAATAGTCTTATCATACTAATTCACCGCATTCGGTGTTATTCGACATTATGTGTCCATATTAATAAAGTATAGTAACACGTAATTAAGATTTTAGCCCGACCAAACCCTGTACTTCAGCTGCTACCCTACAGCTTACAGGTGTTAATTTATTCGCCGAATTATATATATTATGACCAGAATGAACGTTACTATACTCTACCTAAAAGAATACCACATTGGCATTATTCTTAAATAATGTTTCACTACATAAGTAAAAAGTAGAAAAACTGAGAATGAAAATCACACTCAACCACACTGGATTATACATGATGTTCCAATATAAATATATCATAGGAAAAAATTGTCAAAAAATCTTTAGATTCCAAAAAATAATTTACCTTAAACATAATACCACAGTTAAATTTTTCCTTACACGACTTCTGAAATTCGATAGTATATTACACATAAAAGTATAATGATGAGAAAATACCGAAAGTCAAAAATATATAAGTGAGTAAGGAATAAAATCACAGAATATTTAAATTTCACGCTTAATTTTACCACTGGTGACTACATATTCAGACTGAGAACTTTCAACTTTGAGGACACCACTAACTATTAGGTTATATATGAGCCGAATAATTGTACCTATTGTACCATGTATGGCGTTTACTCACACTATGAAGAGGGTGCTGTGTGGCGTTGAAAGTTAAAGGGGTTAACTACTAGCACGGTTTTAACCGCAACCTTCCCATGTCATAGCGAAGGTTCTAACAGCTACGATATGTGTCTGCTTGTCGTTCTAGTACGAAACACACACATAGACAGACAAACAAAAGAAAATGAGTTTATACAGCGTTATGCTTAAAATACTCGTAGCACATGCTATCAATCTCGCTTAGGAAAAAGATCCTCTCATGATTAGGAATGGCCATGAACTGGTCGTAGAATTCCTTGTGGACGCGTTCGGGGTCTTCATCGGCGCGCAGCACCCTGGGCTTCCAGCTCTTGGCGATCAAGCCGATGGTAGCGTGTCCCAGCGAGCCGGGCGGGAGCTGGTACGCCGCCCCTTCATCCCCGTCATCCGTTTCGCCGTCGTCCACCTCGGACCTCTCTACAAGCTCGTATTCAAAATCTGGGTCCCCTTCCAGGTCCATTGGCGGGACCGCGTCATCCGACGAAGATGGGAGCTCATCGTCGGTGTCCTAAAAATCAAGTATTTACTTTTAGCCGGTGCCAGTGCAGAGTCCTTATACGACGCTGCATTTCCTAAAACCGTGTTAAATGCACTAGTTTTGTGCACATAAATTGATTGGTTTATTTAGCTAAATCGTAATTGCAATTAGGTCTTAGTATTCTCATATGCGCCTTATTTACTATTCGAACATCGACTGCCGGATCCGAATTTAAAATAAAAATTACTTGAACCACAAAGCAATTGGCATAATTACACCTGATATGTGTTAATGTGAACGGAAGACTTCGTTCTTTTTGTTGACATTGCTAAATACGGTTTTTGAAACGTCTGACAACGTCGACTTAAAGGCAAACATAATGATGATGTATGAACATGATCAAGATCAAGGTAATGACCAACCAGTCCCTAACGTCTACAGTCACCGTTAGTAACTGCTTTATAATGACAATTAAAAACTACATTTATCTTAATATTACGAAGCAGACCATCGGCCTCATGGTCAGATGTAGTCGCGAGACATACCGGATAATCTTCAGCAATGTTTAGGAATACAGTCTATTTTTTATGCTTGTATATTTTATAATTAGCTTTAATTTTGATTGTAATCTGTTTTGCGTCTTAATTTTATTAAAATAAAATAAATAAAATCGGAAATTCATGATAGTGATGCGGTTTATTGTTAAGTTTATGATTATAATTAAAATAATCAAATTACTGTTGCCAATATTAATATTTTGTATAACATTTTGTTGTATTGTCATCTAGTATTGTTTTACTAGCAACTCAATTTTTCTCCCTGATTCGCTTTTTAAGATTTTTGATATACAGTGTTAAATGTTATTTATAGTATTAATTTTCGTTCATTTTTATTTACAGGTTTGTTTTGTTACGTAATAATATATCTTTGTATATCATTCCACATTGGACTGATCTTAGTGAATTATGCTAGATATTTTTACTTTTTATTATTATTATATAGAGTGCGTTCGGCTAATTTCGGACGGTTTTTCCGTGACTTGCGAGGAGTCTCGAAAATATTTTTTTTCTCATAAAATATTTAAGGCTTATTAAAAAAATATTTTGATTTTATAAAAAAATAGTAGGCATGGATAAAAGTGGACGTACGGAGCGACATAGTCGTGAAATAACGACCAAGCTCCTTAAATAAAGATTAAAAAAAAAAAAAAAAAAAAAATATTTAAGCGATACCAATATTTTATACATGAAACTGTTTATTATTAATGCTACTTTATGTGATAATTTAATCATCTTCCAATTCAAATTATAGCTTAAAAATAGATCATAATATCTGTATAGAAATTTAAAACCCTTAGAAAAGATCGGACCTTAAACTAAAAAATAACCATAGATTCGTTGTATTTTTTCGTTATACGATCTTACTCCGTATCCGATCTTACCCGAACGCACCTTACACACACATAAATGCCATTCTTACCATTTCCGGCAGTGGCGTCACTACCTCTTCATTACCGGTAGATGCTTCGTTTCTAAGGCTGCGGTGAACGCCAGAACACTCTGGACACACCTTGACACCAGGTCTCCAGATTATCCATTCTGGTTCCTCCAAGCCGCATTCCATACAATTCTGTATGTAAAATATCGATAATAAAACTATATGCAACACTTAACCTTCCCCCCGAGGCAATTCTTGAGCGCTCGGTCATCACACCGAATGCACACGCACGGGGAGACATCTGCCGCGGAACTAAGCACACAGTTCAGTGTGTATGTAACTAATGGTTGTCAATACACATTGAGGCCTATGAGGGCTCGTGAATATTTCCTGGCCTTCTCCCCTCCGCTTATCCTAAGAGGGTTCCCTTTCCTTCCCTAGATACCCCCTCTTAACTTTCCTCCAAGCCTCTGCAGTTGCTCAGCTGGAGGATTCCAGTATTCCTTCGCAGGTTTCCCCGATGTCGCCTGCGGGGTTCGATACACGAAAAAAACACTTTTAACCTCATCAGGAAAAAATAATTTGTCAATGTCCCTTCAATGGCACACCATGTTCTATTTCAAAAATTTTTTTTTAGTATTCCATAGTAAACATTAGCTGACGTACAGGCAGCCATGACATTGAGTGCTAGATAATCTTCATGGATGACTGTGGCTTGTACAGTGTCAGGCTGCCCCATTGCAATAAAAAAAAACAACACCCATAAAAAAGTTCCAAGTGTTTTTGCCTTAGGAGCTATGACTAAAACCTTTAAAATAAAAGGGTTGTGTATGCCTCACTTATGTTGTGATGCAGATAATATTCATTAAAACTACAACAGTACAAAGTTAGAACAAAGAGTGTGTTTTCTTTTATTAATAAAAATAATTAATGCCAACACAGGTATGTTCAAGTATTAACAAATTATCAGTCTACCAGTATTTGAATGACTTATCTGTAATATAGAAATTTAAATACTAATACATATTTGGTTATTAGTATTTAATTTTCTTCCTCTTTCAAATACTAACTAATGTATTATGTAGATTACATTTAAGTATAAATACATTTAGTAATTTTATTAACATGTGCATTTTGCAGAAAATAATTCTTAATTTGCTAACCACACTTTATTGTTAGGGCTTATTTATTTGAGAGTATGTTTAAAAATCTATGGTTCTAAATTCTTCTTTACACTTTATTACAATTGTCGGGTTATTTCTATTATGATTACAATACGTAACACCTGACTGTATTTTACAATTTGATTTTTTAGTAAAAATAATTAAAATACTGTATTTTGTTGAAATGCCAGTTAAGCCAATTTTAGGTATTTTATATTTCTTCCAAAATTTCAAAAGACTGCAGCCTAAAATATTTTTTTCTTATTTTTTATGTATTTATCTAGATTAGTGAGCAATTTTACTTAGTCACCAACTCCAATATTATTAACAAGTATATACTGCCATGCTAAGGGCAAAAGCGGTATGTCAGGGAAACCTTAATTAGAGATAATCACAATTTTGTAAATATAGATTTGTAGTTTTGTATGTAAAACTAAGACAGAGAAAATTTTAAGTTTTTTTTTTAACAAGTTCTTAACAAGATTCAGTTGCATTAGGTAAGTTCATTGGATGGGTATTTCTTTAAGCTATCTGACAACATAAAAATCAAGATTTAGATTATTCTTGAGATACCGCATTTGAGCTTAGCATGGCAGTATAGGTCGGTAAGAGTAATTTTAGTTTTTAGTGTTTTTGAAGGTAGTTTAATTTATGTAAAAATGCTTTTATTTTTTGCTTTTTTGTGTTAGTAAGAAATAAACTGTCTTCATGGCTTAGTTATGTTGCTCACGTGGTACAAGTGACATACACACACTTCTGCCTACCCCTAAAGAGGGAAAAGATGTGATGCTATACATATAATGTTACATTATATATATGTATGTAAGAAGAAGTCTTAAACAAACCCAATGCAAATTTCACAATTTCGCTTACTTGGCCGACATACTTATTCTAGTTCTTTTAGTTGAAAATCCAAACTATTGAACAGATTTTGAAAAAAAAATATGTGATCAACCTAGAAGTATATTATTTCAAATAAAAAAATATTTTTATAAATTGGTTAATTAATCACTGAGTTTTGAAGTACGAACTATAATATATATATTTATATACTTATATACGTAAAATTGAAAATCTCCTCCTTTTTTGAACTCGGTTAAAAACGACTTAATACATTTGAATTTCTAAATTCAAAATCTTAGTATGTTGTGAAATAAAGTAAAACAAAGCAAGTGTTTTGCTCAACTCTGCTACCAGTCAATTCAGGGAGTCCTCTAAAGAGGGTACATATATGTTAATGGAAGGTAACATTTATCGATCCGCAGCTTCAAGGCACAGCAAAATTACAGAGATGTTAAATACTTACATGTATCCCGCTGGAATCGACGACACACTCTTGTGGTGGACCAGACATGTTTCTTAATTCTTCCGTAAATGCACAAGCTTAGAGATGCTTTAAAGAATTTATTAGTAAGCAAAACTACGTCGGGACGCCTAGCAGGGACGCTGAGTTTAAGTAAAATCAATCAATAAAATTTACTGCCGTTCTATTGGCATTTCGAAAACTTTTTAATGTTGGTACCCATGCTTAAGGGATACCAACAAATTAGTATAAAAAAATGCTGTTAGATTTTCGAGAGTCATTGACAAAATATTATTATAATACATTTTAGTTAGTTTAATCACCGACCGGGATATTATTAGTTTAATGCTACTAATATTAATCCCTCCTAGCTGAATTTTGACCGCAGCGGTCAATCTCAACGGAGACAGCTAGGCATGTGCAGGAAATATTATGGTGTACAAGTGTGTGCACAATACACAGGTGTACTCTCTCTTCCATCATCCTCATAGTCCTATGAAACGACGGGTATCACGCCGTCAATTTCCTGACTTAGAGCTGCGACTGAGTAATTTTTAAGATGCAAAAAGTACAGTTAAATTTTTAATCAACCCGACCCACGTATCGAACCCTGGACATCAGTGCAGTAATCATACTTGTACCGCGTACACATTACAACTATGGTAATGAACCTCTTACTACTACTCCTTATATTGTAATAAAAGTTTTACGAATGTATTTGTGATGTGGTCAATTATAAAAACCATTAGCTGCAATGGGAGTAACAGTTGGATGTCATATTGATATGGAGGGCAATTTCACAACTATAATTTGTTAATTTTAGAATAAATTGTCAAAGTAAAGTGTCCGTTAGTTAGGAGATTGTTAAAAATAGATGTTTAATATTCTTACATTTTTTAAATCCATTTTAAACATCTTTCGATTGCTTATAATTAGTAATACTTCACTATTAATATAAAAAATTATATATATTATAATGATGTTATATAAGCTTATGTATTTGATTTATTTTGTTTACTCAATCTACAACTTGTAGACGCTTGTAAAGTTCATTACTATTATTGAACTTGTACCAATAATGTGTTAAATTTTTTCCCGTATGTTCTGTTGTCAGAAAATATAAAGGATAATAATGAATAGTCAGCCTGGTTCTTGGTGTACTGTATATTTCCTGTATGTATTCCAAAATTATGATTCTTTTTAAAGAAATCAACGGGTTGAAAGTAGAAAGAGTTATCTGCATTAAAGCTAGTTTACAGGAGAGAGCATAGAAAGGAGAATTGTTTTTTCTCTATTTATATGACTTTTACAAAAATGAGGTTTTATTAATTTGACGATGTACCTAAATTAGTATATTATTTTAAGTATTCTGGCACGGTAGCTAACATGCCAAATTATTTGTTTTAAATTGATAAAAGAAAACTAATTATTATTATAAATTGCTTCATTAAATGGCGCGATTTAATGAAACTGTTACGATGCTCAATACATAAGTTTAACAACTATTAGACGTTAATTAATTAAATATTTCATTTTACGTTAATGAGCATGCCTGGAAAGTTTTAAAGCGATGGGTAAAATGTTAGAAGCTGCCACGGATCGTAATACCAAATTATTCAGGAACGCTAAGCGTGTTATGTTTTTATTACTAAAATTGTATCCTAGTTTGCTTATTCTGGTAAGTCCTTTCTAGCGACTGTCAGATGTACACCATAGACAAAAATTGCTACCGACCTAAAGTCATCTGTTATCCAAAATTTATGGTATTTTTTAGTAAAAAACGTCTTCCAAAATGGTAGATAAGCATAATTACGAAAATTTATTGTTTTCGTCTGATAAATATGTCTGTACTTCGCTTCTATTATTTAGTTTTGACAAATATTTGTACAAATATAAATGAATTGTTCATGAAAATGATTTGGTCCTATTCATCAATAATTATTGTTTTATCCGATGTAACAATTTTATTAGAATTGTTCCACGTTTTTACTTAATTTTAATACAGAAATCATTTGTTATTTTCATATTCGCAATTCAAGAAAATTCAAAATGATGAAAATTTTTGATAGCGTGTAATGTTACATACTAAACATTACAACTTACTAACTTCATTTGTATACCATCGCGTTTGATGAAAATAAACTACCAAAAGCTCCGAAAACGTTACCCAATAGTAGAAATTTAAATGAAGTATGACAGCACCAAAATAGACAGCGGTGTACCCATTCAACAAGCAGCACCAACAATTTATTCCATATTCGGATTTTGCTCCGTCAAGTCGAATTGTATTCTTGAACCTTCGTTACTGCTGCCCTGCATCATCTATCCAACATTAATCACACTGCACTTTCGGGAGTTATCTTGCCAAGTTCCGCTAACTTGTCGGTGCAGTAAAGTCCGGTCTTGAGCGCGCTGACGGTTTCTTGAGTGTTTCTTCGCGTGTTGTGAATTATATCCATATATCATGAATTCTGTGGAAAATGAGTATATGGATATTGTGAATAGAAACGCTTGGCCCCTGGTCTATCAGGTGAGTGAAGTGCAAATGACGCGGTGTACTGGTTTGCCACGCATTACTGCTTCTCAAGGGAGCGTGTTTACATTTTCCTCTGTCTAACTATGCTGCTTGGTCGTTGTTTACGCCGGCAAAGCGAGTTTCAACCACTTTGAATTAGTTTACGGCGACAAATAAACTATGTAAAAAGTTTGCACTACCCTCGCGAAAACTTTTGCGGTAGTAATTTTATAACTCGCTGGAGTATATTTGGTCCAGTGACATATATTTTTGGTTAGCCAACGTCTTAATGGAGATGCATTAGTTGTTTTTAAACTTTCTAAAAAGTTTTTATGGGTGCTGGAAACTTTGTATTCACTGTTTTACGTACTTATATTGTGATTTTATGATACTGTTGTAGAATTTCGTGTTTATTTGTGATGGTCTAGCGCCTGCTTGCAATTCTGTCTGCGTAAATATGTCAGTGGCTTGCTTAGGTGTAGACTTTCGTGAATATCTTTGTTAGTTGTACCCACTAAAAGAAACCTAGGGTCATAAATTCCTGATTATGGTTTTAAAACACCTGCGATTTTTTTGTCTGGGAGATTCAAAACGGTTTAAAAAGTTGAGTTGCATGAGTGGCTTGTGCCTGTAAGTATATTTTGACCCAAGACCATTAAAATGTCAGCATGAAAGTGCTAGTTTGTTATATTTTTATATGCATATTCCATTGTTGAATTTTTCTTTAATTTGTAACTGCACAAGAAGCTGTATCTGTATGTTGTGAGATCGGGACTGGCAGCCTTGACTACATCCACACATACTGTTTGATCTTATATAGTCCCTGTACACTCATAAATACTTTCATATTACTTTTATCTATACTTCTATACTATTGTATAAAGCTGAAGAGAAATGTTTAAATGTGCTAATATCAGGAACTATTGGTATTAACAAAATAAAATATTTTAGTGTTAGATAGCTCATCTATCGAAGAAGGCTATATAACATAATGGTATGGTCATAGGAGTGGAGCATTAATGGAAAATTTTGCAAAAATTAGGAAAATTTATTCTCATTAAGAGCTTCCGTTGCATGTGTGTCATATTATATAATAAAGTCTGTCTGCCTGTCTGAATGTGATAAACTCAACAACTTTCCAATGCATTTTGATGAAAATTGGTATGCAGCAAATAGTTAAAATCAGGGAAAAGACAGGAAAAATACACTAATCAAAAAAGTCTAGGGAACAAGGGAAACAATTTTTTTTACTTGAACATGAATTTGTTTTAGATGTTATAGATCAATAGCATAATTTAATAATATTACTAATTTTGCAATTTAATAAATGCTTGTTAGGGAAGGTTATGCTCATAGTTTCCCTGCGGAATCGAATCCAATATGAAGGATCCACAAGAGAACCAAAGTAACTGACATAGCCCTTAGAGTTGCCAAACTTAAGTGGTAGTGGGCAGAGCACATAGCTTGTAGAACTGATGGCCGTTGGGGTGGAGAAGTTCAGGAGTGGTGACCATGAAGTGGAAAATGTTGTATAGGCAGGGCCCCCACGAGATGACTGACAATCTGGTGAGGGCCGCCGCTGTCTGATGGATGAGGGTGGCCCAGAACAGGTCCCTACGGCGCTCAATGGGGGGGCTTATGTCCAACAGTGTACGATTACCGGCAGAAATGATGATGTTAGTGAGAAATTTAAAATTCTACAAAAAATTAAACCAGTGCTAGAACAAAAAAAAAGTAAATGTAAATTAAAAAAACTAAACCCAAGTAAAAATTTATTAAAAAGATTAATCCCAAAAACTTTTGAATAATCTATTGGTCCTTGTAAAGCATCAGCGACGGCTCTACATCAGGGTAGCATACTTAGAATAGGGCTATCTATTGTCGCCTGTGAAATAAGGCTCCATATTCTGGAAAGGTGTAGAAAAAGTTCCTCTTGCATGTTATAATTTTGCATAAAATCACTGAAAGCTATTCTTGCAATTAATCCCACACATGTTCATTGAGATTGAGATTGGCTGACTGAGCAGGCTACTATAATATGACCTTGCGGAACAAATTCATCACCAGCCTTGTGGAGTGTGCACTTGCATGAACATATAATTTTGATTTAGTTGCTGTCAATGAGGAATGACCATAGGGAGCACAATTTCGTTACGGTATTACTCCACATTTAAATTCAATCCAAATCTCATATCCAAACACGACCTATTCTTCCGCCTAGGCGAAATCTAGCCCACACCATTATCATTTCGCCTTGGTAAGGATGAACTTCCTGAAGATTCTGGAGTCGACTCTAACGACCACGCACTCTTCTTGAATTTGAATTGAATTGGAAATCCGAATTAAGACTCTTCTGAAGACAAAACATTTGCACACTGATTGTTGGTCCATTACACATGAGTGTTAGCTCGCAATAAATGACGCTCTCGAATTCCACGTCACAGGTTTGGAACTCTTAGTGATATGCAAGTGTGAAGATTGACTTTATGTAAACTTCTTCTGACAGTGTGTTCACTGATAACTATTTGGTACTGGGGTTGGAGTTTTATGCCAACTGGCGAGCTGGTAGTAAAACTTCAGTCTGGGGCTGCCGCATTACAGCGTTTTGCAGAAATCGGTCTTGTCCCTGGATAGAGACTCTGTATCTTCATCGGGGACATTTGGCCACATCTACTGTAGTCCTGTAGCATGCCCATAATCGGAAAAGTACGTTTGGTAGCGTATTAAATGACGACGTGACAGAAAGCCTAAGGGTCACAAAAATTACAAGGTAGTATCGATATATGATTTTTAGCAGAAAAGAAAATCAAACACGTATAATAATATCTCAACTTCTTACGTAAGAAAATTCTGTACTCGGCTTCTGAGTAAATATTTCCATATTTCGAAAAGATTTTTCTTTTTGATTATAAATATTTTGTTAAAATTACAAACACTTTTTTAGTGCACCTTCATTTAAAAATTTTACTGTCAACTTATTTTTTTTAAAGAGTGTTCATAAATAGGTTTATGAATAAGTTTTTATCTTTCCTCCATGGTCACGGAGCGGACTAAGGTCTTTGTCATTTGAAAAGTCAAAGTTATAATATTTACCTTAATTTTACAATAATTATACATTTTTGTTTTTAAAATTTAAACTGTTGATGGTTCGATCTATGCATAATGAGCTCACAGTGTCAGGAAGTCTGACAACCAGTCCTTCAACTTTTGATTTAATCAAATGTAGAACAGGATCCCAGGCTTTTGTAAGCTTCCAACCATCTTCTCTATTGAAATACAGATGTTTTTTTAATTTCAATAGCTCCGCTAATCATCCTAGGTAAGAATCGGTGATCTTTGGCATAGATTTGTGGCTTCTTAAGTTGCAGATAAAGGTTAGATTCTTCTTCAGAATGTTCAGCAATTGCAGATTTCACGTGGGCGAAGCCTCGAGCAAACACTAGTTTTTATATATGAACTGCATAATTTGCCAATATTAGAACAAGTTCTAGATTTTTCTGGCGTCTAAAACATAAACTTGGCTAATTAATGGTTCCTTCCCAACCGGTGCAGTTAATAAGTATTACAGTATTTGTCCCACTGTAGACATCTATATACCAAGAATATACAATAGAGACTTTTCTGTGGTGACCTCATATAAACTTTCTTCCTGGTTATTAATAATTTGGGCAAACATATTATGATCTTAAAATTATGGGATCAACTGAGTCAGTCTACACATTTATTATTATTATTATATATAATTAGGCAGGCAGTTGAGGCAGCTGATAATGCCCGTAACTCGCTATTACTACTTGTTTCCATTTGCAGCTAAGTATTTGTCCAGTTGGTAATATGTAGTACTTATATTTGCTAGTAACTTTAACAAGTTAACGACATTTTTAATATGAAAGCATCTATTAATTTTATCTGAGGACAATGATATATTAGTGTTATGTGCAAATACACTCTTTGTTAAAATCTGAAAAAATATTGAAACTCGCACTTTCTATTTTAGCTACCTCTTTCCAACAGAGACAGTGTAAATAATGTATTCGTAACATTTTTGCCATCCACGACTACACCACATAATGTACAAATTACTATAATTATTATAGTTTACACTAGATAGACAATGCTATCCCAATTAGTTAGATTAACTATTTTTATGATGGTAGTGATAATCTGGAGGTGGTAGACCGTAGGTGTGTCCATACAGGGTCACATTATGGAGCAACTCAATAATGTCAGAAAAAAATTTAGACATATATTATCATTTAGAGAATGTCAGCGCATGAACAGGTAACATTTATGTTATTATGTCTAGTAGTTTATACTGGCTACAAGGTCTTTCAAAATGGAACGCCACAGTCACTACACATTGCTGCTTGGCAGCAGAAATAGTCATTGTAGTGGTAGCTACCCAGCCAGACTCACATATGAGAGACTTACCACCAGTATATGTAAAAAAAAATGATAGAAGCCATAGTATGAAAAGAAGAAAAAAGATAGGGCGCTTCAAGACTAAAGCCTATTCGGATGTTAAAGGCCAGTAGTGCACTGATGATTCCTTTTTTTTGTGTGGTTAATACTGATGGTGAACATTGGCTGGTGACTCACTTTGTGTTTGCCTACTTTACTTTATAAAAGTACATATATGGCTAAATCTCGTATTCTGTTCTATCTCATAATTTTCCGTATTTTATGAAATAATACAATTTTAAATAATTATTAGTCATGATATATCAAAAAAACAATAAATATAATATTCCATCCATATTGATTGTAATGAGGATGTGAATCAGCTTTGATTAATTTTATAAATTTATTTTTAATAGTTTTAATATCCCATATTTAAAATTAACGGTACAATAGCGCTCTGAGGTCCTGGGTTCGAATCCCGGGTCGGGGAAAGTGATATTTGGGTTTTTCTGCTCAGTATCAGCCCGGAGTCTGGAATTTGTGCCCAATATGGCGATAGGCTCGCCCCCTATCACATCATGGGACGGAACATACTTGGCGAAAAGTGGGTGCCCTAGTTGCGCCTCTGCATACCCCTTCGGGGATAAATGCGTGGTGTTATGTATGTATGTATATTTAAAATTTATAAATAACCAGAAATGTATGCATATTTATTACTAGCTTTTGCTCGCGGCTCCGCCCGCGTTATAAAGTTTTTCAGGCTAAAGTTTTCCGTTATAAAAATAGTAGTTTCCCGGGAGCCTATGTTCTTCCCAGGGTCTCAAACTGTCTCCATACCAAATTTCATCTTAATACGTTAGGTAGTTTTTGAGTTTAACACGTTAAGGCAGACAGATGCAGCGGGGGACTTTGTTATATTATTTAGAACTTTTTAAGTGAAACAATCCCGTCATACATCATTGTTGCATAACTTTAACCGTTTACGCAGCGCAGGCAACGGAAGCTCTCAAAACTCATAATTTTCCCCGTTTTTGCAACATGTTTCCTTACTGCTCCGCTCCTATTGGTTATAGCATGATGATATGCCTATAGCACTCCAGGAACAAAGGGCTATCCAACACAAAAAGATTTTTTCAGTTCAAACCGGTAGTTCCTGAGATTAGCCATTACTGCTCCGCTCCTATTGGTCATAGCGTGATGATATATAGCTTATAGCGGTCCACAAATAAAGGACTATTCAACACAAACATTTTTTTTTCAGTTCGAATCGGTAGTTCCTGAGATTAGCTATTACTGCTCCGCTCCTATTGAATATAGCGTGATGATATATAGCCTATAGCTCTCCACTAACAAAGGGCTATCCAACGCAAAAAGAATTTTTCAGTTTGGACCGGTAGTTCCTGAGATTAGCCATTACTGCCCCGCTCCTATTGGGTATAGCGTGATGATATATAGCCTATAGCACTCCACGAATAAAGGGCTATCCAACGCAAAAAGAATTTTTCAGTTTGGACCGGTAGTTCCTGAGATTAGCCATTACTGCCCCGCTCCTATTGGGTATAGCGTGATGATATATAGCCTATAGCACTCCACGAACAAAGGGCTATCCAACGCAAAAGAATTTTTCAGTTTGGACCGGTAGTTCCTGAGATTAGCCATTACTGCCCCGCTCCTATTGGGTATAGCGTGATGATATATAGCCTATAGCACTCCACGAACAAAGGGCTATCCAACGCAAAAAGAATTTTTCAGTTTGGACCGGTAGTTCCTGAGATTAGCGCGTTCAAACAAACAAACAAACAAACAAACAAACTCTTCAGCTTTATATAATAGTATAGATTAATAGTTTAAATTTAGAGGTCAAATAAATCAGTTTGAAAACAATGAGACAAGTCTGTACAATTTAAGAAAATATCAATTATGACTTGGATTGCCATCTGTTTTTAGTTTTCGTGGGCTTGCACTGGTTTTATAATGTCTAATAAGGATAGTTTTTATAATCATTAATATAATAATAATTCGAGTTCCATATTATGTCCTGTCCACTTTATAGTTCTAGCCTTCTTTATTACGGTGAGGGTTTAGGCCTTAGTTCAATATGCAGACTGTATGCGGGTAGGCAGACTTTACATTCTTTTGAAATTCTTATTAAGAATTTAGATATTTTCACTGTTAAAGTGAACAATAAATAATTCATATGTTTAAAGTAATTTCGAAAAGTCAGAGTAGATATCTTGGACCTGCAGACCTTAGCTTGACAGTCCATTCTATTCACAACTAGGCTATCGCGCTTTACTAGTTTGTTACTATCTACTATGTTGTGTCTGACTCAACACAATTATCTATCTATATACATAAAAATGAATCCCTATTTCTCTTGGTCACGCCATCACGCGTGAAGGGCTGGACCAATTTCATTATTTATTTTTGTTGTTTGTTATTATCAGGAGAAGATTCTTATAAAAGAAAAAATTTAAGTAATTGCGCGGAAAATAGGGAAATTTAAGACAACTTAACGACAATATTAATTTTATATAACTGTCAGTGGTTTGATATAACTGTCAGCGATCGACAGAATGCGCGCGTGCATACATAGTTAAGATAGGACAACGTCTGTCGGGTCAACTAGTATAATATAAATATAATATGAGTTGGGATGGGATTTATTTATTATAAGCCCTTTTCAGACACAAGATTCTTTATTGGTTATTTATATAGTATTCTTATCTTGCATTTTTGTGTGTCCTTTTGCCAGGTGACAATGGTCTCCTGCAATCTTCTCCATTCTGGCCATTCTACCCCATGTTATTCCCGCGACTTGTCTAAAATTATCCCACCTTTGTGGTCTACCTCTCATTCTTTTTCTATTCCATGGGTACCATTGTGTGATTATTAACTCCATTTATACTTTCCTCTAATCATGTGGCCTGCCTATTTCTAGTTTTGTCTCGTTATTTTCAGTAATGTCATGTACCTCAGTCTTGCTTATAATGTTGCTATTCCTTATTTCTTTAAATCCCTATCAGACTCCTTTTCATGACATGTTCGCGTATGAAGACTTTGTTACGTTATTTGTTAAAGCCCATGTTACGCTTCCATATGCCAATACAGGCAGGATGCATGTGATAATAGTTTGCTTTTTAATTAACGTTAATAGTTATACCCACATCTCCCCATTCCAGACTTCTGAAGATAATTTCTGGTACGGCCAGAAAAAGTATTGATGATAGAGGATTACCCAGTCTCACGCTTTTTTGTATTTGAAACATATTTTCTTCCTTTTCTAGTCAAATACAAGCCGAACAGTGTCTAAATATTTATTATAATACTTATTATTTGTACTCTATATCCAGTTCCTTAAAGGCTTCTTAGATTTTTTAGTATACAAGAGAATCGAAAGCTGTAAACAATAAAAGTTATGTAGTATGTAAACTGGTATTGAGCATATTTTTTATGTATGTGGTCTAGTACCGAGAAATCTTTCCGGAATCCTGCCAGTCTATTGGTGTTGCTCATCTAGTTTCCTTTCTGTTCTTTATAAAATAAACTTTTCGAATTTCTTATAAATATCAGAGATTAAACTAATGAGTCAATAGTTTCCAATATTACAGTGATTCCCTTGAATATAAGCATTATGATTTATTCAGTTCATTGTTTTGAATGATTTCTGTGCTGATCAAACTTCTGTGAGTATAGGTGTCATTGCTGCTTTAATTTTCCTTTAGTATTTGATTACTTATGTCGTCTGGCCCTGGAGCTTTATTGTTTTCCTGTGTCAATTGCTTTTCCGTTTCTTCTAGCATATTGTAAGGTACTGTTTCATTCTCTGGTAAATATATTTGTCAACCAATTATTTGAATTTTCTTTCCTGTTGCTCTTCTCTTTAAGTAATGGTTGTAATTATACATTCTAGCCAAGTGTATTTTTCCTGTATGTAGGCATCTTTTGTAATCTTTAAGTTTAAGTTAAGTGAATTGGCTATTTCTTCTATTAGATATTTGTCATTTTTCACGCACAATGGCCCGACTTTTTTACGGGCTATGTGCGGAAAAAGGAGCCCATAACCATAGATATTTGTTAAGTTTTATATTCACTGGATTTATTTTTGGTCTGGGGTTCTTGGGTTCTGAAAATGTGGTGGTTGGTGTTAAAATTATATTATTGATGACAATTACACTTGGCAAGAATTTCAGTTTACTGATTTATTATAAAATCAATTTAATTTTTTTATTTACTATTGGTGACAACCATGTTCACATTCTATTTTTCTTTTTCTTGAATATGTTGTTTAATATAGGCAGATTATTTTTCATTGCAAAGTCCATGAGCATTTTACCATTCCTGCTTTTATGTTTTGAACTGTAAGGTCCTATAATTGCATCTTTATTCCATGGACATTCACCTTTAACATGCAGTGGGTGAATAGATCTGGACAATTTTCCATGGGGCTTTGTAATCTGGTAGCTTTAAATTTATTAATGCAATGCACTTCGTTACACCATAAAATCCATTTAAGTACTTAGGTAGGGTTTTTTTTAACTAAAAATCCCACACTAGGGTTTTCCTGTGGTCTCCCCTATATGGTAGGACATCAGGTCTGGGTGCGCAACAATTTTCTTCCAATCTTTGCATTTCACTCAGGTCGAGAATATTCCAATTGGCGTTTTGTAACGCCATAACGCCATATATCATTCAATTAATAAGTTTCATTTCATTCATTTAATAAGTTTTCTTTTAATGTTAATACATTTAGAGCAGTAATGTGTATTCTTGTATGTTTCTATCTCTCTCTATGTTAGTCTTTTGCCTGGATAGACTTGGTTTGGTGTTGTTTTCTTCATTATGTTGTTGGTTTGTTATTGGAGGGTTTTGGTCTAATTGCCCATGGGGACCAACCGGCTTAGTGAATGTGTTTTTTTTTCGTTATGTAATTTTTTGTTTCTGGTTAGTAGTTGAGGTAAATATTTTTTTTGGACATGGAGTAGGTTTGCTCATTCATACTTTGAAAAACGTCCGTCCGTTGGATTTTCTTACTAGTGTTTGTTGTTTCCTTTGGCCTTGGTGTCTCCCGGTATCTATTTCATTTTCGCGAAAATTACTTACTCTTGCTTTGCGTTTTTCATGGTTTCCTTAGAATAGTCATTAATGTATGTGTTGTCTTTCATTTACTTTTTGTTTCTAACAACTTGGAGCTTTCTGCAAAGTTGTTAATGTAAGCAGGATAGGTCTTATTTTCCAATTTTTCTCTTTTTTGCCAAGACGCTGTGCTTTTGTTATAAATGAGTTTTAGAGTGGTACATCCAAATCCGGGATTGTTTTTAGTAGTTAAAACACGACCCCGCTACATCTTACCGTTGAGCTCGGCAGTAATAAACTATCTCCTCAAAGGGTGGAACGCAGATATCCGTTTATAAATACTGTTCTCAGCAAAACCTTTAGTTTAGTACCCACATCATAAAAGTGCGTAAAAAAACTTATCCCCCATCTTGGGCAGTCCGCCATATTAGAGTTTGGGTTATGTCATTTTATTGTTTGTATTCTTCAGCAAATCCTTTCATTTGATACCCATATCCTGGGTGTACATGAAACATACAAGTCCATCACCTTGGACCTTCGCGATATTGGATTTAGAATGACGTCAAGTAGCTAAACATTGATTGTAATCGATTGAGGATAACTGCTTTAAAATTCAGCTGTCAGATTCGGCCCGAACATACATACAAACATAAAAAGTTAAATTAAAGTTTCAAATGAAATAAGTATTTTGAAGGGAATTCAAGCGGACAATATCAGTAGTGTATGCGGAACATTCAGAAATATAATTAAGTCATTTATAATATATGTCATGAAAGTTCGAAGGCTGCAGGTAAATGGTAAGCGACTCGTGGAAAAAACCTACTGGGCAAATAAAGTGTAGGTATTAAATAGAGTCGCAAAGTAAATAACTTAATTCCGGGTCTAAACACTAAAGAAGCTAGCGTTAATTTCTCCACTCTCATACACTTCTTCCATTACAGTCTTAATGTCGCTTGAACCCTGAACCTTCGATGCACAACCCATTAGAACAACGAGACAACAAACAACAAATCCTATCATGTCCAAGTCAATTGAGACTCGTCGGGAACACGCCAATATGTTATGATTACGCGTCAGTCAAAACATTCGCGCTGTGCATATCCCGGCTCGTTGCACGAGAGTATCCGGCGGGATGATATGCTTCCCGGCTGTACAAGCTTTAGGGTACCGTAGGATATAAAGTTCCGAAATAAATTTTGTATAGCAATTGAGAAATTTTGTATTATACCATAATTGGTAATAGTATTTTTTTTTGTCATTTGCAAGTTGTATGTTTGTTTTTAATTTATTAAAAAATCTTGATCGATTCTCCAGGTCGAATCTATATAAGACCTTGGACTACGAAAATGCAGAAGGAACACCTCAAAATGAAATAGAATGTTGGTGATTCTTTTTGTGTTGGATTCAGTATAAGTTCAACTTGTTACTATATTGTTGAACATTGAACCTTGAACTTCGAAGATGCAGCAGAGAACTCTTCAAAATCAAATAGGATGAGAATAGTAAGCCTTATATTGGCTAGCTATATACTGCGTTCAACTGAATTAAACTGAAATCCACACAACTGCTTTAGTATGGTGTCAATATTGACAGCTTGTGGTTGTGTACGGAGTGTCGCTCATAATATAAGAATTCGAGTCTAAGTGTAAACCTGGATATGAATAAAAAATATTAGTCAAATAAGTAAAATTATTTGTTGTTCAAGTGAATAAATAAGTTATAACAGTGACGTTTTGGTTGCCACTTTATTTCAGATTTTGAACAAATAGTTTATATGGACGTTCGTGTCTATAGAATATACGTCAATGATTGAGCATGCTTCGTCACGACGTTTTGCATTACCTTTAAAGCGAGTATTAAAAAATTCAAAGGTGAATGGTTTTGGGTAGAAATGGCGAAACGTTTTTGGTTATGGGCTATTAAAAAAAATACAATGATATTCAAGGAAAGTACCATCCAGGGTCTTATTTATCCGGATATATATTTTTTAGCGATTTTTTAAGAACAAATTATAGGTATTTTGTTAGGCATATATTTTCAATTACTAGCGTGCAATATATAAAATTATATAGAGCTATTTGTTCGCACTGCCCTTCCAGGGACTGAGTTCGAATCCGCAACCTCCGTCTCGGCACGTGACACTCAGCTATCCGTTTATTTAAACAGTAAAGCCAATGCGATTTATCAAATACACGGATCTGATTGAGTGGAGCGGTGAGGTCTTCGGTCGATTCCTGAGATCGGTTAATCAGATTTGAGGATTTTTGAAAGACACGATATATAGTAGATATATAGTTCCTGGTATTGTGATTTATGTCCGATATGCAGTAGGCGCGCCCGTATCATATCTAAAATATGCGCGATAAATTGTATTCTTGTAACTCTGCCTACCTCTTCGAGGAGATAGGTGAGTGACTCTTGCATCCTGGAAAATGATTTGGCACATAACGCAGTGCTGGATGCTGCAAACCGACTTTGAAGTTTTAACAAATAAGATCCGTAGTTTCGCGTCAGAGCTGGATGTTCATAAAAATATTTTTGATGAATAAGCGGTCTACTCTTTGGTCTATTAAGAGTGTATAGAGGTTATGAATTGATAGATATGAGGTTCGATTACCGGACACTGATGTACGTATTTTTAATGCTATTTCCTCGCGGTCTTCAGAGGGATTTTATGATCTGCAGGCGATTCCGCCTGAATCCTTTTTGCAAAATATTCGAAAAAGTGGTTTGCGCAACAAACAGCGCGTACATATGTTTGTGTCGAGGAACTCTTTTAGATTTAAACCTCGACGAGTAAATATTAGCATTGTAAAAATAGCTAACGTTTCAAACGTTTTATACTGCAAGAGAAACGTATTCAGGCGACGGCCATGATATTAGGGTTGTCACGTCAAAAACATTAAAACACAGTAAATAAATAATCATATATATTGGCACTGTGCATATTCTTAGTTTAAATACAGGACATATTATTATATTTTTTAGGTTTAGAGTACGTGGTAACCCTAAACGCTGCAGGAGTTAATACATCCGCCAATAAGTGCGCCATGTTGTCAACTCCCTTTCCGTTCTCACAGACTAACAACCGATAGTATTTGAAACAGAACGATGTTTTTGTCGATTTTCCTAGCTCTATTTAAAAAAAAAACTAAGCTATTATACTCTCTACAAAGACAAATGTATGAAGCATGTCTTTTGTAATGTTAAATGAAGTAAATGATTTCCATGCGGATATATGAGCAGTACCGCGAGGCGCGTGATGTCCCAACTCAGGAATGAACCCGGTGCCTCACGACTCGTAGCTCAAGTATCCCATCAGTCCAATGAGGTAGTAGTTCACGTGATTGTCCATCAATATCGAATAAGCTTTAGTTGACAGTCCTTTCATGCGTTTAGTTTACGTCAGGTCAGTGACCGAATACGTCGACCGCATTTGATTTGACCGAATTCGGTAACCGAATACGTTAGTTTACATAGGTCGGTGACCGAAAACTTGGCAACACTCAACTGAATGCGTTTTGTCAGTATCCTTTTAAGATATATTTTACCAGGTCTTACTCTCGGATTCGCTTCTCATGTACTTGTCCGGTATAGAAAATCGGAAAGCATGTTTAACTAAATCAATATAGTGATACATAGCGCTGTCTGTATGATACCAAGCCTTCAGTTTAAAAAAAGAACAATATATTTCCTATTGAGCAAATTATCTGGTTGGAAGGAAGTATCAGCACTAACTACCCCACGACATGGAGTATATGCCAAATTTGGATTAATAGCGAACATCTTCAGAAATTTTAGAATTTATATTATTATTAATACACTAGCCTTTACCCCCCGTTCCGTCTGCATTAAAAAGTTTTTCCGGGATTTAAGTCCCGCTTTACATTTTCCCGGGATAAAAAGTAGCCTATAAGCACTCAGGGGTACTGTAGCTTCGTATCAGTAATTTTCAAAATCGGTTCAGTAACTGGAGAGATTACTACAAAGAGATAAACTTTCCCTATTTATAATATTAGTATAGATCACTGATTCCCAAATTGGTCCAGATGGACCTCCAGGGGTCCACGGGAGACTTGAAGGGGGTCTACGTTGGAGTGATCAATAAATGGGGGTCCTCAATTCGCAAGCTGGGGTCAACGAAAATTTTTGCGGTTTGATAGTAAAATACTAAAATATTGGCTTGACTTCAGCTATCAATGTAGCAGATAATGTTGAGCTGTAAGAGGCACGGTGACCCCAACATAATCACTTCCTCTGCGAAACTTAAAATAAAGGTCCACTGGAACCAGCAAAATGAACAAAAAACGTTGTAACCCTTTTTAAGCATATTCGGCGCTCAGACGAGTGCGAGATGTATAAATAAAGTTCATAATATAGAGAAGGAGTGCAGAAGATCCGCAATGACGTTCAAACTTAAAAACGTTTTGAATTTCGGTCGATCTTGACCACTAGGCGCCTACTCACTTCATAAAACTCTTCAACAATACAAACACTTCGTTTTCCAAGAACAATGCGAATGGAAGTATTACATAAGTTTGTTCGTCATTTCAAAGCAAGGTTTTTGGAAACAATATTGTTATCTTAACTAAATATTATTAAGTGGGATTATCAGTGTTGGGTCCATTTAAAGGAATCCCTGAGTATTCTTTGAACAGTTTCCATGGCACAATGGGTAATGAGCCGGCTGTAAAATGTCTTATTTTTTCAGCGAGTTATATTCTCGTAGACATATAGTTTTACTCACAATTATTTACAGGTTCTTATGCCCTTGTATCTTAGACGTAGTAAAATAAACTTGTATTTATGATCGGTTAAGAGAATTTTAATATTGGGTGTTTTATTATTACTTCAAAATTGATGCCAAATCAACTGAAAAATATATTGAGATCTGTTAAAAAATATCAGTAAGTATTTATCCCACAAAATGGTTTAATTATAATTTGTGTTCTTACGAATATTCATATTATCCATGCCGGTAATCGAACGTACAGCACGTCTATCGTTTTGCGCACATAATGGACATTATGTCTTGCTCTCTGTAAACATGATTGTTATTTGTCAATATACAATACAATAGTTTGTCATGTCATGCGTGTACGATTGAATATATAACTCGGACGTGCGTGTGGTAGGTCGGCACTCCGCGCACGCGTGCGAATATCAACGTCATTATATTAGGTGCGTTTGTTTTTGCTGTTTTTTTTTTTAAATCATTGCTCGTTTTTAACGTCGTCGCCTTTTAAAAGTAAATGTTAATCTTTTTCACACAATGTCTTATATAGTTAATTATTTAAAATATATACAGGTAGTTGAAAATGGCTTGATATTAGTTTACGTTGTAGTAAACAACCTTTTAAATAGTAAGTGAACTTAAGAAATATCCAAGGGTTATTGGCGAGGTCTGTATTTCGTTGTAGCTGAAGGTCACATTGTGATATCGATTACTACCACCCACGGGCTCCCACGTAGAGAGGAATCGTTGGCGCATTGTTGCCCTTTTGGAAGGAGAATGGGGATTAGGAAGCCAGGGAATTTAAGCCTGCAGCAAACCGGCCTGAATAATGCTATTATTTCGCGCAATTTTTCCGTATATTCGTACGATACTTGAGCTGCGTTTCTTCTTCTAATAGGGTACATAGGAATGTACTTATTGATTGGATATTATATTTAATTGTTTTAACTGCCCTAAAGGGTTTTAGACGATATGCGACTTTAGGAAAATTTACTAAGTTCGATTCAGTGGCTGTTTTGTTGACAATTTACCGATGAATTCTGATTAGTCCGGTCCGGTCTCTTCTTGAGCTACGAAAGTATCTATGAATATTTCCCCATGGAGAAATGTCTAAATACGTGTGAGTTAATGCCTCTGACCAATACAGGTCATAAATGAAAAAAAGTTTTTAAAAGGAGTATTTTGTCGACAGAAAATTGGACAGACATGCCAGAAGTACCCTTACACTTGCACCGAGGCGAGGAAGCCACAGAACAAGCCGTTGAACCGCTACCGAGATGTGAACCCCTACGACCACAGCCGCGTGATCCTTAAGCGCAGCGAGAGCGACTACATCAACGCCAACCTTGTTAAGGTAAGTGATGCTGTAGAGAACATGTCGAGCTTTTTTAAGAACATCGTAATAGGATTTAGCTCTTCATATAAGAGGCGATAGGCTCGCCCCCTATCCCGTCATCAGACGGCATACATGAGCTAAGCTAAATAAAAATAGGTTAATTTTCCGTCTGGAACCGTCGTGGGAAACATTTAGCCAGTATAGTGACCAGAAGGGATGGGTGGATTTGAGGATGATTTAGGGTATATTTTAGCTATGGTAAGACTTCCTGCGACATACCAGGTACTGTACTGGACCTGAGTGTTTTTAGTCCGAAGACTAAAGGTTGTGACAGTTGAATGTCGCCAGAATTATTTCGTGGTGTCTTAAACATCTCACAACCATCTCATCGGAACCATCGACTATGACGGTCTTTTCAACATGGGTACTAGCCAAGAGTACCCTGCCAGGTAAGTACAAATTATATCATATTAAAAACGAGTAACAGTTTTATGTACTTGTGCCCGCCTCGGATCTTAGTTAAGGGCTTTTGTTATGGTGGAAAGAGATGGTGCGCGCGCGCAAGTCCACAGTATACAGCGATGTAAAAACCCTGTTGTGCTCTTTTGAAATTCTATTTGGCTTTGTGGGATTTAATTTTTATAACACGGGATGACGAGTGCATTGTACTCCTAATAGTGTTTTGTAATATATCTGCGTCAGTACATTTTATGGTTAGGTGTTGTGATTAAAGTCAGGCGTGGTTTGGGCGTCTTATCATTCCAAAGCATAAAGGCCGACGTAATTTAGCTTCGGCGTGTAACAGACTGCGTCCAGCTGCACAGCGACCCCTTCAATTAATGTTCAATGTTGATGGGTTAAAACTAGTAAATGCTGGCACAACACTTTTAACTATCAGTCTGTGGTATAAAGATTACTATGCCAATTATAGACGTCTTTTCATTATTCCTTTATATAGGTATGATTTTTACAACGAAAATATAAAAAAATATTATTGATAAATAAGGGTAGTTAGAAACTTAGTCTATAAAAATATATTTTCCAATAATAGATAACTCATATCAGTTCAGCTTCAAAGGCCTATAAATAAAGAATATAGTTCATAATACTTTCACGTCTTCTGTACATTTCTACCTGCCCTATGGCCCATTGTTCAAGAATAAATTAGTTCCATCCACCGTGGCCTCAAGTCTATTCTAGAGAAATTATTTGATTCGTTCAAGATGCGTGTTCATAAAAATTTAACTTAATTAAATTTATAACATGAGATGGACAATAATGAAACTTGAGCGTCAACACTACACGGTTCATTTTAATTCGCACTAAAAAAATACTAGCTCGAGGAAATCCTTCGCCTTTATTTTAATAATGAAGACTAATTATTAAGCAGCTCTTTAAAGAATTTTTTAACATTGCACTCCGTTCGATTGTCACCTTTAACTCTAATTTATACGATGCTAAATCGCACATAAAATATATAAAATGCAAGTATGTGTGAAATAGAATATCTATAATAAACTTACAGCATCGTCTAGTGTAACTTGAACGCTGCAGCGGGCCGTGCGAACGATTCCATTTTGTGTATTCCATGATCTTACGTTTCAGCAAATTTTATTTTTCTATCAGTATTTTGTGTCAAAGTGTTTGCGTTTATGTAGTTGAGCCACGCTGTAAATAGTTTTGTTTGCGGTGCGAATGGCCCGCTCGTTCCGATTCTCGCCGAATAAGAAATTGATACGTTTTTTAAAAACTCCACGTTTCTTTTAACAATCTAGGGATTATTATTCCAGACTAAGTTATTTTTACAAACTCGCCTCCCTAATACATCGTTTTTTAGTGCTTTCGACTTTTACTTCGTAGAATTGTGTTTTTATTCGCTATAATTCATAGCTTTATAAAAACTTAATCCTCATCCTTTGTCTGTTTATTCTAAGTTAATATTTTATTTATGGAAAATATTTGAAAAGCGAATATGATAAAGATACGTAACTATACCATTATATAAAGTCAGTGTCACCGTCTCTATACAAACTATTTATTTGGTTACGCGCTTAGCTACTCATTGAAAATCTTCTTCAATGTACAACAATTTGTCGCAGCACTCTAATACAAATTATTTATATCTTTTATAATACGAGTATATGGCTTCTCTATTCTTCGTATGGCCAGTTCGAAGATTGCATTTCTTTTTTAATTATTTAAGGAGTTTTTACCTATGTTATGACGTTGGTGCTACACACTTCCCCTCATACTCTTAAAATACTTTTTTAACAAAACCCTGCCCCCCCGCTTCTCCCAACGCAGCAGCCCACAACACACTATTAATATCCCCCGTGTTATTATTTATACTATTATATTATAAAGGTTTGTTAGTTTGAACGCGTTAATCTCAGGAACTACTATTTCAAATTTAAAAAAAAAATGTGTTGAATATCCCATTTATCGAGAATGGCTATAGGCTATATATCATCACGCTATGACCAATAGGAGCGGAGCATTAATAAAAATATTGCAAAAACGAGGAGAATTTATTCCTCTTGAGAGGTTCCGTTTTCGCGCGCGGAGTAAACGTTTAAAGTTACGAAAGAAATATGTATGGCGGAATTGTTCATTTTAATAAGTTCTAAAAAATATATTATAAAACAAAGTCCCCTTCTGCATCTGTATGCCTGTCTGACGCGTTAAACTCAGGCAAAAGCTAGTTTATATATAAGGTCTACTATCAAACGCTACAACAAGGGCCTTTAATGATTCTGAATTTGCATTTATAGAAATGTTCGATCTAGTTGAAATCAGCTCAAGGAAAACTCTCGCGGCTTACCTTGGCTAAATAATTGTTTATAATGAAATAGGAAATTATTTGGCGCACGGGAAAATTGTTCGCGACGGGCGGCCCATGTTTATTCCAAAACTGGCACTAACGAACAGAATTAATAGTGAACATCGCTCGAAGCTAAGATTTCCGGGAGATATATTTGTGTAGGGCTCTTCAGATGGCTACTTCGAGTTTTCTTTTTGTTATTTTAATTTTTATTCCGGTACAATAGCGCTCTGAGGTCCTGGGTTCGAATCCCGGGTCGGGCAAAGTGATATTTGGGTTTTTCTGCTCAGTATCAGCCCGGAGTCTGGAATTTGTGCCCGATATGGCGATAGGCTCGCCCCCTATCACATCATGGGACGGAACATACTTGGCGAAAAGTGGGTGCCCTAGTTGCGCCTCTGCATACCCCTTCGGGGATAAATGCGTGATGTTATGTATGTATGTATGTATTTTAATTTTTATTTTATGTCTATTAAGTCTACCTCAAAAATAGACTGACTCTCCAAATAGCTCCTACTATGGAGTCAGAGACAACTTGCATTATGTTTTTTCGGAGTGCATCCGCATTGGAACTCCATAATTTGGGTTTTCAATGTGGCATCATAGTTTTTTGTCGGTTTCTGCGTCGGAAGGGGCTAGGCTAGGGTTTTAATCAAAAAAATATCTTAACATAGTGAAAAGAGAGTGAAAGTGAAAAAAGTGAAAGCGAACGTATGGAGTGGCATGGTCATGAAGTTACGACCAAGCTCCTGTAATAAAAATGAAAAATCTTTTATGTCTATTAAGTCTACTTGGAAAGTTCAGTGTAAATGCCGATCTAATTCCCAATCCGGTAAAGGATCGAGCACCTGTTTCGTGGATTATTGGAACTTTGTGACTCGAATTGAAAATGTCGGAGTTAGCTGCAAAATTGGCAATAAAATTTAAAAGTTAGATAGACAGGTCACGTGTAGAGTGGACGCCAGCGGAGTTTCTAGCAAAGCTTTACTAAAAACAGCGCTGGCTTAAAAAAATGTCCGGAATGTATAAAGGAATCTTTTCGGCATGCAGCCCGTGTCAGTTTCGGGATCTACTCTCTACGTAAAAAATGTCGATCAAAGTCGAAAGCTTTTTAGCTAAACTAAGCTACTAGATATATTTCAGACTGTTACGGTGGCGTAGATGTATTGCGTATGCAGGACTACATCGTTCTGAGGTTACAGTTTTGAATCCTGGGACCGGGAAAGCGATATTCGATGTTTCTGTTTAGTATCCGTTTCAAATCTAGAATTTGTGCAATGTATAGCGATAGACTCGCCTCATTTCACGTCATGGGTCGGAACACACATGGCGAAACTTTGGAGTCCTGGTTGCACCTCCGCCTGCCCCGTTGGGGATAAACGCGTGAGTGTGTGTGTATTTTAGATGCGGTGTGTTTACTAGGAAAATCGTTCCAAACTACGGTTACCTGGACATTGGACAGGTCGGAAATCTGTTAATTGACTATTCAGTGCATCTTGTTTATCTTCTTATTTAATTAATTTCATAACGCTTAACATAATGGAGAGTAAATACTTGCAAAGTTTGCACGACAGTAGGCAACTGCATTTTTCTCGTCGTATATAAATTGACCTGTCTCGGGCCGAAGAATGTTGATATGGTAATATTATTCTATTAACTTACTCAAGTGTGACCAGCTTGCGCGTATTAGTATTTGTTTAATAGCGCCCAATTTAAATATCAGTCTTGTGACGCAGACCGTGTCGATACAAATTGAACATTCAGTCTATATGCAAATTGTAAACCTTTTTTTTTATTATGACAAAAGGATCTAGCAAGTCGTTTTCTCGTATGTTTGTGTTAAGCGAAAATCCACCTGCCTGGCAATGTTTAAGCCTATGTTTATAATAGCGGAGGTATAAAATACAAACATAAACCCTAGTGTAAGTCTACCACTGAACTATAATCTAGCGTACGTAAACAGCGTCGCACGGACCACAATAGGTATTCTCAGGATGATGTGTGATGTGTATGGCTGCATGCGAAGTGAGGCGCCTGTTGAGTTCTCCACCAGGTTACATGTTTTGTGTTGGGTTAACGCCAATATGATTAAAGTTATATTTTATACCGGCAGTGAACCCTGTGCACGTAGTATTGAATGATGTTGGGTCAGGATAGAATCGACTGATGAGAGATGTCCCCCTCGCCAGTCGTTACAATTATGCCGGCCAATTTGAAACAACATATTCGTATATTGATTCTGGAATGTCACGCATTTGGTGAGACATTATGGCGGGTTTTATACCTTGCTGCGAAGAACAAATATCCCGTCGCCAGCAATCGGCATACTGCGATTAATTGTAGCGATATTAGGGGTAATGTTTGAATATTTATATAGACTAAGTCCTAGATTAATATAGACTAATATTAATTCAGGTATTTCCCACAACGGGACCTTTATTCCGGACAAAAGGCTTTGAAGCGCGTCAAGCTGCAAGTAAAAGCTCGTTATAAATAATGTTTGGCTAACACAGACATAATTTGACCTCAACTTTTCATTTCGTGGTTTCTCGTATGCGAATGCTGGGTAGGTATCCCGGTATTATCTGTCAGGCGTCAAACGTCAGTTTACTAGTTCGATTTAAACAATAATGTGGTCTATATAAAAACTGGCCATTATCAGACTATCGTGTATACTATCTTACTTATAAAAATTGCACAATGCTTTGTAAGTCAGAACCCGCCATCTTGCCTCTTAATAAGATATAAACTAGGAAACCGATGATGGTTTTGACCACTAAAACCAATATATAAATTTGCATGCTGTGGTCTCTTATAATTGAAGAGGCACGTCACATTGTTAATTGTAAAATGCTACGACATTGTTTTTATTATATGTCGTGTATCCTTCGTTGGAGGTCCTTAAATAAATAATATTTAAGCAATTTTTAATGACGTCTTTACGTTAAAACAAGTTTATAAATAAGACTGTATATCTTAAGATGACGAGCAGATTTCTATTTCTATTTATCGTTTTAAGATTTTCCTTTGAATCACAGGACTAGATAAGGGAACGGTCTGCACTAATATTTATGAAAGCAGTCCTCATAGTACAAATATTTATTGCGACTTTAGAATTAATATTTGAATTTTCACAAGTTTATGTATTTTATTTTTATTTTTTGCATAGTAATTAGAAAAGTGCTTAGTGAGTAGTTCTATGCATCACCTCAGGTATGATCCGATCACGAAGAGAAACACCAATAATAATATAATAAATAATATCAGCCCTGTATTATATACTTGCCCACTGCTGAGCACGGGCCTCCTCTACTACTGAGAGGGATTAGGCCTTAGTCCACCACGCTGGCCTAGTGCGGATTGGTAGACTTCACACACCTTCGAAATTCCTATAGAGAACTTCTCTGATGTGCAGGTTTCCTCACGATGTTTTCCTTAACGTTAAACCGAACGATAAATTCACAAAGAATACACACATGATTTTTATAAAAGTCAGAGGTGTATGCCCTTGCGATTTGAACCTGCGGACATTCGTCTTGGCAGTCCGTTCCACACCCAACTAGGCTATCGCCGCTTTTGAAACACCAAGTATAGTCTTTTTCATAGCTCGCTGAGCGACTGTGAGTTTTCTTATACGGTCTAGAGGCCACGTCTCAGTGCCGATGTCATCACTGGTAACACACATGGACTTGAAGACTTTAGTCTTCAGACACTGAGGTATATTGAACGAGTAGACCTTGCGCAATTTCCCGAACGCTGCAGGCGGCAGTAGGTTTAAAACCAGCTTTAATCCGTTTATCGGGGATAGTGCGATACCGTGTTAGTGACAATAATTTTTCAATTATAAATCTTAAGTTTAGTACAGTAAGAATCAATCTCAATTTGGATGTGTTCGTCACTTACGTGGTGGGTATTGCATTTGTAAATAAATTTCTATACCAGAAACTGTATTTCTACCTTGGAATTCAGACAAAATCTAATTAGCATTATGAAAAAGTGACGCTTGTCAGTTTGTTATTGCAAACGAATTCTATTAAAATGAAGATTAACTGCTATAGAATAATGCTTATCTATTTGGCTAGGCGAATTTAGTGCAAAGCGAATTTATGCGAAGGTATTAAACTCAACAACAAACGAATCCGCAAATATTACCCAATTTTTTTTTATTGCTTTGAATGACGAGACGAGCTTACTGTTCGCCTGATGGTAAGCGATACGACCGCCCGTAAGCGGTAAAAACACCATCCAACATCTTGAATTACAAAGTATTGTTTGGTATTCCACTGCACACGCCATCCTGTGAGACGTGAGATGTTAACTCTCATTATGTCCAGTAGTTACACTGGCTACAATGTCCTTCAAACCGGAACACAACAGTTATGGGTATTATGAGATTGGATTGGAAGTCCCTTGGATGCCAAGTCTTGTATCTTAGTGTGGAATTTGGGTTTGCGATTGCCGACTATTTCAATTGTATTGTGTATAATGTCGTGTATTATTTCAGGCAGTGTTGTTTATTTCTAGTGATTTATAATTGAATGTCTTTCGTAACGCCTCACTCATAAAAAATTTGAAATGACGTTAAAGATATTCCGCGATAGAATTGTATAGATACATAAGTAAATGTAAGTATTATCAATAGGACGGCCGTCAATTCGTCTGCATAGGCTTGATCTGAGCAACAATCAATTTTGCGATTAATGAGATCGCTCAAATTCCAAAACTAGACTTTTTGGAATACACTTTTCTTCTATTTAGGTTTTGTTTCACAACTTCTGAGTGATTTCTAGTCTATTAACGTATATGCTAAATATAACACACACTCGAACCTCAGCTGCCCGATAAATGGTAATAAAATGACTACTATCTACACAAGTTGCTTAATACGACAACGAAAACTTGTGACACAGGACCTTACATCGCAAAATACAATTCCCCTTTCAACGCGTGTGTGGACCACGATGATAGTTCATCAACTAAATAATATGCCCGTCTCGATTGTATCAACAATTTTTAGGGTTTTTAATTGTATATGCAAGCATGTCGAGTACGATAATAGCAAGGTTACCCTTAAAGCCGCGTATATAACAACAAAATAGCTATATCAACCGCTCACCAATTACAGATGACCACATTATGCTGAAAATTTGCCATGCTCGGTTAGACCAATAATTAATTGGTTGTGTTTTCCACTTTATATGCGAGTAATAGTGCGATAACCACAAAACGTTTCCGTAAAACCAGAGATATAACAGCATAAAATCGTTATCTCAGTCCCCGATCGTACAATTGCATTTATTTGTGAGGTTGTCAGTTCATTCACCATCGATGTATTGTAGATAAAGATAGTTTTCAGAACCTGCAGTCAACACCAGGAGAAATCTGCGAATGGGATAGTGGAATCCCCCGGCTTAGCAACTCCAAGGGCTTGGAGGAAAGTTGGGAGGGCATATCTGGGGGAAAAAAAGCGGCGATAGCATAATTGGTTGTGGAACGGACTGGCGAAACGAATGTCCGCAGGTTCAAATCCCAAGGGCACACACCTCTGACTTTTCTAAAAAAAATCTGTGTATTCTTTGTAAATTTACCGCTTGCTTTAACGGTGAAGGAAAACATCGTGAGGAAACCTGCACATCTGAGAAGTTCTTTATAGGAAGTTTGAATTTTTGGGTCTGTGAAGTCTACCAATCCGCACTGGGCCAGCGTGGTGGACTAAGGCCTAATCCCTTTCAGTGGTAGAGGAGGCCCGTGCCCAACAGTGGGACAGTATATAATACAGGGCTGATATTATTATTATTATCAAGGGGAAGGAAAGGAACCCGCTTAGGAAGTGCGGAGGGGAGAAGGGCCGGGAAATGTTTGCGAGGCTTCAACAACTTCAATATGCAGTTACAACCAAGAGTTATACATAGAGAATTGTGTGCCTAGAGCCGCGTTAAATGTACCCGCGTGCGCGGGCGTGGATTCGGTGTGGAGATTGTGTGGCAGTTGTGCCATCAGAAATCATCATAACCTGCACTTTATGTCGAAAATCAATTTCGATGTGAATTTGTCCTGTAATGTGGCAGGATAACCAATAACCAGTGATGTATTGTTTCATATATGTGAAAAGTGTTCTTATATATTTATAACCTTTTGTTTATTCTAATGGAATTATTATTTCGCGGAAATCCAGTCGAGAAAGTTGTTTACAACGCTAGCTTTAATCCCCATTGATCGATTTCTGTTCATATATCAATATGTTGTGCTGTAGCACGTGTAAGATGTTAATATATCCGTAGTAATATAATTAATGACCTTAAATGTTATAAAGAAATAATAATAATTCTTTTTAAATTCTTTTAACGTATCATAACTGCAGTGTTCGCCTATTTGATAAATAAAGTATTAGGTACTAAAGTATGCTAGAGATATTATGTATTGTATTTTGGGTAACGCTTGTTTTTTATTGATAAATATCTATAATACAATTGTTTATTCAATATGCACCCTTATTCCTGATGATTCCTGATTACTCATATTGCGGTAAAGAATATTATTACGCAATATTGTTTAAAAATTTTACCAAAATATGTTCTTCAGTTACATACTGTTTAGCATATGCTGATCCAGATCCTCGTGGCACTGTTGTGGTGGAACATTACCATCCACTTACGCTGATATCCAAGTATCTGCGTTTCTAGGTACTCATCTATCTATAGAAAATGTAATGATTTCTTATGTTAACGCGAATTTTAGACATGAATATAAAACTATTTTATGGATCATATCGCGGTTTTTTTAATATTACTTTTTTCCCTAAAACAGGAAAAAAAATTATATGTAACACCGTGATAAAATCCGTATAATAGGTTTATTTTAATATAAAATATGTTTCTTTTCTTTGTTTTGTGGCTACTTCATAAATATCAAGATTTGGTATAAATTATATTACACCATTTAAATACTGTTTACTGTTTGCTTTCTTTCCTCCTTTCACATGTCATGTTATAAGAACGTGATCATCTCTTTTTACCCCAGTAGTGTGATTAAGACCTATTCTCAATAATACGTTTCGCCCTCCCCGATGCAGCTGCTCCACACCTCTAGCCTTCAAAAATTATTTAACTGCATACAAACATCATTCGCATAACTAGTGCAAACAATTCGCTCCGCCCTGTGCTCTGGGAAGTTAATGGGATTTTTATCATATATACCTATTACCTATCCAAGAGAATGTTAATCAGCCCCCGCTAGAGTTTCTAGGTCAAGGCCGACGCGCGCTGCATTGTTGAATAGAATGTTATGAGCCGGCTAAACCGATGTGCCGGCCAGTCTGGCGCACCGGCCGTACTGGCGGTAATAGCTTATCGCTTGTGCGAGTTCATTTACACGATGTTTCATTTTTATTATACATAGAATGCAACAATTTACAAACATATTGCATATAATGTTATAATATTATGATGTTGTCTTTGACTCAAACATGCATACTATGATCTCAAACACAATATCAACCAGACGTCTCATTTAGATGGATCAAATTTTTTATCGTGTACGAACGATAATTGAAGATATATAGCAATTGCCTCGTCTGAATATGCAATGGCGAAGCAATTTTCCCGTGTTGACGGCCAATATATGCTTGACCTAAGCAATAATCACATAAGAGTTTTTTAAAGATAATAAACTACTATCTTCGAGAAAAAACGGCATCGTGTGTGTAAATAGTCTCATATTTTATCTCTAGCAGTAAAGTTAGCTAACGTGAGATCTACGTTTCCAGGTAATGTTTTGTCTAATCCCCCTCCCTGTACGAAATATTTTATTAATGTTTAATTTTTTATTTATTTCGTTATTCCCCGAGTGTTCTGATGATATATTGCATATAAACATGTATGTATATTATGCATATATTTTTCTTTTCCGCTACCCTGAGGATAAAGTAATAGCTGATAATACAGTTTACATAATTGTCATGACAGCGATCCGTTGTCGAACATTTTTAAAAGGAATAATTAGTCTTTTCCTTCTCACAAAACTTACAGAGCGATAGTACGATTTTTAGGCATGACTCGATATCTATAATTACAGATTTAAAAGAAAAACATGATAAGAATTTTGACAAATTATGCCAACGTAAAAAAAAACAGATGTCCGAGGTCCAATAACTGTGAACAGTAGTCGTAATGATTCTTGTATGAAATATTCGTCAATTTTAAGTTCTCGCCTTTATCTGAACAGTATAATGCAATAATCTTCCAACTATAATTGCTAGCATAATTGCAAATTGCGTATGATTATTGGTAGCAATAATTGTTTGGCTTAAGAGTTGTATGTGTCCTTAGAGTAGCGGCTACACTGAAGCACCGGTCTACCGTATACAATAACATTGCATCTCACGGGGATCGTGTCAGCAATGACATTGGCGTGCCTATGGTGGGCGGAGTGGGGTGGATGGGGGCTTTCCAGGAAGGTCAGCCCGCGCTTCCTAATCGGATTCCCGTTGTATTTGTGGATTAAGTTAATGCATTGGCATGCACGAAATCTGTATTTGTAGGTATGTCCGGTACATTATGGTATTTATTATCGTAGTACATTATTATTTACGTTTGATAAAGTAGTGAGTCTTGTATACGAATATTCTGGTTGTCATTGCATATCTACATTTGCGCTTTCAGTGTTTTAAAAATAAAAGAAAGTAATTTACGTGTTAATTCCTATAGGACAATTCAAAATAAATTAACATTTCAACAGTATATTAAATATTAGATTTAGTAAGTCCGTCCGAAGAACATAATATGAAATTACTAGCTTTTGCCCGCGGCTCCGGCACGTGATGAATGTTTTCCGTTATAAAAGTCACGCTATATATTTTACAGCACTAAAAGAATTTTTCTGTTTGAACCGGTGTTCTTGAGATTAGCGCATTCTAACAAACTCTTCAGCTTTATATAATAGTATAGATAAGTTGGCTGGTAAAAAAGCTGGTAAACCATTGGAGCGACCAGATGGGTTAGGGGCTAATTCGTTAATATACATATCTATACATAACAAACGTCAGTTGCAGGTTTTCATTTCAAATCCATTAATCATTATAGCTTTTGGGCTTTGTATTGCAATGTGATTTTCCGCGAAAGGTTATGTTATAGAAATCGGTCTTCATTAAATTACCAATATAGCGTCATGAAAATGAAAAATAAATTCCTTTTTCATGACAATACGTTTTGACGGATAACGTGAAAATAGTAAAATAAAAGCTGGCATTTTTCGAATCGGAAATTCTTTGATGCTGTAAAGCTCGTGTCGCGTGAGAGAATATTTGCTGTATTTTTAAAATATAAAACTTGCATACTGAAAGCTGTGTTATAAGTTGCAACAATTTGGGTAATGCGCAACTTGGAAGCAGGGTATGTTTTAAGTCGTTTATAAAAATAAAACATCAAAATGCATTCCACCAATACCGTATATATTAGACATATGACGTAGCACAATTATTATTATAGTTGTGAAGATTACAAAACAGATACAGGTAATGCATAAAACATGTCGCATTATTTTAGGACAGCTGTTGATATTTAGCAGTCGTGTGTGCAATGTACATTAGGCCACAAGCTCCATCCATGCACGGTTCAATAACTTTGTTTTCATTATAAAATGATTGTATGCGTGCCTAGAAATAATAAAACTCGAGTCTGATTTTCGAGTCTATGATTTGCGGAAACTCATCAAATATTACAATCTTAACTACGCTACTATTTGTCAATGGTATTCCAGTTTTCTGCTTAAAATTACCAATGTATTAATTTGAGTCCGATTGGTTCGTAGCCGCCGGATTTTATGTAGCGATCGCGTAGCAGTGTAGATCTTTGTAGCAGCTTTGCCGTTCGTAGCAATTATGCTACGAAAGCGCGCTCGGCAGATACGTTTAGTACCTATTGACAAATGAGTGTAGAACAATTATTGGTTTGCTGGATTTACACTTTGTTTATAACTGGCAGTTTCTCGCAGTTTTCGATATACAAATGACGCACGCTATTTTATTCTTATTTTCTAATTAAGGCATTAATTCCATCCGTTTCCTAGTAAATAAAAAACATCGTTATCTAGTGCAGTATATCAGTTAAACGTGACGTGATCGGCAACCTTGCACTTGTCTCACGGCACTCGCTGTTAATTAAACGGAATGGGAGAGGACACGTGTTATTATAATCCATGGTCCCCTATCGTGTTAAAGTTAATTAAGGTGTATGCGACCGATACTCGAGAGGCGATAATGACGTTCATGTTGCAAGGGACTTCAAGGATCATTGGCATGTGGGAGAGTCCAAGGGCCATATTAAATCTATAACCTGGTATTTTTTATTTTTATGAATCTAGGGCAAATAAAATGTTATCTAAGGATTTCCATGTGTAAATGATTGCCCTTCGCTTCTGATAGTGCTTGACTGAATGATAGACATCTAGTCGTAATCGTTTGCTGTTGCGAAGAGTTAGATTTTTGGAACATATACAACATATATGTAGGTACTAATATGCGATCTACAATAGTTTTAATGATAATTAGATATAATAAAGAAAGGGAAGCCGCCGGGAATCAGTTTATATGGACCCTTCACCACAGGTCGTTTGTAGGCTCCAATTGTTGCCAGTCAAGAGACGCTTTTATTGACCAGGAGGTAGCTCAAATGACAATGTTTAGATCTTCGTAAATCAGGTTGTCGACACAAATCAGCTCACATCGACGCTGGCTTTACTCGATAAAGCATAATTTTCCAAAATAATAGGCGAAATAAAAAAATATTTCCATATTAGGAATTTTTTAAACTGCATCATTTCGAATATCGTCAATCCGTTCGGAAAGATTTATAGAAAATGTTGCATCAAGTCTTGTCTAATTAAATTAACTATATGAAATATTGTAAAAGTGAAGTTTTGGCGTAGTATGGCGAGGCTCGTTCGGACGTAAAGTTATGGACTTAGGTTTTTATTTTTATAAAACTATAGAAGAAGCCTGTCGTACTGCACTTTATAATTTAAGAGAACATAAGTAGAGTGGGAATGATGTCCTTGCAACAGTAAAGTGATGCTAATGTATTGACGCTTTTTTCTGCTAGTTTCTTATCGAAAGATAGTACAAAATTCGATTTGCTTTCTATACATTATCGAAATCCTCTGAGCGGTTACAGCTTTTACTTCAAACATCCATACATATCTACTGCTTTTGAGTTATCACTTACAATGGACTGTGGTTTTCGACAATGGCGGACGTCCGGCACGGTGCACGGAATAAAACGATTTTAATTCAACAATTACTAGAAATGCACGGCGCAATACAGACCGTTCTGGATGAGATGTCCGCATACAGATTTATGGTACTGGTTTGGATGTAATGAAATTCGTATCCAAAATAGTTCAATAAATTCTACAATGACTGCTGAAAGTTAATTATAATTGTGAAAGAAGGTACTTATCAAATAAATCTTGATAATGATTGGGATCGAGTCGTAAAGACTCATAGAGACCGTTGTAAAGACTTTTTTGACCTGTCTGACTTCCTACAATTCGAGTCTCAAATAGAAGAGGTTATTAAGGATTCAAAATTATCAAGAAAGAACATACAGTTTCATTGCACATTTTTAGGTATAGTAAAACTTAACCTCGACGGTGTTCGAAATAAACATCGCGGTTGTACACTGACTGTCTCATATAAGAAACTAATCATAATATTCTTCTTTAAATAGCGCATATAAGTAAAATGCATCCGACAAATTGAATCGGGAATAGCTAGTTAGAAGTCGCACGTGATCGAAATAGTAGATTTTAAAACGTTAAAATAGAAATTATTGAGATCACAGATCATTTGCATATTACTGGGTATTATTAGCGATGTGGATAAAGTTGAGATAGAACTGAGTTCCAACATTATAACGCGTGGAATGTATTTAAAAAATATTATTCATGTTGCATACTAAATGTACCGTAGTCCAGTGCAAAATTTTCTTTACTTCTACTACTCGTGCTACCTAAAATAATTTAACAATAAATATATTTTGTCGGCCATTTAATTATGTAATAATAATTACATTTCACCACAATCATGCATCTCACACTGATTAACGACGTTTATTATGTTGCGGAATATGTTGTCGCAATATAATCGACTTACAATATGCTTATTGAAAAATGAATTATAGTAACATTATATTAAAATTTTCGAAAAGTGATCCGTTATGAAAGATATTTGCAAGCCGTATTAATAGCAGAATTTAATCATTTACGTTTTCATGGAAAATGTCTTACTTATATCGCCATTTCATTCTCGGTACTCGTTCTGCATGCCGGCCACACTGTAAAAGGAAATTGTATATATTTTCGGAAAGTTTTTACATATTTTACATGTTTCTCTTAGTCGATGTATTCAAGACTTTACCGTCAAACCTTCTAAACCTTGGACGTGTAAGTTTTCCGTGGAAAAGATAGACGGGTTATTGCATCTTATTTGGGTTTAGTAATTTAAGTGCCGGCGACATACCTGTACATTGAGTTACGGAGTTCCTCAGATGTACAGTTTGTGATTATGTATAGCTCGAGGTAGGATAACGAGAATGTGAATTAGTTGACGATAAATCAGCGTTACAGAGGAACATTTACACTGCCATAGATTGTAGTGAGTTGTCGGTCCTAAACGAGAGCAATATAGGTTAGGGAATTTTGTTTAGATGCTCGTCGAATTTCAAGCAACACTCTTGCTAATACATATTCTCCTGTTTGTAGGATATATTTTACATCCGCTCGGTTAGCGACCACCGGATACAGGGTGTCAAAACCCACTAAAGTGGTTCATGTAAGTGTCGTGTCTTGGGATTAGCATTTGTATATCCTTTCCAACAGGCTGGCATAATTCTGTGGGCTGTCGAGGGGCAATCATATCTCGTCAGTCAAAATTCTATTTGAGTCCACTCCACTTACCATCAGATGCAGTGGGGTTACTAAGCCGTGCAAATATGAAAAAATTTAATTAAATCAGGCTGGCATAATTACGCCGAATTTAGTGCTATTTTTAACTCTTGTCTGTCAACATTTTCTTTGGGCTTCATCTCGCTTTACATGTGCAGTGCAAGCCACACTGTCGCTCTAATGATTAAAAAATACCTATAAATTTTTGGAGTTTCTTTCTGCCTTTCGTCTTCGGGTAGTCATCGCTTGGGTAGCTGTGAAAGGCTGGTAGGTTAGCTAGGCCAGGGCTCATGTCCTCACCGGTGAGGATCGCGACGGGTTAGCCTTATATTTCCCCCTACCTGCCAACCCGTGCTGGCTACTTTGTTTTACCTTATGCCTTGTATTCCATAAGAATTTTATCCCTAACTAGCTGACCCGACAGACGTTGTTCCGTTTTAACTATGAATTTACAACGCGCATTCTGTCAATCGCTGACAGTTATTTCTAACAATTGACAGTTATATAAAATTTATGTTTCTAAATTTCCGCGCAACTTTTTGATTTTTTTAATTCATAGGAACCCTCTCCTGACAATAACAAACACAACAACAAAAAAAAATAGTGAAATCGGTCTGATGGCGTGAGAAGTCCAAGGGAAATAGGGATTCATTTTTATATATATAGATTTAAAATGTCCATAGTTATATAAATGATCTTGAGTGTTATTCAGAAATAATAATTATTCTTATAAATTGTTTTGACGTATCATTAGTGCAACTTTGTTCGCCTACGTGATAAATAAAGTATTTTATTTATTTTTATTTTATTTTGAAATACCACGAATTACAAACTTATAAATACATTGAACTGCACTGGTATGAAATTTTAATCTTAAAGATTCCCGTTCGTTGTTTGATAAATTTTGCAGATATTAATATACACATAGAATGGTTATTAAAGTACAGTATACGCGTCAATATTTTAGGCCTCTTGGTGCTCTTTCCTGCATCATACCTCCTCTACAAATGAGCTTTAATGGATTAAATTATGTTTTTGCTCGCAAATATATTTGTTCGTTTATCAGTCTCGCCTAATAATCTGTTTTGATACCGTCTCAACATGTCTGTTTTGCTAAAAACATCTTTTAACGTGGGCAAATATAGTTCTAAAATAGATTTTTAAACCCTAATGATCATAATCTTACGCCCAAGCGTCTGGAAAATACGCCTCTCGACACTCAGTCCCACACACTGCTGTCTGGTAAACACAACAGGCGATAGACTCGACAACAAACAACTATTTGCACAAGTTTACCTCAAGCGGAAATCGAACACAGCATGGTTGACTCATAACTTTGTCGACGGGTGCTGTCCGCGTCTTGCGTCTTTTGTATTGTCAGAGCTGTGCTTTAGGTGATTAATATAATAATACGATTCCTTTTTAATTGAGTTTCGGTCACGGTAATCTCAGCAGACATCAGCCAGGTATGCAGGAGATATTATAGTATACAAGTGTGTGTGTGTACACAGGTGCACTCTCTGTTCCTTCATTCTCATAGTCCGGTCAGTCGGCTATCCGACATGACAGAGAGAGGTCAGGCGCAGGACCGAGTGAAGAAACCCAGTCGCAATTATTTTTGCGCGACCCGGGAATCGAACTCAAGGCCTTAGCGCTCTAGTCGCACTCGTACCGCGTACAATTACAACTACGCCACCGAGGCAGTCAAATAAGTTTCTCGCAGTATATTACAAAGTGTAAATGATTGAGGTTGACATTAGGTTATAAAGAATAAGCTTATTCGATTCTTTAAGAATATGTAGAGGATGGTGTTTTTCGTGGATCCTACACGAGAATTTAACCTTTTGGCCTTTCGTTTCTCAATCAATTATTTGTCATGATAGTCGTATTATTTGATTTGAGACGAAACTATGAGGTCATTTGGTGTCATAGTCAAAATACAAAAAAATAAGCAACACGGAAAATAACTAAATTTCTGAGCTCATTATATTAACGCAGATTTGTCAATATACACTACGAATGTGACATTATCATTTTGTATTGTAGCTCATAGCAATTACCATTTAGAATTCAATTTTCAATAATCCAATTCGCGTGTCTATTGCAGCTGGTCGCATAAAGAATTTTTCTTGTATCGGTCAGTTCTTGGAACCGATCGCATGGGCTAAGTCCGTCCGCACACCGCAGCACGCCGAGGGGACATTATACATAATTCGTACTTGACTGAAAAGCGACCGTATGCCGCGTGAATAGCGATCATAATATTGCATGTTGTCGAATCCAGTTACCGAGAAATAATACGCGCATACGTGGGCACTTCTAGCAACAGAGCTGCGGTGTAACGTCGCTATTATAATTTGGCAGCATGTAAATATAGTTGACATGGTGGCGTAGTTGCATTGCGTTTGCGGTACCACTGTCGAGGTGAGGTCTCAGGTTCGAACCACGAGGTGGGAAAAGTGATATTAAGTTTTTCTGATTAGTATCACTCCGTAGTCAGGAAATGACCTCGATAAATGGCGGTAGACCTGGACCTTATTGCACAGGACCTAGCGTATCTGATGAAATGTGGGCTACACCTCTGTCTAAATCTGAAAAGGGAAAAAGGCGCGATGCTTTTGTACATATACATGTTTTTATATCTTTAGTGCATTCCCGTTGAAATATGTTAGCGTATGTACAGGAACGTTACGATTGAGACTATTAATTGTTCAAATAAAATTAACTTGAAATTTATTTATTCATTTTATGATAAAATCTAAGCAACTATAAGCATCATCATTATTGAAATCTGCTACTAGACGCCTACTCCTGTTACCTAACGGTGTTTGTTGTTTGATGTTTTTGTGGAAGAGTGGCTATTTATTGCAATATTTATGGATTGTACTTTATGTTTACGGAATTTAATAAACTATATGCAATATTCACGCTGGAAAATGTGCGCACGAACTTACGGCTGAAAGTACATCGGTTGGAAAAGGCAATAGTTGTGTATTCATGTGTATTTGTATTTTACGACATTATAGAGAATTTAAGTGAACACTCTGCCCGCGGCTGGTTAGATAACCAAAGAGGTGTGTTCAATACCTTTTTGAACTGTTGTATTTCTATATTTTAGTCTAAAATAAATTAATGATCAAACGAGCTAGTCGCTTGCCTAATTATAATTGGCACGGCTATAGACAATAGTAAAGTCAGAAACGAGAATCTCAAATAAATAGTGTATTATGTTTATTAGGCGTATTAATTAAGGACCCTTTGTACTCTACCCGATTGGAAATATGGTCATAACTAAGCAATAACTTCGCTCTCTATTATGTGCTTAGGGTTTAGACTACTAAAAGCATGTGTGCATTCTTTCCCCGTCTGCCCAACTTTACGGGAACATGGAACTTGTCTCACCACCGACAACGAACGAACGAGCAGAGTTAGAAACGAGAAGGGAGAGATGAAATAATTTATTTGAATCTTTAAAACGTCATACATTATTCAGATTCCGTCAATATTAACTCTACCACCAGTTCGGAAAGCAGTTCTCAACAGAGAAGAACGGGCAAGAAACTGTAATCTTGCTCTTTTCCAAATCAGTTTTAGGTATAAACTACAGTGCATGGTACAACAAATATGCTGCAATAAATAATATAGGTAGATACTGATATAACATGACTTTGGGCCAGCATAAGCCTGTACAATGTACATTCGTAGGATTTCAATCCGTGCTTGTTGACTAATTAGATTCTCTCCGAACGTAAAACTGGGAGTCCGTATTTACGAAATTCGAATGTAAAATTAATTAAAAGACGTCCATACGAGTTTATTTTCATTGTTTATTAAAGTTAATTTTGAAGACCTCTGTATTCACCAGAGTTCTGGTCTATGTAATAATGAAAACTGTTGCGTCGGTTCAATACGAAAATACGCAAATTGTACTATTAACTATTCTGAATTATATGTACGCACCTATAGGCGTTAAACCGTGTAGTGTTGTCTAATGCTTTGCGTAACGGTTCCGCGTGGGGCGCACGCGATGCCGCGCCGCGCCGGTTCGATTCTGGGCCGCGTCACACTGGCCTACAGACTGCCGGCGGCCGTGCGTCATGTACTATTGTTCTGCGTGGAAAAAATTATAGAGATATGCGCACTTGTGCGTGCAGACTCGTGTTGAAATCGTGCTAATACATCGTGGCGCAGTTGTGGCTACGCTGAGATGTGATGGGTCGCGGGTTTACGAAACTATATAAAAAATTATTATTATTAATTATTATAACTGTATAATTTATTAGTCAGAAATAATTAACATTACCTATATAGTTACCAATTTTGGAGTCATTAGCTTGTTAAAATTGAAAATTGTTTTCGTATATTTGTTAATATATTCAACAAAACACAACTGAAAAACTTTAAAGAAAGCAAATATTTGCATTGTAGTTTACTTGGACTATATAGTCATTCCACTTATTTTGGTTTAAAACTAAACTACCGGACCGATTTTGATAAAAAGTTCTATGGGACCAACGACAGAATATACGTCAAAGGGGACCAAAATAAAATGTGGTTTGTTGCGATTCCATGAAATACGAGTGTTGTGCATTACCTTATACGTGGAATTCGTTTTGTTACCTATTGTTACGTCCTAAAGATAGACAAAACAATATGGATGGTACTTAGAAAAATACAAAACACTTATTACAACGAAAACACAACAACACGTTAATTAACAGTACAACAATAAAGCACTCAAATACATTTAATCACAAACACTACGCGGTCACACAGTTCAGTGTTCGCTTCGATATCGCTCGTAGTTCGCTTATCGCTCTAGATCGCGTCACACACAAGATTGACTCGCTGCGGCCCCAGGCCTTCTTTTATACCCGGTCGCATATACCATCGATATCTGTGGAACATTCTCGAAAGATTCGGAATGGTTGCGGACTCTCTAGTAACATTAAGTACCGTTATCGGGTTTCCGCGCCATTCCGGACACATCGAGATCTTTCGAGAAAGTTCCATCGCTGAACCATCTCTCGGTAGGCATTATTATTGAGGAATACCAGAGGCCGTAACACTATCATGTCATAGTGCGAAATAATATCCTGTTTTCTGATGCCTCGGTTGATATTCCCTTCAGGTCCAGTTACCCTAATCAGTTAGATGAATAATAACGGCAGAGCAAGCAATGATTCAGGTATTGTAATCGAATCTGTACTGAAATATAATTCATCCGAATTCTGGTTGAAGCTTATCAATATGCATAAAACGCGTCAGTAAACGTTACGTCTAGACGTTAAACCATGTTAACACTTAAACCAAGCCTACATCGAGTATCGCCATAGAGACTCATTGTAAATGGCTGGGGCGTGGTCATTGTAGAGATGAAAACCCTTAGCTGGCTCTCAGCACTCGCGTTTAAGAGTCATTCGATAAGAAATTAATTCGTTAGTCGTTTTATGTAGACAATACAAGTAACATCAGGTTTATTGTAGTGTACGCGAAGTCTGGACAAATCCTTAACTTCTCAAGTTTGTTACGCGTTTCAAAAATCAATGTGCGCGCGTATGGCCGTAAGCCGTCGAGTGCAACAATGACCACCTGTCAATTATTGCTGCGCGTGCTAACGAGGACCTTCTATGTACAGCCAATTTCAATCTATCGGCCGACGACCATCCCCCTCGCTAATTCTGTTGCCGTGTATTGCTGATTGGAGTGGAACGGGCCGGGCGGCGGGCGACGGAGGGTAAATAGTCCGGGTTCAATGCTTATCATCACAATGGGTATTTCAGATACGGTCTTTTCTCGCGCAGTTTTATATAATTTCAAATCTATATTCATATATAAAGCGCTTTTTATTTGTTTGAACGCGCTCATCTCTTAATTATATACCGATTTTGAAAAATTTTCACTAATAAGATGCTGCATTAATCCTGAGTGCTATAGGCAACATTATATCTTGGAAAAATATTTTTCCTGGAAAACCATTTTCACGCGGGCGGAGACACGGGGGTATTTAATAATTATTTCACAATCTGTTTCCGCCTCGAAGTATTTATGAAGGCACCGTCTGTAACCAAATATTGAGAGAATTAAAAGTAGTCTCGCTTATTAATCATACGACGCGACGTACAAACCGCACACTTCCCACAGTAAGTAGTGCAAGTGCAAGCAATCAGTTCACAAAGTATAATCTCTATCGGATGGACAGTATGGTAATTAGTTAGGTTAGGTTATTGACTTTTTAGTCATTATTACGTTGTGTGACTATTGACTAAGTTAAAGCATATGTTCGTCTTATTTCTAATAACATTGTGCCAAAAATTCCGAATTTAGTTGCCTGTTTTTTTTTTATTCCAGTGCGAATGTGATGTGGGCCTGCATAAGTGTGTTATTAACGTTGCCGCTCCGACTAAATCTCTTCGTGTAGTAGTTATAGTGGTCCTTAGGGAATGTAAAATAAGAATAGATTTTTATGAATATTTTTCTTGTTTAATACTTTATATGTATGATTAGAATAACTTATGTTAGTATTGTTTTCAAGAAGACAAGATGGTTTAATATTAATGCAATGTCAAATGACACCCTATATTATTTTCGTTTCTTAAATATGTTATGAATGTCGAGATAAATGGGACGATCGTAATTATCCCACCTGTCCGTCCCTTGTCTTTTATTATTATATATATTTTGTAATAGATCTAATAGTAAATCGAAACGCATATCCAATCACGTCGACTAATTGATTCTACTCAGGCATTGTGTTGCGTTATAAGATGTATTGTACACTTAATTAATATTGTCTAATTAACTCCATGGGTTTATGTTAAACCGCCAAGTATTTCTTTGAGTATACACTATTGCTAGTTGGAAATTCATTGTAGTTGATACGGATTTAGATTATTATTTGTATCAATTGTTTCTAGTGTTAATAGTGTTGCGACGTACAGTGGACGGTAGTTCCGATCCCACAGAAGAGTTTTCGCTGGTGTTGGGTTTTATTTATATCCGCCCGGATAGCGACCACCGTATACAAGATGTTAAAACCCAGTGGCCCAAGTTAGTACGTCGCATTCCGGGATCAGCCTGTGTACGTCTGATTCCAACAGGCGGACATAATTATGTCGACTGTATAGGAGTAATCATGTTTAACATTCAGTTGGACCCCACTTGACTTATCATCACGTGTAGTGGGATCGTTTTCCCGTGCCCGTTTATAATAAAATAGTATAAGAATGGATGGAAGAAGAATAAAATATTTATAACGGTACTAAAATAATAATAAGTAATAGCGACGATAGCCTAGTTGGGTAAGGAACGGTTTGCCGAAACGAATGTCCGCAGGTTCAAATCCCAAGGGCACACACCTCTGACTTTTCTAAAAAAATCATGTGTGTATTCTTTGTGAATTTATTAATATTTGAAGGAAAACATCGTGAGGAAACCTGCACATCTGAGAAGTCCTCTATAAGAATTTCGAAGGTGTGTGAAGTCTACCAATCCGCACTAGGCCAGCGTGGTGGACTAAGGCCTAATCCCTCTCAATAGTAGAGGAGGCTCATGCTCAGCAGTGGGCAAGTATATAATACAGGGCTGATATTATTATTATTATATATAAAATAATAATATATATAATTCAAGGATTATTACAAATGTACTTTTGAGATAAACATTTTTAAACAGGTATTCCGTACAGTAATACATATATAATTTCGACAAATGGAGTGCGTCAATCACCGATCGTCGGAATGAACCACAACAACCAATACCACCATTCGTTAGCCCGTAGGTTCTCAAACTTATTTCGTTTCCTGTCCACATTAAGAGTCAATTATTTCATAGCGCCTTTGACATTACTTTAAACTGACGTAGTACATTCTATAAGCCTTATATTTTTTCTGAGTTAAAACTTAGATCTTTAATAATGTCTAATCCGTTATTCTCAGTAATGAAAGCCTTCAGCGCCCACAAGGCGTTATCGCCTACATTGAGATATAAAGTTAGATTATGGCAGTATAAATATCGTGTCAGTTGGTAGGAAACTATACGCAGCACCCGCCCACTGGCATTACCTTTTAAAAGATTAATGCAAATGGAATGTGAAAAATTGCATTGTGACGTCAAACGTGAAGCCTTGGCCCCCGCACGCAGCGTCGGCACGAGTGGCGACTTTTCCATTGTTATTTATGCATACGGACACAGTAATCAACTTTATCGCGTTCCTAGGTAGAATGCACTTGGGCCTAGCCTCTCATTAAATGGTATCGATCGTATGTTAAACACTTTGACATTTACCTATTTAATGGAGCGTTTTGGCGTTTATTTTACTTTTTTCCTTATCATTGTCTTACAGAGTTCAGTTTAGCTTAATCTCTTAGAGAGCTATGATATTTACATATGAAACAGTGTAGTATAGTTTTATGAAATTTATCTAAACTGTTAAAAGTATGATTAAATTTTGCACGCTGTCCGCCCGCGTTAAAGTCTTTTACTGGTCAAAACATAATGTTAGAATCGGAACAGTCTTGGGATGTATCGGATAAATACATTACGGGAAAACTGTGGTATATCTTAATGTTGTACTTCGTATACCTAAGTATATCAAGTTGAAAAAAATATAATATATAAGCAGTTACCGATCCGGTAATCAAATACGGACCCATGAGGGTCTGATTTCTACTATGAAGTAGAAATGCCATTTACGTCATCGCTAGACAAGTACGATGATTTTTTTAAATTAAGATTTCGTCAGCACTTTAATTCTTGAATAGGGTACATACTTACCATTCATTCCCATGACGTGATTTTATTGGCATGTATTAAAAATAACTTACCTCTTTCGTACACATACAATCAAAGAGCAAACGAAATTAGTGGTTTCAGTCCTATTATAAGCGTAATTAAAATACCGCGAAGCTACCATTCCACGTAGTTAGGGCTGCCATGCCTTCTAGTTTCTCTGGATTTTTATTGGTTTGTAAGAGATTCTAGTTGCACATAAAAACTAGTTATTTTTTCGTGTTCGTAAAATTTAAATATGTTTTTACCGTTAGATTGTTACAGGGGCTAATTTTATTTGCTTTATTTTATTTAATGTTCATAGTTTCTTTTATACTTCTACGTTGGGTAAACTGATATTGTATTTTAGAGCTCAGTATCACTCCGAACTCTGAAATATATGCCCGATACGAAGTAGGCTGGCCACCCGTCACATCATGGGACGGAATACAAAAGGCGAAGAGTAGTTGCACTGGGTGCGCTTCTGACTACATGTACGGGAATAAAAAGCGTGTATCTATGAGATTTACTATTTTAACTAGAATTTTGTTCGGCAAAACAAAAAATCCAGCTCGTTTAGTGTCATGTTAGAAAAATTTACTTACTCCACCTTACAATCTATTCTTACCGATATAACTGATTGTACTCATTGTACTTATTCACTGATTGCTTTTCACGACGATTCCGATTCACCTCGATGATTTCGCTCTCTATTCGAAGCTTGTCACAATTTAATATATAATAACGAGTTATTGTTGTATGGTGTCTAGTTATATTAGAAATTGTTATGTTGTTTTGTTGAATTGACCTTTTCCCGAGCATTCGTTTGACAGAGCTAAATATGCGTAAAATTTGTGTAATCGCTTTAAGTTGAGAATTGTGTTAAAGATAGTCTCTCAAAAAAGCGAGCTAGTCCCACAGAACTAGTCATGAAACGGTTTCCAAAGAATTTCATATGAATTGTGATATTGAAATATCGGAATATCGCTTTAAAAATTCCCAGAAAAAAGGCCAAATGTTTGTGTTCCTCGCAAAAGTTTTATATGATACGTATTCCGATGTATCGAATTTCATTTTCAATGTTCGCATCTGTTTTCATGTCACAGCATGTCTAAATATTGTCCCGTCTATCAAAAATATCGTGTGTACATTTCCGCGGACTGCTCGTAGCTGGAAATGTGAAGCTTCAGTAAAACTATTTTAATGTTGATTTCGTTTCGCTCTTTACAATTTTGTTACTAAGGGCTCATTCATATTAGGCTCGAATAGAGTGTGGCTGTATGGAGAAGTTTTGTAGCGCGGGAAGATAAAAAACTTATGAATAGTCAGTACAAAAATGTAGAACGTAGGAAGAAACAACTAAATTTAAAAATGCATCATTACTGAATATTGTACATTGTACAAATTAGTTACTTTAATCCGTTATTTTTCGTCTCTCTTTTAAATTACGAGACCATGTATAGCAATGTTGTCGCAAAGCTCTACATTTTACATCTGACATTGATCACAATTGTAACCCAACTGTTTGGCAAAAATATTGCAGAGAGGATTTGGCTTCGTTTAACAACCTGCCCGCCTCACGTGGTGCAGGGTGAAGTTATCCAAAAGGTCACGACACAACATATAGGTATTCGAATAAATGCGGTCTTCAAATAGTTCTAATAATTAGATGTTAGACAAATTACAAAAGGGTTATATGGACCTTGCGGCACTAGTATCTGATCCCAAAAAAAATCGTTAAAACCCATCTGCGTATTGCCTGACCTGGGATTCGAACGCAGGACCTAAGGGCCCATAGGTCATATAAGGATAAGGCTCTTTTTCATTGAGACTCCTTCGCATGCCAGTTTTCGTGAGTATATAATTAATTCTGGAATAATTTCAAAGAGATGGGATGCGTGTATTTTATTTTATGCCTTAGTATTAACGAAGAACTGAGTGTAGCAGTTAATTTCAGAAAAATAAATAAGTTATAAGACTATACAGTTTGCTAGAAGCAGTAATTGTTAAATAACAGACAAGAGATGTTTATAGTGTGGAGTGACGTCACTGGTTATAATAACACGGACGTAAAAGAGATGGTTAGATAAACCTACGATGCGTGCATTTTTGCCGACAAATTTTTAAATGAGTGCTTGTATTTCAATCAAGATACTTTTTTCGCAGGATCTATTTTTCGTATTATTTTCGGGTAGCATGTAATTTACTAAATCAAACATAAGAAACTATCTTTTTTGTGTGATGTACTCTTATATTGTTTATGCGTTTCGCTTAGTCATGAAAGCAGGTACAGCGCTAGATTAGAAATAATCAATGGAATGTATGGAAAAAAGCGACTCCTGTCATACAAATGATTGAAAATTTCATTTTAACATGCGAATGTCAATGCCTACATTTTACAATTTACTATATCTGATACAAAGATACTTATTTAATTTGAAGAAAAGTTTTGTTTTACGAGAGTACAAAATGTCTCGGTGAAGACGATCTTCAGAGTGATAGGAATCTTACCGTCAAAGCGACCTAACTCATTGATGTTTAAAAAGTCTTACACCTTAACAAATGTCTAAGCTAGAGCTTCTACATTAGCGATTCTATTACATTTTGGTCGGATTACGACGGACATGAGAAGACTTATTGTACTCAGGCCAGGAGGCTCCATATAACGGAATTCTTATCGATATACCTTTGAAAACATTCAACAGACCATAATTTACCATATTGGAAATGCAATGCTGGAATAGTAAAAATAACATCCCTTTTTATTTTATGACTACATTACGGAACTGGGTCGCAAGCAAATAAGCACGGCGGCCTGCATCACGTGTACTGTGACACTGGACAATACCGTCATTACCAGCAATGGATCACCGACCACCACCAGCGACACGTACCTACTAACAACGTTAACTACGGGACTGTTTCAATGCACCAATTAATTGTGTCATTCTATGCAAATTTATAGCTGTTTTTTCGGTATGTAAGCACGAGCATGTTTTGTTTGTTTATATAGCGAAGGCGGTATACAATTCACTCGACATCGCAAAATGCATAAACCTTTTAATAAAAAATTATACCGCCTTCAGAAACCACAAAAAAAAATACCTATACATTGGTTACCAATTTTGGAGTCGGTGCCTAATAAAAATTAAAAATTGTTTTCGTACATTTTTTCATATATTTATTAAGCTTAACATCATAGTTGATGACATTATTTTAAGAATTTTTTCATGTATATCCGAATTCAAGGGTCATAAAATTAATGAAATTTATATGGGAATAAGCATCACCATTCAAATAAAAAAAGGAAACATCAAAATTGGTCCACCCATTTAAAAGATTTGAGATAACAAACATTAAAAAACAAAAAAATACAGTCGATTTGAGAAACTCCTCCTTTTTTTGAGGTCGGTTAAAAATTGCGAAATGTACCTCGCTACTCAATGATACTTTGATTGATAGGTTAATCACTTACGAGTGTCTGTTTGGACAGGTCAAGAAATTTATCGAATCCCTCTAAAGTTATCTATAAATATTTTTTTCTATAAAGATTTACTGGTAATTTTTTAAAGTTTTATTAATTTTATCTCGTAGTATTTACTTTGACAAAGTGTTAATCTTATTTTATTTGGGTCAACAAACAATTGTGTAATAAGACTCTAACTGAAACCAATAGTATAGGAACTTAAAAATTACACAAACAACAACATTATCCACTGAATAATATTTTAAAAACTAGTACGAAGTAAAACAAAAAAATATGTAAAAAATGCGGTTACAAATTTATACAAACCAAATCACCTGAAGTTTACATGATCGTGTCTTTCTGAATGACAATACCAGCATTTACAACAAAAATTAACATACATATTTAAACATCATAACACAACACACATCATAACGATGAATAGGTACTATTTTTAGTACTAATAAAATATTAGAGGGAAAAAGAAATATTGTGTTCCAATTTCAATTTATTTAAAACAGCTTTTTTAAATTTGTTTTAGGACAATCTTGACTACTAGGCGTAATTAATTTACTAAATTAACAAATAAACGTTTTGGGAATACTCTAAATATAATCCATTCCAATTTTATATACAATTCAATCCACCACTGAAACACAACCATAGTTTCCGAGTGTGAGACTTTTCCGACCGAACCATTTTGTATCTCACAAACACGTCAATAGATGGCGCCACGATAGAATTGAATCGCGCTATGGTTTACACGACGACTCGGTTTATAAGGTTCTCGGCGCTTTTCCCTTTATTCAGCAGTTCATGGAAAGAGTGACCTACTTACTACCATCAGGAAATTTTTTGTGAGTGGCTCGCATGCTAACGCGTGTATGAGGCACTTTGTATTACCATAAAAATATTCGAGGGGGTATTCGAACTCTCGGGGTTTCAATAATTTCGTTAGGATATTTTAGATTTCTCTACAATACGAGATAAAAAATATTCTAAATTAATGTATTGTTCATGCTGGGTAGAGTTGGGTAGGACATGACATAAAAAAGAGTTTGTCAGAGTAGCCTCTTTTTAGCATTGAGCCGGTACAACGTCCTACTTCAAATGAGGCGAGGCGTAGTGAGGCTCGGCGCTTCAATGCTTACAGTATTCTGTAATGTTAACCCTCAAAATATTTCCCTCTCGCTCGCGATTCGAAACGCAGTAATGTAATGTCCATTGTAAAATAACGTCCTACTGTAATTTGTAGCATGCGGTTCTCTACCTCACTGTCCTCGTCCTACAGTTTACCAGAGACGGAGAATAAGTAACGCGACTGCCGCGACATAAAATTTGAAGTAGTACAATATATAATTTTGAGCCACTCTTACATTTTGATGTCATGTACCGGACAAATGTACCGCCTCTTGTATGTCCTACTCAACATTAATGCTGGGAACTGAGCTATTGTACTGTATACTTTCAGTACAATATTATCTTACACTGAAAACGTAATGACTGCTGACACAAGATCATGTTTTTAAACATCTTCAAAAAAGTTCTCATTGCGACGTTTTTTGTGTCAGTTACTCAGCTTTTTACAATTTTGAAAAAAAATACTTCCAGGTTGGTCCCACAGAAATATTTTTAAAAACGGTTCAGTAATTTGTTTTTTTTAAATTGAAATAACTGAAATAAGTATGACGTCCAAGTAAACGAAATTGCGAATTTTGCTTTTCCATAACTTTCTCAGTGGTGTTTTTGTCTTAGGTTAATTTATCTTATTTCACACATACATACATAGCATCACTCCTTTGTCCTTTTTCAGAAGTAGGCAGAGGTGTAACACATTAGTACCGTGTGTGCAATACAACTACGCCACCAATTCAGCCTATTTCTTATAACTAACACAAAAAAGTAAAAAAAAACAACGTTTCCACAAAATTTAAACCGCCTCCAAAAACCAAAAAATAATTTAATAATACAGGTATATACTGGTTACCAAATTTGAAGTCGGTGACTAATAAAATTGCTTGCTAAGCTAATAAATACATGAACAAATATGAATACGGATACAATATACAATGTTCAATTATATTTAATTACAGACGCCAAAATTGGTACTCAGTATGTACCTGTTAGGTTGCATAACTTTTTAGTTCTCAGTCGTTTTTGAAGGTGGTTTAATTTTTGTTATAAGTTTTATTTTAAAGTGAACTGGTGCACAACGAGTAAAATAGGCCGGCGTTATGAAGCCCATCACGTTAAACTTCTCTTCTTGGTTGACATTATATCAATGATTTTTGTTATTGTCAGTCGAATAATTGACTAAAAAACGATAGGGCCGTTTAATTACCCATCGATTTTGATACAAAATTCATTGTTCCGTATTTTAACAACTACGTGCTGGACGTTTTCTAAATAGTATCATGTCCAGAGACAGCATAAAGTTTGTGATATCCTTAATGCCGAGTGGCGACACTGCTTAATGGGTGAGCTTAGGAAGTGAACTGGGTAGCTCTAATGCGTTTATCTTCGCTAATGGATATTGACAGCGTCTTTAGGAAGTCTATGAATCTAACCCATCACTGTCGCAGAGTATATTCAAAGCACAGCGTCTTCTGGTTAGTTATGATATATTCTTTTAGTTCTTCTTATATTGGTTGTTTATTTTATTATACAACTAGGTGTTGCTCGCTGGTTTCCCTTTACAAAAGCCTTTCCCGCTACAAAAGTTTCTTAAACATAGTACGACGCCAGGGCTATCTATTTAAGAATCAGATCTAAAAATCATTATTTCCCACGGGATCAAATTACCGGTGTAAAAAATAGCCTATGTGTTAATTCAGGACATGTTCTGCCCTTGTACTAAATTTAATCAAAATTCATTTAGTAGATTCTGCCTTTACTTCTAACGAACATAGAAACACATTTATAAATTTTCGCGTTACAAGGGACAAGTCGGGTGTAAGCCGCTTGTAAACGGTAGTTACAGTACCGAAAATTATGAATTACGATGCGCTCATTGCTCTGATAAATTATAGAAAATTTTAACATAATATTATGTTTATATATTCTATATTAACTATTACATTACAGCTGTTCACGTAAGATCGCGTACAGTCCGTAACGTCCGTTGTTTGACCAAAGCTTTACTTCGCACTCCGTCTTATTTGTTGTATTTACTGAACTTTTCAATGTCACCAAGGTCTCGGCGATCAATCTTTGTTTGTACCTCAGCGGACTGCTCTTGAAAGGTTTCTGTTTACAAACTATATTGCCGGATCAATGGTGATGTAACAGATGTTTGGACTTGAACTTGACTTGTGTGAAGCTGGCTTGCTCGCAAAATCTATTTGTTTATTTTGAAGTATCTATAGGCTTTAGCGTGGTTTAGGTTGTGGATATATATACACAGTGACTTCACTGCGCCAGATGGTTAGCGGAGTGAGACAAATATGCTATAACACTTGCATTTCGGTATTAAGAAGTAAATGGCAATTAAAACCTATTAGTGGCGAAAGGTCCATATAACCCGATTCCTGCCGGCTTTATGTAGAATCTAATTATCATTAGAACGATTTGCAGACCGTATTCATGCATATTAATACCTATATATTTTGTCGTGTTCCCTATCGAGAAATTTGTCATTTCGCTACTGAAACCTAGTGTTTAGTTTATCGAAGATGCGCTGCTGTATAATGATTATTGTATACATGGTAAAAAAATGCAACATAGCAACTAGAGGCGTGTCTACAAAATGTATTTCTGGTTTCAGAAGATGGTAATTCATCATTCATTATTGTGTGATGTTTATAGGCTATATAATACTTTTGTTTTAATTTACAGTATATTTAAACGGTTTAGCAGTTCTTTTGAAATTTCAGGCCATATGCGACTTTCCAGATGACTTGCAAGTTCATTGGCCTTCTTTCATAAAGAATATATCGATTATCGATTACCACATATATATGTGGAAAGTAGTTGGGACTGATGCTACCGGTGCCGCTTGAATGTTTTAGGCCTTGCCCGGCTGAGCCACGGAAGCTCCAATCAGCGTTTCAATTTTAGAATTCTTTTGTTTTTTTAATTGGATTCGGCTAGTTGAACCGTATTTCGACTATTAAAGTGCTAGCTTGTTCGATCTGATTGACTAGCGAATAATAGACTATGGTGCGCACGATTCAACGACGCGCCTTAATGTTAAGACCGGTAGTATTTTGTCTATCGTCAGCTCTATAATGTCCCGAAAATATTTGGACTACATTTGAAATATCCGATTCTGTGAGTGGCTTTATCGAAAACCAAAAGTAATAAACATTGTTGTATACACTTCATATTCTATCTCAGCATACCCTCCTAGTAATTATTAAATGAGTGGGATTAAAATAAATCCTCACGAGTCCGCCATATTTGTTGCTAACTTGTTACAATCATGTTTATGTATAGCACATGAACAAGTTAATTTAGTAATGAAAATGCATAGCGATGAGTTATGTAACTGGATTCATATTCAACACTGGTGTTATGCCGGCTTAAATATAACCAGTTGGCTGACACAGCAACGGTGTTAAGCAACTTTTGTGTAAGAGCTGCGGCGTAGGCAGTCTATGCGACGCTACTGCGGTTTATACCAGCCCGTACTGCTATCAGCGTACTGAAAATTATTAAAATAATGAGTTGCGAAAGGTAACATTTTCCGAAAGGTAACCTGATACAAGATAATATAAGTACTAATATGTAAATCGTTCTAGGGATATTTGGAATTTACATAAATTACGAAATAAATTACTCTAGTTATATAAGAAAAGTGATAGAAAATTCCTAATCAAATAATTGTTATGTCCCCAATTAAGCAGATAATAAAAATATTTCGTAGTCCATATTGTTACTGTCACATGAATTAATCCTACCTACCTATAATACTGTGAATCTATAGTCAATATCCGTCCAGTGGAATATCTGGCACAATCCTATGAGGTAAATTTGCTAGTCCAATATTGGAACCGAGAATGCAGTCCAAATTGAAACGTCAAGTACAAAACCAAGGAAGCTAATTAATGATCAAACAAGCCAATACAAAAACATTCAATAATATCAGGTCGGAGGCATAAAATAAAAAGCTTTGACCACACAATTGTGCAAGGTCGGTGAAACAAAAAAATTGCTGCGACGTCGTTTTTAGGGTTCTGTACCTCTTTTGTCTCAGGAGCGCGTAGTTATTAAGTTAAAATTTATATGAAATGTTGAGGACTGCGGTCCCTTTCAAAAACAAAACACGTCACGCATTATCCCCGAAGGGGTATGCAGAGGCGCAACCAGGGCACACACTTTTCGCCAAGTGTGTTCCGTCCCATGTCTCTTTCAGCTGTAAAAAAATCAAACTTAAAAGTCAACGCTATCAAAATAATATGTTTATGTTTAATACCTTTCGCATATTTTGCGATTTCTCAAGGAAATTAAATTATTATTACAAACTTAATATTTGCGGTAGGTGCATTTAGCAGGTTTGAACGGCATTGTTAAGTGTCAAGTTTGAATTTACTTATATATTATTAGATACATTACCTACAAATTTTGTGAAACACTGCCATCTGTGCTCAAAGGATAAGTAAAAAGGCCACAGACTCAACGTCCACCAGATGGAAAGGTCCACCTGGCACTAATATAAGGATGCGCTGGCGGCGAGGGAAACGAATGAAGTTAGGCATGTGTAGGGGTTGTAATCCACGAAATATTCTCATACGAAAGACAAGCGCCAGTCCATTGCTCCTGCACTCATTTGCCACAGTGTAGTTGTACCACATGTTAGTTCTAAATCATTTACACTATTGGAATGTTTCACGCTGTCAATTGCCTCGACATAGGTGAGAACAAAGGTCAGATTGTTCCTAAACACGGATTCAAATACGTCATTGTTGATTCAATAGATTTTCGTAAAGCTTCATGCCTTATACTACGATGGAAAAGATGTCGAGGGAACACTGTTCTAATACAAATAAATTCTGATACAATATTCATACATCGATACATTATTTGAATGTGCTATTCCCTTGCAGTGGCGAAGGGTCAATATAACCCGATACCTGGCGGCTTCCCTTTCGTAATGTATGTAAAATCTAATTATTATTAGAACGATTTTGAGACCTCACTTATGTATATTATTAGTACTTATACGTAGTGTTAGGTTTTCTTTCGGAAAATGTCATCTTTCGCCACAGTTCCCTTGTATCTCAGGCGTGCGTTAAAGTCAGCTTGACTGTTACGCATTTTCCGGTGCATTACACTGGTTTGCATCGGTGCGTTTAGACAAAGCATACGATTTGCAAACGTACCCCACATATCACATGCAAGGGTCTCATAGGAGTGCCTTCGACATGTTTTCATGTAAGGCATTCATCGCCTCAATGATCATGCCCAAGCCCGGTTGTGCTGTAAACAGTAAGGTGTTAATTATGGCTATGTGAGGATTTTGTATCTACAACTAGATGTCCCAGAGAGGTTAGATGTTATGAAGATAACTGGTTGTAAAGGCTAAGCCAGATCTATTATGATAAGTGAATAAAAATATATGCCTTTCTCGTCTGTTGCACTACGGATGCTATAAAAATTACCCAAAATCTCGTTTAGTATATCAATAAGATATTACACTTATTTAACTATTCAATAATATTGCCGACGTCACTTACTAATGTATGCCATGATATTAGTTTCCTCAAATTGCTACGCGTCGTAGGCACGTCTACAGCGAATATCTTGTAGCTGTAAAGACGTCGTAGCCAGTCGTAGCGCCGAGAATGTAGCTAAGCTCATATGACTTATTCTCAATATTTTCAAATTGCGGTAATGTTTATACTTAATCCGTCTTTGTGAAAACTATAAAATAAAGAAGTAATATGGAAATAATATTTCTTTGGTTATTTCCTGTATAATTTTCAAAAAACTATATATAAATTTTATTTTAGTATGAACATCAACTCATAAACACATTGATTCACTTTAAACCTATGTCTTAGTTTATACACATAACATCATGTATAACAATATTAGAAACTATGCTGGTTGCTGCTAGTTTAGGTGGAAATTCATTGTAGAGAAAAATATTTTCTCCTAATGAATCTTATTTTTTATCGCTATAAAACGATCACTTCTGCACTGCCTCCAATCCCTGATTCCGCGACCTGAAACCATTTGCAATTGAATTTTTCCGGTGCAAACAAACAACCTTGGGGCGCATCCGCCGATTCGCATCGAAGAAATCTCATTAATGCAATGGCGCTGTAAGTTTATTTGTTTCAATTACGAAGAGAAACACAGACAGATGCCGGGTAAATTAAATAAATTGAAAGATAATATTTTTAACGCTTTTTATTAATTTGTAGTCTATTGCTTTTATTATTTCTTTGTATTCCTATACCATCAGTAAGTAAGGCTCTTATCACACTGGTGACTGCCAGCGAATTCACCGCGGACTGGAGGCGCATTGAACCCGCTGCGGGTGCGCAATGTCTTTCTTATACAACCCTTTTTTTAAGTGTAATTATTATCATTAGGGTATGGCACTAAATCGTAGGTATTTTTGTGTCAGATGTAACAACTCGTGAAATGTTTACCTACATTCGCATATAGGAACAAATTTTTATTCATTTGCAAAATAACATATAGTCAGTTTTTGTTCGTTTGTAAAGTAACACACAGTAGTCGCTCAGTCTAGTCGATCTTTAAAAATGGATTCTCCCAAATTCGTCGCGGCAATGTCTCCAATAATTAATTAACATTCTATCACTGACCGCCCAAAATGCGTTGCGAGCCTGCAGCACGTTCGCTGCGCTGCCGCTCCGAAATGAAACCGCACTCAATCCGCCAGTGTGATTAGTCCCTTAGGAAGGCCTGTGTAGGTTGTCGATTTTAACGAAGAGGAACAAAAGGGATAAGAAGGCAGAGGTGGGTCGGCCGCCAGCAATCTTATTAAGCACACAAAACAAGAAAATTAAAGTTGCTACTTTACAATTGGCACCCCATACCCATTGATGATTCTTCCCTACAAACCATAAAACATTTTCTCAAAATATACCCATTAGAAGCAAAAGTCGTTGTCTCACGTCTGAATGAATGGGACGTAACAAATAAATTTTACAAGCGTCGTGTTTATGCGAATATGGGTCAGGGGCAGGTCAAGGACGACGTCCTCGCAGCCACCGGCACGCGGGCTCCGACCCGCGTGCCGTCGCGCGGGCAAATTAAACACCCTTTAAAGTGTAGGATTTTCATAGACGGCAGAAGATTTGCAACTCATTTAGATATTATATTTAGACGAATTTCGTTTGGCGGTCAGGTTCTAGTAGGGTTACCAGCGGACGATCATCGTCACTTGTACAATACACATGTATCTTATAAATTACGTAATATAATCAGGAAAACGAACTAAAATATATTTCCTCAAGTATTTAACATTTATTATTCTATATATACGTATATCATAATCAATTATTTATAAATAAGTAATAACAATAATATGGTAATCATTTTTAACTTTGTTAAAATATTAATATTACAATTTATTAAATAATCCATTACTGTAAAATAAAGTTAATACGGAATATGTTAATCATTTATATGCAAGTATGTAAGCCGCTTTAAAAATGTTTTTGCATTTCGTTAAAACAGAAATAATTTAATTATGATTTTCGCTGAAGTTGGAATCTGCATGTCAAATAAAACAATTGTCATCGCAAAGCTCTTATAACGCAATGAAATAAATTTTCAATACATTTAACTATTTAAATTAAATGTTTATTCGCTGTATGTTTCAATTTATCAGAAATACGACTTATTCTATAAGCCTGAATACTGAATAGGCATGTTTATATGTCGCATATTATTTGTCGTACTTCGTACCAATCATTATGTAATTTAGTTTGGTTGTCTAAAGATAGAAATTGTCATTGTTTAGCAAAACTAAACTTGGACAAAGTTTCCCCTATTACAAAAAAAGGCACGAGTGTTTTGATTAATTTAATATGCTTGTATGTTATTACTTTTGTTATTATAGTAGTGTTGATTATCCGAACATTTTACTGGTCTGTAATATGTAAGAGTCCGCCTGGATAGGTACCACCGCAATGTCTCAGGATGGCGAGCGCAGTGGAATACCAAACAATACTTTGTATTTCAAGGTGTTGGATTGTGTTTTAACTGTTTATGACGGGTCGTATCGCTTACCATCAAGCGAACGGCAAGCTCATTTCGTTATTCAAAAATAAAAAAATCTCGGCTCAAAGCAGTTTGAAAATTCGTATTTTTGGCTAAATATTAGCCAAAAATACGAATAGGAAAAGTTTACATATATAGTGTTCCTCCTTTCCGAAAACGTAGGGTCTTTCAAACGGACTGTGAAGAAGAAAAGTCAGGCCAGCATAACTGTCCCACCTTGTAGATTGGGGGCATTCGAAGTATTCCGTCACGGTATCCTCTACCCGTTGTATAGATGACTATTACGGGCCACCGGTGTTGCTGGGGGGCGGCAGAGGCTGTTCATCTTTAGTTTGTACTATCTTCTAATACATTGTTGCGACATCCGTAATGGAGGGCTGAGTGACAGATAGGCCACACGCTGTCGTTGACATTGCGCCCACGCAGAGGCGGTTGCTTAAACATGGTCAAAAGAAGGCTGCAGTCGTCCCTAATGTGCCGAAGATGGCCACCGCGGAATTTTAGTTGGTAAACCGTGTGTTGAATAAATGTATATAATATCAGGGACTCGGCCTGTCGGTCGCCAGATGTTTTCAATCTTTTCGGAAACTTGACGCCGAGTCATAAGGCACGGTAAACCCAACATAAACGCGCAGTCACCCCACGATGGCTAGGCGATAATAGTAAGGCACGTTGACCCCGAAATAAAAAACAAATAAAGCCGGCATAACTTTACCGTCGGTCTGAGGATGGTTTTATCTATTGTCGTTCTAAATTTTCCTTATTTTCTTCTCTTAACATAATAAAAAAAGTAATACTATTCACAACTCAATCTGGTCCACAGATGCCGCGTGCCAACCGAAGCTATATCCTCACCCAAGGCCCGCTCGCGTTCACCGTCGGCCACTTCTGGCTCATGGTGTGGGAGCAGAACAGCCGCGCGATCCTCATGCTGAACAAGGTGATCGAGAAGAACGAGATCAAGTGCCATTGGTACTGGCCGCACGGCATCGGCGAGCAGCACAAGATGTCGCTGTCTGACGTGAACCTGACAGTGGAGCAGATCAGCGAGGAGGACCGCAGCTATTACTCTACCAGGGTGTTCAAGTAAGTGACGTTTAGATTATATGTCGGAAGTTGTAAAGTTACTTGCCATAAGCGATTTTTCTTTCGAACATTGAAACTTGTTTCAAAAATTCCAGATATGTTTTTAATCTTAATACGACTAATAACTAAATTAAAATCTAAACTACACTGCTAACTACTAAAACTAACCTACTATGTAATAAAAACTTGACGTTAAAAGTGTTGCCTAAATGAAGTAGGGTCATAATGATAGAGTATTTGAACTATAACACCTTGTCATTGAGTAATATTTAATTTTGAGTTCAGTCTGTCCGTTTCTGAGTAGATGATGGACCAAAGATTGATCCGGGACCGATGTCGGTGTCGCGTGCAGAAATTGGAATGTCCATGTGGTGTCCGGAAACGATGGCATCACAATGCGGCTTACTGACGATACCGATGTCTTCTATAGGTTATTCAGCGGGAAGTAACGAGAAAATCTGTTACATGACATGTAAATAGATTTGTGGTTAGGTTGATAGGAATGCTTGTTATATATAATATATTTGGCTCGCAGCTCTGCCCGCGTGATAAATTTTTCCTGGCATATTTTCTCGAAATAAAATATATTCTATAGCACCAGGACTAATATAACTGTATATTAGTGAAAAAATCTAGTACGATTTAGCAATTCCTGAGATTAGCGCGTTCATTCTCTTCAGCTCTAATGTTAGTATAGATTTATTCGTACTGTACTATGTTTAGTGCACATTTTAATTGCACTTAAACAGCGTGTAAAAAATACGTCGTAAGCGTTGCTTCCTGGCAGCTTAATTGTTTTTTATTAAATAGTTGTTAATATCATTGCCAGTACCTACATATTAGACAAATTCGTAATGATGGGCTCAAGACATGGGCACTAGGAATTTATATTTTTCAGGAAGTTGAAGGAGGAAAGTTAGGAGGTAATAGTTGGGAAGGAAGGATAAGGAAAGAAGGAGGTGGGGGAAGGATAAGGAAACCTCTTAAGATGGGAGGAGGGGATAAGGGTAGGAACTGTTCGCGAGCCCTTATAGGCCTCAATGTGAATTGGCAACCATGAGGTATGCATACTAAACTGTGTGCCTAGGGCCACGACAAATGTCCCCCGTGCATGGGCGTGCACGTGCACAAGAATTGCCTCAGGAGGAGGGGGCGTTGGCAAATGGTAGAACGTCACATAATAGAGTGGTTGTTGTAGTTGTATTGAAACTTTTCGGTATTGATAACCGCAACACAGTTCCCTGGTCTGGGGTCTGGGGCTCTGTGTAGATTTTTCATCGGAGGAATATAATGGAAAACTGATCAACAAATGACTTCTAAACTTTGAAAATTGCATGACTAAACTATTGTCAGCTTTTTCAAGTCTCCTATGTGTACTGATGGTTCAATCTCCTTGATGATGCGTGTGGTATTTTGAGCTAGCTTATTTACATTTGAAACGATGGAAAGTATTTGCAACGTTACATGCCGTACAAAAACACAATTGCAAAAAAACGTTTCACGAAGCTTTTGTGTCCTCCGAAGCGACAATTTCAAAGAAGACTGCCATTAAAGTACTTCGATAAAAAACGTATAAATGTATAACGTTAAAACGCAATAGTGTATCGGTGAGCGCGTGACACACGTAAATAGTGTTGCCAGTTGGAGAACACGCTGTTGAAGAAAAATGATAAGATTCGATAAATTTCTTGAAATTTGTGGTGAGAGCGCCGTCCACCCATGGGCTTACATTTTTGATATGATTATTCAACATGTTAATTGAATTGCAGTTAATAATTCCGCACTTTTAGTTCACAAGTCAATTTCAAAATATTCCAAAGGTATCCACAAATATTAAATTAATAATGGAATCTAAATGTTGTAAATTATTTCCATGTATTACAAAACAAGCTGATCAGAGGACAGCTACCACAAGACTTAAAGAGGCAAGAGGTACTAAACTTTTTCCCGAATGTAAACTATGCCAATTATAATTCACACTCAAAAGGATTTTTTATATTATGTAATTCGTTGTAGTAGAATATTCGTCGGGGCATTTTTTTTTACACCTGGCAACACCATTCATGAATGAAGCAATTAACAGACGGCTAGCAATTGAAGCGAGCGCGGCCGCTGCCGACCTTCGGCTCATTGATATAGATTGGACGATAAAAAGCCTTCAGCGATCGATATTGTTTGAGTGGACAACGTCGTAATGTGCAGCGCTGGACGGTGAACACACGTGCGTTGTGATGCGATGTCTAAGGGACGCGGTTCCTTCTTCAAATTTAATATAGTATTAAGAATTTAGAAAAATAGTGGTTCAGGAAGCGCGGGAAATATGCCAGAATCGTGCAAAGTGGCATTATATAGCCTCTGCCTACCCCTATGGGATAGAAGCGTGATACTATGCATGTATGTATGTAACTTAGAAAAAATAAAGCACGTCTCAACCCTCATTTACACAGAGCAGTTATTGCAAGCTTTAATAGTTTTTAGGGTTTCCCTAATTCAAAAGGAGCCCTTATAGGATCGTTTTGTTGCCCGTCTGTCCAATAAGACCCTTTTTCTCAAGAACGCGCAGAGGTATTAAGTTGAAATTTATATCAGATACTGGGGTCTATTGTCTCTTTCAGTAGTTAAAAAAACATACTTGTAAGTCAACGCGTACAAAAGATATGACCGTTTATGTCGCATATTTTTTGACAAGCGAATAATTATCTATAAAGTAATTCCCGTTGACATAGAATCATGAAAATTGGCAAGAAGCAATGTCTTGCATCACATATAAAGAAAACAATCTTAAATTCATTTAAATTTACTTTAATAACGAATAAACAAATTTACCGTTACAAACATATTATTTGCTGTTTGTGCAATACCCGTTTATGTCTAAGGATCGGACGGCAAAGTATAGTTTTATATTTTGAACTTATATATACATATACTTAGATATAAGAGCGTCGCCAGCCGATTGCCCAAGGGCGGGGAGGAGTAAGTTCATATAGATAATAAGAAAAGTATGGATTGTAGGTAAAGTCGAGATCACATTATCTTTTCCCACTCTCTCCCTTTGCCTCTCCCGCTTTAACAATAACATAGAGCAGAGCGTAATTGAGCGTATGGAATATTAGTAATAAATTAGTGAATTCATTAGATTTTTAGAATCTCAAGGGGTTGCATCTGCCTCTTCCCTGCCCCTCCTCCCCGGCCATGACCTTGTTTAGATACCTCACCTATAACCTAGAACTCTCGGTAAGCGAATCCAACTTATACTTTATCGGTATTTTTAACAACTCTCAAAAGAGTCGTATAAATCTACGCGGACGAAAATTGCCTTTGCGCATGTTTAGACTGGGTAATTTTAATAAATTACGTATTACTATTGCTAACAATAATTATCGATCTATCTAAATGAGGCGCTTTGATCATGACGTAATGGCGTTGTTCGATGTGTTTCGTTCAGTACAGTGGGTAGACAGGCGCACTTCCTGTTTATGTACATGCGGTGGAGGTAGGTAAAGTACAAATGGTTTAATTAATCAGGGGTAACTAGCAATAAAAACTGGCTTGATGAAGCATTGCATTCTAACGCCTGTGATGCTTGTATACACACAAACATATTATTCACATAATAATGTTTCTTATCTTACTTTCAGATCTGCTATAATTCCCCTTAAAAATGTTCCAGAGTTGTGTGATGACTTGCCAGACCAACATGATTGTAGTTCTCTAAAATACCCTTACCAAACTGCCCCTAGGGTCCAAGACATCGACAGCCTGGAGACGCGCGAGGTGATCCAATTCCACTACACCACATGGCCTGACTTCGGCGTGCCGTCCTCGCCAGTGGCGTTCCTGGAGTTCTTGCAGAAGGTCCGCGAGGTGGGCGCGCTGGACCTCGACGTGGGCCCGCCCGTGGTCCATTGCAGCGCGGGCATCGGACGCTCCGGAACATTCTGCCTGGTCGACACTTGCCTTGTGCTCGTGAGTTGAACATTATTGTCTCGCCGCCGATTTCAATAAATGATTTCGATCTTTGCCGACAATAGACTACGTCTCATTATATTCTCGAAGATTTATTTGGCTGGTTTAATTGACAACTTCTACACCAATAGTTCATAATTATCAAAAAAGAAACGGGTTTTGGAGAAGAGGACATTATTGAAGACATTATAAACGAGCAATCAGAATATTTGTTTATATGTAAATGATAAAGCTATGACGAGTTAAAATGTACACTAATCATTCGTCAAATAGATCATACGTCAGATTGACGTTCATCAGTGAGCATTAATGTGCGTAGGGGACGATTATTTAATCAATTACAATAAGATATACTAAAAACAATCGGGTCGTATGAATTTACTAATAAACGGTTAAATACCATAATAATGAGTCAATGTAACTTTTGAACAAAAATATTATTTTTATGATTGTTTATTATATTACTGGTGGGAGGTCTCTCATACGTGAGAGTCCGCCTGGGTAGGTAGCAATGTCTCTTTCTGTCGCCAAGCAGCAGTGTATAGTCACTGTTGTGTTCCGGTTTGAAGGACATTGTAATCAGTGTAACTACTGGACATAATAAGACTTACCATATCATGTCCCAGAATGGTGAGCGACCAAACAATACTTTGTATTTGAAGGTGTTGGATGATGTTACTGTTTATGGGCGGTCGTGTCGCTTACCATCAGGCGAACGGCAAGCTCGTCTCATCAATCAAATCAATAAAAAAAATCGTTCAGTTACTACAGCAAAAAACACGAACACAAAATAATGATTATTAAATAATGTGATGTTCAAATTAACAAAATAAAGGTCTTTAACTGACATAGAGCCGCGTGCAAAAGCTAGTGCTAAAATCGAAAGCACTTTTTTTGCTAACCGTACTAAATAAAACTTTAATTGTTCACTATTTAATACTCATCTGTGTGCTTCCCAGAATTACCAGCGAAGGTTTTCCTCAAAAATGCCGTGTAATCATTACTAATCCATGGGTTTTCCACTAGACCTGACGTTAGATGGCAAAACCCACGATCATCTCGAACATCAGTGCTATTGATAACTGGCGTAAGAATCAAAACCGGATGAGTCAGTCAGAATCAGGAAAATAATCAAAAAATCATTTTATTCAATTTCGGCTGCAAACATATTATAATTAATTGAAAGTTACTATATTTTCTTCATCGATATATAATATGTACTATGTACATTTTCTAAGTAACACTTGTCAGTTACCATAACTAGTATAATAATAAATATGAAATAATAAGAGATGATGAAAATGTAAATGGGGTTTTGAAGTCGATAAGATTAATAAATTCTGAGAATAGTTGTCGGCTGGGGCCTTATTCTCTATCCCGCACGTTATTTTAACAGTGCGTAACAAGCACGTAACACAACGCATCATGTTTAGGACTATAGAAATTTGGCTTACAGAATACCATTCCACGCACATTTCTCGAAGATAACATGACACGGCCGCGTTACGCGTTTACACTATCATACAGAATAAGGGCCCTGGTCAAACATTGAACGGCTCGTAAGTAATACCTATGACGTAAACGTTTTGTATCATTGTGTAAGTGTATGTTCTCGTGGATGCGAGAGTGTATGTGTGTGTGTGCGGCCATCAAGGACTAGCGCAAGCGATCTTTTAAGGACATCTTATATTTTGACTTTTCGTCATTTTTTGAGCAATGTAGGAGTAGATATTTTTTTATACGGATTCCCTGGTGAACTGTCTAAGTCTTGTTTGAGATGCCTGTAATTTGTTCCTTACGAAGGCAGGCCCGATCCTATCACACAAGGGGATAGAAAATAAACTTGGTATATTTATTAACCCCAAGCACTACATATAAAAAAAATATATTTTTATCAAATTCTCACTATAAATACTGTCTGAAACTAAGAATTTACTGTCCATAGAATATTAAATTTTAAAAATAATATACTGGATTCCGAGTACTTGTCATGCAAAGGATATAAAAAATAAATCCACGGACGCCAACAAAAACAGGCTACTATTTGTTTTTCCGTGAAACTGACTTTATTGCAGAATGGTTTCAAAAAAAAATTTCACCGGATTTTATCACGTATTATTTACTTTGACATTTTTTTTTTATTCATCGACGTTTTCTGGTAAGTGACGCTTGTGTCAGTTCGAAAGGATTAGTATCATCGATATATATGTACTAGGTACTAGATTTTCAGTAGAACTCAGTGATTGTTTGGTTCCCAACATTCACTGAGTTCTATTGAATTGAACTGTTATCCATTCAAACTGATTTTAGTATGGTGTCAATATTAATGCTTGCGGAGTGCGCTCATAATATCAAAACGGTAGTCTAACTGCAAACTTGGATGTGAACGAAAAATATTAGTGAAATAAGTAAAACTATTCATTATTTAATTGAATAAATAGATTAATAATAATAATAATATCAGCCCTGTATTATATACTTGCCCACTGCTGAGCACGGGCCTCCTCTACTAATGAGAGGGATTAGGCCTTAGTCTACTACGCTGGCCTAGTGCGGATTGGTAGACTTCACACACCTTCGAAATTCCTATAGAGAACTTCTCAGATGTGCCGGTTTCCTCACGATGTTTTCCTTCACCGTTAAAGCGAACGATAAATTCACAAAGAATACACACATGATTTTAGAAAAGTCAGATTTGAACCTGCGGACATTCGTCTTGGCAGTCCGTTCCGCACCCAACTAGGCTATCGCCGCTTAAAACAAATAAATAGGTTATAACAGTGATGTTTTGGTTGCCATTTTAGTTCAGATTTTGAACAAATAGTTTATATAGACGTTCGTGTCTATAGAATATACGTCAATGGTTAGTATGATCTGAATTATCCAGATGAAAAACTGACTCGTGTCCTGAGCAAAAATTAAAGCTGTGCAAATATCCTCTTCGTATATACCTTTAAGACCAGCACGTTCATTAAATAGGCGTTTAAAGATGCTCAACTATTAATGACCTGCCTATAATTTAAACTATACATCACTACATTTCCTGGATATTCACAAGTCTGTGTATCGACCGTGCGCGCTGTGGGAAACCCGTCGCGCCTAGTTGCATCTAGTCACGTTCCATTAACCGGTATCCAGTAAGACTGGTATAGTTGTGGCGAGTGTTGAGGGACGCTGCGTTGTAGTGTGTGTTTGTGTGTGTGTAATAAAGTATTTAAAAAATTAAAAAAAAACATGGTAGATTGGATATATGTGTTGAGACGTGTTAATGGTTTTAGGTTCTTTATTGGACTGCACTCATTATACTATACATTACATGACTTATATACTATGTACATGTGTGTATTTACTACAGCGTCGCTCGTTGATCAACGGTCAATATTACGTATGAATTATTTTACCAGGTTCAGTCAATTTGCCGGATCATTCACATTACAGTATCAGTTCATCAGCGCTACAGTATTTCAAGCTGGTACTGTAGCAACGAGCTGAATGGGTTCCCATTGTTGAGACAATGGGTAGAATTGCGTTATATTTCTTTACATTTTTTTTCCTTTTATTACATTTTATACAGACATTGTCCCAATAATAATATCTTTCTTTTTTATTGTAACACTAATTTTGCAAGTTGCAAGTCTTGATGGGAACGTTCTCTAATTAGCTATGATCACATTGTATATCCGCCTTTCCAGGGTAAAAGACTGTTACTAAATAGTGGTGGATTTAGAGTAGTTTATCTCCATGCTTGACGCACTGTTACGGGATCAATTGAATAGGCAATGTACTGTATACCGTTACCCACAATGACTATGGATATCGCGTTCATTTTACCAAGTGTATGCGTATGCGTCGGCAGGGTATTTAGACACGGGGATAATGACCCCCTATGATGTAGTACTTAAAACAAAACGAATGACACAATAGAGTATTATAAATTGATGTCACAAGCCGATTCAAACTACTTGGAGGTTCGGAACATTGTACGCTCTGGAGTACAGACCGCAATATGACGTGTAGACGTACGCGTTCCTACACAAAATGTGTTAATACCTGCATTTACCGTCATAAAATATGTTGTCACACACAATACTTGTGTTTTCAGATTGAGAAAGAGGGCCGCGACAGCGTGAACATTCAGGAAATTCTGCTGGAGCTGCGCAAGGACCGCATGGGCCTGATCCAGACGCCGGACCAGCTGCGGTTCTCGTACCAAGCCATCATCGAGGGCGCTAAGCGCCTCGACCCTAACTGGGTACGTTTGATGATGTTGGTCAGGAATTTGTTATAGGTCCTTTAAGTTCTTGGTTTAACTAGATAGCAGCCATGGTGCAGCCTGGTGAGCCTGTGAAATAGAATGCAGGTTCAATTCCTGCACTGAATCATTTTCGTGATCAATAAATTGTCCTTACGTGTCTGGTTGGTGACAGGCGATAGGAATGTGATGTACGGTTAAAATTATAAAACTGGAGTGTTTTTGACTTGTACACGGTTCCTTGTAAGACTGAGTAACAACATGACATTACTATGTTAATAACCCTGGTGCTGTAACTGGAAATATATGGTAAACGAATGCCAACATCACATTACTTATGAACTCTTACCTTGGCCCAGAAGGAAAACAAGAGCATGGCCGAGAGCACATATTCGAACGTGGCGGACGAGGGCGAGGAGGAGGGCGCGGCAGCAGCCGCCGAGTCCGCAGGCCCCGCGGAGCCCGCCGAGGAGGAGGCCCCGCCGCCGCCGCCGCCGCGCTCCGAGAGCCTTAGCCGCGCCCCCGCCCGGCCTCTCCCTGCCATTCCCTCCAGTATCTCTCTTGGTAAGCTTTCCGTAGGAGACAAGTCGCAGCCCCCGACCCCGCCGCCCTCGTCCGCGCCCCAGCAGGAAGAGTCGATCATTCGTCGCCTGTATGGGCGGCTTCGAACCAGGACATGGTTCACTTTCTAAGTGTTCTAACCGGACACTCACTTGCGAAACTGTGTTGGAAATTCATCGACGTTATTCTAGTCATTTTTATTATAATCTTTAAGAGTTAGCACCCTGATACAAATGCAGAAATTTTAAGACAATATCTAGGACTTTAATAGTTAGTGATTAATTATAATATTTATTAGAAATAAATAATAATTATGTCAGATATTGATATCTTGTAAGTTAGGTTGTGAGTTGTTGCTTGCCGATGAATTTTCAATCGTTTCTCGATTTGTTTAGCTTCACCCAATTGGCTTATTTATGAAAAATCTAAATTCATTTTCCAAATTTCGAAATGTACAGATTATTTTTTATTTCCATTTATAACTCTTGACAAAAACACATTAATCGCACATCGCATTCAAAACAGCATTCTATACATAGTTTATTTCGCTTATTTTTATGTTCAAGTTATATTATTTAATTCACATTCACTGGGAAGAAAATAAAAAAAAAAAACTATTCTAGTCAATCGATCTAGTCAATTTGCATTTCAATCGCGTGTTGCGTATTGAAAATGCTTTTTTTTATTAAATATATATATGAAGGGATCCGAAAAAGTACGTATATACGGGAAACATAAATTCTTATTTTAAAATGACACGTGTTCCACAGCGAAAGCGTGGTGTAAATAAATTTTTAATTAGAATTTTAATACTATTTCGGTCGTACATACACGGTCGTATCGGGCTGTGTAAACGTTTTTACGGTCCACGGAGATCAAGGGCTGCTCGAAACCCACCGGCGTGCGAACTCTAAAGCCAATGTTTATCTGGTACACAGTGGATAAACAGCGATGCAGTCACGAATTTTTTACGTTGTTAATAAAAAAAATATCTTATTACAGTACTTTCCTTGTAAATATACTGTTTGATCTATTCAGAATCGCGCGTTAAAGACAATGTAGAATATGTCATAAGAGTGGTTTTGGCCCACTTTAATAAGTGCTGAATTCGTCCCTGGCTGTGATTTATAATATCAAAGGCACGCCAATATTTTATAGGTGCACGCTTTTCGGTGCTACAACTAGACATATCGAAGTCTAAAACATTTTGGAACTGTATATTTAAAAAGCAGACCCGCAAAGTAGAAAAAATACTTGAGCTCATAAGAAAGGGTCAGAAATCAAATTGATAGCCGGCACACAGTTGTTTTATTTTCTTTTTATCCGCTCAAAATTTTAAGCGCGGTTTTCGATATGAATCACTAGAAATTATTTTATTTTCCATCGGTCTCTACGAATAGTGGAGAATGCATAATCGATTCGATTTCCTTGCACTTACCATTCATCTGCGTGTGCGCAACTGGACGCGTGTGAATGGCTGGTTGTACCAGATATAATGATAATTGGATTACTTCAAGAATTCCATTTTGACTATGATTGACGGCGTTCGTAGAACGCTTCGTTCGGATTCATTCATACGTGTCCATATCATCAACGGAAACCGAATCTATTTAGAATTTGCGACAATCTTCTTCATCTCTTCAATTTACTGATTCCCGCCATGGTTCTTCCTCAGATCGCTTCATTCACACGCGATACTCTTGACTATCATACCTGTCTTATATTGGCCTAAGGAAGTACAAATTTCAGTATTTCCTGTCCCTTCTTCCTGATCTACCCCTGATAATAAATGTTGCTATAAATGTTATTATTTTGTTTTATGCATGAATGGCTCGGGCCGCCTGCAACAGGCACACGGCGATATTAAATTATAATAACGACCGCATTTTGTATCGAAACTTTATTTAGATATGAGGTCATGTGTTTCTTACCCCATGGAGGGTTATCCAACGTGGCGCCTGTTGCGGGACTTAATGTGATTATGTAATCGTAGTGCGCAGACGGCGGCGCAATGTACGCCCGTTTTGTTCGACACATGTCATTATTTATCTCGGACTGCTTGTGATAAAGGATAGTCCGTAACGGGCCGGTACGTTGCGCCGCCGCACACCTGCTTGGCACGTGGATGTTATCGGTGCAATACACCCCAGGTAATATGAATCTTGCGGCGACCGCGGAGTCATCTAGCTCTGACGAGTGCCCGCCGACGCCGCCGGCCATGGACGGCTCGCCCGCATCCTCCGCCGACGATGAAGACGAGGAGCCGACGGTCGTAGCCGCAGAGAGGTAAATATCTATCTGAATATTCAGTTTTACTTGGTAATGGTCGGATATAAAAGAAGCCCGTATACGTTAATCCAGAACTTGATCCGGGTTCGAAATTTCATCTAAATGAATTCAGCAGTTTGTGTATTTTATAATAGTATCAACTGCATATTATGAAATAACTTACTAATAAGCTCGGATCTCCTCTGAAATGTACACAGAGGTTTTGGGCTTTCGTCTATCTATTTGTCATATAAAATGCATATTAAGGAGGACAAATATTGGTAGGCCTTTTAAACAATGTTAAAGTTTTAGTTAATCCAATTAACAAGTTTTCACGACTGACAGACAACAGAATGATGTAAATATGCAAAGAGTAAAACAGGATTTTGTTACCGATATGGTTTATATGTATAATAACATCCATTAAATAGTGGAGAAATACTGTTATTTTGTTATGTCATACCCGTGCGAACCCAGAGCGGGCCGCTATGTTTTTATATACAACGTTCACAGTTTTTCTGTAGTGTATTTAGTATCAGCATTGCACCCGTGCGAAGCCGGGGCGGGTCGCTAGTTTAATATAAAATGTAATGTTGTGTAATATGTGCCCTGGTATAACATGCGTTGCGTATCGTTGCAGCAGCGCGGAGCCGGCGGAGACGCTGCGGCGGCGGCGCACGCGCGAGCTGGCCGAGCGCGTGTCCGGCATGAAGCGGCGCGCGCGCGACGCCGAGCGGTGGCACGCCATCAAGAGGTCGCTGTACAAACCCGTCGCCATCACCTTCGGCTGCCTGCTGGCCGGCATCGTCATCTACTCATACGTCAGACATTAGACTTTAATGGGGCGCCCCCGCACCACGCCCGCACAGTTACATGTTACATTATTGAGAGTATAACGACCGCTTTAAATAAGTTTTCGACTAGACATTGTAGGCTTGTTTGATGTTGTTAGGTTGAGTCTTAAAAATTTGAATGCTCCTAACAATGACATCAGTCTATCGAGACTTGTAGGGCTGTTATGGAGGTCCAATCAGCCAGGACCTCGACAGCGCCTGTATGAGGCGTGACCGTGGGGTTCACTTATACGCTTTAGGTACCGTGCGTTTGAATTAACTTTTCCACCGAGTAGTATCGGTCGACGTCGACCATCGAGGCAGCAACGGTAGCCAATACAATGCTTATATGAACATCGATTGTCGTTGGCTTCAAGTATATATTTTTCTTTTCTTACTTATTAAAAGTACTAAAATTAATTTAATCAGTTCGATGAACGCGTTCCGAACGCTTCGTTTGTCGACTATCGATAACAGAGAGAGATGCGATACCGGTGTAGTCGATATTATTTTTTAAACATTATTAGTTAATCTCTTAGCCTTACATTAGAATTATAAAATTTTTATATTTTTTCACACATAAAGTATTCATTTGGTTAATGCAGAGTGTCGTATCGACAATATAGTCGCGATGCCCTCCAATTATTAATATCTTCGTTAGCTACTAACGTCCGTTTTTCGATATTTTTTATAATAATATGTCGGATTGCGTGATAAATTCTATCGAGTTGTATACGGACTATTAGAGTTTATATCGCTATTTTTTTTTAAATCGCTTCCCATGACGATTTTAAAAAGAAATCCCCAAAATAATATACTCAAAAGATTCGATAAGGTTCAGGATGGTCTTAACTTTGAAATAGCTACAAAATTGCTACCAAAAACCAAGACACGATAATTTTATCACACAGTAAATACTATTTTGCTTGTGATATTTAACAACGCAAAATTTATATCACCTAGTCTTACATATGGGAACAAATACAGTAAATCCTACTTTGTTGCAGGTCCACAAAAACATAACCATGCTTTCATGTTTTTTTTATATATAGAATTCTATTATTATTAACAAATGATTTAAATATAATCATAGTAATTATATTAAGCTTTAATACATGTGTGGTCACACAAATATGTATCTTATGAATTATAATATAAGGTTGTTATTAATAGTGCTTTGGATAAATCAAAAAGTGACCATCTTGTTCCATTCGATATTAACATGCTTGAAATACGTCACGACTGAAGGGAATATAGGCTCAGTCCATATCATTTATTGACGTCATAACTTCAGTAGTCTCACTAATCCGGCACTATAAAAATTAGAGGGCCTCGAATTGTTGCAATGTTCGGATTATGGATTTTAAAGAAAAAATAAAACATAAATGAAGGGAATTTATTTCTATTCATGTAGTGCACGTTATTTATAACAGATTTTTTTATTAACTGATAGCTTTTGCCCGCGGCTCCGCCCGCGTTACAAAGTTTTTCGGGCTAAAGTTTTCCGTTATAAAAGTCACGCTATATATTTTCCCGGGAGCCTATGTTCTTCCCAGGGTCTCAAACCGTCTCCATACCAAATTTTATCCTAATACGTTGGGTAGTTTTTGAGTTTAACACGTTTGGGCAGACCGATGCAGCGGGGGATTTTGTTTTATGATATATTTTTGTAGAACTTTTTAAGAGGAACATTCCCGTCATACATTATTGTTGCATAACTTTAACCGTTTACGCAGCGCACGCAACAGAAGCTCTCAAAACTAATAAATTGTCTCCGTTTTTGCATCATGTTTCATTACTGCTCCACTCCTATTGGTCATAGCGTGACGATATATAACCTATAGCACTCCAGGAACAAAGGGCTATCCAACACAAAAATATTTTTTCAGTTCGAACCGGTAGTTCCTGAGATTAGCGATTACTGCTCCGCTCCTATTGGGCATAGCGTGATGATATATATAGCCTATAGCATTCCAGGAACAAAGGGCTACCCAACACAAAAAGAATTATTCAGTTCAAACTCCTAGTTCCTGAGATTAGCCATTACTGCTCCGCTCCTATTGGGTATAGCGTGATGATATATAGCCTATAGCACTCCACGAACAAAGGGCTATCCAACGCAAAAGAATTTTTCAGTTCGGACCGGTAGTTCCTGAGATTAGCCATTACTGCTCCGCTCCTATTGGGTATAGCGTGATGATATATAGCCTATAGCACTCCACGAACAAAGGGCTATCCAACGCAAAAATAATTTTTCAGTTTGGACCGGTAGTTCCTGAGATTAGCCATTACTGCTCCGCTCCTATTGGGTATAGCGTGATGATATATAGCCTATAGCACTCCACGAACATAGGGATATCCAACGCAAAAAGAATTTTTCAGTTTGGACCGGTAGTTCCTGAGATTAGCGCGTTCAAACAAACAAACAAACAAACAAACAAACAAACAAACTCTTCAGCTTTATATAATAGTATAGATTATTAGACCTAATATCTAACATCTTATGATGCGCAGTGTCATGTGGCTCCTTTTAATTTACATATCTAGTGGTTCTATGAGATGAGTGACACATGTCCACTTGTATATAAAAACGATCGTATATGTCAAAACGTAATTAAACAAAAACGTGTCATTAATCTATTATAAAAAGCGGAAAAGCAAGAACTTCTTGATAATAGGTAAATCACAATGCATAGCATTCATTGTTAATTATTTATATTTGATTTTTTAATAGTGTTACTCCCCAAATCGATAGTACAACACTAGCGTTATCGAGGATTAGAATCATGAATCGATATTTTCACATTGTTATTTTCCCAATTTATAATTGACTCCAATTTATTTATTTCGTAATCGATTAACCTATATATCGGCACTGCCTTATAAACCAACGAATATACTCTTAAAATCAATTTCACGTATTTTTTTTTTACTAGTCGTGCGGTGTTGAGCATTTTTATTGGGTTAAGCTCCCCATTAAAGTCGATTTTTGTATTAAAACACAGCAGTCAGGACAGTATGATAAATATTTTTTTCATCGATAGTTTCACATCGACATTATCGTATCGATAAATGTTATAAAATAATTCAGTCTAAACCACAATCTTTCTACAATGTTGTTGTTTATGACCGATTGTTGACCATGAGATATTATAGCATACAATAGGAGTAGGAGGTGTCTTAGAATAAAAGTCTTTATGGATCAGTTTCACTCTTATATTTAAGTGATTTTTAAATTAGTAATGCACGTATTAGATAATTGTGGAGGTTATACATTGCATGCTAAGAGAAATGGTTATTGATAGGGACAAAGGGATGTTTTTGTGTATGATTTTTGGGCTTCCAATAGTTAACATAGTAATGTTTGCGCATACAATAAGGACGGCAGTATCAAATGGTTTTGATAGGCGTTAGTAGTAAATTTTAAGTTGTTTATTTTAAATTATATTTTAAATAGATTATAAATATCATATTTTGAATATTAAAATCATTAGTTATCTAATTTTTTATTTTTAAAATCATGTTTTTCTATATTTTTGTACATATTTTGTAAATACCACCGTTATATCGCATCATAAGAAAAATCTCATTGCGGTTCGTAAACCCATTATAGAAACACATAGCACAATAATAATTAATTATAATGATTCAACTGTACAAAACACCAATATTAAACTTTACTACGATTTATATTGAGCAAATCAACTGCTACTCGGCCAAAAATGTGTTCCTTTAAGTAGAATTCAGGAAGAATGTCTAAAAATGACTGATAAATCTCTTGACGGTCATATATTTTTTTTATTGTTTTTTTAGTTCTTCGTCTCCTTTATTGATACTAATAGTGTTGATGTGAGATATCGTGAAATGTAGATAACGACAGCTGTGTTTTAAAATACGTATATCATCAAACGGATGGCGGGAGGGGGCACGGGAGGTCATGCCTATTCTATAACTTATACATGACCGAGTATACTGGCTAACTTTGGAATTAATGGATTAATAGTCACGAATATTATTGTTTGACATGGAAAATATTTTTCAAGTAATTTTCGTTTTTTTTTTTGTATATGCCAAAATAATTTGATCCATGAAGATCGCTAAAAATAAATGGCTTTGAAAATGCTAAAGAAATGTTATCAATATTTCGATGAGAAATAAATAAGTATAAACTATGTTCGAGTACTTGGAGCACACAATATCTTAAATAAATATTGCGATTGATAAACCCAGCACAATGAAGAAAAAGATATTTATATAAAAATAGTAATAATTTCAGCTTTCTATCGCCATTCTCCCCCCATCCATTTATAAAGCAGTTCACAAGTTCATCGTATACTGACAAAGGCCGTTTCGGATAGACTCTGTCGCCTATTTGTATGTTTTATGTTAACTTTGTTATATTGAAAAATAAACTTTGATGCATTTACCCTAGAACTAACCTCTAAATAAAAAGTCCTATAAGTTTTAAAACAAATCGGAGGCAAATGTCTTTACGAACAATATTCGATTTAAATAAGAAGATAACCGCGACCGCAAGAACTTCACACTGTACTTGACAATTGTAACGTTAATAACTTATGTAACAGGTAAACATAGTATTCTTGGAGGCAAAATAATTATTTTGCGTAAAAATATATATGTTAAATATAATATAATAATATATTAAATAATCATTATTAATTTGCGAATGTCTGACAATCCGACTTCTGATTAACAGTTATTATTATTTATTATTAATTTTATTATTCACCCAATAATAAAATTATCAAACATTTTATGCAAAGATCATTGAAATATTAACAAATAAATATAAATTATTAGTAATCACTGACACTGGGATACGTCACATTACTACAATAAATTTTTTGGTAGCAACACGCCGTGAAGTTGCCTACGAATAGCTAACAAAATGGCGGCGTGTGTTTATCTTCTGATTTGAACCGCATATTAAATGATACGTCCATGTGACCGTGTGCATTAGACGATATGGCCGTAACATTGTCTTATAAAGTCATTAGATATATTCGGTTGTCTATCTATTGTACTGCCCGGTTAAGTTAACTTTTTTAATAATGTATTTTTTATTACTTTACTTACTAATCCAATAGCTCGACTACGGAGTACTTAGTATATTGCGCTGAACGAAATTAATGGCATGATGGCGGCCATGATGGAAATTTGGATTTTTAATATAATCTTGATCGACCGTAGTAGAGTGAGCTATATGCTTACAATAATGATGAAACAGTGAACAATAGACGCGCGCGTTAACAGAATACGAGCTTATTTACGTAGTAAATATTATTCACGATAAAGTTGTCGCACACTTATCATTCGGGCGCCAGGTGACGTCAAGATAAGGGATTGATATCAACCGGTGTGGTATACTGTGCATTTTGTATATTGCATCGGCGTGATAATGTCGATTTAAAATTCTAATATCGAAACGAACGATACAATATGCGTTAAATGTACAGTGCCTGATGCGGCTAAGTTCAATTCTTTACGTTGAGGCGACGTGCTGCCGGGATTATAAATATGCGACGGCCAATAATACTTACAGAATATTGGTACACGTGTTTTAGATGAATATTTAGCATAAATAATGTTAATACACGTATGCATGTATGCGAGGCGGGATGACGTCGAATGATCGCTAATGTATCCCGGTTTGTTATTTCAGGTTTAAATGCAATAAGCGGTTCGCGAAAAAGCGCGAAGACTGAGGGCGTAGGTCGATTATAAAGGTCGATATATTAACAGCGGACATCGACATATCGTCATAAGATAGTCTCGTCACTATTGTTAGAAATGACGTCATCGGCACTGCAGTGAGAGAGACTGTTAACAATTAGTTATAATTGACTTGTAACGATGGATGTAACATAAATGGACAGGTTGGGGTGACGAGCCGCTGAGTGCGTCCCCAGTACAAACAGTGCTGCGGCGTCGGCAATCTTCGGCGGCTTTAGGAAATACTAATGTGCAATACCTAACACTGTGCTTTAATTAGACTAATACAGCCAGTGCTGTGGCTTTTTGTGAAACTTGGGAAGTGCGGAGATTGCCGAGGCGCCTTGTCGGACACTGCAGTACTTAATGAACTTGAGCGTAATTGCATTTTGACTTTAAAATTGAATCAATGTTTTAACTTAATTATCTTTAACGTTGTATTTGGAAAAGTCAAAATGTAATGGCTCTTAAAAAATTATTACTAAAACATGTATAATAAACTCAGTGTGTCGCCACCCTAACACGAAAAACGGAAAGACATTGTTCGTTTATCGTATTTATTTAAATATATTTTTATTTTATTATTATTTACTTTTATTTTTCCTTTTAACTTTTATCATACTGTAATAGATATATGTGTATGAGGCATATTTACCTATATATCTTAATTGATATGTTGTACGTATGTAATAACTAATTGCGTTTAATGTAAATATGTTTTAAATGGAATATGTGATATATGAAACACAAGATATGGGAGTATTATGACATTTTGTCGCATAGCATCGAGTTGCTTAGTAGTGATTACCTGCAGTACACTGCCTATACTTATTTCGACTTTAAAAAGGAGTTTGCATACTCGATGCCTAATATATCAATGTTTGATTTGTTTTAGTCCATTCATCCTTTTCCATTTGCTATACCATTTTTGATTTAATCAGCGCGACAAATGGCATACTTCTTCACGAGACCTGAACCATAATATTGGTTGCCCACTCGATACAATTAGCGGATACAGCAGACCGATTTCAGCGCTTACAGTAAACGACATGCGGTCGATAATTAAAAGCGCCAGGGTCTTATTTCATCCGCCCAGGTATGTGTGAAGGGGCAAATTTGATGCAAGGTGTCGTTGACAAAAATCTGTAACACCGCGCTAATCAAACTTGGTCGGCGGTCTTGCTCATCCTAACCTGACTAATGAACTACTAAAGCAACTGATGTACCTTCAGAAAATTTGTGTTTCATATACCATGCATAACAATCTCTAACAATGTACTAACCAGATCTGGCTCGAAGGATCATGACCCATGACCACTGTACTCAAGTGGCATTGACTATGACTAATAAACGATTTGACAACGTTCGATGTCACTGACTACATGTACTTGATATTTTTAACATTCTGTTAGTTTATAGTAGTGACGTAAGTATACGGTATACGTAGCGGTATGTATATTTTGACTTAGCCCGCAGCGATCGATTTTGAAGGCGATGCAGATGGCCCCTTCAGAATGGACGACTGTTATAATCTGATGTTAGTTAATAGTCGCACTTTACACCAGATTAATGTTTTGTGGCGTTAGTGTAAACGATACTCGCTCTTTTACCCGTCCGGTCCGAACTTAGTCACTTAAGGCGACTCGCCTGAAATATGCCACAGGCTAACTACAAACCGGGCAAGTAAAATAACGAGTATTCTTAGAATATCGAGTTCGTTCGCGATGAAAAGACGGGCGAGCTTCCGTAATAAAGAGACGGATATATTTATAAAAGTGTACGGAAGTGTGTAGGGATATAAAAACTATAATCTCGTAAAGTTTGATCTGAACTAATTGGTGACATTGTGACGGTTATATGGTGGTGTTGTTGGCCAAATGCGGATAGACACACGTATGTAGCCAACAGTGCGTACGGGATATGTGTAAACACTTAAAAACGTAAGAATATAAAGTTACCCACTAAGTAATTTTCTATTAGTGCGCGTACAAGCACCCATATTGTATACATTTCGATGTTATTTACATCTCTTTGTGTATTTCATTGGAATAAACGTTGAGTTTACGATCAACACCTCATCGATGTTTGCTTTCATATAATTTTGTTTTTTGGAGTTGCTGCCAGTTATACGAGCTGCATTGAACATGGTGATTTCGAAGAAATGATCTAAATGGTAGGTATCTCAAAGTAGTCCGATTCACGAATAAAAACAAGTAAAACTGATGTGAAGTTTGGTAATATATATAACATAATTTTCAAGTACCTAGTCGCGTCGCCAATGAGTGTGTGTAGGTGCACGGACCCTAAACTCCTTCCGCTAGTATACCGCTGACTTATAAATACGGAGCTAAGGCGCTATGTGGTTATATAGCGAATGTCTCGTTTTTTCATACAAGGGTTGTAAGGACGAACCCCGCATTTAGGTAATTTGTGGCTCTGATGTAGATGTACCACGTGAACTGTGACTCGTGCTGCTGTGGTTGAGTTCCCTAAACCTCTACACGGTCCCACTCCACCACCGTTTCAGTCCCTTCCCTGCATGTTTCTGACTACCCCACACAGACTTAACACGTGGTACAGTATCAATTCTACCTGATTCTGGCGTTCTACGTGCTGTAGAGGAGGCTGCCACAGACGCACAGCACCAGGATCGCCGCAAGCCTTTACCTTAAGGCCAGGGATGCAGAGTAAAGAAGATTCGTGTAATGTCGTGGGTAGTGACCAAAGTCAGAAAATGTTAACTACGGTATCACCTCTCTGAGACATTCACATCTGCCGCACTAATGATTCTTTATATTTACGCGAATAAAATTATTTTGCGGATATTGTCGCGGTTTTGGTTTTTCGCCGCACTATTTATCTCTGTTTTTCCGCATTACTAATATTACCGTAACGTTTATTTCAGCTAATATCCGCGTTACACAATCACTAATGTCTGTCGGTTTACAAGGCAACCTAATACTATTGGGTTGGAATAGTATTTCCCCTAAAAACATTGAAAAATGAATATAATATTTTTATTTAACTGGTCTTTACCTGGTGGGTTTTCTTATGGCGTATTCGGCCATCCTATGACAGAAAGAACTAAATTATATAATTACACCCTTCCCTTGATACAGCTAAAGATCTTAAAAAATGCAATATCCCATAATACGAAAAATATTTCTAAATGAAAGCCTCATCACCAATTCGAAATTATTGCCATTATTCGAACTTAAAAAATACAATTCCATTTTATATTTAATTTTTACTCGACTGCATAAGGTGTACTACGTCCCGCTCTTCCCCCTGCCTTCCTACTTTTTAATATCCATGTCCAAATACCACAGAATGAACATTATAATCACATTCTTCAGGGGCCTTATTCTCTATGATAATGTAAACTCGTAACGCGGCCGCGTTACGTTATCTTCGTGAAATCAGCGTGGAAAGTATATTCTGTACGCCAATTTCTATTGTCTTAAACGCGACGCGATGCGTTACGTGCTTGTTACGCACTGTCAAAATAACGTGTGAGATAGAGAATAAGGGCCCAGTATAGATAGGACGCATCCTACAATAGACAAGTGGCTTGTGTTGTGTCTGCACAGCAATTAACCATGTAGGCCAGTGGCAACCATCAGAAGGATCACTAGATGATCTGCATACAATGACAAAAAAATAATATATATGTATATAATATAACAATGCAAAAGGTTGGAAATAAAACATTATATTGATTAAAAACATAATATATTGAAGATTTCCACTGTTATCTTAAAATATTTGTGACATCCATCACCTTTTAATAAATACACAAAGATACCCACTACAAACTACTTTTATAAAAATACCTTTCCAACATGAGTCATGGCAACACTGTCACATAACTTACAGAAAATAGCACTTTTTAATGGTTATAGTCTACTATGTTGCAATAGTCATAGTAGTTATCATTAATGTTATTGAAAGTGTTATTAAAATAAAGAAAGGTTTATCGTCTTTCAAGTTGGATCCATAATACATCAGTAAGACAGGTTCTATTTTATCAATATCTTGCACAATGTCGACGGTTTTGCATTGCATGCAAATACTATAAATAAAGATTTAAAAAGATAATAGTAAAGTTAAAAGGAATGTAATATTTAAGATCAACATCACATGATTTTACATACATGTTAAAATTTTGTATCCAATTATCTCCATTAATTAGTCTACTATGGAATAATTAGACAGCCAAAAAATGACAGAGTGTTTGATTCCAGTGTAGGACATGTACCTGATAACTTTTGAAGAAGAGGGGTGGTACATTATGATTTGTTCGGGACACGGTCATGGTAAAGAATCTTCTTACTTGAAATGAAAGTCCCTATGGGAATTTTGAAGATAATGTATCTGGATGATATGTATGGAGCCTAATCCTTCTTTTTTAATATATAAAAGGCATAACACAAAATTCAATGGAATACAAACAATGCATCAAGATATAACGAATTACACATATAAAGTGAGGGTAAATATTTAATAAATTAAATTTATCATTATCAGGGTCCAACCACTAACTATTAGTCCGACGACCAAGTGATGGTTGAACACAAGGCGCAGGAGTAATATTACAATATGATTATTGCAGTAATTGTTATTGTATTTATTACCAAGTGATATTCAGTTTATATATAGTAAGACTTATAATTTTATAGCTTACATATAAAACACAAATCTGTTAAAATTCTATACATAATTGTTGAAAAAGACATAATGATTCACAGCATATTCTCATAAATATAATAAACTTATTAAATTTCATTATTAACAATTCACAGATTTAAAAATCATAACCAATGGAATGGGTAATAAAATAATTACATATGCCTTTTATGTAAATTCTTGTTGAGATATTTAAATAAATAGTAGACATTATTGACACAATATATAAATCTGATTGCTGACCAAGAACTCAGCTTAGTTTAGTTATTGAATTGAGAAGATAACATAGTACAAAATTAATGTTACATAATTCGTGGTGTGCTTATTGGTATGAAAATATACCTCAGATATGTTAGCTAGACTAAACTCACTGCTGAACTTTCACTGCAATCCACTTGTACAAGGTTTCACCGAGTATAGCATCACACTTGATGATCAAAGCATCATTGTTTAGAGATTATAACAGGTAGTATCCAATTGTTATATTACTCATAATAAAATCTATATAAGAAATACATGCATGCAATTCCTATCACTTTTATCATTTAAAACAATATTAAGCACAATATGCTTATTACATACTAATAATAGTATCTTAAGTTTTCATACAAAAAACACCAATCAAAGATACATATTAGCCAGTAACCTATCCTTACCAATTTATTTTCAGTTATTTAGATTTATTATGAAAACTAGTTGGAACATTTTGAGCACTTTTATTTATTACTAAACAGTACAAGGGTGTTTTTGAATTGTAATAGTATGTTTCCCACATAACTGTATATGTAGCATGATGGGAATTAATTATAATATATATATTAGTACCTCTTGTTCATAATGAATGACCTATGTGTAAAATAAGACAGCAATTGTTACCCATTGGTAATAACTTATGGAGCAAAAATTTGGCCTGATGTTAGGTTTATAATTAACTATGTAGTTTAATGTCTGAAAGTAGCTGTAGGATTTAAATATTAAAGCAATAACTTTAAGGGCTCAGTGCAGGAAAAGGGGCCCCTTAACGTAGAACACAGAAGGTCATCCTTGCTCTCACAACTACGGAATACATATTTAACATATACAATTATTAAAGTTACATTTATTACATAATAGTACCTCCCTGATCCAAGTGCATTATATTTCGCTATCTGTTTATATAGTAATTTGGCAATACAATAAAGAAGTAGAAAAATTCTAATCTAAAATTATATAACATATCACTGAAGCTATTCCAGATAAGATAAAGAAATGTTGTATCATAAATTAATTATTAATAAGGACACATTTTCAACATAGTTAAAATGCACTCTCAAATGTATGCAATAGGTATTATAAAAAACTATAACCTTGTTTATAAATATATAATTCTTTCTGGTTTATGTGTTGATAAATTGCGTACTTAAGTCCTTCTAAAGTACATAGAAGGACTTAAGTAAGAAAAAAATGTGATAAATGGTATATTTTGTAGACATACAAATGATCACCGTGTGAAGAGCTGCCCTGAGTCCATTAAATGCAAATTTAGGTAGAATATCATTGAAATATACCACATTTTTTGCATCAATAAAGCATACTTTTATTTATACTTTTATTTATGCCAATATATTCTCTGTATTTTATATTTATACTTTTAATATAGTTGGAAAATATCTTGTTGTTTCTTTGTTTATAGGATGTGTAATCATAATGACTTATGGTGACTTTGAAGGGACCACCTAATCTGGATGCTATATCCATTGGTCTTACTAGATACATTTTATAAATGTGTTTACGAAGACCTTGCCTTCTAATAACCGATTTGTTGTGAATACACATCATAATAAGAGTTATGACTGGAATTTAGTTTTGATTTTTACATTATATAGAAAACTAATAAACTCAGCATGAAGCTTGAAGGAAGGCTGGTTGTTGCAGCCAGAACGAGGATAAGAAACAAGTTATGAATTTGATTGAAGTTATGAACAAGTATGACAATTTTAGGTAGCCTTAAAAAACTTGATGTTTCAGTTTACCAACACATACATACCAGTATAATATCTACTTACATTAAACTATGACGCCCACATGTAGAAGTAAATTTCCTGCCAGTGGTTTAAGTACTGGATGATCGGTCCACAAATGAATGACATCATAGGGATCTGCCGTGACATGGTCGTCAACATATTTTCTATTATATTCTTTGAATAACCATTATACATTGGACTCCTGAGTAAATATAGGACCAAACTTAACTTTCTCCGGCTGATCTCTAGTCTTTGGTCAAATGAAAGGTCTTTCATGTACCTATTGTAAATCCTCATGCTTGCAATGTCAAGACCAAGTGCAATGAGCCATTGTTTCCAAGCCTTAGTTCCAAACACCCTCATCGCACCTAAATGCAACAGTGGCTTCATAATATGTAGCGTCTCTGCTAGTACCAGGTCATTGGTCTCTATTTCTGGTAAAGGTCTGTCATCTTTGATCCTAACTGGCTCCCAGTCCCTGAAAGCAACGGGCGGAGCGCCATCCACCCGCCTCACAACACGTCCAGATCTGCGCAACGTGAAAAAAGAATTCGTATTCTCATCTGTTAACTTGCCTTCCATAAAATTCTTTCTGTGCAATGCTGCGATTGGAGGGTGCGATATTGGCAACTCTTTAAACCTATACAACAAAATCAATGCCGATGAGCACTTAAACAGCTGCAGGACGGTGGCTACTGTCCATTTACCCTTGCTCCCCCACTTGTCTCTTACAAAAAGTTCTACAAATACCTCGCAATAGTGTAATATCGTCATCCATAGCTTGATCTGTTCGCGGAGCCCGTAGTAGTGCAACTGCGTGCCGTAAGCCTCACGTATCAGCCGGTCGTTGAACAGTGACAAAAGTTTCGACAATGTGTAAATAAATTCTGACACTAATGGTGATTTATTTATTTTCCCGGCTACGAAATACGACGACCACGTCGCCACAGTCTCAACGTCAGTCACTACATTGGGATTATTGATCACCCATTTCTTGTAAGCTGTGAATATCTCTTGAAATGTTAATCTTGAACTCATTGTGACGCACGTAAATGTGTTGTTTTATGGTAAAATCAAAGTTCTAACGTTTCTCCACTTATTTTTACGCGCGGGAAATGTGATAAATTTATATTATTAGCGACTTATGAACATTGTATAAATTCATTGGAATTAAAAAACAAATTATTAAATTTTTGATCAAAGTTACAATGTTTGACAGTCGACTTTTGCACTTCGTCGTCGGAAGTCGGTACTTGGGGTAACCAGTATCGCATGAAAAATCTACCAAAGTATTGTGATATTTCAGTAATATATATATTACATCTCTCACAAATTGGAGTCCTAGTAATTTACTTTTAGTACATTTGTTGTAGGATCTGTTTTACGAATACTTATAAGTACAAACTATCTTCCATTTTATTGCGAATAAAATATATGAAGAAAGTCTATGTTATTTTGCGACTGGTTCTATTGAATAAATATTTCCTACTTGAAATGATTATGCAAGGCTGACAGAGCAGGCTATTTTTAAAGAATTACCTAAGTTTACTACATACAAATAACAATTATTTAGGTAATCGTACATAATCGGTCACCCAGTCCGATACGATATCCGGCAACAGGCGGGTGAAAAAGTACTTTCTGAAGTATTTATATAATCATAAATAATAGATAATAGACGAATAAATCTTTATGGTTGCCAAGTGGACGTCTGAGAACTTTGACATTTCGCAATTCCAATTCATTTCTCGGAATTGGATTTTTTTGAAAAAGGATCTGGTATATTTGGTCCATCTAATATAGAGCCAGTGGCCAGTGAATTTGTGTAAAAAACCTATAAAGTTTCGCTGCAGAGCCATGGCTTCGCCACGCACCAGACGTAAACTCAATTCAATCCGTACGATAGACGATAATCATGTAAGTGACATTTAAAAAAAATCATATGGTAGGTGATTTATATGTTAAAATGTGTTATTTGGTGTATAGAAATGCTTCGAGTGTGGCACCCTGAACCCGCAGTGGGTGTCAGTGACGTACGGCATCTGGATCTGCTTGGAATGTTCCGGCGTTCACCGCAGCCTTGGTGTCCACTTGTCCTTCGTACGGTCTGTCACCATGGACAAATGGAAGGACATAGAGCTCGAGAAAATGATGGTGAGCATCGCACTATATTGATTACTTTTACTGCGTATAATTCACTTGTTAATTATGATCCTTCTGCTAAAAATATAATTTCACAATCTCTTAAGATAGTTGGCATGTACATTGTACAATGCAAAATATGCATTCTGTGTGCTTGTGGAATTTATATTTTATTAGTGTGATAGTAACACATTATATTTATTATAAGAACAACAAATGCTATTATGAATTATGACTGTGTATGGTATTAAAACACTATAGTTGGCTGCTGTTGTAGCTATTAAAAGGTATTATTATTATTTGTTTACTATTTATTTGTTTTAAAAGTAAACTATACTCAAATCTTTTAAATAACAGTAGTGGAGTCAACTGGTATTTGATTTGCTTCAACAGAGCCATGTACATTTTAAGCCTAGGAATGGAAATCATTAAACTCAATTCCTCATGATTTTTATCATTAATTAGATTTTTGTCAAGCAATATTAAAGTCTATTTAATGATGATTTAGTTGGTTGGTTCTGTCTCAATATCTATGGAAGGAACTCACATTGAGCAATGGTCATCATGTGACGCATGACCATTATGAAAATTCCTCATTATGGGTAATTAGTAAATCCAATAAATCCCGAAATATTTATTTTATTAACTGAACTCCTTATTGTAATTCAGCATTTTAGTCTGCATAGGCCATAGACCATAGTCCAATATATCACAGATTGCAGCTTAGTTTTATTTGGTAATGCGGGCCTTGGTCTGTTTGTCAAATATCATTTAAAATAAATTCAGTGATTTATGCTTTATTCACAAGAAACTCACAAAACCAATTTTATAATTATTACGTCTTTCCTTTTATTTTGATTTGTACTTGAGCAGTACAATCCCTCAGTAATGACATATATTTTCCATTCAAAAAACATTTTTAATGCAATTTATGTCTGATGGCTCTGAAACGAGAAAACTGAAACTGAAACTCAAGGTGCATTATCTAACCAAACTTCCTGCTTATATTCATAAGGATTTAGGTGTTACATATCCATACTAAGACCAAAACAAAATTATCTTTATATAACCCTCGCAATAGGTTGTTTGATTGCGATAAGGTAATTGTCACTGGCTCGCTTCCTGGAACTAGGGGCGCGGGAGTGCGGGAGCAGGCGCTCGTGGCTCCAAATAGCCACTTACGCCTTGAATTGCATGCTGTTGGTAATTGACAATCGTACAAAATACAATGTAAGGGCACATACAGTCAGTAACAAGACTGTTTCTCATAAACAATGTCTTTGTCACAGAAAATGTGAGGAATATTCTCACGAAATTAACGATGCTTGTGAAAGGTTTTCACTCTCTTGATGATTTAAATCAGAAGGTTATAGGTCACAATAATTCAACACAAATAAACACATCAGTATATAGAAGTAAAAATCAAACGGCAGTTATAAACCTACTGTTAAAATAGGTCATATTAATTAGGAAACTTAGGAGTACCTGGTAAAAATATAGACGGATTGTCACACTTAACTTGACGTGCTGTGTTGCGTCTGTTGAAGTCTTGAGCCCCGTTATAGCCAAGACTTTATCAATCAATTGATTGTCACAAGGACAAGGCGGGAGTTCTGTGCATTGTGTGCATCTTGAATCGTCGCACTTTGGTAAGTCAGTGTACTTGGGTTGTTATTTTCATTTATTTTTATAGTAATGGCGGCAGACTCGTAGGTGGGTCTTCCGGAATTATGGGAAAGGCGCTTGCTCTTAAACAAGAAAATAAACATTAGGGAAGTATTGGGTTAAGACTTCTAGATAATGAAAACTCTCAAAAAATCCGATATAATTCACTGGATAGGTAAACCTTCGCATACAAGTAGTAGATTTCAGTGTTTTATAATTTTGCCCGTCTCCGTGGCTTAGTCGTATTACGGTTAGACTGCACTGCTGAGGTAACCGGGTTCGATCCGCGTATATCGGTTTTTCCGCTCAGTATCAGCCTGGAGTCTGGAATTTGTGCCCACTATGCCGATAGGCCCGACCTTTATCACATTTTGGGACGGAAAACGTACGATGAAAACTGCACCAGGTGCGCCTCTACCTACCCCTTTAGGGATAAAAGGCGTGAGTGTTTGTGTATATGTAATTTAATACATAACATACAAGAATGTTATAATTTTGTTAAAAATTAGCAAAGTTATAATGCAATTCGATATTGTAGTATGTATAGAGTCTTCATTTTCTTCCGATTAAAATGTGGGATAGTGACAGTATAGAATATGATTACACTTATTACTAACAAATCATTCGATAACTTATTTGAAATACTATAGTAACGCCTATACAGTTTGTGTTTCATTGGCATAAATGTTTAAAGTTTAAAGGTCGAGCATTAAATCAATAGAATACTACCCATGTTAGTGAATCACACGTGGAATGTTATTTGCATTAAACATGTCCTATTTTTTTTTTACTTACATAAGTTAAAATAATTTATATTTCTGATGTTTTGGTCCAAATCAGATGATATTTTAAAAATAAAACCATGAAAAATAAATATTATAGATATGTACAAACTCTATTATTTGTCGTGCGTGGTGGTAGAAATAGACATGGTGATGGTACCTATCTCCTGCTTCAATTTAACGCTCAAAACGTCCCATTATTGGCTAGTGACCCACGATTATCTTGCAATATATAAGCACAATTGCCCATGTCAAAACAGGGGGAATAAAGACGCACTTAAATTATCGTTAACTGGTCGGGTATCGCAGATCGATACTGACTGGAGCATGGAGGGGCTTGGGGATAGCTTATAGAGAGTGAGACGTTCTGGTATTTTAACATATCATGAGCATAGTCTCTAGTCTCACGGTATATGGGTTGTCGACTTGGATACTGAGTTTGTTGAGTTTCATACACGGTAGTTTCACACAGGTCGGAAAACACTTGGTGTTGTTCAGACACTACTTGCTAGGAACTGTACTTAGAAAAATGGACGCCAATGATAATTCGATAGATTCCGATTGCATACTTTCTGATATATATTTTCTAAAATAAGTACTTAAAATTCGGCTCCCAAGTGGGATAGTTAATATTTACACTTTGTCGATCTGAATTAATTTCATATTATGTCATAATGGAATAGAATTATGCTCAGCGAATTAATTAGTAAACCTACACCTGCTTGCTCTTGTGTTACTGCAGGCGAGTCGCGAATTTCGTGCTCCGATTGTGCACGCTCATTTGCTGCGCTATTGTTGTTATTGCTTTGTTCCTAGCTTAAGATTAAAGAATGCGTTTAGCTTTGCATTAAGCGATACTCATAAAGACATTTCTCATAAGATGTTTTTGAATTAGTGCTTTCAGTACTCAACGCTGTACTCTAAGTTGCCTTTATTGCGGTTCTAAGTAAAATGCACTAGGTATACATGCCTTACCTGTTCTTGTTGATATTGCTTAGCGATATTTTTTCATTCATATGTATACGGATTTAAAAAGCGGATGAAATACTGCCTTTTGTTGCGACAGTTTTGTACATATAAATGAGGACATGAGAAAGCCGCTCGTCATTTGGAAATCAATACAACAGTATATAAATAAAAACAGCAACACCATTCAGAACTTTGAATTTTAAAGCACTGTGTGGCACTCCACTGCGGTCGTCACCTAGAGACATAAGATTCCCTACAAACATAACAATATTTTGTCACGATGATGTTTGCCCATAAACTTATAATGTGGCCTCCAAATAACATGATAATAACGTTCAATACACATGGAGCTACACTGATTTGGCTCTGTCTTCTTTAGTGATCAGCCGTGGAGCATTGTACAAAACAAAAATGGGCCAAGCCCCATTCTTCCTGGGGCAAATGTATTTATGCACAAAATATGATTTTAAATATTGTTTCTATATGCATTCCATGCAATATTTTGTCATAGAATAAGCATAAGGGAGAGCACACACTGCGATATTTCACTTGACTTTATTTTCATATTTGTAAGTTAATCGCAATATGGGTTAAATCTCTATGAAACTTAGTAATTGTCGGCAAACAACTTAACCTATCGCTTGTAGATGTCCGCGGGGAAGGGCCTGCGGGGCGACGCGGCGTATCGACTATCGACCGGTCGATTGGTAGATCAGACAACTTTCGCCTCCCGCACATCGCTCAGACCCCGTCTACTGATTCAAGTAGTTTTTCGTCTATAATAACAGCTATGCTGGCGTACGTAGTGGCAAAGTAAAACTACTATAAAGCGAATCGAATACAATCCCGCAGACCATATGTGCTTGTACTTAATGGTTAATTTTTATATATCATGCGAAAGTATATTCATTGCTTATGCAGAAACCTAAGACAATAATTAAAAAGTTCATATTGTGTTTTTAAGTAGCCTATGCTTACTTATTACAGTGTATTATTTTGAAATGTATTTTTAAAAAACTGCGTTATATATTTAAATAGAACCTAACGGCCATTAGTAAATAGATTGCGGATCGGGTTGCGTCGTCTTATTCTGATCTCTCTGTATAGCATCGAATTGATGTGTGCTTGCTATTATGACTTCTTATACCAACCTTTAACACGAGTAGGTGCAATTCCGGATTTATATTTTTTTTATGAGTGTAGGCCACTTTATTTCCGCCGCCTTATGTAAGTAAGTTTATGTATGTATGTAGGTTTCTAAAATACTTAATAATTTTCCATTTGTTTGTATTATGGAAGGCACTAAAGTTAAATAAACGAAGGATTTTTGTTTAACTGTCACCTACTATAGCTGACAGTGAAAGAAAAATTAAACCACAGTTAAACTTCCTCATATGTACATTTGAATCAAGTTACTAATAGAAATCGCGATGGTTTGAAATACTCATAGTATGTTATTAAGTTAAGTGCTAAAATCGACCAAAGCGGTTAAAGTATTTAAACTTGGTGATACGAAAAATAAATTTAATTTGTCCCACTTGGGAATCGAGCCTATAGCCTTGCCGCTCACGGCTCGCGAGTCATAACTCATGATCCCAATCAAGCGCTATCAAGACATCCAAGTCACGCGTCATCCACCCTGATCGAGGATGCGAAAGGAATATTCCACTCCTCGTAATAGCCCAGTGATTTCCTGTATACTCGAGTGTGCGAGTTAACACTCGTTGTGCTTAGACCGTTTATTGTCAGCCCCCCAGCCCCCCCCCCCTCTTTTCCAATTGGCCCGTCCACTGTTGTGCTTCGATCAGTAAGCCACTGGCGGTGCATCACGCTCGTCTCTTCATATTGTCATCTATAATGCGTCGTAACACTCCACGACCAATTGTGAGTTGCACAAAGCAATTTTATAACAATGCGTATTTGGGTTTTTTTCTGTCGGGCTTTTGATATTGGATCTGCAAGTAATGGACGCATGAATGTTTGTTGATCTCGGTGTTTATATATAGGTTTGGCGCGAGTTTTTTCTTGTAGTAATATTTTATAGTCAACCTCTAATGGTTTGAGTCAAAAAATAATTGAAAATCGATCGGTTATCGATTTTTTTTAGATTGCCTTGAAATCTTGGAGTGTTATTTGAAAAATATTTTTGTCTCGAACATTTGAAATGTTGTAATAGTTTTACTGAACTTTGACTCGATGATTGTGAGTATGTGTCAGTTTGTAGAATTTTATTTAATAATGTTTCTTGGTTCAGGCGGGCGGTAACGCGAAGGCGCGCGAGTTCCTGGAGTCGCAACCGGACTACCTGCCCGGGCTGAGCATCCCGCAGAAATACAACACAAAGGCGGCCGCCATGTACCGGCAGAAGGTAAAGTGACCTTTTATTGTCCTGCAGGAAACATCTCTCTTGTGGATACCTTCTTTGAAACAGGAGAGCAGAAAAATGTTTATGGCGGAGTCACCTGCCTTGGTTCACTGGTTAGAACCCCTAACAAATTTATGTTTGTATGCCGACTAAACCGCGTCTGTGGCTGAAATGGCCCGCTTCTGAGCATATGAGACAGTTCCAAGGGTCATGGACAGGTAAAGAGACCTGCAGGTTCAAGTCTGTCGCCCGGTGCCACCAAGTTTGCAGTCCTTTCAAGTTTAACATTTGTAAATAAAGCAGTTACTCCATAAGTTTTAGACGCATATATTTGATGAGGAAAACAGTAGACAGGCTGACGTGTGGTAAGGTTAAGTTGTCCAAAAGTATTAATAAGACCAAGAATTATAATACCAGTTTTTACTTATGTTTCCGTTTGCACTAATGTCCTCTTTCGGAATAAAATTCCCACAGGCACTTTGTAGCGGCAAATTGTAGCCAATATGTCTAGAATTAGGTCTTTTAGCGGTTTATGCCTTCTAATTCTATTTTAGAAAATAACATTGCATCGTATACCTTTTGTTCTAAACAGCCGAGGTCTATGCCTATGCTTATAAAAAAAAACTTTGTAGGCAAACGAGCAAGTGGTCCAGCTGAAGGTAAGCAGCATCCGCCGCCCATGGACTAAGGAATGCCAGAGGAATAGCCAAGCCGTTTCTAATAGGCCACGGCTTGGCTATGCCTCTGGCCTTCCATATTATTTCTTCTCATTAAATCGAACGAGTCGAGCAAATCGCACGGCTGATCCCAACATGTTTGTTGCAGATCAACGCGTTGGCCGAGGGCAAGCAGTGGAGCCCGTCCGACTACAAGCCGGAGTCGGTCGAGAAGTCGCAGGACTGGAGCCAGTCGCGCGATTTCTACTCGTCGGGCGACAACGCGTTCCACTCCAGCGGCTCGGACAACAACATCAGCTATCAGTAAGTTGCATTCTCATCTGCATGCGAGTTTGCGTTAAACTGCCATCAACCCGATGATAGCAGAATATCGAATCACATCCTTGTTAACAAACAATTTATCATCAAGCCGAAAATGAACTCGGCGAAGAGCTTGTTCAGTCAACTCTTCTGCCCCGGCGGATTAAAAGGCAAAAGGTATAACATTATATAGCTACAATAATAACATTTTGTCGTGTGTTTGTTGCAGCAGTGAGTACGGCAGCAGCCGCTACACGGGGTTCGGCAACACGCCGAAGCAGTCGCACTCAACACCCATGTCGCCCATACACAGCGGCAACGAGATGGTCGACAACACGCTCGCCACCCTCGCCTCGGTCAGTATCTAGTGGGGCATTATAGCCGGCAACACCACACCACCGCGTAGGGCATTTTTTTATATCCTAGTGTAGTTACACTTGCGTAGAAATGATCTTTCACCACGTGTTAGTTGTTTGGCGGTTATAACATGGCTTCAAGGAAAAACAGTCACTTTAAAAATTGAAATAAAAGATTAATCATTTTTACACGTTTTTGAAATTACGTTAGTACTTTTCATATTATTCTAATTTTGTAAGGATCCACAGGGAGTGGACATTGGTGGGAAGCATGTACCAGATATAACAGTTTCAAAAACTTTCTCTCACAATTCACTAGTCATTTACATGCATATTTTTTTTTATACATTTAAATGCCTGATGGTGAGGATTACAACGGTATGGTAAAGCCCCTGCCTATCCCCTCACCAATAATAGCGTGAATTTAAATTATATGGTTGTTCCCCCAGGGCTGGTCGATGTTTGCTTCCTCCGTGTCGAAGGCGGCGCGTACAGCGACAGAGAACGCGGTGCGCTACGGCGGCATCGCCTCGCAAAAGGTCTCCGAGATGGCATCCACTGTCACTGAGAAGGTAACCGACTGAAGACTGCCTTGGTAGTGTGGTTGTTTTGCGTACGAGGTACGCCAGTCTGAGGTCCTGGGTTCGAATCTCGTGTCGGGCAAGTGGTATTGAGTTTTCTGTGCAATACCAGCCCGTAGTCTCGAATTTTTTCCTGGTATGGCGATAGGGATCCTGTTACATTATGGGAGAGAACACGCTGCGAAAAGTGGATGTCCTGGTTGGACTTGTACCTACCACTTCGGGGATAAAGGTGTGATGTGTGTTTAAAAAGGTTACTGTTAATACATTTGAGGTAATCATCTCTCGGCATTCGACATTTGGTCGGACCGCACTCCACTTAACATCAGGTGCAGTGGGTTACTCTGCACGTATAAAAAAGACCTGCATTGTGGAAGTCGGTTATATTTATTGGATTTGTTCTGCAAGCCGTCGGTAACACCCCGGTCTTTGCAGGTGAACAACCGCGGCGGTTGGAGTTCCCTCGGCGGCACCACGGACGTGCGCCGCGCCAGTAACTCGGGCAGCTACCAGTCGCAGAGCTACGGCGCCATGAAGAGCTCCACCTCGGAGCCTTACTCGCAGTGGTATGTGCTGAGTTTACAACTCACTCAACTATACTAAGTATAACATCCAAGGCAGTCTCATTAACCTAATAATACTAATAAGTTATAGTAAGTCCATAAAACTGGTGGTAGGTTTATCATATGTGAGAGTCCGTCGAGGTAGGTACAACCGCAATGTGTATTTCTGCTGCCAAGCAGCAGTGTTTAGTCACTGTTGTGTTCCGGTTTGAAAGACGTTGTAGTCAGGGTAACTAATGGACATAATAAGATTTAACATCTTTGTAGTTCAAGGTGTTGGACCGTATTTCTACTGTTTATGTGCGGTCGTATCGCTTATCATCAGGTGAACGGCAAGCTCGGCTCGTCATTCAAAGCAATAAAAGCAAATAATCCAGATGTTAGCCAAATGATTTATTTAATAATAAATTAAAAACTTTGCCGACTATAAGCACCAAGGTGTTTAGTGGTTGAGATGCTTACTTAAAGAATGATGAGGGCCAGAGCAAGGGAAGGGTTTGACTGGGTGTAATGCAATCGGCTTTCAAATTGGTTAGTACTGAAACCAAGTAGAATTTTGGTTTTAATTGAAATGATTGGTTATTATTGGTTTTATTTGGTTTATTTTTTAACGCCACAATTAGAGTACATATATTTGTTATTCTTTTAAATAAAAATGTAGCATAGTCAAATCATAGCCCAGAAAGAATTGATAAAATGTGCTAAAAAAATAAATATTACGAGCAGTTTTTTTTTTACTTTTATATCCTATTTTGGTGCAGTTTTCGCAAAAGTAGTTTTTTTTTGTGTTCGAAACGGTTACGTATGAAATAAAGTATAAAATCAACATTGTCAACTTTTGTCTCTCTTTTCTTCTTTGCATCGTTTTTTTCGTTTTTGTGTGTTTTGTACAATAAAGAGTAAAATAAATAAATTGTCATTTACCCAATGCTCCCACTCACGCACGCGATCCCTGTTCCAGGAACGAGCAGACGCAGCCGTGGAAGGAGTCGGTGGCGACGCGAAACAACCTGGACTCGCGCGACCTGTCGCAGGTGGGCGTGTCTAGCCCGCCGCCCGACATCAAGAACATCACTATCAAGAAGAATGACGACGACTCTTGGGACTGGCTCAATAATTAGATAACTGGTATGTGACGAGTGATGACTAGTGGTCGCACTCTGTCCAAAATACGATTTTAATTCATAACGTTTTAATTTCACACGTACGGAGTGCACGCAATGTAAAAGTGGTACTAATTTTTGTCTTCATAATAGTTCGTTGGCTCCTGGGTAAACTATCGTATCTGAAAGAAATGAGATTTACACTTTTATAGCGTTTCGTTAGCTATGTATTGTAATGTGCACCTTTCAGCTTTCTCTATTTACTAACTAAGTTCCAAACCCACTAAAAAAAGTTAATAATGAACACTTTTATAACGGGTTTGGTAGTAGACAGTACATAGATAACGAAACGGTAAAAAGTAAAAATCATTATTTTTTATCCTCCAAGGCGGTATTGTACCACGCACCCAAGACAACTACTCCACTGAGACACTCTAACTTGCATTTTCAATTAACGACCCCATTCGCTTTTTTCGATCCATCTCAAAAATTTACTAATCAGAACAAAGTATTTTTTGACATGCTAACAAATGAGTTATTTGGATTTGTTCATTATCGGCATCGGATTAAAGATTGAGATCGGGATTGTTTATCGAAAATGGCTGTAAGTGACCTTTATATTGCTATTGTTTCAGGTGTACTTCAATGTCCCATTTTCCCAAGGCGTTTCCACTTTGCTGTGCTACTTCCGATGCTGCTGTGGCGTTTTTGAATCTATCGCCGTAGTCCATATTTTGACAACTATATGTATAAGTATATTGTAATTTTACTGAACTCATCTGTATGTATTATGTAAATAATGCTTGGCGTTTTATTTGATATCCTTTAATATGTTGACTGCTCCGCGAATTTTATATAAGTTAATACATTTTTAGATGTTATAAAATGGTTAAAAAATATTTTGTGATCAAAAAGGTGATTCATAGATATTTTGAGCTTTATTTCACATAACTAAATGTGTTTAATGTTTTTTTGTAAGTTTGTTTATTTAAGTTGGTAACATCTAATTGATCTGTTCATCGGTGTTGACTACCATTAGGCTATACACGCTAATGTGTTTAGTATTTCATAAAAAAAACTTTAAAAGTCAAAAATATTTGAAGTCTGCACAATGGTAGCTGTAAACCCTCGAATTTTGAAATATGTATATTTTATCCCGTTACAGAAATTGAAATCTCACCTTACAAGTAAAATTACTAGAAACCGGCAGTCAGCATATTAAAAAGCTACAGCGAATTGTAAAATAGAATTTCAATTCTCGACTGAAATTATAAAATAATTTCTGTCAGTGGTAGTGTTGGAGTAATCGAAGTGCTATAGCGGGATTTACGTTGTCGATTTTCCGTCATTATATAATGTGCGTAATTTTAGTTAACATTTCACTCCAGTGGTGAAGGGGACCGTCCTATGTTTGATTTTGTACATTATTCTATATGTAATGGTTAAAAATGCGAAAAAGAAGCACTCCTGCGAAAACTGCATTAAATTGATTAAAATATTAATTAGTAATTCATATTTCAAATATTGTAATGTGCAGAAGTGGGCGCGTTGTAGGGATATCGCTTCACCTCTTTCTATAGCACGCGTCGTAATTCCCGATGACGTCACATGTAGGTATTTCATCTCTTTACTGTTTCTTGTTAATTACCCGTTCCTCGGTCTACCAAAATTCAAAGACTTATAAATTGTTGATTTTTACCGGATTTTAATAATTCCTTCAGTGTTATATTTTATATAAGTATTCTCTTGAAGCATTTGAATGTTTGCCGGCAAACATGAAGGCTACACATGACATTTACGTGTGTCACGGGAATATAACCTTATATACTACATAATAAGGTGACACGCGTAATGTCATGTAGCTGGCATGTTTGCCGGCAAACATTCAGATGCTTCAAGGGTTAAATCTATACTATTATATAAAGCTGAAGAGTTTGTTTGTTTGTTTGAACGCGCTAATCTCAGGATCTACTTGTTCAAACTGAAAATTTATTTTTGTGTTGTATAGCCGTTTGTTTCTGGAATGCTATAGGCTATATATCATCACACTATGACCAATGGGAGCGGAGCAGCCATGAAACATGTTGCAAAAACCGGGAATATTTATTAGTTCTGAGAGCTTCCTTTGCGTGCGCTGCGTAAACGGTTAAAGTTATACAACAATGATGTATGACGGGATTGTTCCTCTTAAAAAGTTCTACAAAAATATATTACAATACAAAGTCCTCCGCTGCATCTGTCTGTCTGAACGTGTTAAAATTAAATACTACCCAACGTATTAAGATGAAATTTGGTATGGAGACAGTGAGACCCTGGGAAGAACATAGGCTCCCGGGAAAATATATAGCGTGACTTTTATAACGGAAAACTTTAGCCCGAAAAACTTTATAACGCGGGCGGTGCCGCGGGCAAAAGCTAGTATTTGATAATAGCAAAGAACAAAAATGATACCAGTACCCTATTGCTGCCGGCTTACGTTTAGTAATTTATGTTAAATCTAATTATTATTAGAACGATTTCCAGAACGCATTTATACACATTATTAGAACCTATATTAGAGGTCGAGTTGACTTTCGGAATATTCCATCCTTCGCCACTGTTAAACACTTCAAAAACTATTTCGCAACGTATAATCGGCGACGTTAATTCCGCTAAATATTTTTTCCTTAATTTTGAAGTTAACCTCTTCTCTAAGAACAATACGAAATAATTTTTTGGATGCATTTTATTCGAAACGCCTGTTTTACTATTTTCGTGTAAATATTAATGAAATAAATTATAACTGCAAATAACTCTCAAACTGAAACAAGTGGAATTGAGTGTAGTTCAGAAAATACTTTGTTATTTTACTTTTAAGATGTCCGTCTACACCATCAGGGATACCGGTGTGATGTATGTTACAGCACGAGATCAAAAGATCTGAAGTTATCAAAGCTCTACATTCATCATTTAGAAAACAGCAGGAACCATTTGTGACTAACTTCAATGTGTGTAATATATCTATGAAAAAATATTCGGAACATAGTAAATCAGGCGCGAGCTAGAAAATACTATCTCTATGTGAAGACTGTTAATAAATCTAAATTTTATCTAATGGTTGTACGTGCTATATTCTGCTTATTCATTACTACACTAATATTTCAGACAATAAAATGTATAGAAGAGGTTACTATAATTACATTTTCTGTGACAAAATAATATTTCTTTACTTTGCACAATGCAGGGGCGTATTTAGAGGCTAGAGGGGGTCATAACAATTTTCATCCAAATTATTTCGATAGATACAATGTCCCCCTACTGCGGGAATACTATTTATATGTAGTATTTTAAATATGTATTTAACGTTTTTTGAGAAATACTGCATATTTTGAACTTACACATATTTTTGTAATTTGCACTTAGTCACATAATAAAAATGTTCAAGGTTGGACAATGACCAGGGCAGTAGCGTAGCCTACCATAAAGGAACCCTATATCTGTATTTGTTGGGGGCTCTTCAGGGCAGTGCGAACTTTTGGGCGCCCGCTAAGTTTAATGTAGTATGGGCCAAGGGGGACCCAAAGCTCGGGAGCCCCGTATAACTGATACGGCAGTAGCTACACCCCTGGGCCATGATAATCTTTAAAGGAGCTAGTATTTTTTAAAACATCACAATGACAAGCAAACAAATACAAAACTGGAAGATTCGCTGATGTCACTCAAAGTATATATCTATTATTTTCTTTATCACGGAGATAAAATTTACTGACGCAGTGTTTCTCAAAAGCAGAGGTCTCGTTACAACGGAGTCCCATGGATTCTGGCATTTAAATATTTCAACGCCATTATTTTTACGTTATTAATCAAGTTTAGTAGATAACATTGGGAGTTATTGTATGTTAAGGCATTGTTGGTTAGAGAGAGAATCAAGTGCTAGGCATTTGTATAGTACTATGTATGGGGAATGTCGACACCAAATCGAAAAAGATATATTTTTATAATTATATTCGCATTTCCATTGATAAGAGCCGTTATTTTGACCTAATGTAGATGTGTGTTTCAATAGCTTTCTCCTTATTAATTTAGATACAAGTGTTATTATAAATTATATTTTAGGCACTTGTCTAAATTCCGATTAGTATAAACTTGTTATAAATGTAAACTAATGAAAATGCTTAAGAAATTCTATACATGACGTACGTACGTAATATATGTAAAGCACATCAAAATAGATCTAGTACTTTAGATAAACTGAGCTAATAGACAAATTTTAGTCTATTCAAATGATTTAATATTCGGTGTCGACGGGATGTTATTGTATCGATATGGTACTTTGTTTAATAAGGTGGTCTAAAAGGTTACTAACTGAGTTATAGTAGACGTTACATTTATTATGAATAAAATCTCTTAAATATTATGGCATTGTTAACTAAATTATGAGTCGATCGATAATTATGAGGTATCGAGCGAATATGAATGGGTTTAAAAAAATGTGCCGGTAAATCGACTGAACGAATCAAAATTTGGAAGAGCCTCACGGACGCAAAAAAAAATTAAAATTGATGCAAAGATATGACAAAAAATATATTTTCACTGGAACTTCATTGCTTTTTAAGGATTAAAAGAACGATTGTAACTTTTTTTTGCTCTTCAACAGTCCGTCATGCATATCTATGTCCCTTGTTGTTAGATGGTTCGCCGTCCTGTCAACTTTGGGAACAACTGTATTATGGCATTGCATTTGTTTAAGTGACTATCATGAGAAATTTACTGTGAAAGCAAGCCATAAAGAATTATTCTCTGTGGTGCTGTTACTGTAATAACAAGTTCTCTTGTCAGGCAAATGAGCTGTTTAATTTAAAAAAAAATCTTGTAAGTAACCTAAAAAATGTGATATACTACTATAGTTCAGCTGTGGCTATTTTAGACCTCCGTGTAGTATAGTTCGATGGTAAACGATGTAGGCCTTGGGATATGTGATTGCAATTCATTTATCTAAACAGGATCAGGGGCAAACTTAAGGTATTCAGTTTTCAACAAATTTATATTGTGGGATTTTTTTTTAATTTTGACATACACTTGGTAAAATGATTAAATTTTAATATTGATTATACTAATTACATCATATAATGTTATTATATATAATGCTTTTACATTTTAAATAAACCATACAAATGTTAGTGTAATTAGTAATGTGATCTGCATGTTGCTCCTATTCTCAATAATACATTTTAATTACTAAAATAATATGTCCATAATAAACGACGCTTATGTATATTGCTGTTAGTGTGTTAAATGAAAAGTAATATATTTTCCTATGTGTTACGCGATTATGGAGTTAGTATTGATGTTTTTATCATTTATATTTTGATACTAAGTGCTTGATATATGTTGACGCGCAGTTAGCTCGGGATGTTACGGATAAACTATTGTTTTTAAAAAGAAAGCCTAAGACATGCCTAATAGGAAGTGAACAACGATGGAATTGCACCCACTTTTTTTTCTAACTATACAGAAACTTTTACATATATTTTTTGCTATCCGTAACGTCTCAGTGGTCACTATCGTTGTAGTTGAACAGTATTTTAAAAATGTAACCTCAAATTAATAGATTAAGACAAATGTATCAATTTTAACACGGTCAATACATCTTTGAGTTAGTTTTGGAATTTACGTTTATATAAAGGTAATAAAATTTAATGTTTTCTATTATCCATGTATTGCATATGAAATATAATGTCCCTTTTTCAATTCAATGGGGGGTCATGAATCCCTTCATTAATTTCTAAATCTGCCTAAATTTATGAATTGTTACCAAAAGAATTATCTGACACCGAGTCTAAGTTGCGTTTGTGGGATACAGCCATCACAATGAGCCATATTTTATATACAATGGCAGTCACCCACATTATCACATTTTAGTCAATAATATGTAAAAACTACGAAATCTCTGTACTTTGTGATGATAATGGATGCATAATAAGTAACGAGCTATTTATTTTTATCCAATTGTAGAAAAATATTAAACCTGATAATATATTAAAAAACTATGGGTTTTTAAAAGCATGAGTGTATCCAAAGAGAATTCCATTACTGTTCTGTACACAACTTATTTTAAAAATATGATATCACACTCATACTATTTACAGCATCTCATATGTAGAACTCGTACGTGGTAGTGCGGTCCAATTCAATTCCAATCCGGTGCGTAATTCAAACTTCTCTTAAACAGTTTTTTTTTCAAATAAACGATCCCAAGCTCAATCTTAATCCGATTCCGAGAATGAACCAATCACAATAAGTCATTTGTAAGCATGTTAAAAATACTTTATTCTGATTGGTCAATTTATCGCTAAGATCCGTCGCGCTAACCAATCAGAACAAAGTCTTTTTGATATGCTTACAAACGACGTATTTTGATTGGTTTATACTTTCAATCCGATCGAAGATTAAAGTTGGAATTGATTATTTGAGTCTGATATCTGTATACATTCATGCTTCGCGAACAAAACTATACTAAGAAACATCACTTTTGCTCAAAAATCATGTAGATGAATTTAAAAGGCATTTCGTTCATTATCTAGACGCCTAAGTACGTCTATTGTATTCGTTTATTTATAAACGTTTATAATAAGCCTTAATCCCGTACATGAGTAGTAAAGTGAATTGAAATAAAACGATTATTTGGAATTTATTGTATATATCGTCGTAAACATAGAAATGATTATTCAAAAATTAGTTAATAAACGTTTATGAATAAAGGGATAATTAGTTAATTTCCATTGTAGACAATTTTTGAAAGGTGCGTTATAGAAGATATTGTATTGTTTATTTTGTAAGTGCTTTAAATGTTTTTATGAATGTTACAGACGTTTTGATTTAGCAAAATTTGGGTATGCGTGCATATATCTTGGTAGTTCCTCAAAAGTTGACATAGCTACTGATTTTTTATAAAGGAGGGAGGGTTGAACTAGCTGGAGCAAAAATAAAACTAGAAATTATACGAAATGTTGGCACCACGCGAAGCCCTTGTAAGGGAAAGGCTTTTATTTGATGGACAGAGGTTTCTAGGTCAAGCGCAGTCCACGTACCACCATCCCTCCCAGACGCCCATGGACCTAGTTCGGATTAATGCTTTTTGCTATTGAACTGATTTGCCTAGCAGTCCAGGCAGGGGCTGTTAGGTATTCGCTATAAATCAATAGCGATAAGATAACCACATTAATATTTTGAAGGTTACATTTCCATGGTCGACATTGTGGTATTTTTTTATTCTAATGAAAGCAATCAAGGTATGCCGGTCCGTTAACAAGAGACACAGATTAGCCTAGTCTAGAAATATGGTGTTGCATTGATGTGTGTACATTGGCTGTATAAATTATCTGAACTAGCTTTATATGATGTGAGATTTTGAGTTTCTGTAAAGGGTTTTAAGGATAACATGTGATATGACGTCAGATCGGACAGATGGTGGTTATGAAAATTAATTATAATCAATCTAATATACTTGCGAATACGTCATATTTTGGTATAGCAAAACATTTGTGTAAACATTACATAAAAATATACAAATATGAATTGAGAACTACCCCCTTTTTAAAATCGGTTAAATAGTCTACGACACCAATCTGTCTGACTGCATTGAACCGAAACATTACATAGTGTTTGACATCTGTGAGTATAAACTAATCCGAATTTCATGGAACTATGATTAGGTCTCTACATATCCTGAACCATATTACTCGGCATTTTAAATACGCCTGAAATATGATGTGGCCGAAGCCATGTTTAAAAGGCAAGCTTTAACCGATGTATCTGGGTGCTTTGTTTAGAAATTGTTTCCTTGTTGTAGAAAAAAAAATGAAAATAAATGTATACTTTGCCTCAGTCAGATCTCAATCTGCATATTGATAAAATTAATTTCACTTTGTCATGTTATATTGAAAACATTACTATTAAGCCTACAGTACACATGCTACATAAGATATTGTATTTTCGGTAGCACATTATTGTCAGAAATTATGTCAACGCCCATACAATTAGTTAAGAAGGCCATTTTCTTCCTGCAGTTTTTTTAACAACTACCATGTGTATACTAGACATAATTATTGAGAAATAGAAATTAATATTTTATCGATAATCAACATTATAATACGCGCAATTGAACTTGGCCGGTCTAGAGTTATCTTTAAGTCTCGAAATAATAATTATTTTATTGACAACTACAATTATTACGTGTTGGTTTATTTTATTCTAAATTACCTTTACTAATTTAGACTGGAAATTAATAATATAAATTTCTTATTGACTGGCAAAAGACATCAGAAGTAAAGATGACAAATGGAACTATTGAATTATAATAATAAAGAATTATTAGGTCATGTTTGACTTCGAACCGGCCCTAACGAATCACGCGCATCGTTATGTTTTTAAACATTGATTCCTAAACATTTTTCTCATTCCTTCATCACATGATGCTTTTATGGACAAAATTGAAAGTTCATAAATCTATTATATATATTTTTTTTTTGTAAATCTAGTTTAATTTTATGAGTAAGTTGAAATATATTTTATGTATATTTTTAGCTATTTTTAATTCCTACATTGTTTAGCCATACTATAAGAATGTTTTAAAATATTAGGTACAAACGTAGTGTATCCATTTGACGATTGTAAAATGATAATTATAATTAAAGTAATGTATATTTCAAAATTATTTTATTGTTTATCATTGTGTTAATGTTAATCCAATTAGTCAATAAACCTGTATTACACTGTTGGCTCTGGAAATGTGGAGACTGGCGTTTCTATAATGTGATAGCACTACATAGTAACTCATTGGATATATCTTCTAGTGGTAAGATTTTAAAGAACCCCTAACCCTAGCTCCTACTAGAATTCTTAATTCTTTAAATTCGGTATTAATTTTATTAATTAATTACGTAACTCGTTAAAAATAAACAGTAATTTATGCCTTAGATTTTTTTTCTGTAAAAAAATGGATATAAAAACGAACAACAGTTCATGTCAGTTAGCCCGAAAGTATTCCCGGAATATTAATTAAATTATAAATGAAATATCGTAGCTGACTATTGAAATAATTGTTGGTATCAATATTCACCGTCATTATATTTGGCTAAATAATGCAGTGCACTGCAAATTTACGTTAGCCTAAAAAAAGTGTCTAGTAAGGTTTAAAATTTACAGATGCACAATTTCTATAGGTATGTATATCTGGATGACTATTTGTTTTTATAAATAGCAGAGCAATAATGAGAAAATGCTGTATCAAAATGTTTCGGGTTTCTTTGTTTCTTATCCTAATGTGAGTTATTGTAATGGCAGCCCTATCCATGATTAATAAAGAGTGGGATGGGGAAATAACAAGGGAGGTATAGGGATAGTATCAAGCAGTTTTTTTCACATCGACTTTATTCTAAAACCTCGGTATTTCACGCGCAGACTGCCAACAATTATTACTTTCAATCCCTGTTACCCCTGCATATAATACTAGACTGAAATAACATCATCTCAAATAATATTTTCCCTTTAGAAGAATTTGTCCCCATTGCATATTAAGTTGATTTTGTTTATTTCTATTCTGTTTTCTCTAATGATAACTCTTCTTGAGAGTAATAGACGTGTCTTAACTCTTTAACGCCTGTCTGAACAGCGTCACACCTTCATTTGTATGATGCAATCTCGCTTTCTACTGCGATGTCGTAACTGCAAGAATATTTTACTATGGCAGTCGGGTGATATAAGATGGAGTGCGACATCTAATGTTAACTTACACAAATACCATAACGAAAGGGGTGTTTCACAAAAAAAATAAAATATATTAAGTATACTTATGTTACGTAAGATTAATATTATAGAAAATAGTATGTTCTTGCCATTGAATTAAAAACACTACAAGCTGTGTTACAAGCGCGACTTCAACGAGCGCAACTATTAGTCCCATCCTATCCCTCTTTACCAATGTCGAGGTAATAGCCCGTAGGCTTTGTCGTGATAATGATGATAATCGTGAAAACATGTATGAATGTTTAAAACACTTAATTTAAGCATGAATCGTCTTAGATATCCTCAAATAAATATATCATTTAACTACATATAATGATATAAGTATATAGATCATTTTATGCTTCCTTGAGCAATTGCGTCCTTGAGCTCGGGCCCCCGGCTTATAGAAACAGTGGGGTTTTAGTACGATCCATAGAAACTTGTCAGTAATGTGTTTTTTTAAAGACCCAATATTGTCTAACGGATTATTTGGTACAAACAGGTGGAAATACAGTTGGATATGCTGCATTCTTGGAAGGTATAATAAAATAATAAGCTTCATTTAAAATATTATACCTACATAATAAATTGATTCAAGAAATAGGAAATACCTATTTAATTGTTTTTCATAATAAATATTAATTAATATTATAATACTATATAGAGTTATTATTTAATTTAAGGTATTTAAATTGAGGCTATAGAACTTCATTACGATTTTTGTAATTTGAATAGGATTGGAGGTTGGCCTTTACCAGAGCCTTTACGGTGGGACGAAATTTCAAACTACCGCCACGCATGCGTGTTATAGATTTGAAGTCGGCCATTTGCAAATTAAGCTTAGACCACTAGGGATGGGCCAATGATATTCTGTATGGATGGTAAGTGCCTATAGCTGTTAGTCGATTAATACAAATCATACTAATTATTAGATTAATATAATTATGTGAATATAATCACCCAAATAGGTATATATTAAAAATAGAAGAACAAAATTGATTTTGCAGTTCATATACATTATATAAGTCTAATAAAAGTCCCCAAAACCCTGCCCGCCGCACGGCCAAGATTATCTATTTAAAACTTCATATATAAAATCCCATGTTATTCCATCGGAGCAAACTATCGAGATAAAAAGTAGCCCTTTGTGTTAATCCAGGACATGTTCTAACCGTGGGCCAAATTTCGTCGAAATCCGTTCTGTTATTTTTCTGTTTACAAAATATATAAATATCTGAACATCCTAAGATTTTTACAAACTTCTGCATTTATAGTATAAGTAAGATAAAATATGTAAGATAATATTATATATACGCTCCTATTCTTGCATTAATTGCTATTTAAGATATAATATTTATCATTATTAATTTGTTTCTTGATCGTTTTGTGTATTATATTACTCATTTAACCATTTTTACAATGATATAGGTATCGACTACAATAATCGCCTAAAACTAAATAAGAATTGTAGTCGCAACCTCCCTATTAGAAAAAAGCATTTGGCGTGCGGCTTGGAGCTTCACAATTTCTTAGTTTATGGTGCACGCTCGAGAGTTACGGTTCTCTTAAGAGAAAAGGAATGCTTCGTGATAAATATACAATATAAGTGTTGATTAAAAGTCTTATTAAAGTTGGGGACGTGATAGCAGGAGTCACCATGGAGAATCGTGGCAAACGCCACATTGAGCCGGCTCACAGAAGCCCCAAGGGCAGGAGTCGAAGCCCCCGCCATAAGACCGTCCAAAAAGAAAAAAAGAATATGTTTTTGTTTGGAAATTTCATGGAGTGTTTCAGTACAGTTCTGGCACTTTTCACCAACGTCGAACTGAAACAAGAGGAAGGTGAGTGACAAAAAATATATATACTTAAGTATTTAGTTAATGCATGCTGCAGTATAAATAGGTGTCGATGAAACAAGGTCGATGCGCTTGGAAACTTTCAAGGATACAAAATAAATCAACAGTTATGTTGGAAATATTAAAATATGATTTTGATTATGGCGCGCGATGCCCGTCCCTGTAGCGGCGCACACAGGCGCAGTGAGCGTGGCCTCGCAGAGTAAATCTGATATTGGCCTTGTTGCCGCCGTAACCTTGGCCTGATTCTGCGCGCAGTCCTTCATTCAGCCGAGGCCATTCCCGGCACATTCAATACCTGTTGCTCATGTACTCTGTATTCATTATTTTATTTATTGTCGTTTTTGAGATGCTTCGTTTTTATCAGTTTCTTGGCGTATTTTTTTAATATTACACGCTCTGGGGGGGTTCAATAGGCCTATAGGCTCATTCTACTTTGCTTCACCATGCTCTGTTAGGGGTACAAAATTCTCTTGTCTACCCTCATGCTGATAAATTACACTTTTCAGCTAAATCTGGTAATGTAATGGTCTCCGCATCTGGGTTTGAACCACCAAACTACTGCTTACAACTGCATCATTACCAAACAGGACTGGGAATGTAGTAAATTTGAAGTTGGTGTGCATTCCAATTGTATATAATCTAATCAGTCTTCCACCTTTCACTGGCATGTTCCTCGGCCTAAAGTTACAATATTACAAATACTCATATTCAAATATCCCCAAGGTAGAAGAAAAAATCTTTTGTTCTTTACATTTTAGGATAGAGATTGGCAAACAAGCAGAATTATATATGTTTGAGGGTTTAGTAAATACATACTATAAAATACATATTGAACAAAGGTGGGTGGAAGTAGCAAGGCATGATGATGCATACTGAAAATGGTTTCAATTTACATACTTAGGGTATTGTCACTACAATAATACGCTTTTGCCACAAAAATAAGAAAAAAAAAAACACATAATATAAACTCCAATCAATATTTAAATTATTCAACAATAGTAATTGTTAAATATTATTAAAAGTAAGCTGAATTCTCCTTACTATGCAGTTATGAGGTGCAATATAGTATGACCTCAAAATTAACTGTGAGTTATAAATATAAACATGATGACTAGGGTTTCTACAAATTTGTTTAACAAAATATTATCAAGAAATTTTTGTCAGCATATTAGCTTGTAAATTTTACATAAATAAAAATTAAAAAGTTCAAATCGATAAACTACAAATGCAAAATTACATTATAAGAAAATCAATAAATTTTTCTGTTACTCGTTAACAGATGATGAGTGGGAAGTGCCTTTTGAGATGATCACTGACCTGACATACCTTGGATCGGGAGCACAGGGCGTAGTCTTCAGTGGGATGCTGCGTGGCGAGATGGTAGCAGTGAAGAAACTGAGAGACAAGAGCGAGACTAACATTAAACACCTCAGGAAACTCAATCATGAAAATATAGGTATGTTGACTATGTTTTTTTTATCCTAAAATGGTAAGGTGGGTATAGCAAACCTGATGGTACGTATTTGTGGTTGGTGCACAAGGATCATTCATGACTAGTATACTGGAGAATCTTCTGGACTCATTACTGCCTGACAATTGACGCCTTACTTTGAAAAGAGCTATATGCTTTAAAACATGAAACTTCGTTATGAGAAATTGCAGCGGATTTTTCAACATTAGTATGGTTTTGGTCAAAAACTATAATACAATTAATATTCAGTACCCAAACAGCAAGATGATTGAAGACCTAGCTAGGTGAATCTTCAGGGGCCGTCTGCGGGGATGCTACTGATTATTTTTTATACATCTGCATGAAGCAATGAAGAAACTTATAACACAAAATCAATAAAATATGTGTAAATATATGGTTGTTTTATTGTACTCCTAAGCACTTATTTAATAATAATTTTTACCTAATTTATTACACTTAGTCGTCCCCTTGTTCTATTGTTAACATATATTGGATTTATATTGGGGTTCAATCTTTCGAACGTGTTCTGGTCTGAAGATGACTACGCGCGCGGCTGGGTCTGGAAATGAATAAGAGGAAGGAGGGATAGACATTGAGTGTGGGTATGAGTGATGTCAGCCAGCCGGTATATTTACTAGGATGTGTGTTGCGCCTACGCAACTTAGCAGTGAGTTATACCCTAGAAGAACAGTTGATACAGTACTGTAAAATTTTACTTTTTAGATGAAATTAGATTTTTTATATGTAAAATTTCGTGGTAATTTACATTGCGTAAATGGTGTAAATAATATTTTTTTGAGTTATAATTTAGTAAAGGCAAGAAAAATGTGTGCTTTTAAATAATTGTTATAAGTAAAGTATTCTTTGGATTTAGGCTCTGGAATTTCAATGTGTAAGAGGGAACTTATTATAAAGTAGGATTTTAATGATCGTTTTGAGGTTGGGTTTCTTAAACATGGCCGATCCGTGGGCTCCTTTACTGCGTTTCCGTGGCGTCTACAGACAACACTTCCTCCTCTCCATGGGTGCCGGGTGGGGTGTGCGAGTGGATGCACGTGCACCCCTCTGCCCGCAAATAAATCACAAAAAATATGTCACTGAATAAATTTGCAACAATAGGAACTATCGACTACCGAGGTTTTATTACGATAAAGCATTTTGAAAAAACGCGCGCGATTTTAATTTGATAAAAAATACTTTATGATATGTAGTGTAGGGCATAGGTGCAGTGCACCTCCTCCTCCTACGGCAATATTACGAGGACCAGATTCCATTTTTTCTTATTGTATTGCATTCATTGTATAAAGTCGGTGGTCTCCCCTGCAGTGCGTTTCCGTGGCGTCTGCACATCGTCCCCTGGCTACAGCGTCATCATGGAGTACTGCCAGTACGGTCCGCTGTTCGAGTTTCTGCACAGCGGTGCGTGCTTCGCACCCAAACAGATCATCAATTGGGCCAAGGATATAGCGAATGGCATGGCCTATCTGCACATGCATAAGATCATACACCGTGATCTGAAGAGTCCCAAGTAAGTGATACTTTAGTATTAGGATTCCAATAAGACGTTATTCATAAGATCCAGCCGGTCGGTCTGGAAATCTTTCGGGTAGGGACGTGTTAAGCAATGGTCTTTTTGTGGCTGATGATGAAAATGATGGATTATAAAAGAACTTCAAGAACGTAACGTGTAATTTAGGAAGATTGCCTACATCGACTTTTGCATTGATGCATTGGCGCGATTCTGTATGCTACTATGGTGCAGTAGTCGCTTTTGTAACGGTCGGAAACTATCAAAAGATTTATAATCTTTTTAAATGATTCACATCGTTATTCCGCAAGTATCTAACTTGAGTTAGGGTCCGTTTTTCTCTGCGAAAAATCGCTAAATGCATTTTAACGAGATTTACATTAGGAAGGAGAGGATTTTTCAGAATATAAGGCATCTGCTTTATTCTCTGAAAAATCCTCCAACTATCTAGTTGAGACTACATTTTATTTCTAATTTTATTTGGGTGGAGTAGCGAATGCAAGCTAGTGAACTCGACGTTACTCAAATTGAAGACCAATTACTGAGAAAGATCTGGCTTGTGTGTATAGGAGGGCACTTGCCATGTTTCATGTCCTGGTCCCGCATAACAATTTACCTTTAAGACGTGCGGGAATTCATAGCATATCCGTTTTTAGCATCTTGATAGCGGACAACCTAGTGGTGAAAGTGAGCGACTTCGGCACCAGCCGCGTATGGAACGACGTCAGCGCGATCATGAGCTTCACGGGCACCGTGGCCTGGATGGCGCCCGAGGTGATCCGCCACGAGCCGTGCTCGGAGCGCGTGGACGTGTGGTCCTACGGCGTGGTACTGTGGGAGCTGCTCACCCAGGAGGTGCCGTACAGGAACCTGGAGACGCACGCCATCATGTGGGGCGTGGGCACGGACACCATCATGCTGCCCATCCCGAGCACGTGCCCTGACAGCCTGCAGCTCCTGCTTAATCAGTGCTGGAACCGCACCCCAAGGAACAGGTGATTGCCGCCGTTGATAGTTTTAAAGTCTATTTCCTTTATCTCGTGGTGGTCTTGCATTTTCACATGGATCATATCACTACTTAACCACTGTTCATAAATCTTACGACATTCAAGCCTCGTCCAAAATATGTTGTTGCTCCAACAACTACCATGAGGGTGTGAATGGACTTTAAAAGAAAAATGTGATATTCTCGACTCGTTCGTGACTACTAGTTTGAAGTTGCCAACAGGCCCCCATTCAAGATCATCGCCGCTCATCTGGAACTCGCCGGCGAGGAGCTCAGCCTGATTCAGGTGGAATGCTTCAGCGTGACCCAGGCTGCGTGGCGCAAGGAGGTGCAGGAGGGCATGAACAAACTCTACATCAGGTAATTAACAACCTTCTTATGGATCTGCAATCAGTAATAGAAAACACAACAGAACCTTGGATTCCATCAGTAACCTTGGCCCTCAGGAACGAGCAGACCCAGCAGCAGCCCCAGCAGGTGCAGGAGGCGAGCACCCAGCGCCGCGAGGAGCTGCGACATGCGCGCGATGTGCGCCACGTGTATGAGCAACAGCTTACGCGGGCCAATGAGCTGTACATGGAGGTGTGCGCTGTGCGGCTACAGCTCGAGGAGCGAGAGAAGGCGATCGCGGAGTGAGTATTTATAGGGAGGAAGATAGGCGAAGATGTATCGACTTTGGTGGGATGTTCCTTGGGGTAAACAGCGCTATAGACAAAAAGTGGTTGATCCCAATTTTCCTTTACTCCTCAAATTCCTGAACTCATTAGAATCCTGGATTTATGACAAAGTGTATCGTACACTTTTCTCTACATTTAATGTAATTGACGAATAGATAGTGACAAATATATTTGCTTGTTGTAGATAGGGCAAACTGAGCTTAATACTGGCGACCGTAAAGGACATTTGTGTATGATGTTCGTCGATATTATAACAAATATGTGCTGATGAGTAAAGCTAATTCGTAAAACATTCTTGAAAAACCGTCAACGGCTTCTGATTGTATCAGACTGGCAATGAGTGAGGCTCAGTGTGTAGTACATACCTGTACTGTACCGTACATACTGCATATCCGCGAATATATTTTTCATGCGGCCATACGAAAACAATTAACGCGCGACACATAGATCACACCGCCGAATATGTGCCACAGCAATGTTTCGTTTTTAATGAGCTGTACTTATTATCTCCTGGTATTGTAAAACAAGATGATCTTGTGTTGCGCCTCAATTGTTTAAGAGTATAACGTGTTATATTGCCTCTGCGAATGCCTTGGCGAGTTTTACAAATATTACCACTTTAATATTTATCCATCCATGTTTAGGCCGGCCCGTGGTATCTTAAATTTTACCAATTAATAATTAAGTGGCAAATGGAATAGAAAAATCTTCAATGGTATGTATGTGATATTAGGCGCGAGAAGGCCCTGAAGGCATGCCGCTGCGGCTTGAAGAAGCTGAAGCAGTTCCAGCGCCAGACGTCGTCGTCGTCGGACGGCGTGCAGCTGCCGCTGCAGGTCATCAACGAGGCGCCGCGCCGCCAGAAGAAGAAGAAGGCTGAGGCACAAGTAAGTTGGGTACATAGTGTTGTAAAAGCTTTTGTGGGGTTAGGGTTGCGATGTGTGAGCGGCGAGGTGCGAGGAGTAAGATGAGGGAGAATCGGGGTGCTTGTGCCGGAAGAGAGAGGTGAGACAAGCAGCGTTTCCGTAGTCAGCCAATTTTTTGCCCGATTTGACGTAAATGACCATTACCTTTTACGCGTTCTGTCGTTTTTTAGTCTCTTTTGACATGATTTATCTTCAGGTAAGTTGTAAAGGTTGGTGGTAAGCTGATAGTATTTATTAGTATTCCAATCAACTTGTTCTAGCAGTTTCCAAATTACACCCACTGTATCCAATATTTGTCGCCGTAGGCCCAGGCCCAGGCGCAGGTGATTGTGAGCTACAACGAGGGCCAGACAGTGACCACCGTTGCCGATGATTGCGTGTGCAGCGTTGAGAGCCTGCAGAACAACAACCTGGACACGATCAAGATCCAGCCATCGTTCCTGGAGCACAATGGAAACTTCGAGAAGACCGATAATCAGATTGCTAACGGCAACTATGTGCCGGAGATCGCGCACGTTTAAGTTAATCGTTGTGACCGCCCGCTTGTGATCTATGGGCGTTGTAAAGCGGTGGGGGAGGGGTGATGATACGAATGGGTGGGCTGCACAGGGTTAGTGAGCGAGGGTTCGGGAAATAGTAAGGGGATTGTGCGATTATTGAACGAATAGGGCAGATGGTTTGGACTTAGAATGGGGTGGGTCAATGGATATGAGGAAAAGTTGTAAGGATTGGGAAAATGGAGCAGAGGGGGGTGGACTGGACGAAGTATTTGACTGAAAGTCTGTGTGCTTGGACTGCTTTACGTCCGTTGTGTATAAAGGACTCGGCCCGCGGGCTCCTGTTCGAACGAGGGAAAGGATCTCTACAGTTGATCTCACTACATTTACTAGAGACGTAACGTTACAACTTCAGCCAAATGTTATCGATAATTAGACCGTAGGGTTGTGAACATAATGCTTAATCATGTGTATACCATATGTTCACCATATATACGAATATCGCACAGTAGTTATGTGTTAGTTGTAATTTTTGAAATTTCACTGTTTCTAGTATACTAGCCTTTAGTTTCGTTTCCAGTAGGGCTCTCAGACGGACGCGCCGACTCCCTCACTGCGCAGTCAACGTGCACTAGGTGGTAGGCCTCGGATGCAAAAGGCCGACTGGGGAGGTACCACCGCAATGTCTATTTCAGCCGTCAAGTAACAATGTCAAACATTGTTTATACGGCTTGAAGGACATTGTAGCCAGTAGAATCACTGGGCATCTTGAGACTTAGTGTTATGGCTCGGGGTAACGGGTGCAGTGCAGGGCCATGCATTACTTTGTACTTCAAAGTTTTCATTGGCCTTGGTGCTGTTTATAGGCAGGGGTGCCCCTTAACACCAGCTCAGGGACCTGCTCGACCCGTAACTCAATAAAAGAAATCTTGATTCTTTCGGCACACTCAACATCATGTAGTGTGTGCTGTGGGTACACTATGCAGTGTCTGTTGTCGGCATAATACAATATCTGCAGTCGGTTTGGATTACAGTAACTATCGCCACGTATTTCTTAGGCACCATACGACTCGAACTTCACCCGACTGCACGCAGTTCAGACTCAACTGCAGTCCGTCTGATTGAGCCAATAATTGTTTTGACTTATCCAACTTAAAGAATCCCACATTCCATTACAACATCGATCCTTTCCCTGTAACTGACTCGTCTTGTCGTTTCCGACTGCATTTCTACGGGTACCCTGAATCTCATACGATATTCGTTTTTTCTTACCCATCATAGTTAAAATAATGTTTCCCATGAAAACAAAATGAAATTTCTGTACAATTGCTTTTGTATAAAACAATTAAACGTTTTCGATTTCCGTCGCCATATTGACTGTAGGACAGGTAACGAGAAACGAATTGACATTCGAATTTCAAATCTGACAGCTTGTAAAAAGTTTGAAACAAAGAGTAAATATTTGGAATTGTCATTTTAGAGTTGTTTCCGGTAACAATAATTAGGCCCAATAATTTTTAGTGAGACAATAAGGGACCCCTATTTACCTTCACTTAAAATAAATCCTTTACTTAATGTACCTATGAATTAGATATTTACACTAAACTTAAGGAGTAAAGTGATATTATAAGTAAACTTAAAATATATATATATATATGACGCTTCGTGAATATTTTCGCCCGGAGGTTGCGTTTTATATCATTTTTGTGCTAATATATAACGAGTTTGATTTGTCTGGTATCAAATAATTAGTGTAAGTGTTAGATTAAGTTTTTTCCTGGTTGGAAACTGGTTGGCAGACATTCTACATGCTAATTGAGATGTAGATTAATTATTGAATAATCCATTGAATCTCCCTTATACATCAAATTTCATGAGGTAGGAAGTCCAAAGCGTGGACACAATTTCCACTGGGCCAAACATGATTGAGGTGGTGGTGGGACCGTGCCATTTGACATGAGTTGCCCTCGAAGATCAGACGTGGCGGCGTTCAATACATGCACCTTTTCTCCTTGGTTCCGCCATCGCCACGCCTTTGCGACACTTTACGGTCAAAACACAGATGCTCAGTTTCTTTCCAGGGTACCATTTTATTTTATATGAATTTACATTTTGTATTATTTTTAGTTTTAGCTGGCCTAAAACACGTTGTTTTTTTTTTATGTAACGCGCCTTGGTTTCAAGGATTGCTCATTAGTATTAGTATAGTTTTTGCATGAATTATTTAGCGGCAAATCGATTCTCTGCCCTCTGGTTTTTGTATTTCGTGACTTTCTGATGATGCGTACTTTTATGAAGTATTGGTTTTTCTGGATATAACTAAACAAAATAATTTACATTTACAAATAGATTCACGTAATTTTAAAAATTGCAAATATTCTCAATTGTAATGCAGTTCATACACCGACGACCTTTGTAGTTTTGGGGCTATCGTTGCTCCTAGACTTTGGGTCCCGCATTCTTTCCCGGTCGGAGCATACCTTAAAATTAATTGTATGTTTTCGAGTCGATCGTATGTCTAGCCTTAACTCAGATTGCTTGAAGCTTTTGTTTAATCTGTAAATACGTCGAGTCACTAAACTGAATCTCATTGCTCAAAATGAAAAGGTGGATAAAAATTGTTCACACCAAATGCTCGATTTACGCGGACACTAAAATTGTATTCAGGGTTGAAAGGGGTTTTAATGTTTTTTTAAAAAGGATATCAGATTTTTTATTAATTGATAAATTAGATAAAGATCAAAATTATGACGTGATCTCATTATTTATTTTATTTTTCTGTGATATTTTTCTTTTTGTGATATTAGTTAAGGGTTTGACGGATATAGTGATCTAAATTAATTATCCGCGTAAATGGAGTATTGGTTGTTTGGAGAAAGAGGAATGCATTTGACTATAATAAAGAAATTAGACAGTATTCTTAAACTCTTTGTGTAAAAGTGACTTGACAAATCTCATTTAATTTATCTTAAATTAATTAAACCTTCGTGCGACTCGGCCAGAGGGTCGCGATCCCCGCATGTCCCCCATGGGGCCGTATCGACCACCGTCGTGTACGCGGAAGCCCAAAATATCAGGGTAATTAACAAAATGTTGTCAACAAAAACCGAATTTAAAAGTTTTTTGTGCAATGCCTGCCGACGAGTGAGGTTTATTTGATATAAACGTTCATTTCCCACTTCTTTTATATTTTGAAATGTAAATTGAATTACGGAAGGAAAGTATATTTTTGTAATGATTACTACACGCTTAGGATGTCGCTAGCGGTGCGGGGTTGTGGTCTTTGTGATAAATTATATATCTTTAAAGTATATGAAAAGTATTTTTGCTATAACAAGTATCGCATTTTACGATTTTTTTTCCACCTCGCGTGATATTTATTTTTATCGTTTAAATTCTTTCATTTACATTCAAATGTTTTGGTAAAATTTTTCTTTATTAGGTCATGCGAGACTTAAATAAGATTTTGGCATATAAATGTACACGCCCTGTACAAATCTATATTTCTCGCGACTTTACAGAATGTATGTGTAGTAATAAGGGAGAAGAATTATTAAAATTAAATAAAATGACATCCGGATTACTTTAGACCCAGTTTTTTGGTACTTAATACTTTGGTAATGTATTTTCTGTGTGTTTATAGTAATTTATGGTTACCATAACGTGCGCACGAGTGTGCACGTCTTTAGTAATTTCCAGGCTGAGTACAGTGGCGGTTACAGGTCATGGGGGGCTTTTTTAGCAAAACAATGTAGATTTCTCATAAATTTAATAACCCTATTTTATGTTATCCTTTTTGTACCACTGGTTATTTAATTTATGGAGAGTTAAGATTTAATTCATAAGAGTTTTGGCCCCCTACGCCCACCCCCTGGATCCGCTCCTGGTTACAAATAATAGACTGCACTTAGTCTGAGCTTTTTATGTCACTTTACCAAGTTTATTAACTTGTCTACTTAAGTATTTTATATCTTATGAATTTTTAGAAAAAATCTGTGTCGGTTGAGACGATAGTGCGTGTCAAACCGACGGACTGTGTCGCTATATATAAACAAAATATAGTTAACTGGAATAAAATCATATTAAAATTGTATGTAAATATAAACAGCGGGTCTTAAAATAATTAGAGATTTTAAAAATAAATGGTGCATTATTGATGTGTACTGGGCACCATGATTATATAGTTCTGGATGATTTAATCACAAGCGTCATGTCTCTCTCAAATATTATGTATCCACATTGCGTATACGCATATATCTACTTATATGTTACCCATCCGTTGTGTTAGACCGCTGTTGTATTAGTGGTTGTGTGTTTAATATATAACATAACCTCGTAGTCTAGTTTAAATAAATAGATATGTGTCAATATTTGTTGACTTGGTATTTTTAATGTTCACGAGTTTTGCTGATATTTAAATATTATATTACAATAGATCTGTAATTAGATAAGCTTTACCAATGATCTGGTATGTTTTTTTGTTTTTTTACAGACTACTTTTTAATCAGTATAGTTTTTTTTTTCATCTTTTTTTGTTTTTTTTTTATGGGATTTTTTTTTTATATGGTGTTGGAAGAGGCAGCCATTTGGCATTTTTATTATACATTTTTATACTTTCTAAAATTTATATCTGATTTATATAAACGTTAGGTAATATTAGTCTATATTACTCTGTTTCCATAGTATATTAATGTATCTAGTCGTAGTTACAACATAATTTAACAGTAAGCATGTGTTGATTGGTCTAAATAAAATCTTGACAAAATACCGGTGTTTTCTTAAGGCCTGATTGATCTAGTGGGAATAAACTACTGGGCAGTGGAATATATTTTGTGTATATCGAAATCATCATCAAATATTGCAGGTGCAAACTAATAAGTACATTGATTATTAGTGTTTACATCAGTGGCGATGGCTTACGTAGAATTCAACACACAAAACACACAATCATTTATTCTCGAAGGGGTAAGCAGAGACGCAACCAGGTCAAGTACCTACTTATCGCCAAGTGTGTTCCGTCCCATGGTGATACAGGGGCCTATCGCCATATCGGGCGCAAATTCCAGACTCTGGGCTGATAGCATAAAAATCCATATATCACATTACCCGACCCGGATTCAAACTCAGGACAAGGAAGTCCTATGTAGAATTAATGTAGAATCTAATTATCATTAGAATGATTTGCAGACCGCATTCATGTATATTATAACGGTGAAGGAAAACATCGTGAGGAAATCTGCACATCTGAGAAGTTCCTCTATAGGAATTTCGAATGTGTGTGAAGTCTACCAATCCGCACTAGGCCAGCGTGGTGGACTAAGGCCCAATCCCTCTCAGTAGGAGAGGAGGCCCGTGCTCAGCAGTGGGCAAGTATATAATACAGGGCTGATATTATTATTCATGTATATTACTTACATGTTGCGTCGGATACCGTTTTAGAAAATTTCTCCTTTCGCTACTGGTTAACATTGAGGAATATTCTTTTCAGTAAAATTGCGAGTATCGTAGTCAGACATACTTAGGGTTTGGGCGATCGAAGCTTTATATAAATTATGTAAAAAATCATATAACAAAATTACATTAGGAAGTTTTAATTTTTAATATGGGCACTGCAAAGTATCCTCACTGCTCCTGATGGTAAGTGGAGTGGGCTACAATAAGATGTCGAATGACGAGAGATGATTACCCCTCGCCAGTCGACACAATTATGCCGGCCTGTTGGAACCGTGTATACACAAACTGATCCCGGAAGCGACACATTTACATGGGCCCATTTTGGTAGCTTTTCACATGGATATAAAATATATCCTACCGCCAGCAAAAAGTGCTTACTATAAATTATAGTGACTGATAACTAGAAAATAAACAGCTGGTGTAATTTTCACAAATATTCAGTTACACGCAACATTCATTATAATATATTGTCCTAATTATTCAATATATTCATGTGTCCAAAAATCATGTAGTATAAGACAAAAAAAGGTTAATAAAAGTTACCACCAGGCCAATAATTTTGCTATTTCTCGATTTGTATCTACAAGTTATATAATACAATTATCGAGCACAAATATCTCCTACACTTTGGACATAGTAATTAGTATTAATACATCGGCCTATCGTCGTCCAGGAGTAGCAGCAGTAGCTGATCGTAGGTCTTCCCAAGTTAGGGCCAAATCTTAGTAGCTGTGTCAAAATAATTACTTTTTTTCGTAAATCAAACAGCACGCATGGACATTAGTGCTACAGTAGCTAGATCTAATCAAATATATAACAGGTATGGAACGAATTTTTCTTCTATTGCACACAAACCACCACCTATGTATCTGAGCTGGCATGCAAACGCCTTCAAGATGTATAGACTATATATATATATAGTCCATTGAAATGTTACATTTTTTAGGCCTTACCTTGCGTTTTTTAGAGGACGCAATTTTATTTTTTGAAGTGTAGGGGGGGGGGGGGGGGTCAGTCTAAAGCTAAAACCAAGTTTGTGGGGTCGCCACCCTTGTCCCACGGCCGCCATCTTGAAAATAGGGGTTGAAATGGGTTTTTACGATGTATCTCTTAAACTATTTATCTGACAAAAAAAATGTATAAATATTTTTGTTGCAAATTAAATTCTCTACAACTTTGGTCTAGTAACTTTTGTCGTAGAACTATAAATAAAAAAGTTATAAGCGAAAATGTTAAGAAATTCAATGTTAAGCAATGTCCATTGCAACGTCATCAGAACGTGTGTTAATAAGGTTCATAATACTTTTTTTGTACTCTCATTAATACCCAAATACCCAAGGGATCATTAGGGAACAAAAGAACATCTGCCTGCTATTATTATCATTATTTCTAACCTCGCTTATTGTAAGAATAGCTGATAATATTGTGTATTGTGTGTTATCAGGAACTACCGGTCCAAACTGAAAAATTCTTTTTGCGTTGGATAGCCCTTTGTTCGTGGAGTGCTATAGGCTATATATGATCACGCTATATTCAATAGGAGCGGAGCAGTAATGGCTAATCTCAGGAACTACCGGTCCAAACTGAAAAAATCTTTTTGCGTTGGATAGCCCTTTGTTCGTGGAGTGCTATAGGCTATATATCATCACGCTATATTCAATAGGAGCGGAGCAGTAATGGCTAATCTCAGGAACTACCGGTTTCAACTGAAAAATTCGTTTTGTGTTGGATAGCCCTTTATTTGTGAACCGCTATAAGCTATATATCATCACGCTATGACCAATAGGAGCGGAGCAGTAATGAAACATGTTGCAAAAACGGAGAAAATTATAAGTTTTGAGAGCTTCCGTTGCCTTCGCTGCGTAAACGGTTAAAGTTATGCAACAATGATGTATGACGGGATTGTTCCACTTTAAAAGTTCTAAAAAATATATTATAAAAGAAAGTCCCCTGCTGCATCTGTCTGTCTGAACGTGTTAAACTCAAAACTACCCAACGTATTAAGATGAAATTTGGTATGGAGACAGTTTGAGACCCTAGGAAGAACATAGACTCCCGGGAAACTACTACTTTTATAACGGAAAACTTTAGCCTGAAAAACTTTATAACGCGGGCGGAGCCGCGGGCAAAAGCTAGTTATAATATATTAAGCAAACCGCATCGAACAGATCCGACGCTAATAAGATCGAAACTGGGTCCATGTCTAACGATGGATATCCTATGGCTAATGATGACTATTGCATTAAAAAATAACAAAATCGTACACTGTACACATCTTCAAAGACCTGCACGGGAAGCCTTTTACACTCTCTATAACAAAAACTTTATAGTGATTGTACTTTACAAAATCTCTTGGCAAAGATAAGACGACGTCGCGTGCTATTAAACTCCATCAGGCGCCGGCGAAGGGGACAGGCGCATTAATGTATCTACAATAGAAGTACAAAAATAAGTTCCGGCGGGTTATACAAATAATACACTCTTTCCGGGTAAGTTTGAAAAATATATACTTATTTTAAATAAACATTAAGAGAACTGAAATTATAATATACGAACTCAATCAAATAAAAGTGTGACTACTACGTCATTACAACGAAGCCGGAAGTAGATGGGCAGCGTCATAATAGCTGTGAGTGATGACGCAGTGTGGGGACACATTCCTCGATATCTACCTCACGCTAATAATTTACGAAGCAGTAAAAACGCGTGCGATCAGCTGACGAGGTGCGAAAGGCGCCGCCGCCGCTGCTGCGAAATATACGCGTCGCACGAAATTCACCGGCGGCCGGCTTCGTTCCTACATTTTTGAGTATTATTTTTAGAAACTCGGCGGACGGGATCGACGGCGCGCACACGCCGTGGCGCGCGCGGCCAGACAACACTGGAGCCCTATGGAGCCCCCCTCGTTCCCCGCCGGTGGCCCCCAGACCGTGAGAGCGGCCCCCGGCAGCGACGCACACCTCGTGGTGCCTGCGCCCTCGGGCACCGCGCCCTTCCACTTCCAATGGTGAGATTTTCTCTATTTTAACTAGGTTATCTCGCGTAATTTATTGGGCCGCGATAGATCGACGGGCGAATTCGATCGATATTGTGAGTTGCGCGGCGGTGGTTGGGTCGGGACGGGAGCAGCGGCTGCGTTGTTTGTTTTTTCGCACGTCGGTATAAATACAGCACCAGGAAGTCGCCGGGACAACGGGACATATGACACGCTTGTTTCACCGTGTGTATTGTTAAGCGAGCGGATGATGAGTACTGCAGGAGAACGAAGTCTCGCGCCACGACGGCAGTCACCGCTCACCAACCACCACCACGACGCTACGACCACCAAAGCAGAGGTGCATCGACTATTGCCATAATGCGAACGTCCAAGAAATATGTTTGGAATAAATACATTGCAAATTGTAGTGAAATATTACGAATTCCTTAAAGATTTTCGTGCTTGTCCCGTAAAATAGTGTTTTGTCCGGGTTTTGGTCAAGGCGCGGCACGATTGCGTTCTCTTTCCTTAAATATTTATCATTTCAATATTATACCAAGATTTTCAAAGAATGCTATTACGCCGCATCATTTGAAAACGACTATCTGCTTTATCTAATGTCGGGGTTTGTGTATTTCGTGCAACATCGCTAGTGAAATGTTTTGAGTCCGCGTATTTGGGGCAGGAGTCTGGATTCGGAAGTTTACATCAAAATCGTATAGGCTCATCCTAATATCTCGATTTTAGCTTCGCCTATATACCGCCTACCTTAATATAGGATATTAGGCAAAATTGTTTACGCTTGCTATTCCCTAGTTATAGGTAGGTATAATAAAAGAAAATAACGAAATTCGTTAATGTAACTATAAACAATTTGTATCAATGTTTTCTTTTGCGGTTCTATGTGAGACCACTATAATTTGTTTATCAAAATTATCTTTTCATAATTTTTGCACAGCAAATTTTGTGTGGCGCATTTGCCTTTTACTAACCAAAAATAAATATGAGGTTATCAGGAATGTTTCCATATTTTCCTTAACAACGCCATCTGTGGTTGAAATATATATTCTTCAGTTCCGTGATCGATCTAAACATCAACGTAGCGTGGCGCCATCTGTATTGTTTAACGATGAATATTTGATGATAATAAAGCTTTAAAACTTTTTTGTGCTTTCGTAGTAAATATTAGATAGTTTTCATCACAATATTCGTTGTTACTAATTTACAATACCTCTGCAAGGTTATTAGCAAATTCATCTAATATCTAATGCGAATCAATAATGTCTAAGGCATCGGTCTCACACCGAGCGGGTTATATCAGCCGTACAACCATTTTTGACAGGCCGGAAATACTCCTTAGATTTGGTGTGTGACACAATATAAATTCATTGCCTTACAAGTCGCTTAATAGGTACTTAATACAAAGAAATATCTTTTATTTATTACTAAAAAGTATTCATAATTGACTGAATGATTTTATTCTTATAGGTCATGCCATACAGGTCAAGTGATATTGAAAAAGTTTGTTTAGTTTTACTGAACTGTTGAATCTTTTAGGCCATTTGCAAAAACAAGAGTTAAAAGTTTAGGTGGTCTAGGCAGGGCTATTGCCCTGCAGGCAGGCGCCAGGTCCCGTGAGGAAGTAAGTAAAAAAAGGTCACCGATTTAGCAATTTCGAAGGTTTCATGCTTGAGATTCGTCGATTAACAGAGTGGTGACAAAAAACAGGTTCTCAATTGGTTACCGCAAAACTCTCGTCAAAGTACAAATCCCCCTAAGATCAGGGTGGTCTCAAGGTCGGCGCCCCTCGTATGGTCTAGATATTCGAAACCAGGGTTTTCATTAAACATTAACTAGGGTTCCACCACCCATTGGTGATTTCGAAAAATTATTAAATTTATTTGAACATTTTCTCGGTAGGTAGTCCGTGTGAAAGTCATTTTCCGGAAAAAGGTCCACGGTGCACTTTCTCGGGATACAAAGCAGGCTGTATTGTAATGTAAGGATTTGCATAATCTCGATGTTTTCTTAATCACAAGAACTGTTATACTGTCAGCGAGTGACAGTTTTTTTTTGAAAATCCAGGAAGTTCTGCGACCCTAAATTAATCCTAGGAACATATCACAGATGACAATTAGCACACAAAACCACTGAAAAGGAGCAAAGTTCGCAGAACTCCTGAGTAAGAACGGCACACCGCTAGCCGTGTGATGGACGCCTATGACGTCTGCGCAACGTGCACGGCGCGGCGGCGCTGGCGTCGCCCATACGAAAATATCCGTTGCGAGTGGCGGCGGCGAGCGGCGGGCGCTCGCGCAGTGCGCATCCGACCACCGCGGCGTTGCGGCCGGGATGAGCCCGGGATGGGAAGCAACTGTTGCAAGGGCGATGCCGCCAGGCCGGTCCGCTCCACCTCCTCCATCTACAGCAGGTATTTGTGGCTGCTTGTGGTGATCTGCCAGGAGCTGCGCGGGGTCCCGTGGACCCTCCGTCCGTACGTAGTGATGTCCCCAGTGCATCCAGTGTAGTGTTGTGATGCTATTATGTAATGTGAGTGAACCCAGTACGTACGTATTGCGTTGTTTTGGTGCGAAAGTTCAGTTTTTTGAATGCTCCTGACTCAGAGAGATGCAAGTTGTTATTTGAATTTTGTTTGAAAATGGAAAGTTATTACTTCTATGAATTTTGAAATTGGAAAGGACTGAGTATAGATGTAGAGGTTCCAGCTGTTTCTTATGAGCCATTGTCTTGTATTTTTAACATCTACAATCATGTGCACAAGCAAATACCTACTTGGTTGAGTAACGAGTTAGTAAAAAAAGAATATTTAATCATAAAACTATTTCATTACGGTCTTTACGAGCCATAAAAGTAGTAAGTAATTTTAAACAAAGAGCTCATAATGTAGGTACACAATCAAATATTGGCTCAAAATATTTTTTCTTTGATTTTGCTACACAAGCAGAGCATCGCAAACAAACACTTTTATTATAAATGTTAGGATTTTCAGACACTATTTTATATTTATTGGAAATATGCGCATACTCGTTTGCTAACAAAGTTATCTTGCACGGGGAGTTTCGACTGCCACTTATTAGATACTTACGAAAAGGTCTAGGTCTCATACTTGATAAAATTTCGTTGCGATCAAATTCGCGGTCTCAACTCACAGCCAGCTTCGAGAGAATATTTAATTTCTACTACAGGAAAATAGTGTTCTAACAGATTTTATTTTGCATTTCTCGGAATCGGAAACAAAAATGTATAGAAAACGAGAGCGTTATAATCCTAAGAAATAGTTTACCAATAATATTAGATTACCAACAGCTATTAAAGACCTGAAGATAATCTTTGCGTCTAAGAGGACCTTATGTCGAGAATGTTCAGATATTATCATGTAAAAATATGCGTAAAGGGCATATTAAAAAATGAAATACAATCCGTAAATATTTTCGATAAATAAAAAAGACAAAATAAGAATGAAAGATGCACATTTTTTATACCATACTTTATTATGTTAATCGATAAATGATTTATGTGTCATCTTTGGAGAGCTTATAATAAATAATATTATAAAATGGTAACAATTTGATGTCTGAACATTATAGATATTGAAGAAAAACTAATGTAAAGGCTCAGTGTAAGAGCGATAGAAGCTAAAACAACATAATTATATACATTTTTATAAACAAATTATCTGTCTATACGTGTACATGCATCACGCAAAATCGCAAAAACGACTGTATGGAATTGAATGCAGTTTTCACTGTGGTTTAACAAAATATAAACTCCATTTAAACTTTTATCTCGGAACAATTCTAGCCGCAAGCGAAGTAGCAATCAAAAAGTGGTAATTGTATAAATCTACTTTGTTTGGGCTCAAATACCTGGCTATACAGAATTATAAAAAACAATTAAAAAACAGGAAGCTGCAGTATGCCATTACTCATATGATCAGTGCATAAGCAAGACATATTTATCTGTTTTTCAGTATGTCCGAGTTAATTTCATAACGATTAAACCGCTTTTGATAAGGTTTTCATTCGTAGATTTCTAAATATATGGATACATATCGTGTGTAAATTAACACGGAACTGGATTTTATAAAAGCAAGTACAATATACAACAATTCCTATATAATACAAGAGTTGTATCATAAAATAGACATAAGTCATAGGATTCATGACGTGACCTTCATGGAAATAGGTCTACCGCTCTCGACTCCATGAAGGATTCTGGCGCAAGGTCTTCCCAACGTTGAATGATTGTCTCACGTTGTGGTAGGGCTGCCACACAGTATTATCCCCATAAACACGGCATTAGTAGTGTGTTAGGAACTTTTTATAAATTCTTATACCTTTTAATCTCTCTTTCATCATTAAAAGAAATGAAAAAAAATCCGCTATAAAAAGTATGAAACAAAAATAAATTCTTATCTGAAATCATTAGGCTTTTCTTTCGGCTATTTCCAATCGGCATTCCCAACACTTTTTTAAAGGGCATTGTAACGAGTGTGCTGGGCTATTAAATTAAGTATTTAATTATTTATAATCTTAGTTATTCCTTTAACTGTGATTGAGCACGATGGTTTTAACAAAAGCATTATACCTTCCATCCACCGTAATGTTTAATTATTCAAAACTAATTTCGCATTCGTCCTCGAACTTAATATTGTTTCCCCGAATAATCTTGGCAGCCCTACCGCGTAACTACTTCTAACATTGGAAGCATGACAGTCCACTTTTGTAATAGATTATTCTACTAATATTAATGTGAAACTAAGTTTGTATCTTAGCAATCATACCGATATCGTTGAATAATTTAAATTTTAGGGTCAGATGGCCTTTGGATTGGTTAATTACCTTCAATCTTAGAAAATAGATAAATCAAAGCAATATCTAAAATGCTTTGTAAACCGCTAGGAGTTGTTTGTTGCTTCGTTTACTTGAAAACGCTTATCTACTACTAAAAGCCCTAACACTGGACCTGCTTGCGGCTTTGTCTACTTGAAAAGTCTTATTCGCTACTAAAATCGCTAATATAGGACCAATCCATAGCTCTAACTTTAAGTTGCCAGCACTACGTAATATTTAAAAAAATCCATTATTTCCTATCGAAAATTATTAAAATAAGAAGTAGCTTATGTGTTTTACCAGACATGGCCAACTCGTCTAAGTTCCTAATTCGTTCAGCTGCTTCTGCATTTCCTTCTAACAAACATAATCATTAACTTAGCATATATTAGTAAGAAGAAAGATAAGTTTACCCTACCTTCCTTCGCCGTCGGGTAAAAACAAAATGCTTGACCATAATACGAAACGCCTAATCAATAACATGAAACATTACACGAAGTTATTTCTTTTTACAACTTACGTCATTATTCCATTTATAACTGTTGGTGAAATAAATACTTCGTCGGGAATTATCTGTAACTGTGGTAACGGCTAATATGACTCTTTCAAATAATTATTGATGAAGACGTATGGAATTATAATGCTGTTATATATTTTCTACATCCCTAGAACACGATATTGATATGATTAAGCATTATTTATTTCTAATTAAATATTGTAATGAACTCACTGCTGAGAAGGCTCGCACTGCGCAGGGTCAATACTTAAGGAACACACCTCTGACATTTCGAGGTTTTTTTAATTGTCAAATTATCGTTTGCTTTAACGATCAAGGAAAACATCGTGCGGAAAATTACATTATAAGAATGACTCATAAGAATTTGGAATATGTGAAGTCTGCCAATGCATAGTTGGCCTGCGTGGTGGACTGTCTAAATTCTCTCAGTAGTAGAGGAGGCGCGTGCCCAGCGACAATATACGTTACAGAGGCGGTATTATCAAATGTTCTCAGTTCTGCTTGTGTTAAAAACCTGGAAACAATAGCCCCATTGAGTACTTCCGAGATAAAAATAGTCTTAATTCAGGACATTTTATTGTGTGAAAATTATATCTGATTCCAACAATCATATAAACCTTGCAATACTTTCAGTAACTTCCGTGTCATAAAAACGGAAGTAATGGTATTTACGTTGCAAAGTTACATCGTTACTCCAATGTGAGATATTTCCTAACTTATTCCTGACACTATCTAAGTTAGGACTTATAGTTTAAAATTTTATATCGTATCGGTTCTGCATAAGTTTGCGCCCAAGATAGACTATCTCCTTCCTTATTCATAGAGGTTTTTCATCTAAGGACGGAGCATTGCTGTGATAACAAATCTGTTTTTCAGTGCTGACGGCATGGCAGCCTTCGCAGTGCGTAGACATAAGGCCGTTGTGATTGGCTAATATTGAGATACAACTTGAATCTAGTTGGCTATCAGTTAAACAAAGCTGAGAAACAGACTTGTTATCACAGCAGTGCTCCGTCCTTAGATAAATAACGTCTATGAAGAAGGGGCTTAGAGTATTGCGCCTTCTTTAAGTTTATCATTCGCTTGAGTTTTTCAAGGCTGTATTGAAACTCTTAGCACGGAATAATGAAAGATATCTCTCTATATTTCTAAAAGGCAGAGGCGAAAGGTTTATATAACCCCAAACCTGCCAGCTTCCGTTTATGTAGAATCTATTTATCATTAGAACGATTTGCTGAGCGCATTCATACATGTTAGTACCTGTGTGTTGTGTCGGATTCCCTTCCGAGAAATTTCACCTATCGGCACTGCTAAAAGGTATTTATATCTATTTGAAAACATTTTGGAAGCAACCGTGCGTTCAAAAGGCTTTGATTTGGAATCCTATTGAACACATTTAGATGCACAAACCACTCGTAACCAAGAATGCGTGTTTGAATAACACGCAAACAATGGTGGGAATGTTTTCCACACATGATACATGATGGGAATCCGACGCTTTACTGTTCATACGGCTGGCTTAATCGGAAGCAATAATTATTCAATGAATACATTTTTTTATTTTTTTTTTAATATAGGGACAAAAAACGGTTACATGCTATAAACTATATAAACTAATCTTAGACGAAACAAATATACAAACATATAACCCACAGTATTGTCTGTTAACATATAGGTAGAATTGAAAATATTTATAAAGCAAACTGACTACTCAGGATTATATGATAATGTAGAGAGCTTGAGAATTGTCATTTTTTTAAATTCTATATTTGAGAGAGAATTTTAAATGTGGAATACAATAAATTGATCAATCGGTCTTATTTCGGAACCTGAGGTTATAAATGTGTAAATAATATTATTTTTAGAGAGTCGCCTTTTTTCTGTATTTATTATAACATATTGGTGTTATATTTTAAAAATTTTATAGTTGGTTATTTTTGTAACTAAATATTGCAAATATATCATAAATGTTTTAGAATGCATGCGGAAAAAACCAGCTCTAGTCAATAGGGTGAATATTGTTTACAATGCTCTTAAACATCTATAAATAGTGCAAATATTTGTTACAATGTTCTTGTAAATGATCGATATTGATTTCTTATGTTTACGCGAATGTTAAGGCGATACCTCAAGGTCCATTTTCAAACATTTTGTTTCACCTTTAATCTGGGTAACTAAACAAGTATTGGCAAGTAAAGAATTTAAATTCACGTCTAATTAGTGATTAGTTCTCGCAGTTGAAAGAAAAACGTAAAAATAATTAATAATCATGGATATTTCGGCCTTTAAAATTTAATATGACGAAATTTTAAAGGCAGAAATATCCATGATTATTAATTATTTTTACATTTTTCTTCAACTGCGAGAACTAATCACTAACTAGACGTGAATTTAAATTCTTTACTTGCCAATACTTGTTTAGTTACCCAGATTAAAGGTGAAACAAAATGTATGAAAATGGACCTTGAGGTATCGCCTTAAATAAAGGGAGAATATTATAATATAAAAAACCGTGATAAAATCAGACAAATTGTTCGTATCACTTACCATCAGGCGAACGTCAAGTTCGTCTCGTCATTCAAAGCAAATAAAAAAAGACGAATATTTGAATATTATTTAGTAACAATTATTCTTAAAATTGATTGACGTAGCCGATATATAAACTATTTTTTAAAAAGTCAGCAAACCCTTGCCGAGATGCCTTTCTACAATCCTATAGTTATGATATAATAATAACCTCCTCTTAGCCGAATTTCGACCACGGCGGCCAATCCCAACGAAGATCAGCCAGGTACGCAGGATATATTAAAGTGCACTGTGTGTGTGCAATACACAACTGCACTCTTTGTTCTTTCACTCTCATAGTACGGTGAGACGGCAAGCCGACATTACCGGAGAGAGATCAGGTGCAGGACCAACGGCTTTACGTGCTTATGATATGTCCTAGCGACAAAGACATGCCTATACATTTTCATGTTTTAGCTTTAAATTATTTTTACTTGCGGCTTTCCCGGTGTGAAGGAGTTTTCCGGGCGAAAAGTCCCGCTGTATATTTTCCCGGGAAAGTCGCCTATAACTTTCTCAGAGTCTTAAATTATCTCCATATCAATTTTCATAAAAATCCGTTCAGTAAATTTGAGAAAATCGACAACAGAGAAGGGGACTTTGTTTTATAATATGTATAGATGTAGAGAGGCATGTACATACAATACGCCTCGTATAGTAACTGAGATATCAAATAAATAATACTTTTGGAAATGGCATTCAAAACACTATATTGTAACGACACAGCATATGCCAAGCAAAGCCAAAGCTAAAGCCATGCCACGGAGGTTGAATGCCGCAACTTCCACTCGAGCCAGCCAGCAGTATCAATATTGCCTATGGGCCGCGTTTATTGTTTGTGACATGACATCCAACTGTTAAATGACTGGTATAAAAACCCAAGGCATTAATCAATGGACATTCAATTGTGTGCACTAGTATAAGGCGAAACGCTGAAAAAATATAATAATTAAATCATTTGCATTTATATTCCACCCTTCTGTTTTAATATACTAAATACCTATTTGTACCATTATCTGTATTTCAAACAATAATTCGGTTTATTATACCACGTCTATATATATTAAAACCCTTAAACCACGAGAACGAATCATGCAAAATTAATTGAACTTAAACATAAGAATATGACAAATACTTAACCCATAGCTTTCTTGCAGTCATTTTTGGTTAGTTAACAAACTAATTAACTATAGGAATGATGAGACGTCACAAAAATAATTGCAATCTGATGGCAATATTTAAGAATTTTCCACCTCGTATTGTTTTAAGGCTGATTTTAGTCAAAATAGCCTTCATGAAGGACTATGTTTTTGTAATGAATATGTAAGTTTAGAGTTTGGAGAAGTTTTTAACCTACCTTAGAACCACGAAGTCACCTGTTTAGTTTTTTAATTTAAATTAGAAAATTTAAGTCATAATGCATAGAACATAAGCTTTTCACTTTATACCAACATTTTCATAGTTTTCATTAAAGTCATGAAACTGATTGTTTTTAGCAAAAAAGTACAACTAATGAAAATTTTGTTGCAACAAAATAAGCACGAAGTCTTTTATTTAAAAAAAAAAAAACATTTAATCGCTCAAATCGAAAATTTTGAAAAACGCAGAAAAATACATGGCGGAACATACATGGGGGTGATTCGGATACCTCAAGGGATGCTCTATCTCTGGACCTCCGCTTGACACTATTTTCTGGGACACCCTGTATAAATAAAAATACCTTCGATTGAAACTGCCACTGACGAAAATTGGGGCTTAATATCAAAGATAATATTACAAATTTAATTGCCAGGAACATATTTGATTTATGAGCACAAAGGTTAATTGCGTTGTCAAATAAATACAAGCAATTAATTTACAAAGGTCACGGGTTACTGAAAGTTCATAGATCACGCGCTTGGTGAGTTGATCAGGACCGGATAACCGGACTGGCTAACCGGACCGGTTTATGTGTAACTTAACATAACAAGCTGTTACTTGATCATAATTAAAGCCCCACTTTGTAGTTTTTGGGGCAAAAAGTACATATAAATTCAGACTATGAATCTCCAGTGCGCAAAATTTCGTCCAAATCTGTTCAAGTGTTTTGGCGCTTACTTATAACATATTTCTTTATAAATTGGCATTTGAAGACGTAAAAAGTAAGCTAGTACCCACCAGAGTCGGATAAGCATTCTATCTGCCTTACAAACCCCTTTTCCTCGCCTTTAGAGCTTCATCGTTACCGAGTTAAGTTCACGTTTACTGTTTGAGAATGCCTGTTAAATCCGCCTATTACGTATAAAGTGTCAACACATTTAAGAGACAGTAAAAAGTTTAAAATAACTTTAAAATAGATCCCGTAAATAACTTCGCCCCCATCGAAGTATAATGGTACTAATTGCGCTTGAAATCCAAGAACAATTGACGTAGTCATAATAAGTTAATTAGTCGCTCAGGCCGGGGATACGTTTGGATACTGCGTTTTAACGTGTGCCTATTTTAAGTTTGAGATTGTAACTATGGAAGAAGGAATTAACATGGAGTCACTTGAGATAATAGTTTTTGTGTCAGATGGCTATGGAAACGTAATTTATATTCTTTCATTATATAACTTTTTTGCAAGTATTATATGCAATTTTAACAATTTTATGTACTTACCAAAGTTGGGGCCTTATTCTCTATCCCGCACGTTATTTTGACAGTGTGTAACAAGCACGTAACACAACGCATCATGTTTAGGACTATAGAAATTTGGTTTACAGAATACCATTCCACGCACATTTCTCGAAGATAACATGACACGGCCGCGTTACGCGTTTACACTATCATACAGAATAAGGGCCTTGGTTAAGTTGTATATAATTTATTACTCAATTCCAATAAACGTTAAATAAATAGTGTTAATAATACAACGTGCAACGATTTTTTCTCAAAGCAGTGAGGAGATCGAGACAGTATTCTGCTTAGTCCTCTTCGAGTACTTAAATATTAAACTGGCAACCACTTCTGGAAATAAACGTTGAAAAGGACTTTTAGTCGATTTCTCATCACTTATTTTGTAAGAAATTCTTGTAAAAGATATGGGGCTTCTGAAATGTCCTCTTACAAATTGGGCAATCGACGTATAAACTAGTACGAGTACTTGTTCCAAGAGTTTTCGTGTGCCACTCAAGTTCGCGTATTTAAAGTGACATAAGGGACCAGGTGAGATTAAAAGCAAAATAGCAATTTATTAAGATGTTTTTAGAAGTGAACTTAGAAATATTTAAACAGATTAGAATGTTTAACACACTTAGAATTGTATTAATATATCAATCTCACCTTTGAGGAGGATCTCAAGTAGTCGTTTAATGTATTGAACTATTTAATAAAAACTCAAGTCGTAAATGAAGAGATTGTTCTCGGCTGCCGGAAAATCCGTCACATATTGCGCCTTAAGATAACATTTGAGCTGATTTTAATATTAGTTTATTATATGCTAAATATCTTAAAATGCTGACCTTATTTTGACAGAGTTTTATTTAATATCGTACTAAAGAGCGAGACTAAATTACGTATAGAGGCAAAAAAATCAAAGAATCGTGTTGCTTTTGCGTCGCATACTTACAGAATAAAATGATCATCCTGCAACACTAGTTCCATATACTACCATTTTAGTAGATTTCCGATCCGGCAGTGTTGCGATGTCACTACTTTAAGGGGTAATTTGAATGTATTAATTACTTCTTAGAAGGCAATGATAGATTTTGTTGATTTTGAAATTTAAGACCATATAGTAATAGTAATACGGCTCTTAGACCGTGTTCTGGAAAGAAAACTTTGTATTTTAAAAGAGTATACAGAAGCGGCGATAGCCTAGTTGGGTGTGTAACGGATTGCCAAGACGAATGTCTGCAGGTTCAAATCACAAGGGGCACACACCTCTGACTTTTCTAAAATCATGTGTGTATTCTTTGTGAATTTATCGTTTGCTTTAACGGTGAAGGAAAACATTGCGAGGAAACCTGCACGTCTGAGAAGTTCTCTATAGGAATTTCGAAGGTGTGTGAAGTCTACCAATCCGCACTAGGCCAGCGTGGTGGACTAAGGCCTAATCCCTTTCAGTAGTAGAGGAGGCCCGTGCCCAACAGTGGAACAGTATATAATACAGGGCCGATATTATATTATTATATTATACACAGTCTGACAACGATAGCATTGACAGACGAAGGATAATCATTCGTCATGTGATACAATATGGAGGCCATTCCACTTAACATCAGCTGCATTGGAGGCACCGTGCCGAGCCCTTATAAAAAACCAAATTTCCACACAGACGAAGCCACATGCAAAACCTTGTATAATACTATCGTGTTTCTCGCCCGACTCGCATAAAGGTGCGACGTACTGGCCTTTGGACGGGGCGTTCCTAATACGCCCGAGGCTTTCATGCGCGCTCCCTAGTGATGCGTGAGCTCTAGTTCTGATACTACTCATAATGCAGGCGACATTCCGTGTCTGCGATGCTCGGATAAGACTGATGTGTACCTTAAGACTGTAGATAGAAAGTTTATAAACATATGTACCTACTGATTTTACTTGAAATTCCCATACTTGAATCTATAAACAACCGCTAAGTTTACAAAACTATCGCGTTTTGTCACAATGGTGCGCTTGGGTACGATAGATTCTTCGCCTGTTCCTTTGGGCATAAACGAGTGATTTTATATTATTGCTGGTCGATGGGAGTCTCTTGGGCATCATCGCTTCGTCTATTTCTGTCGCTAGTTAATGCATTGATAGTTTGAAGAAAAAAAATGTTGCTCGGACATGAATTATATATTATTAGTAGCTGTGACCGCGACTTTGCCCGTATGGATCCGCCCGAGTGTTACAAAGATTTTCCCGCGAAAGTCCCGACCTACGAAGTATTTTACAACCACGTGACCTCTTAACCGTTATATTTCAGTCAATTTACATAAAACAGGAATGTAGTGTTAGCCCAAATATTCCTCAAAAATCACACTTTCCTTTAGTGAAAACTGTACAAAAATCCGTTCAGTAGATCTTGAGTTAATCGATCACATACAGACAGCTTTTGGGGACTTTGTTTTATAATATGTATAGATAATTATTGAAGTATAATTCATAATCTTTAGATAATTTTTGTAGTCACGGTTTTTACTATTCGATGAAGGGACTGTTCATCTCGTCCTTTAGTTGTACGTTTCGTTTGTGTCAAATTGGGTTGGTTGTTTAGCGCGTTCGGCGAAAAACCCGGTGAGTCATCCACCTATATCCGTAACAACTGAACGCTATCGCAGATCGAAGTTGTATTTCTGTGAATTTTTACAATAGATGTATAACTTACTAAGGGTCTGTTTCACAAATTGTAATTGCTACCTATCACACAAATGTATAAGCTGACCAAATACAAAAGACACATTCTGATTTGAGCTCTCAAATAATTGGTGAAAGAATGAAGTAAACTTCTGAAATATACACTTAGTATCATAATGCATAAAATAGTGTACCAAAAATAAATAAAAACACATGTTATATAACATTTTTCGGAATAAATTCTCCGCTATTGTAATTACTAAAACTAAGTCTCTATACCCCATAAAAACATTTTTTTCTTTAAGATCTTAGTAGAAAGTTTCTGAGAAAGATTTTGTTTATATAACAAAATCTTTCTGAGAATCTTTCTACTAAGATAACCGTCTAATACAAATAAAACCGCCTAAATACTTTACTTAAGCAGTTAAGAATTACGGGCGCGAAGGGCCTGAGAGCGTCGTGGGCTGCCAATTCACCACTCGGCGCGGGGCCTCAAAATTTACGAGGTGCAAGGCGTGACCTACTTTTGGAAAGGTCTGTTCGTTATTATCCGTCCCTATTGCCAAAATAACGTTGAGTGATGTGGCTCCACGGGGGAGGGATAAAGAATATAAATAAATACTAAGGGCATGTTTCACAAGTTTCAATTAAATTTGATCCAACAGTTATCGTATCAAACATCTAATGTAGACAGTACTTATTACTATTTTTTTTAAATCATTTATTTGCATAAACTAAGATATCAATTTTTTTTTATATAACAGTAGCACATAAATGTTTTGCTATAAACAAATAGCATGCAAATTTCCAGTTTTACCAATACACATTATACATTATTATTTATTTCATAAAATAGATTAAAGTATGACTTTTGTATTTAGTCGGCTTATAGATTTATGTGAAGAATAGTATTTACTAAGATATTGTGAAACATGTCTTTAATAATAATAATTAATTGTAAGCTACAGATTAAGAACCTAAAGGGACGACGTTCAAACCTACAAGATATATTCTGATCATAGTCCGTTTCTATTACTATCTGTTAATGCGGAAATCTATCTGCAATAATTACACAATTGCCTCAATACACCACAAGGCGATCACATTAATCCGATTACAACTAAACAGCTCTCTCTAGAGCGTGTAATTTTCAATCTCCGTTCTGACCACGTGACGAACAAAGTGTCTGACGCCGCTCGGCCCTGCCACGGCTCTGACAATGTGTGGACGTATATATACGTCGTATTTACAAACTTCCCGACCTTGTTAGCACCGCATAGTGCCTTTTAGAATATTACAAATTTACGTTGAATTTATCGTATGAACCGTAAGACTTCTTTATGAGTTCTCAGAATGTGTTTTCTTGAAGCCTAGAAACACTGATTATATTGTGCAAGGTATATATGTATATTTGTTTGTAGTATTTGAAATTTGTTAAAAATCTTTTTGAACCGCTTTCCTTAAATTACATAGTTTATATTTTAACGCGTAGGCGGAGCTACGAGAAAGAGCTAGTATTGTTAAACGGAATAAATAACCGTCAGTATTATAAAAATATTTCAATACAATTTATATTAAATTTTAAAATGAATCTAAATACTATACTAACGTAGAATTCTGTTTGGGAATGGAAACGAGGAATTTAATCATTGAACAATTTCGAAAACATGAAGCGAAGCAAAATATATTGAATTAATGCAAACCGTATCGGACGTAGGTTAAATTCTTGTTTAAATTTGTGTGTACAAAATTGTTCAAACAAAAAAAATCACAATATGAAACTATGAAACCGGCAGAAAGGCCCGATTTTTTTTTATTTTTAGGTTTCAATCAATTTTTGTGTCAGGTGCCCCACGGGCGTAGCTGACATTGCACCAGACACTACACAAATTCGCGGCTATTATCAATATTTCATTCTAAATTCAATGTATTTTTGTTTAAAATCGAAGTAGCAGCTAAACTAATATTGATTAATTAATCAATTTGGTTAAAGCATCTATTTGCGTCCTGTAACAGGTGACAGCGTTCTCTAACCTGGCCTACAGACATTTTAATGAGTCTATGATACTTTTAATTATTTTGTTTATCCTAAAATTATTTAACGTAAGCTAAAGTACCAAATAAATATTTTTATTTAATACTGCTTTTTTATTTATTAAAGATAAAGCCTCACATAGTGCATAGTGCAAACTCGGAACGAAGTGATCCGTCAGGAAAGCAAGGCTAATAACATTACTCTTAAAGTTAGTAGGTTGAAGTGGCAATGGACTGGCTTTATATGCCGCAGAATAGATCGCTGGAGTAAGGGTTTTCTGCAGTGGAGACTGCGTCTTGGCAAACGTAGCGCGAGACGCCCTCTGGCCAGATGTTGGGACGACTTACACAAGAGGGCTGGTATCGACTGAAAACATAAAGCAGCAGGCTCTGTGGCGTACTTTGGGAGAGGCCTATGTCCAGCAATGGACTGCAACGGGCTGATGATAGTGCCAATTAGTTTCACACATTCAACCGCAATATTGTATACATGATAGTTTAAATATTGTGAAATAAAAGTAAAACATTGTTAATTAATGATAATGAAGACTTACGCCGCGGAACATACCTTGGAATAGGGTTGTGTCGCGGAAAAAGACGAATACTTCGAAATTTTAACGGTCATGGCAGACTACGTGTTAGGTCTGTCCTGCTTTGGAAGTCATCTGACACGGTTATGTTTTTTTAACCTGACATTACGTTTGCTAGCCTAGCACGGGTCGATTATACAAACACACCGTTTGGGTGTTTTAGGCGCTCCCAACTCTTGAAAATTAAACGACAATGCTAAGGGCAACCCACTTGCGGGTCAACACAGTTATTAGAGATCGGTTATAGTATTAGGAAATGACATTCTGCATACCACAAAGGCCATTGCCACATTTTAATCCTTAAATAATAATAAAAAATCAAATACGTACACAATAATAATGCAAATTATAAGTCGTATTTTCAAAACTTAAAAAAAACGGTGTAGCTGTTGGATTTTTATTTTGGTGTGACAATCCTTCACAAACCCACACGTATGGCGGATTCGCGCCATTTTTCTCTTCGTAGCACGCTGCTGACGTCACCTGTTACCGCCCGTGTAATTTATTTACTACCCAACTTGTATTACAGTGTGCATTACACAATATTGTGTGGTACTTTTAATTATACTACTTAACTGGAAATATGTAATAATAATAATTCTATACGTGTCTTGGCGAATTTAATAACAGGGGATAAGGAACCATGTCTCGTTGTAACTAGCGCTAAAGTTGAGCCACTGTTCAATTTGGTTATTAATTTTTGCCTGTTATTCCGTCAATTTACAAATCTATTATTTAGTCGACAAGAAATAGCCTTACACTCAAAAATATTGTAGATAAGTCAAAAAAAGGTCGAATAGAAACGTAATTGCAAAGATACCACTCATAAACAAAATCTCGGGTTATATAAACCTAACTATAAGTAAACATATTATCTTTTTATTTTTTTAATATCACAAAGGCGTCGTTTAAGTATGTGGTTATTTATTAAATGTACCGTGTCGTAATCTCATGCTAATTGGACTAGATTATCCGGGAGCGGTAAAAATAGTGCAGTCCCGTAAAGGGAGCTTTACGCTCCCATAAAGATACAGTCGACGTTATATAACGTCGTGTTAGTTTACTATTTATTGAGGCGACGTGATTAAACGTGCATGTAATTCTGGTAGCGAGCATGACGGCGTTGGCCGAAAGTATTTTTAGATAATGCTTAGCGGGTTTATTTAAAATAAGGTGATAGATATAAAAATAAATTTTCAAGGATCGTAGTTCATGTGCAGAAACTGACTCATTGACTTTTAGGCATCTTTTAGAACGATCTGCCGTCTTTGAAACGTCGGAAGAAAATAATAATATAAAAACCGCGAACACATCCGTAAAATAGTTTTCTTTTAATATTTCATTTTTATTAAAGAACTCTAGCGTTTGATTAAGCATTAATTTTTCGATCGACTACCTCGGTGGCGTAGTTGTAATTGTACACGGCATGAGTGCGTCTACCGCGCTGAGTGTCTGGGTTCGAATCCCGGGTCGGGTTAAAATAATTGTGACTGGGTTATTCCATATAAAAAATGACTTAAGATTAAAGACTGAAAAAAAGTATTATAAAAGATGCGTTTGATTATAATTGATGGTAAATAAGTAAGCCCGGAGTTTCTTTTTGTATCTCTTCTTCGGGTAATCATATAGGTAGCTAATGAAAGGCTGGTAAATTAGCTAGGTTAGGGCTTTTATCGTCCTCACCCATGAGGATCGCGACGCGACCTTGACATCATTCTATATAATTATAGGTATATATTTTCTTCTCTTACGTCCCTAGCTCGAGCTACCTTAGTTATGTTTTCTTTTTTAATTTTACCTTTAACATTAAAGGTCCAGAGTTATAAAAGTAACTTCTAATAAAATTATTATCATATATCTTGACCATAGGTGGAACTATGGTCGCCTACGTAAATAATAATATATTTTATTTATTTAATTTATGAATATATCCCACATTCATATATCTGCCAAGAATGTTAGTTAAAAACTCTTCTTCATGAGAACCGCGCCCCAGGTGCAGTATATTTTGCGTCGTCAGTAAAATATTATTTTATTGATAATGTTTCTTTGTATTGTAGGTGATTATAGGCTTTAGTAAAATTCTTTAATAGCAGTAAGAACACCGCAAGAACTTTGAATTACAAATTATTGTATGCCATTGTAATGCACTCGTCATCTTAAAACGTTCCCACAATGCCTAGTAATACATTGGCTACAATGTTCAAACTGGAACAGCGCTTATACAACGTTGCTTAGCGGTAAAAATAGACATTGCGATGGTATTCGGGCTCGCATATAAGATTACATACCTATAAATATGTACTAAAAGGCTATATTTTGCTCCAAAATATACAACATGTCGCAAGTAATCAGTGGAACTTTGCTACAATTAGCCTGAAATCTGGCCCCGTTCACTTTAATACTATCCGGAGAAATGCATAATCGCGCTTCGGCCCGCTCCGTAAATCCGAATGGCTTAATTACTTCCGATATATGACGTGCGCAGATTTAATTCAACGCCAAATGTAATTTTAACGCGAAATGTGCGGATTACGCTCTACAACCAACTAAGCTGTTGGTTTAGATTAGTTCGCGTAGCTGAGAAAATTACACGAACAACGTACTTAGGTAACAGAGATTGCGGTCTGGACACAGCAAAGTGACCCCTACTGCACCCGAAGGTAAGTGGAAGGTCTAATGGAATGTCGACTGAAGAGGGGTAATCACCTCGACAGTCGACACAATTATGCCGGCCCGTAGGAACCGGATATAGACAGGCTGATCATGGAACGCGACACACTTGCGTGAGCCTCTATGGCGGGTTTTAACACCTTGTGTACGGTGGTCGCTATGCGGGCGGATATAAAATATATCATACCAGAGAAGTAAAACTAAATTTAGCTCTTGGTCTACAACCGGGTTTACAGTTGCCTAGGACGGTAAACCAATTTAAATTTAGTTTACGTTAATGCAATTTACGCACATTGCATTAATTTTCTTATTAAACGGAATGAGCAACTCTTTCCGAGCATAGTAAGTTGTATAGCATTCTGAACTTTATACCCTAACATATTACATCTTAATTCCCATGCCTCGTAAAGCCTGATTAGGAGAATAAAATAGCTTTAAATGCGCTACTTCAGGGCCCTTATTCTGTATGATAGTGTAAACGCGTAACGCGGCCGTGTCATGTTATCTTCGAGAAATGTGCGTGGAATGGTATTCTGTAAGCCAAATTTCTATAGTCCTAAACATAATGCGTTGTGTTACGTGCTTGTTACGCACTGTCAAAATAACGTGCGGGATAGAGAATAAGGCGCCAGATATTTCGAAGCTAACGTCAATACAAGAAATAAATTAGTTCCCTCTTTGCTTTCAACATGCTGAGGTATTCATTTCCGGGCAGACTGTAATTAATTGTAATTAATTATTTGAATGTTTCAAATATTGTAACGCTGTTTTTCTATGCACGAGCTCTATTAGTGCGCCCTTATGTTTGATCGTCTGTCTGTCATGCAACAACGGATAGGATTCATAGGTCGTCACTCGTATTTGACGATCGAAACGTCAATCAGATCGGCAAGTGGTCTGTTCGGTACAGTGGTCCGAATGCCGAAACGTCAAAGCTTTGACGTAATACTTGGAGTATGTTTGCGTGGAAAGTTGAGGATTTTTCATTGAAGAATTACACACCACAAAGTTGTAATAAGTTGCAAAACTAAAGGCCCACGTGTGTCGCCTATCGGAATCAGCCTGGGTATACCTGGTTTCCAGGCCGGCATAATTATGCCGACTGGTGAGGGATAATCATTTCTCGTTAGTCGACACTTTATCGGACCCCAAACCATTTACCACCTGTCTAGTGATATCTCTGCCGTTCATGTAAAGAAAAGTACTTATGGCAGGTATACGCCATTTGTGTTTAAAACCCGCTGCAATTCTAGATGAAAACAACTTTCAAAAATAAACGTTTGTGCGCAGTTGCTTTATTATTACTTCGTACATTATTGCAGACTTCGGTCTCTTCATCTTTCTATTCCACTGTTCAATTGTATTTTAAGAGCTTCAAAGGAATCCTTATTTATTGCTATAAGCCGTCTAACAACATTGAACTGTTCTAGTCTTAAATTTTTAATGAATTTTCACGAGATGGTATTTTAAAATCCTTCGACATTCTAATATATAGATGATAGTCGAGAGAAACAGTTTACAAAACACAGGGCAGTAAAAAATACACATCTATATATATTATAAAACAAACTGTCCTTTTCTATGTGTATGTATGTGATCGATTTTTTCTAAATTTACTGCACGGATTTTTATAAAATTTGGTATGAAGATAGTTTAAGATACTGGGAAGGTTATAGACTTTCTATTCAGGGAAAATATACAGCGGGACTTTTATCCCGAAAAAACTCCTTCACGCGGGCGAAGCCTCGAGTAAAACTTAGTTGCCTTTAAAAATGGCCCATAGAATATTTTAGTTCCTGTCTTGCTTCTTCTATTGTTCGAACGTCGTTGTCGAGTAAATATATAATCTATTTCCTCATCAATAATTTGTAATAGCCTCTTACGAGTACAAATACGATGTAATATGCTAGCTCCAACCTATTTCGACCATCAGGTCCCAATTAATTAAGTCCCTTTGTGTGTAGAGGTCTATCAAGCCGTCCTTTGTGCTTGCAATCAGGCCGACTATCAATACGAGCTGTCAATCCGTCTGATTGCAATATTGGAGACGCGCCAACATGTGATGATTGCCAGATATATTCTTGTTTTTATAATGACGTTACGCGATCGGCTTGTTGCGACATAAAAAAGTGTTTAAAGCCTCATTTAGACGGTTTTATTAAGGCTAGCAATGCGCATGCGCAATTATTGACAGCTATATTCGTTTTTTAAAAAACGAGGGTTTATCTTTTCGTCGTATTTTTTAAATTTTGTTCAGCAATCATTTTTTACTTTGTGGTCCGGTTTAAATGATTCTTTTTGTGTTGAATAATATAAGTTCGGGAAACTATCATAGTAGAGATATCGTTATTTGACCTTCAACTTTAATGATGCAGAAGGAAATTTTCCTCAAAATCAAATAGAATTTTGACTATTATTTTCTTGTTCGGCTCAATATAGCTACAAAATACTGGCAAATTAAAAATATTTATGTTACACCTCGAACCTCGAAGACGCAGCCGAGAAATCCTCAAAATAATATAGGATGATAATGATTATTTTTGTATCGGGTTCATTTACATAAATTATATAACTATCAAAAAAGCAAAAATTGTTTATCAGAAGAGCCTCGCATTGCCATTGCGCATGTTGAGACGGGATAACTTGTTTAGCAATAATTGCGTACTATTATTCCTAGCAAAACGTATTAGTCGTTATGAGGTTGAAAACAAAAGTAATCACTAAATTATATTTTTTAATTATTAAATATATGTTAAACGTTTGCAGATTTATTAATCTATAAATATTATAAATGAAATGTTTTTTTAATTGATCTAATATTATATTTTATTCTCAAATGAAAATTGCTTAGTAATGGTATTACTTGAGCTTTGTCTGCGGTATTAAATCCGACAGGATATTTTTGAAGATATAAACCCTAGATAATTAAAATATAGCACTTAGTCTATCTTTGTATTAAAATTTATTCAAATTCGTTCAGGGGTTTGTTGGTTTCGTAACAAACATTTAGATAGATTAAATTACTTTCAATTTATTTTTATATAGTGTTAGTCGAACCCCCACCCACCTCTCTCATGCTACACCTTTGTGACTATCAATAATTACAATATCTTTGTTTTAAATTTAGAGCATATCGATTCAGTTGTTTATAGATTAACAAACACGTGGGTCACTGTTACAAGGCTGTATGTTGATGTTTTATTATGTTGGTAAAATTGATTAAAAATTTTCATGTTGGTAAATATTTGGCACTGTTACTTACAATACAGTTGGCCACGGGCCTCCTCTACTACTGAGAAGGATTAGGCCTTAGTCCACCACGCTGGCCCAGTGCGGATTGGTAGACTTCACATACCTTCGAAATTCTTATAGAGAGCTTCTCAGGTATGCAGGTTTCCTCACAATGTTTTCCTTCACTGTTAAAGCAAGCGATAATTCAGAAAGAATAGACACATGATTTTAGAAAAGTCGTAGAGCCGTAGTAGTAAAGAGTAAACCATTTGGGTTTCGAACCTGCGGACATTCGTCTTGGCAGTCCATTCCACAACCAGCTAGGCTATCGCCGCTTTTTTAAATATTAGAAAAGACAAGTTCATGGTTCCCTTTATTTATCATTCGGGATTATTGGAGTTTTTTACTGGGAATTTAAGGTTAGTCGTGAGGTGTTGCCAAGGTATTCAGCGTACGATCTCTTCCCAAATCTATAAAAAATATGACCAAATTGTTATAGAAAGTTTAGAACCTGGTTATTTTTCATTTTCTAACTCAGTTTTTATTTCGGACCGCGCTGTTCGAAAAAAAAACTGACTTAGAAAATCAAAAATAACCAGGTACTGGAGGAACTTACGAATGGGATTCTGGAATTCCCCAGATTATCGACTGCAGAGACTTAGAGGAAAGTTAGGAGGGGATATATGGGGGAAGGAAGTATAGGGAAAGAAAAGGAACTCCGTTAGGATAGGAGATCAGAAGGCCGGGAAGTGTCCGCGAGCCCTTATAGGCCTCAATGTGAATTGGCAACCATGAGGTACACACATAAAGTCGCGACAAATGTGCCCCGTGCATGGTGGTACCTTCGCTGTGGACTCCGAGCGCACAACAAATGCTTCGGAAGAGGGGGAGGTCTTAAGTCATGTTTGATGTATGAAGAGAAAACGTATCATACTTAAAGAATATATTCATATGCTCTTATCGATAACCTAAGACAGACAGTAGTTAGCTTAAGGGTACACTCGCTTTGGGATACTTTATGCAACTGTTTTTTAAGGTTTACTCTGGCAAGTACCTTTCTATTGCGTATATTTTTATTAATTACAAAACTTCCATGTATTTAAATATGTCCCCAACTAAGAATTCGTACGGTACATAGCCAAATTCGTACAAAAACATAACACTGAACCCTATGACAATAAGCCAGCGCTACATCGACGTATTTTCAAAAGCTCACGTTAGTTTTACCAGCTTCTGTTCGCTTTTTCAATTTCATCTATATCCATTAAATGTACGTTTACTTCTAACAAACATACAAACATTGTTACAAGCTTTTACAATATTAAACGGGTTTGAAGGATTAAGATTATAGAGCGTATAGCTTTTGCGTATAGCGCCGCATGTAAATGTTTTTCCGGAAAAAAAGTAGCTTATAGCACTCCGAAGTAATCCTATTAGTAAAAAGAATTCAACATCGGTTTAGTAGTTTTTGAGATAAGCGCGTTCAAGCAAACTATTTAGCTTTATGTATGAGTATAGATATGATTCTCAAAACAATAACTTTGGCGATTAGTTATTGTTCTGATATGAATGATGAGCATAATATGTCCTAACAAACGTTGTGTTATATAATTTAAAATATGTGTGTGTGTGTGTGTGTGTGTGTAATTTGCACGCGGCAGAAGTGAATTTTCTAAAAAATAGCTTATAAGAAATTAAGATGAATATAGAGTATCAGGAGTAGAACAAATGTAAGGTTTATTATTTATGCATAATATTAAAACATACTTGCAGAAATAATTTATAAGTAAGATTAAATTATTCACATAAATAAAAATACACAAATAATACATCACGCTTGCTTTATACTAAAGCGTTGTAATTCGCAAGCTCAAACACACGTATTAAAAACATTCTAACAAAAGAATAAAACGTCGGCTCACTGCAAGAACTCATTAACTGATAAATACAAATATATGAATTAAGCCACTTTTAGTTTTAGTTATATTGTTTTCCCTGTATCATCTTAGATATAATTTTAATTCTTAAAATTAAGTGAGTATGATCAATATTATATTATGTTCAGAGTGTCATAAACTGTACTTGATGCTTTTTTTGCCTTTAGCTCATTCTTGCAGTAAACCGACCAAAAGGATGCAAAATATAGCATGCAGGTTGGTTGAAAGCTGTTCCTTTTTCAAATATTGTGACGTATTTTTGTTACATCCAGTTTCAAATCACAACTAGTCCATTGAAATGTTACATTTTTTAGGCCTTACCTTGCGTTTTTTAGAGGACGCAATTTTATTTTTTTGAAGTGTAGGGGGGGTCAGTCTAAAGCTAAAACCAAGTTTGTGGGGTCGCCACCCTTGTCCCACGGCCGCCATCTTGAAAAAGTGGTTGAAATGGTTTTACGATGTATCTCTTAAACTATTTATCTGACAAAAAAAATGTATAAATATTTTTTGTTGCAAATTAAATTCTCTACAAGTTTGGTCTAGTAACTTTTGTCGTAGAACTATAAATAAAAAAGTTATAAGCGAAAATGTTAAGAAATTTAATGTTAAGCAATATCCATTGCAACGTCATCAGAACGTGTGTTTATAAGGTTCATAATACTTTTTTTGTACTCTCATTAATACCCAAATACCCAAGGGACCATTAGGGAACAAAAGAACATCTGCCTGCTATTATTATTATTATTTCTAACCTCTCTTATTGTAAGAATAGCTGATAATATTGTGTTGAAGTTGTCGTTCAACTTATATCTTTTAGTTGTGCTACATATTTCTGTACGTGCGGATGTATTTTATTCTGTTTTTAATTGTGAAGACGATTTCGAATGATTTTAGACACGATTTTAACTTTAGTGAAAACTACTTTTTTTTTATGAGCATTTTGACTTTTAAAAGTCAAAATGCTAATAAAAAACTTACTTACGACAACTTCAACACAATATTATCAGCTATTCTTACAATAAGAGAGGTTAGAAATAATAATAATAATAGCAGGCAGATGTTCTTTTGTTACCTAATGGTCCCTTGGGTATTTGGGTATTAATGAGAGTACAAAAAAGTATTATGAACCTTATAAACACACGTTCTGATGACGTTGCAATGGACATTGCTTAACATTGAATTTCTTAACATTTTCGCTTATAACTTTTTTATTTATAGTTCTACGACAAAAGTTACTAGATCAAAGTTGTAGAGAATTTAATTTGCAACAAAAAATGTTTGTACAGTTTTTTTGTCAGATAAATAGTTTAAGAGATACATCGTAAAAACCATTTCAACCCCTATTTTCAAGATGGCGGCCGTGGGACAAGGGTGGCGACCCCACAAACTTGGTTTTAGCTTTAGCCTGACCCCCCCTACACTTCAAAAAAATAAAATTGCGTCCTCTAAAAAACGCAACCCCAAATGTAACTTTTCAATGGACTAAACGATTCTAAAGAAGTTTTACTTCAGAAATCTGAGTATATGGACACCTGAAGGCTTTTTCACGGCTCTTCAAACACCAACCAGTCATGTGAATTAAAATACCGTTGTAAATAATAAAAATATGTCCTAAACGTTTACCCAAACGTGGTCTAGAGGTTACTATTTTGTTGTAGTAAGACTATTTCATTATAGTAAGACGGTCTAATCCCGAAATACACGTACGTGAGTATATGGGTCGTGCGTTGCATCGATTGGTAATCTTAGTTGCAGTCCGTCGGGAGATCGGCTGTTTACAACAATCCCTAGATTATTTTGCTGGGTTAGTTTGTACTTTACTGCGCAGTAATTACGGGATATATTAGGTAAATAGTGTTTTCGTGTTTATCAGTCGGCCAGTACTGTCACCGATATAAGTAGCTGACTGTAATTATATTAAGGCAGTTAGACAAAATTATGGCGATTGCTGCAAATCGTTTCGCGTTCATCGACATAGGTGTTACTTTTTTTTATTTGGCCTCGGCAAAAAAATCCCACTACACGTGATGGTAAGTGGCATGGGGTTCGATAGAATGTCGACTGACGCGAGATGATTATCCCTCGGCAGTCGCAACAATTATGCCGGTCTGTTGGGACTGTATATATACAGACTGATCCCGGAACGCGACACACTTACGTGGGCCACTACAGTGAGTTTTAACACCTTGTGTACGGCGGTCGTTGTCCGGGCGGATATAAAATATATCCTACCACCAGCAAACTTATTGTAGTTTAGATAGAGTATACGTATATACTCTGTTCACATAAAAAAAAACTCATATTAAATGAATAGACTTTTTTTCATTGCTTTGAATGACGAGACGAGCTTGCCGTTCGCCTGATGGTAAGCGATACGACCGCCCATAAACAGCAGAAACACTATCCAACACATTGAATTATCAAGTATTGTTTGGTATACCACTGCGCTCGTCATTCTGAGACGTGAGATATTAAGTCTTATTATGTCATAATACTTCTGCTAGATCTACGTTTTCCTATTTTATATTTTGATTTTAAACTTTAAAAACCTGTAATTAAACTAGTGTACATAATACGTCGAATTGACACGAAAATACACAGAGCGAATTAAGAGATTGTCTTGTTCAATAACGGACGCTTTCAACTCTATTTTATAAGCCGGCAAACAGAAAACTAGGTCATGTGATGAATAATGTCGCCAATATATACTGACATTGCAAACAATATGAATATTGTCCTTAAAAAAAAGGAAATTAAAGAATTGTCGAGCGGAAGCTCCCACGAAAAGGGAGAGGAATCTCGCTTATCTTACGAAACTCTGACTGTTACTTCACTTTGATTTTCTGTGCTATAGTGGTACTCATACTCTCAGTAGAGTACTTAATCACAGAAGAGTGTGGTTATAAAATAAATTATATTATTTGTAACTCCACATTCTACATACATTCTGGAGTTTGATAAGAAACTGTGTTTTTGCTCGCTTCACCTACGTGAAAAGTTTTTCCCGGATAAATATCCCGCTATATATTTACTGGGAATAAAAAGTTGTCTATGTTCTTAGCATCTCAAACTATCTCCATAGCAACTTTTAACCAAATCGATTTAATAGTTTAGCCGTGAAAGCGAAACAAACAGACAGAACTACTTAAATATAAATATGGATTATATAGAAAATTTCATTTTTCCTTTTTATTTTCGCATTTATTAACTAATTTGTTTACATTTTCGACTGACAGGCGCTCACGTCAAGACATCTTGGTATGAATAAACTTAATTAAAACAATATACAATTAAAACCAACAAACGCTTTAATAACTTCTATTTTAAATGCTGCAAATTCTGTTTCATATAAATTCTGTAACATTTTACGCATGAGTAAATTTTTGTTTTTGGTTCATCCATGTTCAGTGTTTCGGTCGGAGACACATTTTTTCTCTATATATATGGGATATGTAACTGTTTATGAACTGCAAATAAATTTATTTGCACCACTGCCTCCCGCTCGGTTATATTCATCATGTCGAATATATTTCCTAATGTTATTTAAAAGTAAATTAGTAAGCTAAAATAGTTATGCATTGCAACGATATGTGGCATGTGGAAAAGGGATTTATATTCGTGGAAATCCATTTCATCCAAATATCTGGCGCTTTGAATGCTCTATGCGGCGGTATTAATTCCAACGTCAGCAGAGATCTCTGTGATTATACATCCCACAGTCCAGACTTCATCACGGTCTCTTTGACTAAATATTTTTCTTCTTTGATAAATGTATTGATTTTTGTTTTTATTTTTGAAATTACTTAATTGACGGAAACGCCAAAAAAATATTTAGTTTTAAAAATACATCTTTGCGCCATGTTAATGGGATCAACGAACTCTGAAGTATTGTTTAATACTACCCTACTTTTATGCATCAAATGTTTTGAGTACGGCTGACGGTTCTATCTCAACACTAACGGATTTATTTTAAGTTAAGTATACATTTAAATTCTCTCTAAATGGAACAGGGATTTCAAATCTGCTATTCGAAATCCCGGTTAAAGGAAATCCGTATTCACTAATTTCTAATTATTAAATATTCGCAGAATACATACCTATCCTTTATCTATGAATAATGATATTAGAGAACTGTGTGACGTTTGGCGGAATCACTGGAATGTCATTGCCTGCGGCGGCTTCAATTATATTCCATTTTCAAACTCGAGTATTTGAGATGCGATAAATTTATGAATATAGCTATTTCTTATTACGTCTGAAATGAATGAGCGCTGCGAACTGATTTTCTGTTCAAAGAGTATTTTTATATACTTTATACCGTAGTAAATACCATCAGACGCTCAACAGTAATTCGTCAATAGTTAATCAGTTGCACATCGAGGCCCCAATACCACCACGGCACTGCCTCGTTTCGTTTGGGTGTCCATAAAGTTACATTATACAGTCACAAAGTACTTTCTATTAATTGGTAGATCGGTTATTCCTCTTTGATATTGATTCTGTATTTGACAGTTTCGTTGTGGTTAGAAGCTTTGTTAGAAATGGCAGGTTAGGCAAGAGCGATCGATAGTTCACTAAACAATAACTCAACAATGGAATTACCAACACTTCTAGTTATAAATGAATAAATACAATAATATTTTGATATTACTATGCAAAAGAGTATTCACACAAACTTACCTAATGACTATAGTTAGTGAAACAATTGGCGGTCTTATTGTTTAACGAATAAAGTGTAAATTTGGTAAAAACGTATTTCTTTGCCATGCTACATAGGTAGACCACAATCACTATGGTCAGTTTCGCTGCCCAATACTAAATTTATAAAGTAACTGGGTGTGTTAAGAATTTTGAAGTTATTCTATCTATACTGAGTTGTAGAGCTTGTTTGTTTAAATGAGCTTGTCTCAGGTATTACTGGTGCGAATTGAATTTTAGTGTTATATAACATCACTATATGGCCAATAACAGCGGAGCATCAGTGAAAAATATTGCAAAAACGGGGAGCATTTATTCCCTTTGAGAATTTCCGTTGCGTGCGCTGCGTAAACGGTTAAAATTACGCAATAATGTGTGACGGAATTGTTTCCTTGAAGAAGTTATAAAAAAATATTATAAAAAATATCCCCCAGCGCATCTGTCTGCCTTTCTGAATGCGATAAAGTCAAAAACTACCCAACGGATTTAGATCATATATAGTATGGCGATAGTTTGAGAGACATAGGCTACTTTCTATCCCGGGTAAAAATACATAGAGGGACTTTTATCCCAGAAAACCCTTTCAAGCAGTCGCAGTCGCCACAAAAAAATAGTTACTCTATATCTTTGAATTAGCATCGATACCACTTCAGTCGTTCATATTTTTTTCCGTTCAGCTCCAATTTCAAGGATATGTTATCCAATACGGAGATGTATTAACTGTTGAAATGTTATTGATATGGAACATTAAAACTTCAAACGAAGAGTGAATATGTTCGTGACAAATTTGAGCGCTAGATTTATGTATTTAAGGCGATACCTCAAGGTCCATTTTCATACATTTTGTTTCGGCTTTAATCTGGGTAACTAAACAAGTATTGGCAAGTAAAGAATTTAAATTCACGTCTAGTTAGTGATTAGTTCTCGCAGTTGAAAGAAAAATGTAAAAATAATTAATATGCATGGATATTTCGGCCTTTAAAATTTCGTCATATTAAATTTTAAAGGCCGAAATATCCATGATTATTAAATATTTTTACGTTTTTCTTTCAACTGCGAGAACTAATCACTAACTAGACGTGAATTTAAATTCTTTACTTGCCAATACTTGTTTAGTTACCCAGATTAAAGCCGAAACAAAATGTATGAAAATGGACCTTGAGGTATCGCCTTAACTGATGGTAGGTCTCTCGTTTGTGAGAGTCCGCCTGGGTAGGTACCACTGCCATATCTATTTCTGCCGCCAAGCAGCAGTGTGTAGTCACTGTTGTGTTTAGGTTTGAAGGTCATTGTAGCTAATAACTACTGGACATAATGGGACTTAACATTAAATGGTCATCGAATCGAAAAGTCAAGTGGAGTGGACCAAAAAATACTTCGTAATTTAAGGAGTTGGATGATGTTTCTACTGTTTATGGGCGGTCGTATCGCTTACCATCCGGCGAACGGCAAGCTCGTCTCGTCATTCAAAGCAATAAGCAATAAAAAAGTATACCCTAAATAATTATTTAGGGTATACTTATACTAAATATGATGCCGAATCTTTCAAGATCAAGATCTTTCAAGGCTTAGAATTAATGAAGAAGGATAAAGGTGGAAGATGTATTGTGTAGGGCCGTGTGTCGCTCGCGACAACTTTCCCGAATATGTATTAATAGCTAATAATAATCTTAATGAAAAACTTATTTTTATATCAATAAATTATTAAAAAAAAATTATATAATAACAATATTATATATCATAGTAGTAGCAGCCACAGGAGTAATACCGAAATCTCTATACAAAATTAAGAAGGCTTAAACATACATATCAACCAGAAAAAGGCATCCACATAACAAAAACAATCAGTAAAGTTCTATGAGATTCCGTTTTCACTTAAAGCGAAACTGGGGTACCCTTTCCCTGAGGGTCCGGGGCCAGCGCTCAGTATACCGAGCTTAGCTTGAACAAAGAAAAACCTCAACCCTTATGCAGGGTCATTTTGATATTGCGTTACTAAATGAAACCACATACTCGTCTTCACCTTCACTGACATTATGCCAAAAATCATCCATTAATAAGGAATATTTTTTTATCCCGGTTTTAGTTTTCTGATTTTTTATCATTTTGTAGTTTATTGCGAATATGGCGTGTACTTGAGTGTATTTCTGACTGAAAGTATGATGTTGTCGTTGCGACTAATTCTCTTAGAGTAGTCGTAGTGGCTATAGGGCGCGTAAAATTAAAATTACTTTTTATTAATATTTATTTCGTTCGAAACTTACACTTTTTTATTTTACATCTACTGCTCAAGTAATTTATTGTACAGTGTTATTTCCAAGTAGATAAGTATATAGTTTCATTTAGTAATACAATTTTAAACCACTCTGTATATACAACAAATGTATTACCTACATCTGGGGTGGGCTACGTCTCAAATAGTGGAACCTCGCCCCGCCCCTGTCACCCAAATGTGAACAAACACTCGAATTGTGATTAGTTATAAGCTATAATTAATAATTGTGAAATGAATATAAGACAAGACTTGTAATCATTTGAAAAAAAAAGTATTAAATCATACAATAAAACTATCATCAAACAAAAATATGTTACAGAATAATAACACTTATGCAATAGTAATGTTAATAATTTCTTCTTAAAAATCCTCATTCACCAAACTTTTAAATTATTCAGTATTTATAGCTGGAAACAAAATCGCACTATGTACTTTGTGGAGTGAAAAGTGTTTCTCTCTTCTTACAAAATGTTAGAAAGTAAATTGTATAAAAGAGGTTTTAATATTTGTAATGGCCTTTGTGTTTCCGTCACATTTAAAGGAAAAGTGTTCTTGACTTTGTCACTAGAATCGGTTTTTAGCTCAGAACAATGACAAGCTTTTTAGTTGTTCTTCCGTAGTATTGTTTTCATTGTAATGCTCTTTGATTTGTTCTCTTCGTGTAATAACATGTAATGGACATATTGATTGTCTCATCTCTGCATTACCCAAAGGTTAACTGTTAGAAAATGCCTCAGGCTATAAGTCCACCTGTATAAAAAACAAAATATCTATGGAAATCTTACTCAAACTTAATTTATTAGAAATCATAACCCAATACTAAATATATTCGTTATGCCGAATTCTATCCAGTCATGCGTTTTATTTTTAACACACACACACACACTCACACACACACACACTCACACACACACACACCACGTATTTATCTCCGAAGGGGTATGCCCGAGGTGCAACCGGAGTTTCCACTTTGCGCCAGGTGTGTTCCGTCCTATGATGTAATACGGAGCGAGCCTATCCCCTTACCGGTCACAAATTCCACACTCCAGAAACCCAGCAACAAAACCCAAATATATTTTATCCGACCCGGGTTTTTTTTAGCGTCCATTGTAATAAAAGGTCGCACTAATTTATTGATAGTACTCATTAAAATTTATTTTTTACCCGTTTACTCTTAGAACTATACAAATCGTTTCAGCACAATCGAGCAAATAGAGCAAATTTCAAAAGTATGTTCATAAATAACTATCGTTATGAGCAAATATAGATCAAACATTTGCTCCAGTTGGCTCTATCAATGAGCTATTTCGGTTATATGTATTTTGTGATATCTGTGACTAGCAGCGGTTTTGATCTCGATATTTTTATATATTCACAGTGGAGTTAACACATGTACGGTGTACTTAACGTTATTGTTCAAACTGTAGTCCAAGAAAAAATGAGTACCAAAGTGACAGTTCGTTTCTTTTTTTACGGACGTGACAAAGTTATCCCCCTTCACCTAATGGTAAGCAGTGGGGTTCATATAGCAAGTTCACTGACGAGAGATGAGTGCCCTCGTCAGTCGACACAATTATGCCGGCCCGTTTGAATTGGATATATACAGGCTGATCCGGCTGATCCAATAGCTTGTCTGGATGGATAATAATTATGCCGACCTACTTAAGTGTTTTTTCAAATCCCAATTAGAAGTAAGAAGGTCCAATGGTTATACGTGACGATACTTATATTTTTTTTTCTTCGTATGACGAGACGAGCTTGCCTTTTGCCTGATAATAAGCGATACGAACGCCTATAAATAGTAGAATCATCCAACACTTAATTACAAAGTATTGTTTGGTATTCCACTGCGCTCGCCATCCTGAGACATGAGATGTTATGTCTTATTATGTCCAGTAGTTACACTGGTTAAAATGTTCTTGAAACCAGAACTCAACAGTGACACACTGTTGCTTGGCGACAGAAATAGACATCGCGGTGGTATCTACTATCTACCCAAACGAATCATAAATGAGAGATCTACCTCCAGTATTGTTTTAAATGCGATAGAAACTTGTTTTCTAACTCAGCAGAATATAATGATTTTCTGCAGTCAGTCGGTAATATCGCATACTTTATCAAGAAAACGGTTCCACTGGGACTATTATCTTGGCAAAAGCTTTCAGACACGTGTAGACGTTACTTATATTATACAGGGTCATTTTGACATCGTGTTCCTAAATGAAATCATGTACTTATCTTTTTGAAAATAACACTACAATATTTGACTCGATGTGAAATGAAAAAAGTGTAAGTTTCGAACAAAATAAATATCAATAAAAAGTAATTTTTATTTCACACACCCTAATGCCACCACTGTTACTCTAAACGCATCGGCTACATCACACTTTCAGTCATAAATACACCCACGCACACATTACATTCGCACAAAACTACAAAATGATAAAAGTTCAGAAAATTAAAACCGGGATTTTTGGTAAAAAAATCATCCGTGGATAATTTTTGGCACAATGTTAGTAAAGGCAAAAACGAGTATGTGGTTTCAATTACCAACAAAATGTCAAGATGACCCTGTATATTGACTTTTCGATGAAATGTTCGTGATCATATAAGATCTCATTTATTCAAACCGAACTAAACAGTGTTTTATAAATGATAAACATACATTAAGCGGCGATAGCCTAGTTGGTTGTGGAACGGACTACCGAGACGAATTTCCGCAGGTTCAAATCCCAAGGGCACACACCTCTGACTTTTATAAAAAATTATGTGTGTATTCTTTGTGAATTATCGCTTGCTTTAACGGTGAAGGAAAACATCGTGAGCAAACCTGCATACCTGAGAAATTCTCTATACGAATTTTCCCGGGTGTGTGAAGTCTACCAATCCACACTAGCCAGCGTGGTGGACTAAGGCCTAATCCTTCTCAGTAGTAGAGGAGGCCCGTGCCAAACAGTGGGACAGTATATAAAACAGGGCTGATATTATTATTATATACATTTAATGCTAAACAGTTCTTCAGTGCGTTCCTACAGGACTATTTGTCCTGGTAACGAGAGTAGGGTGAATGAAACTCCTTTTATTATATCCAATGCAACACGTCCTTCGGTCAGCTTGTTATATAAGTGTGTGTATGCTGTTACGCGAGGCACCTACCATTTTGAGTTCTGACAGCCAATGTAAGCCCCATTTTCGATAAGGGACTTAATGAGTATTTTAATGATGGTAGATGTTTCAAACACATTTTAACACTTACATAACAATTAACTTGGATAATATAATGGGTTTAGGATAGTTTTTCTTAATGATAATGACTATTATGGTTAAATAACACGTGTCCTGACATACGTGTTATTTCTTAAATTTTCTCGCATCGCAAAAAACAATTATGAAGTAAAAAAGACGCTTAATAACTTAAAACGAAATTAAGAGATAATTAGTATGTGTTTTCAATTAATGATTTCTTATGTTTACGCGAATGATAGACATTAATATAGAACTTTTTTACGGATTTTATTGCAGTATTTTATATTATAATTTACTCCCGACGCTTCGAAGACTTTGCAGACTTCGAGGTTTTAGTGTTTTGAATTAATTTTAATAATCAATTTTATTATCAGGTATCATTGAAAATTAATTATTGTACAGCATTTAACGAAATTTACATAATATAGATCGACACAAGCGTGACTGTAAACATTTCAATGCATTGTATTTGTCGACAACCAAAATAGCAGATACGGTCTTCTCATAACTAGAGGCCTATAAATTAACGAACGGTAAACAAAACCAGCGGATTTAACTTTGTCTATTTTTAGCCGGTCGATGAACCCGACTAATTTATAAAGCTTTATATTCACCGGCAACGTGAAGTTGCTCTTTTTCGAGCAAAACTTGCTTCTTTGAGTAACTTTACTTTGAGACCATTTGTTGCTATTTTAGGAATGTTTTTTTTTGTGTTTTTGCTGATATGGTAATCTTAAGGCTTATTTAATGTCTTAGGGAGGCGCGCAGTGTATGTCAGGCAGTGCGGTATCATTCAAAGTTTTGGTGGAGTTACTACTGTCTGGGTAGTCATGTCGCTGAACATCGGAAGCTGTGTGCGTCCCGTTATTCTATTGAAATACATACTTATGTTGAAAGCTTACTGCGTTCATTTTAGGAATGTAAAATTAAAAAACTTTTAGCTGCAAATGTTTTTGAATGTGATTGACATAGTTTTAACCCCTGGGGCCGAGTGTTAGTTGACACGAATTTTATGCTAGTCGGTCTGTGTTGGCTTCAAAACTTTATTGTTTGAGCCGAACGGGACGCAAGCACTTCAAGTTCGAAGGACATTGTATTTTATTTTCAATCGAATTTACAATAAAAATCATACAAAACTCATTATTTCACATGCAGTTTGATGATATCGTACACCATAAACGGTTACGATATTTTTTTTTTTCACCAAACATTAAAAATTTACGAAACTTAATAAAATCGTGAAACATCTAAATGTGTTTATTTTATGAAAGTATGTGAAATAAAGTGTAATTGAAGGCGTAAATCATATGTTAAGTGGAGAACGCGAATGTTTTCCATCTGTTTCACATACAGTAATTGATATCAGCCCTGTATTATGCATTGCCCACTGCTGGGCAAAGGCCGCCTCTACTACTGAAAGGGCGGGCGGGAAGGGCTTCTTGGTTGACCTATTACGAGTTGGCTGACCTTCGAAATTCTTATGGAGAATTCCCACATTTAGTCTTCCTTACGATATCATCTCTTACCGTTAGTGCATAAGCAGTAAATATAATCTATGATGATGTATGTTTACGCGAATGTTAGATATTTATACAAATATTTTCGGTTTTTATTGCGGTTTGACATTATAATTTTCTTCTGACGTTTCGAAGACAATGAAGGTTCTATTACAAACTGGCTTTTGCTCGGGGCTTTGCCCGGGTGAAGGAGTTTTTCGGGATAAAGGTCCCGCTGTATATTTTATTCGGGATAGTAAGTAGCTCAAAACCTTCCCAGGGTCTTAAACTATCTCCATCCCAAATTTCATAAAATCTCGTTCAGTAGATTTTGAGAAATTCGAACACTTACAGACAGACAGATTGGTAGACTTTCTTTTATAATATGTATACCTACTATAATTTAGAACTTATCGTTTATCCCGTGTCAGAGTAATGACAAATGCTTCTAAACTGAAAACGAAGCAAGGTAGACAAAACATTGTATAACTGATACGTATAATGCTACCTAAACTCTTTTCGGGTAGACACAACATGGGTTTACGATCGTAATCCAGCGATTATATCATAATTAAACATCAAAATTAATATCGAATTGTCAGTTTAATCACTAATTACGAACGCTAATTTATATATAGACTCCCATAGTGAGTATAAAGCTTTAAACTTTATTACAGAACAATGCGATCGGTTCTTTTCTTATAATATTAAAGTGTAATAACATGACCTAAATAATATTACAGGTTTTAATTTTCTGCTAGTGGTTACTTACGTTGTAATTTTAGCTTTGTTTGGGCGCGTAGAGTATAAATGAACAGCCAAAATAATATTTACGTGAAAGCGAGGTATGTTTTATATTTATATTGCCGTAGAATGTATATTATATTTCTGTTTAAATTGCAATGTGATTTTTATAAAAAAAACGTTTTCTTATTTTTTAATGTGATTTATACAAGCACATTTTCTTATTTATTAACTACCTAAAGTTGTGCTCAACCCTGCCCGGGTTTCTACCCGGACAGGTTTTCCGGGATGAAAGTCCCGCGTTATATTTTCCAGGGATAAAATGGAGCCCATATTTTAAATTAGGCCGCTAGTAATACACTGATTGAAACTGCATTCAATTCCATGCTGTAGTTCGCGTGATGCGTGTACAAATAGACAGGCAAAACTTCTAAAAACTGTCATGGTATCTGTTTCTTATCATATTAGTATCTCTACATCTATAAAAAAAATACTATGTTTTGGATTTTATCGCGGTGATTGTATATTCTTTACGTTTCGAAGACTTTGCAGCCTTCGTGGTCACGGGGGGGACAATCAGCCGCCCGTGACCCTTCGTAATTTTAATGTCTAACATTCGCATAAAGATAAGAAATCATTATACCATATCTATAATGTACAGACATCAGCCAGTTATCAGTTTATTATATGTAAAAATCTCAGTACCACTGTGTGGTAATTAAAAATATTTAAATACGGCAAATTAATCTACATCATAATTAATCATCATCTCTATATTAGTTATATAATTTTATATATTAGTAGCTTTTGCTTGCAGATTTGCACGCGAAACAAGTTTTTTCGGGGTAAATAAAATAGCCTATAGCATTAAAGAGTAATGTAGCTTCCTATCAGTGAAAAAATAATCACAATCGGTTTAGTAGTTGCTGAAATTAGTGCATTCAAACAAACACTTCTGCTTTATATTATAGTATTAGCTCGTCTATAACTACTCACTCTACATTTAAAAGAAGCTCTCATTTAGTCTATTTATAATACATTCGATCACCCACGCCTTAATAAATTGTGACCAAATAAGTTTGTCTACCCAAATAAATGGAGGGCATTCGTTTGAAGTCGCAGATGCCAGTTGCGACACGATTTGTTGGTGTGGAACGCCCTTTATTTATATATAGAAATGTTCATAAATACATTTTATTGTATAATAATACTTAAATATACTCTACATGACAAATTCTCTATAGGAATTTTCGAGGGTGTGTGAAGTCTACCAATCCGCACTAGGCCAGCGTGGTGGACTAAGGCCTAATCCTTCTCAGTAGTAGAGGAGGCCCGTGCCCAACAGTGGGACAGTATATAATACAGGGCTGATATTATTTATACTCTATATACTATATCCGTACAAGGTGCTTTTGCGTTTCGTTGGTGGTATATATTTTATATCAGCCCGAATAACGACTACGTACACAAGGAGTTAAAACCCGCTATAGTGGCCCACGTAAGTGTGTCGCGTTCCGAGATCAGCCTGTGTATATCCGGTTCTAACAGGCCGGCATAATGGTGGCGACTGCCGAGGCATAATCATCTCTCGTCACTCGAAATTCTGTCGGACCCCACTCCACTTGCCATCTGATGCAGCGGGCTAAACTAACTAATAACTGGCTAAATTGGAAGACTTTAAGCATTCAAATAGATCACATTCATAATGAATATATACAAGGTCATTTTGATATTGCGGTACTAAATGAAACCACATACTTATCTACTTGGTAATAACACTTTACAGGAAGTTACTTGTGCCGTAGAGGTAAAATAAAAAAGTGTAAGTTTCGAACAAAAGAAATATTAATAAACAATAATTTTAATTTTACGCGCCCTAATGCCAGTACTGCTACTCTAAGTGAATTCGTCGCAGCGGTAACATCATACTTTCAGTCAGAAATACACTCACGCACAGGCCATATTCGCATTTAACTACAAAATTATAAAAAAATTAGGAAACTTAAATAAGGATTTTTGGTGAAAATATTCGTTATTAATTTTTGGCACGATATCAGTAAAGGTGAAGGCGAGTATGTGGTTTCATTTAGTTACGCAATGTCAAAATGACCCCTCTATATTTTTGTCCCGAAAATTGGTCAGAGAAACTTTTATCTGAAGGGAGAGTTGCGTGTAAAACTCAGTTAAAAACATACAACTATTTATCCTATTAAGAACAACACCTCGTACTGTTTTGTATGGATAAGTTTTAATATTATTTGAAAATCTCGCACCGATTTCATATAAAACTTTCGAAGCAAGTCTCACGCGAAGGAGCATTAGTTCTGAGAAATATGATCAATAACACGGCGGGACAGACCGATATTTTGCTCCCGCGGGCACAGAAGTCTTATTAACGGATTTTATTCGAAACTTTAAAATGTGTTAAACATTTTTACTTTAATCCTTTTATTCTAATCATATAATTTTATGAGTTCAGGAGGTGGAAAAAATTACAAAGAATTTTTAGTGTGGTCCTGAAACAAAATACATTTTAATTTGACTTTTATCGTGGTTTCTACTGTTCCACTGTTCATTTATTAAAAATGGCGAAGGTTTCATACGCTTCATTATTACGTAACCTATTATTCAACTTCGCAATTTACCCGGTGCACCTACCGCTTGGCAGTTAAAAATACTGGTGATTATGATATTTTCCATCACATAATCTTCTTACCGCCCCTGCTTTCATTGCACCTTACTATCCATCTCACCTTAATATAGGATTAATATTATTACAAGTCAGTTTTATAAACGACTAGCTTATGCGCGTGAAGGAGTTTTCAGGGATCATTGTTTTTTCGACTTAAGTACTTGATATGTATCGCTATATTATGACTAAATTACACAAAATTATTATAAATTATAGCCTATGTGTTATTCTGATGTATAACTAATAATACTATAAAGTTTCACCCAAATCCGTTCGGTAGTTTTTTCGCGAAAGAGGAACAAACATACATACATCCTCATCTTCGCATTTATAATATTATTAGGATTTGCTTGGTACGGTAGTCGCCTGAGGCGTCAGTTCTTAGGAAAGGTTCTAATGGTCCCACAGGATCGTTTTTGATACATTCACTTTGACTTAAACGTCAAAAGTATTATTATTTATATCTTTCACCAGCAATAATACTGTTGTGACCTTAAAATAGAAATATTAGAGTGTATTTTTCGTTATATTTTAGCATCGGATAACCTGTAACATGACTGCAAGTAATTATTATATTATATTCATTGTATAAAATTACTGTTGTTCTATAACAGAGGTCACCAACTAGTTTCGCTCGGGGTCCGTTATTAAGAAATGAAATGAACATCGCGACCGCACAACGTTTTTAAAAATAAATTAAACAACCGTATTACGGAAACAAAAAAAGTATTTTTTTACATATCAATGAGAAAAATAACAAAATCTGTGAACTCAGTCTCGTTTGTTAGCTTGCCCGGCCCATTTAACCGACGTCAACATAGATTGCGGAGATAAAATTTTATTAAATTACTTACTGTGTAGTTCAAGTTGCTGCGTTCTCGCGTTTCGCACATAATGTGTCGGTGGGCCGGATTAGGACTGCAGTCCGCCATTTGGCGACCCCTGTTCTACAAATTCTAAGTTAGAACGAAAGAAAGGGTTCGGGAAGGTTGTAAGAAGTTCTAACAACCTTCCCGAACCCTATTCGGGCGTATATTTATTATATATTAAGTAATAATTGAATATTCTCATGTACCTTGACTTATCATAAGTGCAACTATGTTCGCCTACGTGATGAATAAAGCATTTTCATTTTTCATTTTCAATATAAAATCGTTTTAATACTTGCAAATGTCGATCGAAACGCAAGCTTCGTCGGAATACATCGTGCACAACGTTTGCAGCGCCGCCCACGCACGCTCAATATAGAAGCAGTTTATACAGCTTCTATGTATTTACGCAAAAATGATTTCGTTGCATCACGAAATTGTTAGGTTTGTGTTTACGGAAATCCTGTTATAAAATCAGTGTATTTTAACTATTTTTACGTAAAGTGACTTACTAGACGCTTTTTTTTTATTGCTTTGAAAAACGCGACGAGCTTGCGGTTCGCTTGATGGTAAGCGATACGACCGCCCATAAAACCATTTGAACCATTTATTTCTCTACACTCACATAAATACAACAAAAAAAAAGTATAAAAGAAAAAAAACACACAGTTAACAATACCAGGTACACAACGGATTCCTTACTTGTGTGGTAGAAGGGATACCAGTTCAGTATACGCTGTAAAATAGCACTGATTTTCAGCTGAACCCTACAATTATTATATCACAACAAATCTTTTTGAATGTGAAATAAACAGTAGAAACACCATTCAACACTTTGAATTGTAGTATTGTTTAGTATTCCACTACGTTCGCCATCGTGAGACATGAGATGTTAAGTTTTATTATGTCCAGTAGTTACACTGGCTGCAATGTCCTTCAAACCTGAACACAACAGTGACTAGACACTATTGCTTGGGGGCAGATATAGACATTGCGGTGTACCTACCCAGACGGGCTCTCACATATGAGAGAAATAAATTCTGTATGTTTGTATCCGAATTAGTTTTAAATATTCCCCTGCAAATATTCTTATATTAATTGTTCTAAGTTTAAGCTACTGTCAGCTTTGCGAAATATCAATAAGTTATCCAATTTGCGTAGATTATATAGGACGGTCCGACTGCATGGCGTAGATACGTGGCCATTTTGCCTTGCGAATGAATTTATAGCGTTAATTAGATGAGATTCGTCTGTTGCGTCGTGTGGACGGCCATGACAGTCCACGATATATCTCAACGTTATTGCATTTGTCGCTTGGTTACGAGCAACTTCGTCTGTATTGCAGTCACATGGCTAGAGCTGTGCGAACTATCGATACTTTATCAAATTTGTCGAGTTAATTCGACAAGACAGTTCTCGGGTATGATATATGGTCTTAATATACTGTTACATACAATTTCATGAACCGTAAAAGCAAAACTGACACTCAAAGTAATCGTTTTGCCAACAATGTCATAATGTAGGCCAAAGTATTCGCAACTTGAGTGTTACTAGCAATAAAGACACTTGATTTTGTTTTCATAAGTTACTACTTACCAGTTTAAAACCGTAGACTATTTAGAGCGTACGCGTCATCTGCTTATTGGCGCGAACAAAAAATCCATAATTTTAAAGTTATTTTTTTCAGTTGAAGTTCAGGGAAACGGACCCCACTGCACCTGAGGGTAGTGGAGTCGTTGTTATGTTTCGTTTATTAACTTTTAAATTAGATGGGCTTGGTAGTAAACAATAACTACATTGCATTCTTAATAAAATAATGACCCATTCCAAAATTGCCAATTTGTGGGAATCGTTAAACAACCAATTTCTGTTTGCGACCTTTTAATTTTTTCCCTTTTTTTCATGCTATAGGTTTCTTCCTTTACCTATCTTTAAGAAGCTCAATTTTATAGCAACTTCAAAAAAAGGTAGTAAACAAAAATTAGTTTTCCGACGACTGCCACAAATTAACAATTTGGAATAGGTCACTTTTTTATTAAAAGTGCGTCATAACGCAATGTGAATGTCGCAATTTTTTCAGATACGATAGCTTACTTAGAAGTCATCGCAATGTACTGGCAGTGATCAATCGACCTGTAGTACCCGACGAAGGATCGCTTAATGTAGGCTACACATTTGGCTGAGTGCAGTGTCTTGCAACAGTTGCTATTTTCGTGAGGGCCGCGGTCCGTCAGCGTGTTGCAATACAAGGTCGCAAGTTCCCGGCGCGACCTTGGCACGCGCTACGGGTAGCCGGATCCGGGACTTTATTGGGGAGAATGGGGTTATTTACAAATTGTGCCATAATACAAGGTCATATCGACATTGCGTTACTAATGGGACCCAATGGCACATACTCGTTTTTACCTTTGCTCACATCGTACTAAAATAGCCATGTATATTGTAATCATTATTTACACCATAAAATATACTACTTTTTGTCGCTATAGTTAGGGCGAAAATGGCGTGTTTGTGAGTATATGATGATGTTACCGTTCCGATGAATTCTCTTAAGAGTAGTTGTAGTATTAGGCAAAATTTAAATGATTTTTGTTATTTATTTAGTTTTAAAAATGTCTTTTTATTTATGTTCAAGGGTATCGTAACATTGTAGAGTTCTCAATATGACCTTGTATACGCTCTATATCATTTTATAGGGAGCCGGGCACAATATTAGTAAGTCTATGCTGCCAACCGAACTTCAAACGATAATTATCCTTTGACTGGTAATAAGAAGATTGAATTTCTGAGAATACCTTAATAAATTATAAAAATCTGGTACCAAATCATTATGCAAGCACCGCTCTCCATTGAATTGAATTTATTGCCAAACTCAACTAAATACTATTAAAAAATGAGCGTTGATACGTTTAGACTTTAGACTTAAGTTCTTTAAGCAATGGATTTAATGACGCGCTGTGTCCGTGAAATATTATACCAGCTACTTCGATATATTATATGTACTACGTACTAGATATGGCGTTTCGTACTCATTGTGTTCAACTAAAATGTACTGCAATCCGTACACCTGACTTTAGGTACGATTTCAATATTAACAGCGTGTGGTTATGTATAGACTATAGAGTGACGCTCATAACATAAGAACTCGAGTCTAAGTGTAAACCTGGGCATGAATAAAAATATGAGTCAAATAAGTAAAATTATTTGTTCTTAAAGTGAATAAATAGGTTATAACAGTGACGTTTTGGTTGCTATTTTAGATCAGATTTTGATTGATTTTTGAAATGAACAGCTAAACAAACGGCAAATTAGTTCCACAGTAGTGGTTAATTTCTTATTAGCTTTTGTTGACGGATCCGTACGTGTTAACGCTTATTTCTGGGAACAAAATGAACCTGTAAAACTGAGCGGTAATGTACTATTACTATTTCCGAAAGAATTTTCAAAATCAGTTAAGTAGTTATTGAGTTTATCCATAACAAACAAACGAATGTTATTAGTTTGACAACTTTCACACACACGCACACACACATAATCACACATTTATCCCCGAAGGGTTATGCAGAGGCCCAACCAGAGCACCCACTTTTCGCCAAGTATATTCCGTCCCATTATGTGATAGGGATAGCTTATCGCCCTAACGGGCACAAATTCCAGACTCCGGGTTGATACTGAGCAGAAAAAAAATCCAAATATCACTTTGCCTGACCCGGGATTCGAACCCAGGACCTCAGAGCGCTACTGCACCACGCATGCGGTATAACTACGCCACCGCGGCAGTCGAGACGACTTTCAAAAAACATTATAACCGCGCGCGTGCGAACTATTAAATGAGCTCCCTGCATCGGTGTTCCCGAGCGCTATGTCCTTTAAAGGAGGCTTGAAGTGTTCACCTCCGGGTAGGCAGCGGCTTGTCTGTGTCCCTGATATAAGTCCACTGGCCTCGGATGCTGCTTATCATTTGGCGGATCGCATACTCTTTTGCCTACTTACGCAATGAAAATATATTTATTAGGTTTTTCAACAAACTTAACACTACGGTCACAATTATTAAAATATTATAACTTATAGCTATAATGTAAGCTTAGGTTAGGAAAACTCAACATGTATATAAAATAATAAAAAAAAAATTAATGCCCAGAAAATTATACAAACACAATATCGTATTCTAATTTGAAAACGTTCACACAATAAGTTAATCTATGCCAGTTATATAAGCCTATTTATTTACATATATGTAAAAACACCGTTTATTCTTCTAACTAATGCAATCATTAACTCGGTAGGTTTTTACGTGGATCATATCATCGACAGTAATTGTATGTTTTTGATGATCGTTGTGTACATAGATTACATTAAATTACATATTATATTACTGAGCCGAACGTCGCGTTGCATCGATTAAAAAAAATATACTATAAATGAAGAGAAAAGAAACCACGTGAAGTAGCATCAGAATATTGAACAAAGCGCCGTGACATTGAGCGACGCTTATTATCCATACATGAGATATTAAGTTTCATATAACAAAATACTTCCATTGCATAATACTTGAAGGCACGACGGAGAAATAAACGAATGCTATTCCAGAATCTTGCAAACCAAAGACAAACCTAATATAAAGGAGCGTACAGTGGCTAGGGGTCCGTAACCTATCGCTATGGTCTTTTAAAATTAATATGTATTGCTACTTTTTCATACTTAATAGGTGGAGTGAATATGGAAAATTATATGATTGTGTTTGATAATGATGTAAGCTTATATGTTACGGTAAAAGTTTAAATTAATTTAGTTTTTGTTCGTCGCGTGAAATAGTTTTGCCGGGATTTAAGTCCCAGTTAAAAATTTCCCGGAATTAAAAGTAGCCTTTAGCTATCGGGAGTAATGTAGCTTAATATTGGTAAAAAAAATCTAAATCGATTGAGTAGTGCCTGAGATTAACGCGGTGAAGCAAACTCTACAGGTTTATATATTAGTAAAGATCAGACCATACTTAAATTGTATTTTATTAATTTATTTGGAGCAATATAGTTAAGTAAATTTGTATGTTGCTAACTACATTAGTTAACTCTTTAACTGTCCCGCAGTTAGAAGCACCCATCTTCAGAGGTAAACATGAAAGAAAGAGAAGTAATATAAAAATAAATTGCGCGTGTGTGTATGCATAGTGCTCTTAAAAAAGCCAAACAAAAGTAGATAAATAAATTACCTACTTATTACTATTGGGCGCGTTAGTATATTTCATTCCTTGTGGCGTTATTATGGAGTCCTAAGCCAATTGCAGAGGGTCATCTTACATTTCCTGTACGTTATAGGATATATTATATTAAGATTTTTTGTAATGTTGTTATACAACTTGGGTCACATATGACAAAAAATAAATAAATTGCATTACATTGTTGTGTTAATTGATTTTGAATATTGTTTTAATGAAGACAATATCGATAATAGTTTGACAGTAAAATAGTCTCTCCGCTCCGCTCCGCCATGTATGTGCGAGACCTTAGCAGGATTTCTTACTCTAAAATTAACAAACTATCGATACGAACCAATTTGAGTTATGTTTAATCCATACCATATATATTATCATTGGTTTATTATAGGATCGATCTACGGATACCGATTCGGATCGAATATTTCTACGATTTATATATCATAGTCAACGTATGGAATCCTTCGTTCAATTCGATTCGCACTTGGCCGGCTTTCGCTTGGTATCTTCAGAGCTGCCTGTATTCATTTGTATATAACCTTGAACTTTACATTCCACTTTATGGATTAGCTGCTGCAATCTTTTCGCAATGCATCTGTTTACAGAATTTATACCTTATATTAAAGCGAGTGAGGGTGAGCATACATCAGAATGTTAGAATTGTAAATAAGGGTCTCTGTCTACGACAAGGTATCGGTGGAAATTGTACATAAATTCTATAGAACGTAAGGCTGTGAATTAAATGATTGCCGAATGACGAGAAGGTGGTTTTTTGTTTTGATGATGGAAACGATCGGCGCTTATGTCCGTCACGAAGTTCGTTCGGAAAATTCGAATATCGAACTCTTAACAGTCGTTGTAGTAATCGATCTTAATTCAGGTAGACGGTAGTGATGCGCACTCGGCTTAAGATTCCGATAAATATAGAGAGAGGCTTACATGACAAGGGAGTACAATGTTTGTATTACATTACTGCTACTACACTACATTGTAACTACTTAATTAGTCACCGACTCTAAAATTGGTAACCGGTATATAGATAATGCTAATCGATTTTTTGATTTTTAGTGTTTTTTTAAGGCGGTATAAATGTTGTTAAAAAGTTTTTACTGTTTTTTTTTTTTTGCTAGCAAAAATCAGTATGTTGACGACAGCGTTTTAAAAGTTTGATGTATCGCCGAAGTCAAGGGCCTAACAACGATGAAATTCATATGGGACACGGAAAGGACCAGCTTTCATCAAAAAAGAATCAACAAGATCGGTTCACTCGGTTAAACGCTGTGAGGTAACAAACATAAAAATATATACCCGAATTGTGTACCTTCTCCTTGTTTTGAAGGCGCTTTAAATCGTCCAAGGCACCGCGGGACCCCTGGACGGTTGTCGGTTGCTCTGATGAAACGTACTTACTAGGCAGACCTGTAAATATAGGGTCCTCATTCCTTGTATATAGTAGAAATTCTGTTAAAGGATATTATATAATTTCCTGTTCAGTACAAATAGATTAATGTTAAATCAACAAAGTCAATCAAAAGTAATTACTCCATTAAGGTGATAGGTTATCTAGTTTTCATCAAATCAATGTAATCTAGTGATTAGATCGGCTTCCTGTCCGAGATTAATTTCCGAATGCATTTCCAGCGAAGGAGAAACTCGTACAGCGTGGCCTGGAGATAGAACAAAAAATTTTACTGGACTAGTTGCCTACATAAATAGCCGATCAAATCAAAAGTTCAAATCGGCTTTACACTTTTGTGTTCTTACAAATATTTATGTATAATAAAATTAAATATAAGATTTTTGACTTTATTTCACACAAGGAAGAATGTTTCAATCAGAATTAACGTATGTGACTTATATTTGTGTCTGACTGTACAACTCGTTATACCAAGGTTAAACTGAAATTATCGATTACTTACAAATATGCATACTTAAGTTTGGTGGCAAAGAAGTCTATTATTTACGATTAAACTTATAAAGGGTTTAAAATTTTAAGAATTATCTGTGTGTCGGATTGCCGCCCATCGGACTATGAGCGTGAAGGAACAAAGAGTGCACCTGGGTATTGCGCACTAAAATATCTCCTGCGTACTTGTCTAACCTCCGTGGAGTTTGGCCGCCGTAGCCGAATTATTTTTTCATTTTAAGTTTCGTTTTAACTCCCCTTTTATTTGTATTTTATTATATATTTCAGTTTTACTATTCCTGAGTCATCCAACTCACATAACACTGCGATAGTCTAATTAATCTTCCTTCAGTAAAAACCTAGAGGGCAGAAGCGCAATTCAATACAATAATTTGTTGACACGTGGTTATCTGTCAAGTCTGCGCATACAATTAGTTTCTGTGTCGACTTCAATCCATAGCTGTTTAATTCGCTGATAATTAAATCATCAATTACGTCAGAGTTTGCGTTTCATTAAATAAAGCGTGTTGGTCTCTTTGCTGATGGGTTTATAATTATCTCGAGAGGTGCAGCTGTTTCCACGTGCATTTTGTCAGCTTATACCATGACGTGTTCATGACACGAGGTATATGGTGTGGATATTGTTGAAGGTTTTATATATATTATTAATGTAGCTGGCTGATATTGTAAAAGTAGTTTCCATAGAGATGGAAAATAACAAGAACAAAAAATGGTGTTACTGTTATACATTCGATGTAGCGTTAAATTTGCTAGTAGTAAATGAACTATCCAGTATATAAATTCTAAGGCCGTTATTACTCTGCAACATATCCCATTCCTAACAGGTGTGGTATCCAAGTTTCAAGTTCGAAAGTGTATATTTTTATATAATTTACACAAATTTAACAATTATTTACGTACACATAATTTATTTCTGGATTTATTTTTTGTTACTACAAGTAGTTTTAAATAATTTGGTAAACCGACAAGAAATTAGGAGAATGTGAAGAATATGGACTTATTATATTTTTTATTGCTTTGAATGACGAGAAGAGCTTGCCGTTCGCCTGTTGGTAAGCGATATGACAGCCTATAAACAGTAGAAACACCATCCAACACCTTGAATTACAAAGTATTGTTATTCCACTGCGCTTGCCATTTTGAGACATAAGATGTTAAGTCTTTTTATGTCCAGTAGTTACACTGACTGCAATGTAGATAATTGGTGGGAAATGTTATGAAACAAAATATAATGTATAAAATAAAATCATGACTTAAACATTTTACTAACAAGCAATGGAAATCTCATTCGCGCCGAAATCCAGCTTCTATGGTTCGTGCGTCGCTACAATTTCCAACATCCCTAATGCAAGCTCCGTGCGTAATGTTGTCAGATATTTAACAGAAAAGTCCCGTCTTTCAGAACTATTTACCATGTCTCATTACTGTAAAGGCTAGATAATCTCTATTTTTATTAACCTAGAAACTTATAAATATCTTTCCGATAGTTAAAAACGCTTTCAGTTTTGCCACAAAACTTAATATCTATATTAATGTATAAAGCTGAAGAGTTTGTTTGTTTGAACGCGCTAATCTGAACTCCTAAAGCGATTTTGCAAAGTTTTTGACTAATAGAAACCTACATTACTCACATGCTATAGCTTCCTTATCCCGGAAAAATGTATAGCGGGCGTTTTATCCTGGAATGATTCTATTAGGTGAAGGTAATTGGGTGAAGCCGGGATCCAAAGCTATTAATAAGATAAAACTAAATCCCGGTTCAATTGTATCGGTTTTATTTCAAATCCGGGGATTTAAAACCGTTTCTGGAAATACAAGACTGAGTATAGTATAAGTCGTGGTTTTTAGGAATGGCTGGCAACATTAGTAAGGCACCTGAAATCGGGGTAAGGTCAACCGAAAAAAGTAGGTCACTTCATTCACATACATTTTGTTAAGTTTTTTACCGTGTGGTTGACTTTTTCAATAGTCATCTTCCTTATTTTTTAAACGAAATGATAAGATGAGCAAATCTTTCGCTTTTCAAAACCCGACGTAGAACTGCACTATGCCCTTTCCAGTGTCTCCATGTGTAAACCGAGAATTAATGTGATATAGAAAAAATATATATTGAAATAGCAAAAGTAATCTGAGGCAGGGGAGTTAAGATTTTTTTTATTGCCATAGTAGGCAAACGAGCAAGCGATCCGCCTGATGGTAAGCAGCAGCCGCCCGTGTGCTAAAGCAATGCCATAGGAATAGCCAAGCCGTTGCCTACCGGGTAAGGGCCGTAGCTAGAGGGGGGGGGGGGCATTGTGGGGCAAAGCCCTATCCCTAATGCCCTACCTTGATAATCAACTAAATTATACATATCAATTTTCTCAAAATCTACTGAATCTACTGAACGGATTATTATGAACTATGATATGGACATAGTTTATAACCCTGGGAAGGTTATAGGCTACTTTCTATCCCGAAAAAATATATAGATGGACTTTTATCCCGGAAAACTCCTTCACGCAGGCGAAGCCGCCTGCTAACGCTAATATTTTATAATAACTACTCACTTGATCATTCATACCTAAGCACCATCCGCCTGTCCGTAGTACTAAAATGTAGGGGTTGGCGTTAATACCTTCAGCCTTTGGACGTCCATTGCTAAACAAAGGCCTGCGCTACAGATTTCCTGACCGAGTCGTTAAATCGGTCTGCTTGCAGTAAATTCCTGTGAGCTCTATCAGATACTATATCATATTTGATAAGCGTTTAGGGATAGCGTTTCTTGTCTTAGCACGGGTTAAAAACGAATACAATCTAAATTTTTGGAGAATTTTACGTTTTGCCTTTTGATGTATATTTATTTCGGCAGATTTTTCTCTGGTACAGAGTTCACTTCTATGGGTTAGATGTTGCAGGTTCTTCACTTGCGTTATAATGGTGGTTTGTTTTACGACTGGCCGCCTGCCTAACGGCAACGTCCGAGGGATCCAGTCAGGACCTCAAAAAAAATATTGGACAACTAAGAATAGTATCTCAGACGACAGACCAACACCTGGATTTAATATTTAGAATATTCCTAAAGGGTTACAGATTGTATGAAGGTTAGACATTGGATTCGGAAGGACAAGTGGCCCTACTAAATACCATTTTTCATTGCAATAGACGAAAGTGCCAAACAAAAGTACGTAGTTTAAATATAAACAGCAATAAATAAAAATGGCAGCCAACTCATTGATCGCATCATGTTTATTTAAAAACACGTTGCGTAAGTTGCGTTTTCGTAACTGCCGACGCGTTAGTTAACGTGAAATGGCTGCGGTTCATTCATAGATTTTGTAACTGAAACGCGTTTGTTAACGTTGTGAGACAGCGACTCCTGTGGCGAGTATATATATTTACTCTGTTTCCATTAAACTGAAAATATTTAGCGTTTGTACAGTTCGCTGTAAATAGAACGACAAAAATGTTATTACAGAGGTCAAAGAACAGAGCATTTGTCTTTTTTTTATACAAGTAGTACATTTTTTAACATTATGTTTTACTGTATGACTAGCTATTTTCTAAATAATTTAATTTGAATTACACATACCTTCTATTCCACTAAATATATTCATATTATGTGATAAATAAACCTTCAATATTTTCTAGTATGAAGACCGTCCGAATAGCTTTCATATTTTAAAGAAATAATGCGAATATTATTACACTAGTGATGTACCGATTTATCCGCAAAATCCGATATTCGCTTGATGAAGTTTCCTCTTGATTGTTTTACACATTGCGATAGCGGTTTTTATAAGTCATTTGGATTTCTATATAATCTTGCAATACTGTTTAAGTAACACTACTGCTAAATAGCATAATAAATTAAATATGAACAATTAAAACAACATAACACGGTACATAGTTGAAAATTTCACATTTGGTCTAACGCAAAAAGTATATGACCAATGAATATATTTTATATCTAGGCATGATTGGAATTTTTATAAATTCCTTGTTTTAACAGTTCAATTAGTAATCAAATTCTCCAAGTAATCCCACTAGTTTGCATAAATGTTTAACAAATCCGTCGCCCGCGGATATATATCCGACATTCCACTTCTCGAATGATAAAAGATATTTCAATAGTGGTCCTCCCTACGACAGAAAGCAAATACCACATTCTTTATCGATTTATCCGTATCCGAGTTCTCAGTACCAACTGTTTAATTAAAAATATTCCGTTCGAGCTTATTACGTAGCTCAAAAGCATTTTCCGGAACATCTAATTACCGCGTATTAAGGCTCACTAAAATGATGTTATTTTCGTATACACTAATTAGAAATGTCTTTATAAATAGCACTATAAAATATAATATCGTAAAAACTTGTTTCGTATTTCATAACATTTTACATATTTTGCTATGATTTTTTAAATCATTCTAAATTAGCCTTGGAATTTAATGAATCACAATGGATGGAAGAACGCTTTGGCCCTTGCATTTTGCTTATGAGTCTAAACAGTATTCATTACAATAACTAAATCTACAGGTGCATGTATGATATCATGCAGGTTTATAATTTAAAATTAGACTGTTGCTTCTGTTGTAACTCATAGGACAATAAATAAACTTACTTCCATACCTAAGATATTTTTAAATATTTATAGTGATTCGTGTATATAAAAACATACTGTATCCCAATGAATTAATATTGCTTTTATATTTTATGTGAAAATCCAACACTCCGCTACGCTATGAAAATATTATTTTTCGTAGAAGGTCGATTGTGGTACTTATTGTTCCCTTTATTCAGCCATCACGGCCCGTCGGCCTCCACCGCTATTAGCTACTAATCTAATAAAACTTATCGTACAGAAGGACTCAAGGACTGCCTCGAACGGGAAGCGTGAAGGCATTTTATTAAACTACAAATAATTCTGGTGGTGGGTCCTCTAAGAGTGTGACTGAATGAAAATTATTTTACTGAGTTAATTGCGGTTTTTATATTATAATTTTCTTCCATGGGCCATGATTTATTTATTTATTTATTTATTTATTTACTATAATAGGAACATCAACAGTACATATATTCAACAGTCTAATACACTTTACACAGGCTTAATAACTAATACATGTACCAATTAAAGATGTACACAACATTGCTTGAGAAAATTGCATACTTAGCGGTTAGCGAATAACTGAGGATATGATGATGTCACGAGAGTTAGAGTTGAATGTGATTCCTACTAGAAATCTTTAGAGTACGGCCGTCGTATCAAATAGCGAGATACATTTTTTTTATTCGCTGGGTAAAAACGCGTTGTCGCTACCATCACTTGGACGGTAAATGGTTATCACTCTTATTCATACGACTCTTATTCATATCACAATGAAACACAGGAAAAACATCTTTAGAGTAAAATATTATTGATGGTGTTAATTTTGATGTCTGGTCTGAATGTGACTGATTACACAATACACATACAGGGCTATTTTGAAATTTCATTACTAAAAAATATTGAACATGCATGTCTGCTAACATGTATCAAAAATCATCCATGAACTGCGAATATTTTCACCAAAAATCCCAGTTTTACTTTATTTTTTTTATCTTTTTGTAGTTCAGCAAAAATATTGTGTGTCCGTGAGTATATTTTTGACTGAACATGTTATGTTACTGCTTCGACGAATTCTCTTACAGTATTGGTATTGCGCCGCGTAAAAATATTTTATTTTTAAAAATAAATCCTATTTTATAGCGCGAAAAATATTTTTTTTTATTTTTATTTTGTTCGACGATTAGTTTTTTTTTATTGTACATCTAGATGTACATTATAAACCCTAGGGTTTGTGAAATTAATTGTAAAGTGTTATTTTCCACAAAATAAGTCTGTGGTTTCATTTAGTAACGCAATGTCAAACTGAGCTACATAATAAGAGCCCTTTATATACGCCCACTGTAGGGCAAGAAGCTCCTTTACTACTGAGAAGATTTAGGCCTCAGTCCACCACGCTGGCCAACTGCTGGTTGGCAGATTTACATAGCTATGCAATTGTAACAGAGACTTCTCAGGAATGTAGGTTTCCTCACGATGTTTTCCTTCACCGTTAATCGAAAATTCATTTATAAACTCTGATCTCTGTAACGTTTATACTCTGTTAACTGCCGCGGTGGCGTAGCTGTACTGCATGTGCGGTACGGCAGCGCTCTGAGGTCTTGGGTTCGAATTCCGGGCAGGGCAAAGTGACATTTGGGTTTTTATGCTAGTATCAGCACGGACTTGGGAATTTGTGAATCTATGGATCTATGAATGAAGCGCTCTTGGCGAAAAGCAAGTGCTGGTTCCGGCTCTGCATACCCCTTCGGGGATAAATGCGTGATGATGTGTGTGTATAGTACGTTACTTCGAAAAGAAGCGCGTGATTTTGAATCTGCAGATCTATGTCTCGGCAGACTGTTCCTAATTAAATTATTGTGCACTCGCTGTGGTTAACTTAAACAAATATTCGAAAATATTATAATGGAATAGTTGTCGGATTTAATATAATGGAATAGGAATAAAAAGGGTGGAGTTGGTAGGTTTTTGGATATCTACATATCGGAAGTAATCAACTAACGTTTCGCTTCCCGTGAGCGTTGCAGGATTAATTTCATATAAATAAATTGGAAAACGAATGACGGTTTTCAAATTGAAAGACGATTGAGTGAGTTTGGGGGTCCAGAACAGCTATTTACGAGTAAGGAACTTCTATTTAAATTAATATAGTGAATGAAATATTTGTGTTGAACCTTTTTAATGGTGTAATAAAAATGACAATCCTGATTCCTACTGATAAAAATACTAAAGTTTTTTAGTAAGAGGAACAAATTATAGCCTAGCATCCATTTTCATCGCAATAAAATTATAAACGTGAAATTTTATGCTCCATTAATGTTTCGTTGTTGGTAATAAATGCATGAACCTTAACATGAATAGTTTGCATATAAGCAGATAGTCTCGGTAACTTGTAAAATGGAAAATGCATGATATTTTTTAATTAATTGATTAGACGAGCTTGCCGTTCGCCTGATGGTAAGTAATACGACCACCCATAAACAGTAACACCATCCAATACCTTAAAATATATAGTACTGTTTGGTATCTCACTGCGTTCGCCATCCTGGCACATAAGATATTTAGCCTTAACAATGCGAGCGCAACGGAATAATAATTATAGGGGATTAATTAGGAAGAAAATTACTATTTGAACTGCAATAATTACTGTCGATCGTTTTGCAGTATCGAAATTATATCGAATATAATGAATGTTTACAGAAAAGTTATTAATAATATGATTGACCGATATAATCCATACTTCCATACTTATAAAGGCGAAATTAATTCTGTTGGTCTTTGTTACGCTACTGAAAAGAACGACTGAACGGATTTTGATAAAATTGACATGGAGATAGTTTGGAACCTGAGGACATAGGTTATTTTTTATGCCAGAAAAAACTTTTTCCCACGGGCGAAGCCGTGAGTAAAATCTAGTTGTTTATAACTGTGTTTATTATTGTTTGTTATGCAGTGATAGCTTAGTTGGGGGTAAATGGACTGCAGAATGCCACGACGTCCGACTTTTCTATGTTTCATGTGTATTTCGCAATTAATACATTTACTTCTAACATCAAATCTGCACATACATTCATATTTATAATATACGAGTGTAGCAAGTAAGACAGAAATTTTTAGTAGTTTTTGAATAAGTTTTAGTTCAGTTGCAGTTTGGTATTTAGCATATGGCAGATAATTAAGAAGCGATAGCCTAGTGGGTATTGAAACGCACTGCCGAGATGAATGTCCTTAGAAGATCCAAGGGCGCACATCTCTGACTTTTCTAGTCATGTGTGTATTCTTTGAAAATTATCTCTTTTGCTTTTCCTGTGAAGGACAATAAATATCGTGACGATACCCAAGCCTGAAGAGGTCCGCATAATAATTTTGAGGGTGTGTGAAGTGTACCAATCCGTATTAGGCCAGCGTGGCGGACTATGGCCTTCTCAGTAGAAGAGGTAACCCGAATCCTGCGATAGGAAAGTGTCGGTATTATTACAGGGTCGGTATTATTTTTATTAGTATAGGATGTACATTTATCTATAAAATTATAGGGAATGGAAACTTTAGTAGTACATCTATTTTTCTATAAATCCATACCAATTACCCGAGTTGAAATATTGAAGATTCTCAAGTTTCGACCAGCTTCAATACGGAAACAAAATTCGTTCTCATAATAAACGTAATGCGTTTAAAATCGTAATGTCTGTCCAAACAGTCTGTAGCCTAGTTAAGCGTCCCTATTTCGACATCGTTTATCGCTCATTTCTTTTGGCGTAAACGACTTCTTTTGGCGGAAGTTTCGGCTCCTGTTACAGAGAGAAAGCTTTTACGCGAGTTACTCCACGGGATTTAGTACTGTGGAATTATAAATAAGAAAGTCTACATTATTTATAAAAACTGAAAGCTAATGATAGCAAAGTGTCTCTACTAAGTCTGATGGTAAGTGAGGTGGCGACAAAGTATCAGTTGACAAGAGATATCTCTCCGTACTTGACACTTATAGGTAACCAAATCGAGTCGTAGCATCGATGCCATGTTCTAGCAATATATCGTTAATAAATATCATTCACATACATGTTTATTGTTTTCCGTTAGCGTTTACGATAGTAAAAGGTATCTTAGCTACGGCCTCAGTTCTCTATTCTTCCTCAAACATGAATCTAATCGAAATTCGAACACAATCCTATCAAAATAACAAACACCTCGTACATTGGAACAGATCGGAACACTGTCACATTCCAATCTCGATAGTTTCTAGAATTTTCTACGTACAATAGAATATTTGCCGACAGCACAGTCGGCTGCACACTGCACAGTAACTTTATCCGCGCCATTGTGTCATTGTATGCTTCGGTGCACTTCGAAACAAGTTCCTTCGGCATGACTGCGAACGAGGAAATATCTAGGTTTTGTGTTTTGGCCTTACTGCTGACAGGAGAACGATTGGTTGATGCAAATTTACCGTTATAAAAAGTAGTGACATGAAACCCGACTCTGCATTTATAACACTGAATGATATAAAATGATTCCTTGTGCACAACACGTACCACGTTTTCACATGAGAACATACTCGAAAACTGTTGTACTATATTAAAATACGGTATTGTTACATTGGTAGGGAAAATAAATGTCTCACTCTAGTGGGAATGCCTTGGCACTTTGGTACACAAACATCATATTACCTTACATTAACAATATATTTTAAATAACTAAATAAATAAAATGCTTTATTAATCACGTAGGCGAACACAGTTGTACTTATGATAAGTCAACGTACATAAAACTATTTAAATATTACTTAGATAAAGTCGCTTATATAAACTAAAGACAACTTATATTGGACATAAAATAAATTAAAGTCTAAAAAGTCAACAAAGAAGCCAGCTCGGGCTGGCAGGAAAGAAGAAATAAAATGATGTAAATAATCTTAATAAATATAAAGGGAGGAACACGTCGCGATCCACACCGGTGAGGACGATAAAAGCCCTAACCTAAATAACCTACAAGAACCTATTAGAATTACGAAGCCAGTTGTAGCTGATATATGCCCAACGTATCTATATCTAAATAACAAGTTAGTTTGAATGAAGGAACAGAACGAAAATATATTAAGCCTATATTAAAAAAGAAAACGAAATCGGTCCATAAATAACTGAGCTCTGAGGTAACAAACATTAAAAAAATAGACATCGAATTAAGAACCATCTATTTTAAAGTCGGATAAATTGTAAAAGAACTACAAAAGGTTATATAATCATTTAAATTTAGTTTTAGCATGGCATGGTATTGCCCTGCGCTCATTACTCCGTAAATATATAGACATAGATGAATATACGAGTATATAGATGTTTCATGACACTAAGTAAGTGCACTGCCTACGATACCTCTAAATTGGATCACCAGTGGTACGGTGTTGCTACACGGTAAAAATTGACATTGTCTAATTGGGAGAGGAATGGCCTGCCGAGACGAATGGCTGCAGTATCAAACCCAAACGCACTGCTGACTTTTTTAAAATTATGTGTGTATTCCTTGTTAATAATTGCTAGCATTAACGGTGAAAAAAAAAAAACATCGAGAGGAAACCTGCATACCTCAAAAGTTCTCTTCAAGAATATTGAGGGTATATGAAGTCTGTCAATCCGTACTAGGCCATCGTGGTGGACTAAGGCGAAATCCCTCTCAGCAGTACAGGCCCATGTTCAGCAGTGGGACAGTATATAATACAGGGCTGATATTCTATATTATATATAGTAAGATACTTAGCTAACAGTGAAACAATTTGCAATCGAATCATCGATGCTAGATATTAGCGAGTTCAAAATAAACTGGAGTTAATATTAGTACAAGTCGCAAACTATTTGTCTGTGCATCTCGTTGTAGGTTATTGATTTTGGTTTAAAATATCCAACTGTCGCTGTAAAACGGATTCGGCACGAAATAATTCGACATATTTGCTATACTAGGTTTTACACGCCACTCCTCTCGCGATTACTAAAATATACGTGATCTAGATTTCTCTAAACTCTTCGGCCAAGTCTTGTCAAAAAGTTCAACCTGGACATTGTCTGTATATGCTGTCAAGAGATATTGAAGGCGTTTATCTACTGGTCACAAGATGTCCACTACAGAGCCCCTTCTCAATGGTACTCTTTAGGAGCGATCTTAAATACCTAATCAAAATGCTTTTGAAGCTAATTCCACGATATATACTATTAACGATATGCTTTCAATTTTTTTTTAAATTTAAAAACAGTTTTCCACACCTTTGGACACTTCTGAAAATCGATGCGTTGAAGGCAAGCGACATTAGCAGACTTTAAAGTAAATTAAAGTCCAATAAATTAAGATTTATCCTAGAGATAAAAATAATCGCTTTCCGGAATCAACCTGTGTATATATGGTTTCAACAGGCCGACATAATTGTGTCGACTGTCGAGGGATAATCAGCTCTCCTCAGTCGACATTCTATTGGGCCCAACTAAACTTGCAATCGGACGTAGTGGGGTAACTCCTGTGCCTGTAAAAAAAATTTGATGAAACGACACAGAAAAGTCTGGCTATTACAAATAAGTATATAAATAATTTTCGGAATATTTGTCGCTTAGATATTATAATTGCCTTTGAAGGATCAAAATGTAGACCAAAGGTTTTTCCTTTTTATGTAAACGATCGTGACGCTTACCGTCGGACGAACGGCCAGCTCGTCTCGTCTCAGTGGCATTACAAAAATAGAGTCCCTATTATGTTCGGCTTACCTTTAGAGTCTCACGTACTTTTAGAGTAAAACCTAGACTGGCTTTACAATATTTGCACAATGAAAAATTTGTTGGGAAGGACATTTTTATGGTATCTCCGGTATTATTAGCTCCTTTGTGAATAATTTTTCCTTTGTGAATTATGAATACTTCTTTACACACACTCGCGTCATTTACCGCCGAAGGGGTAGGCAGACGCGAAACTGGTGGAACCACCACCACTACATATATTATAATATTTTTAGACTCAGCTATATTCGTAACATTACCTCTTAAATGTGGTTCTATTTTCGTTATTTTGTAAATGTCAAGACGGGATTTACTGGGAAATGTTAAATAATTAATATCAGTAAATCTCAAATGATAGAGTACTTATCACGTGCGGAACGACATAGTTGTGAACATACGACAAAGCTCCTTAAATAAGGACATAAAAAACAATGTAAGACTTAATTGTAGCATTTATTTATTTATCAATTTTAATAGTATATTAATTATAAAAATCTAAATACTGGTTCCTCTTTACGGCCATTTTGACATGTTTTTTTGGTGTAGTCATTGACCGCGTCAGTGCGATAATATTTTTATCTAATTTCTTTAACTAATATATCTTAATATGGTAAAAATTCACTGACACAAAAAGATTAGTTTAATAATTTAAATGTTTAATAATTTAATAATTTAAATTTGTGCGAGAAATAGATTACATTTTACAAATAGATTATAATCTATGTGATCTCTAACTATTCCTGGTTTTGAACGATATATTTCCAAAAGAACTCTTATAATATGCGAGATCTCATTGGTTTACAAAATACGAGGACATTGTTAACCAGAATTAAGGTGTTTACTAGTCAATAAAACTAGTAATGATGCAGACAATGGAACGTTTGTGTTTATATGAAAAACGCTGCAGAACAACATTACCTTTGTTGCTCAACATGATGGGTTTCATCTTGATCAACAATTACCCGCCAATTGTTGGCAATGCATATTTATATAAAGAGTGTATTGGAATCCAAACCTTGGGTCCAACCGTTACTGAATATGTGTTTTGTAATGAATGAGTTGTTGTTCAGTTTGATCATGAACGAATGGATGTGCACGAGGATGTATAATTAGCTTGTAGTACAAATTTTGCATGGAATATAGTGATATATCATCGAAAGGAAATTACTATATTTAATTTTAATTCCGTCATGAACGAATGGTGGATTGCACGGGGGGCGAAAAGAATTTATCGATGTTTGCATGGATTATACGATTCCATCGTTGGAGCGATATTAAGGATTTGTTTTAATTCAGTTCGGTCATGAACAAATGGTGGATGCGTATGGGCATCTACAGAGTTCGTGGTATTTCGCACGGGCTACCTTGCACACGAGTTTGTAATTCTAAATTGAGCCTATGTTTATCGAGGAAACCCTCGCCGTCTAGGACAGCGGAATCAAACACTCATGGTGACATCAATCTCCGGGAAAGAAACCTGATGTCCATTGCATACCAACTTTGGGCAGAACTAAGAAGCACATATACCCGCAAGGAGTATGATCTGGTTCATTACATCCCATAGGCTGCCTAGATCACCACAAAGGAATCCGTGCGGGAATTCATGCTTGAACACAATGTGGGGCTTTCCTAGTTCATTGAGGGTTGCAAGAGTAGTTTTTCATATTTTATATCTTGTCGTGGGTACGATGACAAAACGACCATTTTTATAGTCATAAAAGTGACTACATCCAGTTGGTAAGTATGTCAGCACGGCAAAGTGAACGTCCAAAATCTCTACCAGACTATTCCTGAAGTCCAGCGGCGGAAATAATAAATGATTTTGATACCTATCTAGATCTATTGGAAATTGACCAATCTAAGCATTTCTTAACACACGAATTTTCATTAGTTATTCCGATCGGTCTGGATAAAGCTTTTATATATTTTGGATCGCCAATGGGTAATTAAGAACAAAAGAAAGCAAACAAAATCAAATTAACCAGTTCCAACCACAACTTTCGAGTCCTCCGGGAGATACCTATACGGATTGTTTATTAATTTAGGAATTGGTCACTCCGAACAGTCACTCTGCTTCAAAATATACCCGATGTATGGTGGTGGTGTTATATTTTTGTGTTTTACCCAGTCTGTGGTTTGGTAGGAGTCGTGCCGGGGCGGCGCTGGAGGGCCGGTTTGCGTCATCCGAGGAGCCTGGCGCCGTACGACTCACCGTATCAGCCGCGCGCACCGACGACACCGGCCTTTACACCTTGCAGGTGAGGTATCTCTAGTAGAAAGCCTTGAATTATAGACTGTCTCACTGCATAAGGCTTTTTTAATCCTGGCAATATTGGGTCCACGGAGACTTAGTGAAGGTTGGCAGACTTCATACTCGAGACTCTTTCTGGTAACAAATAGGCTTATATCTTACTGTGCATCTGCTGAACTGTTATGGTCTTCTAGTAGGGATTAGGCCCCATGCTAGCCTAGTAAGGGTTAGGTATTCATGTTATTGTGTGATTACACATAGCTTAGAACAGTTATAGATGTATTGATTCAAAATCGTGTTCTTCCTCGTATAGTTCTCTCTCATTATTATTCCTTATGATTAACATTTATAGCATATAGACAGGCGGCCTAGTTTTTACGACCAACCTACCTAACGTCAGAAATAGCGTAGCTTGGTCTAAAGTGAAACCTAAGACTTACAGAACAAGAGTTATATTTTGATCGTTTTAGGCGAGCAATGCCGCGGGCAGTGACACGGCGCGCGTGCGGCTTGAGGTGTCAGCGGACGAGGCCCCCACCGGCGAAGACCCGCCCACCTTCCTGCGCCGCCTGCAGGACCTCACCGTGAAAGTGGGCACCAGGACACGCTTTCTCGTCGAGATACTGAGTAACACTGAGTGCAAGGTACGTACTTATTCAGGTTTTAATGTCGGATATGTATAGCGGGACTTATATTATATTAGATAGCAGAGGCAAAGGTTGTAAATATTATATTCAAAAGGTAACGCTAGAAAAAAAATTGCTTTAACATATCGCGGCTAATTTAACAAAAAACAAAGACTAAGGCAAAAGTTAATAAACCTAAAGGGGAAGCCGGTGGGAATCGGATGGTATAGAAGCTTCGCCATTGGTAGATAGACCATGGCCCCAAAACTCGAAGAACGAAATGAAAAAATTAAGGTTAAAAAATGATTATTACCAATAAAACAATGTTACTTTAGAACAATATTTGATTTATGTAATATGACTAATATAAATACAGCAATCGTTGTGTTACCCGTCTAATACATTTGCATTTTACTAAAGTAATTTCTTGTTTACGATGAGATATTTGGCAGTGAGTCTTGAATATATTAAATGAATGCACATTATTGATAAAATTGACGACATCGCTCCAGATTTGTATCATAATAAAACATAAAAATAACAAAGACTTAAAAGGATAATAATTGAGACAGAAAAGCATCGGCTTTTCCAACCGAGTCAAAGCTGAACGCGAATAGGTGTTGCAAATATCTCTTCAGAAACCGACACGCGTATAAACCGCGTTGGGCTGGTTTAGAATCTAGATTTGCGTAAATCGTCTAGATTTAGTGTTTTGTGGGGTAATATATGAAGTACTAATGTAAGGTAGGCAGTAATTATACAGGCCGTTTAAACCATTAATAAATCTTTATGTTAGAAACTCAGTTCCTCCGTTCTCTGAAACCTATTCCTTTAAGGGACGCGTATCCACCAATTATTTGATATGGTGGACGTTTATGAGCCGCGATAAACAGCCTATACTTTAAGGAGATAAGCCTAACTGTAGAGGCATATGTTTATTCAAAACTTTTTTGAAATTGTAACAAATAAGTAAACTGAGAAGAAACGAAAAATGAGATCGTTCTGCGTAGATCGGACCGTCACCAGCAATTTTTTTTATACAAAAATAAAGAAACATGTGTAATTGGAAAATGTAAATAGGATATAGTAACTTTGACTATTGGGATGTTGATGTAGACCTACAGTTTAGTCCGCCGTGTGATTATGAAGGCTGTAATCTTCGAAACTTCGAGACAAAAATATAACATAAAAAACCGTGATAAAATCCGAATTCTAGTTTTATTTCGATATCTAACATTCATAAGAAAGTAAATTTAAGATAAACATAAGATATCATTATGAAATTAGTATTATATAGGTATAATGTACCGACTTCTATTTTGTTAGTTATAGCAGGTTGTGTTTTGAGTTTTGAATCTAGTTTTAAAAAAAATTTCAATTCGTTTTCTCCACTCCAGAGTTTCAAAAAATAATCTGCCAAATAAAAAATAAACTATTTAAATGCAAAAGTGGCAGTGAAGTATAATCATTGAGATTTGCCACATCAGAAATGTCGCTAAAGTAAAAGATATTTGCGGGTTGCCGACCAGCAGCTAAGCTAAGATAGTTTGTTTGCTCACTGTTGAGAAGATAACGCATAGTATACGGTATAGGTTTTTGGGACGAGGCAATAAGGGTAGCTACCTTAACCTATTTGAAAAGATAGATAAAATGTAATATTAATTAATATGTTATGCGGTTGGTGTACTAAAATCAATGAGTAAATAGAAACACTGTTACATACTGTTCTTTAATAAACGACCCCAATCCAATATTCAATCCGATTCCGAGAAGGAGCCAATCAAAATAACTCATTTGTAAATGTCAAAAACATCTTTGTTCTGATTGGTCCATTTTTGTGGTCGTTCGAAAAATCTATTGGAATCGTTTATTGAAAACGGCGGTTAGGAAAACCAAGTCAAACTAAGAGTAAAATGGTACGGCGAAAAAACGGACTGAGTGAAAAATTCTTAATTTCTGGTCATCTTTCGCGTATAACACTTTTGACTTAAACTGTTTTAATATGTTGTGAAGACTTTAAAATATTCTTTACTTAATATACATATATTTTTACAATTATTTGTTAAAAATAGAAAGTTTTAATATGAATCGCGATCAGAAAAAATAAAAGAGTTTTACTTTTCAGAATGCTTCTTTTCAGGTGCCGTATTTTTTAAATATTTCTTTCGTAATCTATTGAATAATATGCAGCATTTTAGATCTATTCTATATAGAAAACAGTTTATTTTCTGCGACTCTGCACCTTATTGCCCTTTGCTTGGCACGGACTTCCTTCACTACTGAGAGGGTTTAGGCTTTAATCCACTAGGTATAGCACAAGATGGCCGACTTTATATATACCTTCGAAATTCTTTTGGAGAATTTTCAGGTATGTAGGTTTCCTCACGATGTTTTCTTTCGCCATTAAACAGAACGATAATTGAAGTAAATTTGTAAATTTAGAGGTTTGTGAGTCTTCTGTTATTGACCAACGGTCATTTATCTCAGCATGTTTGGTTGAAAATTAAAAGGTCTAGGTGTCAGTTACGTAAAAATTAAAAAAAGCTTTATAAATTTAATAGTTACTTAAGCAGCTGTAATTTCCTCTGCTTGTAGGAATCTAGACAGTGTATTTAAAACTTACAGTGGCTTCATGACATTTATTAATACTAACATTTATATCTAACGTTCGTGATAAACCTAGTTTAAAGTTAGTTTATATTTTCTTTATTTAGTTTTAAATTTATGCACCGTACGCACAACTATCTGTCAATGTATAGTTTTGGTAGTTGCATCAACAGCATTAGTTTTGATGTGATACGTCTGATCAATGGCTGCTTCTTTTCCGTTATAGTTGGTTATATATTTTCTAGTCTTTATTTTTCAACACTCGTATCAGTGATTATCACTTGTGACAAATATACAACCTATTTTTTTCAATTCACGGCTTTGTATATGAAGGTAGGCATGTACAATTCGAACCACCGTCAAAAAACCCAGAATCTTCCGTACAGAGTCCTAATTAGTTAAGCGATGCCTCTACTGATAATTTGTAGGAAACAAACCCGCAAGTTGACAGCAATAGATGGTATTAAGGGAAGTTTATGTTCCTCGTAAACTCAGGACGGAAAGGGAGGAGTGGGGTCGGTGCATCCTTGACCGACTGCTCTCTGCAACGAGCAGAGAGCTAAAGGTCCGTTTAGACGTTATGCAATTACTATGTTATTATTTTACTCTTTATTAATGGATTGTAAATAGAAGATTAAATACATAAAAGTTGTCAAAACTCATCACAACACAATCATCGCAGCTAAAACAACCGCCGCAACCAACCGCTATACTCTTCAACCCTTTTTTTTTGTAAAAAAAGACAATATTCTTTTGTAAAGCTTTTCAATGCTTTAACACTAGCGGTATTATTTCATTATTAACATGCGACTCAAACAGACACATTCTATAAGCAGGCGGTCACAAATATAAAACTGCTCCAGGAGAAAGAATAGTGGGCGACAATATTTATCAAATAGATTTTTTTTGTTTTAAACGTATTGTAAATATTTCATATACGTCATCAAAATTTTGAATTTTTTATCTGTATCCCTCGCGGCCTAAAACGACGCGATGCCGGCCGCCATTCCTAGTGACGTCATCTCTCATAAACATTATATCATTCACTACAATAAATATGTAGTAACGACTGCATGACATTTTTTGTGGGAAAAGTAACAACTAGCAGATATAAATCGTAGACAATTGTTCTGTTGTAAGGTGCAGGTTAGGTGCCACAACTGTCACGATTGTTTGTATATAAGCGATGACATCACACAGGTATAACGTCACGTGACTACGCGTTTTAGCGCGAAATTATAAATGACAAAAGAAAATCACGGATATTCAATAAATTGAGCATATTTTAACAATAAAAATATAATTCATGCTATAAGTGAATAGTCCTCTATCGTAGTACATACATATTAATAAATTGTCAAACATCCTATTGTGTCAACTGGCGAGGACAATCATCGCTCGTCAGTCGACAATCTCTTTGGACCTCTCACCCCCTACTATCTCAAGCTTTGAGGTCACGTTTCTGTATAAAAGATGCAATGGACAAGCATCTTAAAGTCTAATAGAATTCTCACGTCGCCAGATATTATATCACCACAGAGCACGTTTCATCAAGGATTCTTCCTTACTCCTGGGTATTAAATCTTTTGTTTAAGGCGTTAGTGGGTCTTGGTGTATTGAAGTATGCTATAATTATAATTTGATGGCGTAGGTGTATTGCGGCGGAGTTTGACACCGCTCTGCGATTTCGACTTTGAATCCCAGGTTGGGAAGTGATATCATTTTTATTTTATCAGCCCGGAGTCTGAAATTTGTGCCCGATATAGCGATAGGCTTGCTCCTTATCGCATCATGTGACGGAACACATAAAGCGAACAGTGGGTGTTCTGGTTGCGCTCTGCCTAACCCTTTGGGAATAAGGCGTGATGTGTGTTTTTTTTATTCTTGCCGTGACTTCTAAGGTATGCAGGTTTACTCATATTTTTTCTTCTTCAGCATTAAACAAATGTATGGTTTGTGCGGCGAAGAATCGGTGTGCCTCACAGTAGGTCCACAATCCAATATTCCTACCGGCTTATCTATTCATTTTTAAAGGTGATTTTTATTCTGGCATCCCCACTGCGTCTTTGATAAGGACTAGTGTGCAGATAGAACATCCATAGGGGAGAGATGATTAACCCTCGCCAGTCCTCAGTATGCCAGCCTCTTTGAAAAGGGAGGTGTAACATACTACATATTTATTTCATAATAATAAATGAAGTATTTGTATGTACTTGTATTTATTGTATTTTTTCTATTTATTTTTGCTAAAGAGTTGTTCTTCTTCTTTTATATTATGGCTCTCATGATTTTGCCAATATCGAGTAATAATAGCAGATACAAAAACAAAAAGAGACTATAACAATAGAATTTTACACGAAAAGCGATGTTTGAAAAAAACTAAAGAGTTGTTAATACTATATTATTATAGGGTTGACGTCACTTGGCTGTCAATACGTTAGCTATAATTCAACGCCGAATTGGTTTTACCGATCTTTCAGAATTCAGGGGTAACGATGACTCATTCTCTTTAATATTTACGGTCAAGTTATATTATTTTGCCGTAAATAGAAAAATAATAAATAATTGATAAATAATAAACTTATTTCAAACGCCAAAAAGTTTGCATGCAGTTTTAAATTGGCATTGTTTATTGCAAGTGTATCGTGGTGCCATCTCTTATGCTTCAAGGTAAACTGTAAATAAAAGTATGCTAAGTTGCTTAAGTAATTGTTAGTGGCGAATTCAAAGATGAAGGATGTACTGGATTTTTTATAATGTAATTCATAAAACTGATGTTTAATCATATTAAAAAAAATACAAATCGCGGAGTAAGATCCGATGCGATTTCACTTAAATAAGTGAACTCAAACCCGAATAAAAACAGCACACTGCCGAGAAATAAACTTAATTTGAAGTTTTATATTTAATATGAACCAAAAAAAAAACTGACACTCGATAGTTATGGAAATATTTTCCTAAAATTATTCTGAATAATGATAATATAATCGAAATCCTCCTAAGATTTAGATTGTTGGTATTTGCTCTAAACACGCGTAATATTTAATTGGCTTTATGACATCGCATGGATGATGTTTTATTATATATTATAAACCATGATACTAATGACAAACACTTACTCTCAGTATATCGTTCTTAACAACTGCTGATCAGTTTAATGAAACTAGCTTATGCCTGCCGCTTTGCCCGAAAAAGTTTTTCTAGGGTAAATTTTTTCCCCGGAAAAAGTAGCCTATAGCACTTAGAAGTAATGTAGCTTCCCATTAGTCAAAATAAATCAAAATCGGTCTAGTAGTTCCTAAAATGAATGTCAAACAAACTCTCCAACTTTATAATATTACAGAGTGCTGTTGATAGTTTGTTGTCTCTGTTATAAACTTCGTGCGATAAAAACTTATATATTAGCCTTAGGGTTTAATCTAGGTTTGACATAAGACACCAACTTTGAATCTTCTGACTGTTTCCAGGTTAATTAAAATCTGAGTTGCCACTAATTATACAATTGCTCCATCTACAAACAACTCTACGAGGTACTACTACTACTCTACCGCTTTGGACTGATTAATGTAGAGATTCTTCGGAATGTCTTAGGCGACGCGCAGACTGTCAGATTCATAGTAGAATAGTTAGTAGTGTAACTCAAATTAACAGCGTCTATGCAACGCCTTAGAAAACTCGAGGTGAAATTTTCTTACAACATTAAATGAAAATAAATAAAATAAAATACTTTATTTATCACGTAAGCGAACAAAGTTGCACTTATGATATATCAAAATAATGTATAAGAATAATTATTATTATTTCTATATAGCAATTAAAATTACCTATATACGGACATTTTAAATTAGGATAAAATTTATAAGGAATACAAGGTACCAACCAAAGTAGCAAGTTCGGGCTGGCAAGGATAAATATAATAAGGAACTTACCTATTTAATAATGTGCTATGATTATATTTACAACCTACGACGTAGATTGTTGTAAATACGTTTTGGAACTTTTCGCTTGTTCGAGTTTTTATCGGAATAATAAATTATTTAATATATAAATATATAAGCGGCAATAGCCTAGTTGGGTTTGCAATGGACTGCCGAGACGAATGTTCGCAGGTTCAAATCCCATGGGCACACATATCTTTTCTAAAATGATGTGCATATTCTTTGTGAATTATCGCCTGCTTTAACCTTCTTTACCTAAGAAGTTTTCAGTAGGAATTTTGAGGGTGTGTGAAGACTACCAATCCATACTAGGCCCAGCGTGGTGGACTAAGGCGTAATCCCTCTCAGTAGTATAGACCCGTGCCCGCCAGTGGGACAGTATAATACAGGGCTGAAATGAATTAATAAAAAAAACCTTGTAAAAAGTTAAATGTTTGTAACGATGTTTCTCCTGACTGGGTGCTAATTTGCCGGGGGCTCGCGCTCTATCACATTTACAAATGTTTGCTTGCAAACTTGGAGCTATTACAACTCAGGGGCTCCGTATCATTGCTAGTTACGCCCCTGGAATTTAATACTAATATTATTTAATCATTCTGGGAATCATGACGTAGACTTTAGTGCAGTGTAGTTCGCGGTAAAGTAGTAGTAATGTTTTACTTAATGGATAAGTAGTTTCTATGAATCAATGAATGATGGAACTTATGAACGTAGAGGCTTTCTTCCTTCTCTTGTACCTCTATCTAAGTGCCAGGGCTAAGTAAATGCTGCTTTTTTAATTGGAGAGACACTCCTTTTAGATATGTGAACTTCTCTTTAGACCCTGTAAGAGTTTCAGTCTTAGATTATGGTCTCAAGTCACGGACTAATATTTATAAAATTTTTAGGAACAATAAAATTTGGAGCCACATATACTTTAGAAAGTTTTATAATAATCGTACCTATTTTCTTACCTATTTTAGAAATCAAAAATAGATAAGAAAATACGTTTGTTCATTTCATTCCAAAATAAACCCGTAAATAAAAATCTTTGAAGCCGAATTTTTACTTTATAAATCAGTTTATTAAGTCGAAAGTAAATTATAGATTGTTTACACACCGTGCGTGTCTGAGTCAATAACATGTTATAAATAGGACAACGGATGTGGCCGGCAGTGGGCAAAAATAGAGGAATTATGTCATTGGGGCGGTGGCGCATTCCTTCATCTCAAGGTTTCCGCTTTGGTTCGCGTTCGTCTCTTATCTTTTCTATTGGTATTTCGGCTAGTCCCAGAATGTCTTCGAATTTATATTCTTTTTCTGATCCTATTTAATTTCAGCGGGCTTATGAGATTATGTCATCATGAACTGTATTGTTAATTATGTGTGTGTTTCTTTTCATTTTATACTTTTTTTGTTGTATTTATGTGTGTAGAGAAATTAATGGTTTAAATGGTTTAAATAAAGTCAAATCAAATCTGTTTCTCAGTTTTTACATATATTTTTTTACAAGTCACATTTACATTTATACAAAGTAGCTTATTTCGCCTATAGCTGGTGCATCGCTGTCTCCTCATTAATTCATTGAACGTATTGACGGAGCGGTTGTCTTTAGTATAAATGCACAAGCCGATCGAAGCAAATTAGAGCGTTAATAATTCAGCTTCACGTGCTCCGAATATTACAGGCCAGGTCTGGGCCGCAGCCCTGAACTAATTGTAAATGTTCTTTGTTACTTGGGCAACTAAAATTTAAAATATGCGCGTTATACCATCACCAAAAAGTTATCTACAGTGGTTCACTAGATTTGAAAGGTCATTTTGACCTTGTTGATATTTTGTATATATACTGAAAAGTAAGTAGTGCTACAAATTAATAATAATGTCAGCCCTGTATTATATACTGTCCTACTGTTGGGCACGTCATGTTGGGCAGTCCACCACGCTGGCCTATTACGGATTGGCTTCATATACCTTCAAAATTTCTATACAGAACTTCTCGGTATGTAGGTTTTCTTATGATGTTTTCTTTCGCGCTAAAAGCAAGCGATAATTCACAAGGAATACACAAATAACTAGAAAAGTCAGAGCTATGTGCCCTTGGGTTTTGAACCTGCAGACATTCATCTCGGCAGTCCGTTCCACAACCAACTAGGCTATCGCTGCTCCTTATTGTGTTAGATTTCGGATGACCCAAATTTATGTTTAATCCACTTTAAGGCACTATTTCTGATAATAGTGTTTTTATGAAGATAGCCTAAATTAAATTAATTTTGTCGGTTAACTATACTATATAGTGCGCTCGGTCATGCACGGGGGGACATTCGTCGCGGCCCTAGGCACACAGTTAAGTGTGCATACCTCATGGTTGCCAATTCACATTGAGGCCTATAAGGGCTCGCGAACAGTTCCTAGCCTTTACCCTCCTCCCATCCCAAGAAGTTTCCTTATTCTTCCCCCACACTTCCTTCCCAGCTATTCGTTCCATCTTTCCTCCAGGACCCTAGAGTCGCCAAGCCGGGGGATTACAGTATCCCGTTCGCGGTCATAACTGCAGGGTCCGATACCCCTAAAAAAAGCCACAAATGTTTTATATCACGTTATGCGGATCTTTTTGAGAGACAACTGAGCTTTAGTATTGAGACTTTATTTTCTTTTGAATGAGCATTCTGAGCTTTTAGTTTCTCAGTTTTATAAAATAAAAAGTATGCTAAAAGCTGTATGTTTATAGTTTACAAACAAAACTAAAACTTAAATAAGGAAAGAAAAATCGAGTTGGTCCCGCCAAACATCTTCGAGAAGTAATTTCACTCAACCAAAGGAAATGTACAAACCTCGCCATTTTTCCTTAAACGAACAAACTGAATCACAAGACGCTGCAAAACGAAGTTTGCTGCGGCAGATAATTTCCGGCGAGAGACAGAACTTCAGGAATTTCGCGAACATCACGGTTTTTCCTCTATTTATGGGTAGGTAATGTCAGCAAGTATAGTTTGTAACATCGTTAGTTTGTTATTAAAAGTTTCTATGTTATATTTGATTTGCAAATTGAATTACATATTCAGGGTTTCAACATTTATTTGTATGAAAATTAACAATAAAAAAGAGTAAGGACAAATATATAGCTAGAAAAAAATGCAACGTTTGTGAACGTCTGTCCGATGCAAAGAAAAATGCCTCAAATGTGTATCGTCGACGCAGTAGACCGCGCACTGGCCGGTTCAGTTTCACGCCCTTTTTCTTTTTTTTTCGCAAGACTGATGTCGTTACCCATGTCATTGTGACGTTGCAGTTATGCCACGCATTCCGGTGTTCTATTATTTTGCTAATTATAAAAAAAGAATGCTTTATTCATCACGTATGCGAACATAGTTGCACATATGATAAGTATATGAGAATATTTAATTATTACTTAATTAAATTAGCTTATATAAACAAAGACAATTTATATTGAAAATAAAATAAATAAACTTAGTAAACAAAGAAGCCAGCTCGGGCTAGCAGGGAAGAAGAAATTAAATGATGTATATATGTATTTTTAAATAAGCAATAAGGGAGAAACGCGTCGCGATCCTCACCGATTAGGACAATAAAAGCCCTAACCTAGCTAACCTACCAGCCTTTCACTAACTACCTAAGCGATGACTACCCGAAGAAGAAAGACAGAAAGAAACTCCGGGCTTTATTTTTTGTCATCAACTGTCCATTCTTTTATAATATTATTATCAAATATATTTTTTTATATACAAAGGCTGATTAATTATATAAGCTAATACACGCACATCACCGTAAAAGTGCGGAGAAAATCCACATAAAAGTATTTAACAATAACTAAATATTAACGAAAAAAAAAATTATATGGCATTATGTTGTCTTTTCCTTTTAAAACAATCCAATAATCCCAAATAATTAGTTATTAAATATATTAGTTAATAAAGGGGGAACCATGCATTATTGCCTTTTGTAATTAATACCAACATGCAAATATTTAATCTCATTTTTGCAACATAAGTAAAAATTAACAAAGGATCTTATAATAAGGAGCCACTGATTTAGCAAGGCTATATGAACTTCAGATTATTCAATAAGCAACATATGTTATTCAATCGGTGTTACGACTTCAAACTATTTTAGTAACTATTATGTTAGCACTAAGCTTCAATATATGTTTTGGATATTGAAGCGAAGTTACAAAGCATAGCTTTATGTAAATATTATATGGTTGGAATAGAGGTGGATTTTTTTTTCAAAAAGGGCGAATTTTTAAACTGAAGCCGTATAAATGCGTGTTTAAACGATTCATGTACGGGTTTTATTTTATTGAAATATCAATTTTACATTTGCAATCTTTCTGTAGGTATGACTTAGTAATTAAAATTATTAATTATTCTGATGGGCTATTGAGCAATATCGAGCGTTATCGAGCAAATAATTTTGTTGCAATATATTTAAAAATTAAACAAGCATAGGTACTTTGAAGATTGATGAGAGAGTAAACGAAACAAAAATAATACGTAAAGACATGAACAAATTTTATATATGTCAGTTAATTTTTACGTTAGTGTCAAGACATTGACACTACCTCACAGTTGTTGACACAAGTCTGTCAGTTTCACGGTGAAGTGTTTTAGGACAACTACTTGACATTGTTAGTGCCACACCTAACTGTATTTAAAAGTTAAGTTTGATTCAAATTAAATAATGCTAAAGGTCAACTTACCCCACTCTACTTCTTCCTAAAGTATGTTTTCATTTTCAGCATAGCTATCGAAATGTTAATAAAAAAGGTTTCAGCTAACTTCGGCTACAAATATAAACCCTAACTCAGCAATATAAGTCTCCTTTTCGCACAAATCGAGTAGCCTTTGACAGGTTAGCCGATCTGCTCGATCATTCATTAATTCCTTTGACACCTCATCTAATTGACGGCCCGTGATGAATTGCGATTTATTCGAATATTGGTTACGACCGTCAATTTATTTTCTATGATTATGCATTTTTCGGCATTTACATCCATGTAGTAAAAATTACAATTACTTCAAAAAGGGGCTTATACAAATTAACAATATAAAACGAAATAACCTATACGAATACAAAACAATTCTCACAAATTATAGTTTTACTTCTCTTACTTTTTTAAGTAATTAGATATTATGTCGACTGGCGGGAGGTCAACATCTTTTTTTTTCCTAACTAGCTCTGTCCTTTGGGACAATTTTGCCAACGTCAAGTAAGATGGATACGCTATAAACTTCTTGGTATACACATGTAGAAAAAAGAAAACGATGTAAGAATTCAGATGACGTCAAAGTAGAAACAAGCAACAAAACCGAAGAACGATGACAAACTTCAGAGATGAATAACAACATGGATAAGAATGTAGGAATACCAACATTAGAAAGAGAGACAGTGAGAGAAGAAAAAAGAAGGACCCCGAGAGAAGGACTTAATATATTGAATACTATAGTTTAATATTATTCATAAGAATGAATTTTGATAAAATTTCAATAAATGGGGAATGAACCCAAGCAGTTAGAGTTTGTGGGGCGTGGAATATAAAACATCTCTCTTTAGTTAACACTCTATCTATACCCTACTACAGAGGTGGACATTGTTGTCATTGTATAAAAATACAGGCACCTATCATTAATTGTTTCTATACGAGAATCGAACCCACACCCTGAGGATATTACCTCTCGATGACAAATAAACGTCCAAGGTAGACTGTAACCAGTCAATTATATTACCTATTTTAATAACTGCAGGGTAAGGAAAAGCTTTAAAGCTTCCCATTTCTACGAATCTTACATCTTGCTACTGTTATAAATGTCAAAGTTCAAATACTGAATTAACTTAAACTTTACAACTAACTTCACCAAAACATTTTCTCGATATTCAGGTATTAGCCGGTCAAGCAACTAAAATTATTTGAATGAAATTCCCAATATGGATCGATAACGAAAATGTAATATTGAAATCATGGTTCACAAATATTTTCCTACAAGATATTTTTACTGGGGCGTAGCAAGATATGAGAGTTCAGTATATTTTGTTTTACGTCAATACTTTGTAATTAAAGGTGATGGATGGTGTTCCTGCTGTTTATGGGCGGTCGTATCACTTATCACCAGGCGAACGTCAAGCTCGTCTCGTCATTCAAAGCAATAAAAAGTCATATAACATGGTAATAGTTACAAGTATGGAACGGTAAAATAGATTAACAAAAAAATAATAGCTAAACCCTAATTGCAACTCAATGGCAACTAATCGTGTTATATTACAAAATGCTAGGGATTTTTAAGTTCGGAATAGTTATAGCCATAACGAAATCTCATCATCAGAACTTATTTCTAATCTTAAAGTGACGTGACATGTCTGATGCGGGTCAGATCGGCTATTTCTCACCTCGCTGACCTTGTATATTTAAATATTGGATAGTTTTTTATATCTGAATATTTTGTTTCGATATGTCATATTTATTTCCTTTAATAAACAATACTTTAATACCTATTCTCTTAGAAAGTAGTTTCCATATTTTCATCTCTCCAGTGTGTGGCGACAGCTCAACGTTTTTTATTTTTGCAGGTAACATGGTACCGCAACGAGAGGCGTCTCCTGGAGGCGGAGCGGGTGTCTCTGGCCCGCGATGGTAACTTCTGGTGTGCCGACGTGGCCGCCGTCAGCGTCGATGATGCCGGCCGCTGGACCTGCACCGCTGAGAACGCGGGCGGCCGCGCCAGCTGCTCCGCTCATCTTAATGTGCTTGGTAATCTCGCTTTAAATTCATATTAATTTTTCAAGAAGCGGTGATAGCCTAGTTGGGTGTGGAATGGATTGCCGAGACGAATGTCTGCAGGTTCAAATCCCAAGGGCACACACCTCTGACTTTTCTAAAAAATGATGTGTATTCTTTTTGAATTATCGCTTGCTTTAACGGTGAAGGAAAACATCGTGAGGAAACCTGCATACCTGAGAAATTCTGTATAGGAACTTTTGAGCGTGTGTGAAGTCTACCAATCCGCACTGGGCCAGCGTGGTGGAATAAGGCCTAATCCCTCTCAGTGGTACCTAGAGGAGGCCCGTGCCTAACAGTGGGACAGTATATAATACAGGGCTGATATTATGATTATATTTCTCCAGTCATTTTGTAACATAATTTTAAATGTGTATTAATCTTCTTGACACTTTACAATAGTTTATTCTAACTGTAGACGTAAAAACACAAAACTGCAACATCACCCACTGTTACAAAAAGGTACGGTACAGTCTCGAAAACACTATTGCGCGCTAAACTACAGCGTGCTCAAAAAATGAGAAAACTTAAACCGCGATTGATTGAATGTTCGGTCTTCATATTCATTTGTATAGTTTTAGCACGATGTTCGCAAAGGTGGCTAGTATGTTTCATTTAGTAACGCAATTTCGGGATAATCCTATATACAGCTGAGCATGGGCTTCATTTAATATTTAAAAGGACAAATGTCAGTTTAACTAAAAACACTGCTACAACTGGAAGTTTCATAGTGTAGTGTTTCTAGCCAACTAATTGCAACTAGGGAACGAGAGCAGGATAACTCCTTGTATTGATATTTGACACTGTATTTTTATCGAGGGACCTATTTTACATGCGGTGGTCGATGCCTGCATGTAACTAATAAAAATATGCGCAAAGAAATAAAGATAAATGACAGAGTAAATTAAAAAAAAAAATGTAATAATCACTCAACGTGTGAATTGTGCTAGCTACTTGTTTGATCTATCTTATCAGTTAGTACTTGTGAATACGATGTTTAAGTATAATCCGTTTTCCATTCATAGTTGAAACCTGGCTTAGACAGGCGAAAATACGTAGATGGCAAAAATTGTATAAATTTGTATTGGAGCGACATTTATGATGACCAATTCTTATAGCTTACACTGTTGACCAAACTAAATATTAACTTAAATATTTCTCGTCCGCAGTACCGAAGGCCTACAAACGTCCAGAATTCGTGGAGGAGCTCCGCGCGCTGCTGACGGAGCTGGGCACCGTCTCACTCGAGTGCAAGGTGGTGGGAGTACCCACGCCTGTGCTGCGCTGGTTCAAGGTACCCACTACCTAGCTTAGGGGCGACTACCTTTTTAAGAAAGCACTGCCCAGCCTAACAGCGAATGATTATTTCTATCAACCAATCTATCGATTTGGGGAAACCCAAAAACTGAGCTAATTAGCTGAGTAATTGACGATATATAGTTCTTAAGTCTGATTTTTCCGGGATAGTGAAATTATTCTTGTCTTTGAAGACATGTTAATGAGTCTACCTTCAAAATCGTTACGTTAATCTGGACAACCTATTCATGAAGTCAAAATAAACAACAAAATCGATTCAAGTCTAAAGGCACAAAATGATATAAAATATAAATGTTTTACATTTAAGCTGCGAAAATATAGAAAGCTCATGAAAATACTCGTGCAAAAGTCAACACGCGCATCGGTTACAAATGCATACAAGCTTAGGAGAATACCTTTGATATAAAATAATATACTTCAATTCTATTACCTCGAGCGAAATGAATGTAGTGCGCACTGCGCAAGGCTGCACTTGACTCTTGTTAAGAGAAAATGTAGCTATTCCACGTTTATTAGTGTACGAGGGGTTCAAATGTGATAACTGATTCCGCGCGGAATTATTTCTAGGCGCCAAATCATTTTGTATCGTTAGTGCCTAGTGTGGATCAGTAAAAGGTGAAATTTTCTGAAAAGGAACCTGATATAGATACTAATATGTATTGATCGTTCTAATGATAATTAGATTCAACGTAAAAGGAAGCCAGCGGGCATCGGGTATATGGACCTTCACCACTGATGTGCCCTAAACACATTTGAAGTATCGTTAGTATGTCTATTTTGGTGGTTAAATAACAATATAGGCTTCAAGTATCTTTAGAACTATGTGGTATTGGTAAAAAAAAAGGTTAGATAATAAGGAATCAATACCTATATTAGGCACTATTATACCTTAATTCATTATAATTTGTTATGATCATCGAATAAGATATTATTAACATTTTGTTTATGATTTGAAAGTTTCCGCGCGGAATCTGTACCAACTAGGAATGTGGCCCCATGTTGTTATTAATTTTGTTCAAAGTAACTTTGTTAGAGAGATGGTGTTGCCAGGATTGTCTTTATTTAAAATTCCGGGTTTTGAAGGAAAATATGTCTCTCGTATACCTGAGATTTGACTATTTCTTCCACATGAAATTAGGTAATTATATGACAAAATTCTTCTGGGTAGGTATTAGTCTTTGCAGCTAAGTGCGTTGTGTTTTTGTTTTGCAATGAGAGATGTTGTGAGGTAAAATGATTAGATATTGAAGACATATTTTCATGACTAGTACATTATACTAAAAATAAGTAATTATACATTTAAAATGGGTAGTTGAATATTAAACAGTCGTATCATAGGTATATTTGTTTCGCCACTCGTTTAACAACGATTATCATGGAAACCTTTTTAGTTTAGCACTCCACCTTAATTTCTCTGCGCCTGTTATCTAGGGATATTGTCTATCAACAAAGGATGCTCGTCATATTAAATTGGTTCGTTAAAGGGAAAGGAGAATCACGGGTAATTTCAACCCTGGCAACACTCTTCAAGGCCCACACGTGTGACCTTGAACGTTGGTTCACTGTCATTGCCAACATGCCTGCTAGCATTAGGTGATATATCATAACAGGGCTGACAGTTAGGATTTAATACTTAAAAATTTGATAGATGGATTAGTAGACTATATTGAATATGAAAATATTTGTATGTAGTCATTTATGTAAGGATATATTTACGCCTTGACCACGTGGGGGCAGGTTAAGACTAAGATTTTCCATTTTGAGTCTTAACCTTTTGTCTTATCTAATTTCGTTCTTCAAAATGCAACAGTTATCCTCAGAAATGCCAGTAAAGTTCTCTATTGACATCTAATTGTTTATAATAACGTCATACAAGGTGAGAACTGATAAATACACACATCACGCTTTTATCCCTGAAGGTGCGGGCAGAAGTGCAACCAGGGCATTTTTTTTTCAGCATGTATATTCCGTTCTTTGACGTGTTAGGGAGCGAGCCAATCGCCACATTAGGCTCAAAAATCGGACTGGCTGATATTGTATTGCAGCATTACTATTTTACCTAGAAGGACTCTGTTACGTTAAACTCTTACAGGTTGAACTAATTCTTTATCTTGAGTTTCATTTAACTAAAAATCGAAATAAAAGCAAACAAGCGTCATCACAATCATACCAATCTCCTAAACGGAGTATTTTTGTTAATAATATTCAGTTACAACCCAGAGCGCCAACCCTATCGGCAGGCGCGTCGGAGTAACCCTGTTATCGATAAAGGTCACATCCTTACCGGTGCACGGTGCACGGAACCCTCTTAATTGTTTAGATCTACTCTCGAAACTCATCTTATATTCAGATTTTTAATCTCTCGAAGCAAAGGAGTAATTTAAGTATGGTATGTAGGATGCGCGTGGGTCGCCTGAATTTATTATTATTTAAGTTCATTAAAATCATTGTTCATTTCTAAGTATAAACAAAAAGAGCATTCTAGAAATATACTTCAATATTAGTTCGTGGAATAACCAGAAATTACATTACTGTGGATTATCAAAGCTTTAGTCTGCCGCTTTGAATGCACAAGTCCTTTCGCGGAATAAATAGATTATGGCATTCATCGATAATATAGTTCATGTTAATCCAGGAATCGAATGACGAGTATCGGAGACTAGATCCTAAATATAAATTTAAGCTTTATCACTTTTTAATTATACTGTATTTTCGGACTTAAAGTTATGTATTAAATGCATAATCGGATTTGCGTACATTGGTATCAGCCAGCGGTTTAACGAATTAAATTAAACGTTTTCAAAGCGTGATTATTATTCTAGTACAATATACGAAAATATCGATGGAATATTTTATTATTTGATGTATAACAAAAATTTTATAGAATAAATCCGTAAAAAAGGGAAAACCGGTACGAATACATATGTTGGAGTTTACGGGAACCGCTTGCAAATGAACGGTAAAATACGAATCATTAATATGAATTTCCAAAAAAGATAATCTTCGTATAAACAATTTTCCTAAACCGACTCCAATTTAGGAATTCCTATTTATATGCAATTGTAATCGGATAGGCAATAATGCAGACTAAAGGGGATGGATGGCGCAGTACTTCTATAAGTACGAGGAAGGTAGTCCAAAGTCTCGATTCCGATCCAGGTCGCTTAAATTATATAGGATTTTTCAGTTTGGAGTTATAGCCCGTAATTGGTAGGAGCACGCTCTTTGAAGGCTGCTTTTGACTTCTTGTGGCCGATAATGATGACGATGATGCAACAGGAACAGACTCGCCTTACTGCAAGGGACTTAAGGCGAAAGTAGGCATAATATACACTACCGATCTCTAAAAGAACACGTACTACGTTTACTTTACGAAGTTTAAATTCCATTTCCAAACTCCTTTTGTATCAACCTCAAACAGAAACTCTTCTACTATTCTGGTCATATCATAACTCGATATCAATAGACCTTGCATACGAACATATGGTACGGGACACATAAAATTGTTTTAACGTTGTAATTAACGATCGTAGTACTAAGTTTGTATCGTAAATTATTTTGCACGTGCGCAGTATATTACTAAATTATTGAACTAGTTTGGCCGTGAAAATTGAGAGTATCGGTATGATGTACTTGATTGAATGCAAATGTTGATTGAAAGCTGAAGGTGCTCGATTCCATGAGTAGTAACGTTGGTTGTTGAGTGGTAAATATATGCATGAATGGGATTGGTGCATTACTTTTAAATACAACTTGTTTCGAATTCGGTCACTAGTTCAGACGGTGTCCATTATTGATTTCAATGAGACTTGAGAAAGTCTTTTTACTTGAATAACTTTTGGTATACATTATGCTTGTAAGTGTTGTTGTCGTGTCAAAATATGGACAGCCCGTCTCCCGAATTAGGAATACTCCAATCGCGATTATCTTTCTAAATTCATGTTTTATACAATTTTGTCGAGTAAAGTCGATAATATTGGAGCATGATTTATGATTAGCTTAATTAATTTGACAACAAAAAAATCTTGAAAGGACTGTACACACAAAAGTAGAAATACTACGCATAATCATAAGATATTGTATAATGTTCGACCAACACCTACCGCCGGTGTATGGTAATAATTGATGGCCATGTCTCTCGTTGTCCGATTGTGCTCACGATTACTGAAACAGCCCATTGACGTCAAAAGAAGTATAAAAACACTGAAATTTATATTGTTTTATTATTATTAAATATGAATTTGCACTTTAATGTTCTTAAAGGTAAAAGAAAATGCTAATGAAAAAAAAAAAATATGCAATGATGATTGGTATATTAATATAGGTATACGATGGACCTAGCTATTTGTCTTCCATGCCCAACATTTTGATTTTTTCCGGCTTTTTTCTACAGTTAGTAGAACCATGATTCTGATTCTGTAATGCAGGACAGTCGTGAGATAAAGGCTGGTGATGTGTTTGCGCTGACCGCCAATGCTGACGATCCCACGTCGCTCGGCACCTACACCTGTGAGGCAGTAAACTGCATGGGCCGGGCATACTCTTCCTCGAAGGTGCATGTCGTGGGCCGAGCGAGCAGGGAGGGCTCCACTAGACCGGCTGCCAGGTAGAAAATCATAAGCATATAATTATTTTTAAACAGGAAGGCAATATTTATTGATTAAATGAGAAATGTATGCCAAGTCTTTATTTGTGTTCTTTATGCATTTATGTGAATCTGGCGAGACTTTCGAATGTAGAGGAATTGTCAGAGAATCTAAGCTTTAATTTATTTGAGAATAAGGCTTATGCTGCTGCAAAAAAATAAAAACTACTAACGACATCAGAAAAATATTCTACAATCTCACGTTAGAATGGCTTTCGAGAATTATAAAGAGCTTCCTAATATGTCTTGTTGTGCTCAGTGGCATCACAGGTGAGCCCCCACCGATCTTCACGCGGGAGTTGGAAGACCAGTTCGCGAGGATTTGCGAGCCGCTCACCCTCAGCTGCCAGGTGGTGGTGCCGCCGTGGCCGCGCTCCGTCGTCTGGTACAACAAGGAAGGAAAGGTCGAGCCTAGCGAAAGGTATAGACTACCAATATCTTAAAGCTTAGTGTGACTTTTCTAGTAATTTTTGTGCCAAAGCCGGGGCTCACTCTTCTTTTAAAAAAGGAGTGACCCTTATACCAAAGTTTATTGCCTTTTAACAATCGAAGTTAATGGCACCTGAATTTTGACTAAATCATAATATAGTCATAGTGGCTACCCATTAAGAAAAGTACGGTGGTATCAAGGACAGGATAATTTGCGAATCATTGTTCTTTGTCACTGATCTTACGAAATGCATCTACACAAATGCAAATTATGATATTTTCTTGGTTTGTAGATACCATGTATTGGAGGACGGAGTGGGCGGGTACATGCTGGAGATCCCGAGCGCCGAGTGGGCCGACGAGGGCGAGTGGAAGTGCGTCGCGACCAGCAGCGGAGGGCGAGTCGGTATCTCCACTTGCATCGTGTCCATGGATGGTGAGTTGATCTATAAAATTAGAATTATTTAATGATAGTAACATTTCGAATTTGTAAAAACCTAACCTACAAAAACATTAAAAATCTGTGCAGTTCCGAAAAACTACAGAAAACCGCGCTTCATGGAGAACTTGCAAGCTGTGCTGACTGAAGAGGGATTGGTCTCCTTCGAGTGCAAGGTGGTCGGGTTCCCAACGCCAGTGCTTAGCTGGTTCAAAGACGGCCAGGAGCTAAAGCCGGGAGACGTGTATCAACTCACCGGTACCAACTCTCTGGGCTCCTACTGCTGCATCGCCAGGAACTGCATGGGCCAGGCCAGCAGTTCTGCCGAGCTGACAGTAGAAGACATCCAAAACCAGTTGAATGAAGAAGAGAAGTTGCAATTGTTCTCCAAGAATCAAGCACCGAAGTTTGTTCAGGGCTTAAAGAGTGTTGAGTCGAAAATCGATGAGCCATTCCGATTCACTATCAAAGGTTGGCATTTTACATATCTTAACTCTTGAAATAAACATAGAAGTTATGAATAAGTTTGATATTTGAGAGTCATACTTATAACTCTTCCTATCTTAAATACTTTAGGTAAGCTAGTTTGGTTGAGTAATTTTGATATACGTTTATTATAATATTGTTATATTTTCAGTTGCCATTCCGCCTGAGCCGTCAGTCCTTTGGTATCGGGACGATCAGCCGGTGGATGAGTCCGCCCGCTGCCACCTTGGAAAAGAGGAGCGCGGGGTTTTCTTCCTCGACATCGAAAACCTCGAATTCCTTGATCAGGCTGAGTGGAAATGCGTTGCCATGAATGATTTCGGGCACAGTGTCACCTCATGTTTCCTTAAACTCATTATACCAAGACATTACAAAAAGCCACGATTCCTCGAAAACCTACAGGCTATTCTGTCAGATGAAGGCGCAGTAAACCTTGAGTGTAAAGTCATAGGTGTCCCGCAGCCGGTCCTCAAATGGTACAAAGATGGGGAAGAACTTAAACCTGGGGATATACACAGGATAATATCTGGACAGGATGGCACTTGCTGCCTCGGCACTTATACCTGCGAAGCATCGAACTGTATGGGTGTGGCGGCTAGTTCCGCCTCACTACTCGGCTTTGAAGACTCAATGAAAGCGAAGGAAAAGAAAAAAGCCGAAGAACAAGCTCTGCAAAGAAATCTATCTTTGAGTACTATACATGAAGAGAGAACTTCACAAATGTATGATACGCCAGTCGGAGACATTACTCTTGACGATAAGGGCGAAATTTCTTTCTCATTCGATGGTAAAGAGGTGTCTGTATCCCTTTACGAAACTCCTGATTTGACTGAAGAAGAAGCGTTGCAAATTGTAGAAATGTACGCTGACCAGTTGTCAGAAAATGTCACTGAACATAACGTGGTGGAATTGCCTCCTTTGAGATTCGTTAAGGAGACTTCGACATCTGGTAATTTATTAATGGAAGCAATAATCATCGATGTGTCTCCTGAATATTTTACATCTCCAGAAGAAGATTTACGGACAGAGGCGGATGTTGAAGATATATCTATAGCAGACGAGAATGGCCCTCCGCAACTATCTTTAGATCAAGATATTGATATAGCCGGTGAAGATTATCTGGAAAAGACAATGGCTCTTCTCTCCGAGGAAAAAGCTGACCTGCCACTGAAATTAATAAGGAAAAAATCTGACTCACAGAGAAGTGCGGAGGATTTTTTCAGTTTATCTCGGGAACAATCGCTTTCTGAGGAGAAGCGAGATGATGACACACAAGCCCTGTCGGAAAGTGAACTGCATAGTTTCGCCAGCGCTCATAGCTCAAGCAAACCTAAGTCAAAGTCTTCGAAGCCATCTGTTGAAGATGGGCAGGAGTCATCAGAGCCAACTAAAACTATACTCTTCAAAGATGAGCTTCGTAAGTCAGTGGAAGTCGAAGTTGAACCGGCTACTGTGAAACCAAAACGCGAACGGCGTACCAGTCGCGGTTCAAGACGTTCAAGTTCAGGTAGCGAAAAGTCAATAAGCCGATCAAAAGAAGAACCTGTGAAAGTAAAATCTGAAGTAAAGACTGAAACAGAAGCTCCTAAGAAACCTTCAATGACTGGTGAAGAATTCAGAACCAAAATGTCTAATGTCAGTGCTTCTCTAACGCAAGTTATCAATGATGTTCAGCTTATCGAAAGAGATATTATATTAAAGTCAGAATTAATGTCCTCTGCTGCCACAGCTTCAAGAAGTTTAGAGTTAATCAGTAGTTTAATAACACCCCTATCTGAAATACACAGTATAGCTGATGCTGCCAAAGAAACCGCAACGGAGTCCAAGGAAGTGAGCAGTACATTATTCAACAGACTTCCTCAATCACTAAAGTCTCTTCATCAGTCTCTCACAATTATAGAAAAGTGTATAGACGTAGAAAGTGATAATAGGACATTAGTGAAAAAAACATGCGTTTCATTTATCGAGAACTGTGGTGCCGAAATTCAAAAATTATCATCTGAGATAAAGTCTGTCACAAGTACCGATTACTTAACTACGGACGATAAAGTGCTTTCTGAGATTGACTCTCTGACCAAAGAAATGTCAACGGTAATCAAATTTTCCGCTGATACAATAAAAGCTAAAAATTTGTTAAGTGAAGCAAGTGAAATTAAAGTGGAAGAGCCTTCACTTCAGACAAGGCATTTGAGAGATACGCAAAAAGCAGTCTTTGAGCTTCGGACTCCGTTAAACTCTTTACTTCGCATTGTGGAAAGTGCAGACAGCGGCAAAATAGTAGAAATTTCTAAAATAAAGAGTAGTGATGTTATACTTAACGATATGTCTGCTTCGATTCAGGACTTGCAAACTTCTTTAGAACAGATAGAATCTCTCTCTGTGAAAGAATCTACTTCGCCAGCGTTACAGAAATATAATACAGAAATTATTGAAACAGTCGTGGATTCAATTTTAAAACTGAGAAATTCATTTGAAAAATTGTCTACGGACACAAAAGTAGACGACAAAATAGCACTAAAAGAAACAATAAAATCAATTAAAGAAAATCTGAATGAAATCTCAACGCAAATAGGCACAATTGAGAGAAATGTTGGCACCTTCGATGTATTACAGAGCGACAATAAATTGGACGTACTCCAAAAGATGGCTCAAATTCTGATCACGTTAGAAAACAATTTACCAAGATTAGAAACTATGCCAGAAGTTAAAACACACATGGAGTCATTCCACAAGAATTTAACAAAAGTGCTAGAAAACGTTATAGAAAGTAATGAAGCTAAGAAATATTTTACATTAATGGAAATATGTGATGCTGTCAATAGAATAAATAGCTCCATTAAAGACATAGATACCGAAAATGTACTACCTCTTGCAAGTCTTAGTAATACTCTGACAATTATTAAAGACAACTTTGTAAATAATGTTTTTGAATCTGAACTCAATTGCTCCGTACTAACCAACATTACAGATGTTTTAGTTGGTATACAAGAAGCTATAAATAAGGCTGAAGAAGTTAGTTTCCAAGTTGAGTCAGAACATATTCAAGACTTGTCTCCTCAAGTATTTGATGCGATGAGAGCCAACATGGTGGTAGAACATATAGATCAAACAATAGCAGCTATAAACACTGTGAGGTCAATTGAAACCACAACAGAAGCTAAGAGCAGTTTTGCTCCAGTTTTGGAAACTATATGTCCTGTGTTAGAGGATCTTAGGAAATATATAGCTTCGGTAGGAACCCTAGGAACAGAACATGATGAGCATATTTCTGATATATCTGAGGCGTCGTTTGCAGAAACTATTGCAACACCTCTTTGTGAGTTGAATCAGAATCTTATTGTTCTGAATCAAAGTATAGTTGAAAATATTGTAAGTTTAAAAGAGAGTAACGTTATAATATCTGCTGTTGCTGAACCATTATACGAATTACAAAAGACTTTGGAAATTATACAGCAGGAAGTCATATCGCAATATGGTGAAGACTTGACACCGTACGAGATTAGTGTAAATATGGCCAGTGCTGTACAGAATCTGCAAAGCTGTATATTGATGATTCAAGAAGAGGCAGGCGTTGAAGGATTGGATGAAATGTCAACGCTTGAAGACATCTCTGGTATTAAAACCACAGCTGACACGATACCTTCTGATCGCTTAGTGGTTCCTACTGCTGAAGAAACTACTACAGAACAAAATTTGGAGACCTTTAGTGAAGAAGTTCCAAAATCTGCTACTGCGAAAGCGTTACACACTCTGAACGAACATATCGCCATTTTACAAAACCCTGAGATCTTAGATGCACTGGACACACTATCAGAAGTAAGTGATTATTCGAGTCTTAAGTCAGTCGCTTTGGGACTAGGTGAGTTGCATTCAGGAATCCAAGAAATACTCCATCCGATTATAATGGAGGGATCAAGTGATATTTCAAATTTAGTCAACATTTCAAAACTAGCTACTATTGCACAGCCGCTGCACGAGCTCCAACAAAGTCTATCTGTATTAGAAATGAATAACATTCCAATTTATGAAAATATCTTAGAGTTACCCGCGGAAAAATTACATTCCGTAATTGAAAAAATAACAGATTTCAAAGAGCATTTAGACAAATGTGCACAGGCGATATTCCCTGCGATTGAACTCGCTGATCAATCCATCGAAATATCAAACAAAATCGGTACTTTAAGAGAACTTTGTGAGCATTTGAAAGATATTATTGTAGTAACTAAAGATGGGTCCAGCGATGTACCAGCTTCAAAAGAAGTAGAAGCTCTCGAAGTAGTAGTTGATACTCTTATTGAAGCAACGGACCCCATGACAGGCATTACAATTGAAAAAGTTAAATCTATAACCCAAGAATTATTTAAGAAAGTGCTTGAAGTGCAAGAAGAATTAATTCAATTCATTCCACAATCTCCGGAAAAGTTAGCGAGAGAAGCAAAATTGATTGATGGCATGGATGAAGTAGAAAAGAGCATTGCAGTTCTCCAAGAATACGACTTTGTTGACTTATCTCGGGTGTCTGATATCACATCGTGCACTTCCCCGCAACTAGCAATGGAGATTGACTCCGATTCTCTTATGCAGGTAGATGACTTAGCTGCTAATGCGGTGAACGTGGTTCAAGATTCAAACCAAGATATGCCATTAGCTGATTTGATGATAGTTGAAGATTTTTTCAAGACATGCAAAAACGAGTTTACTGTATTGCGATGCCTTATATCTAAAGCTTCTAGTCATAAAAAAATTGTGCGACTACTGCAAGAGTTTAATACTTTACAAACTACTGTTGAGGAATTCAAAACTAAAAGATTTCAGCTCAGTCTTTCTGATGATGTCAATGGATGTTTAACATCGTTTTTGATACAGGCAGAAGAGTGCCTTAAAAATGTCCGAAATTCTTTAGTGGAGATCGTAAATTCACAATCAGAGTTATTATTTAAAGAACCAACCGCACAACTTAATAAATCGGTTGAGATGTTGAGCAAATTGGTTGTAGAACAAAAAGACAAACAATTAGTTGAAGTTGTTACTAAACTTTGCAATGTTGTCCTAGTAACAAAACCGAGTATGGAAAATATACAAGTGGGTGTTATTCAAGAATTACAACAACCATTAGCAATTAAGACGAGAGAAGATAATCAACTAGTAAAAGCCATGGAACAGTTCATGGAGTATATTGAAGAACAGACTAAAATCTCATCCAGTATCATAACAAGCAACACTTTAAAAGAAGTACTAAAATGTATTCAAAAGTATCAAGATTTTAGAGATGCCACACCCACAGGGAAGGTATTAATTATACTGAAATGTCTTTCTAGTTGCGCTGATGTGTTACGAGAAAGACTCTTAGGGTATAAACAAGTAGAAGTTACGGAACACACTGCTCCAGAGGGTAAACTTAGAAAAGTATTAACTGAAATGCTTGAACCTCTCCAAGTTCTGCATAGTCAACTAGTCGATATTCAACACCAAGTCCTATCTGGAGTGCAAGAAGATTTAATTTCAATTGATATCGACTCTACTGAATCACTTGTGAAGACAATGACAGAAAAACACCAAGACATAATACAAACGTTGGAATCCGAGGTAACGTTGGTTGCGAATGAAGAATTATCACTTATAATGGAAGTAGATAAGGAAATTCACTCGATCCAAAACGCTATTAAATCTGTCGAGGATGTACAAGCTACACAATCTATGGTAGAAATAGCTAAACCTATAGAAATCATTGAAAAATCTCTTCAGGATATCATTTCATCCGACAAATTAGCACTCGAGAGCAATGAAAAACTTCCAAAAGGTGAGTTGGGCTTACTGTTTTATTAGATTATTATAAATAAATATCTTTTTAATAATATATTACTTATTCGATTATATATACTTTAATATTAGCAATAAGAAAAATTTTACTGGTGCTTTTACGTCGACAAACATTTTGAAATTTGGTTTCTACAAACTATGCTAAATTTTTTTTGTAGATATCAATTCAAATATTGATTCGTTGGAGTGTGCACTTGAGCGTTTCATAAACATTGAAATAGATCTGATGGTAGCGTCTATGCTACTAGTTGATATAGACGTAAATGAAAGTATGCAGTTAGCCGTCGAACTGAAAAGCTTGTTAACTCTCAGCCCTAAAGAATTGGCATCGCCAAAAGTAGTTGAAATGAAAAACGAAACTATTGCGTCTCTCAAAGCTAATTTATCTAAATTCGATTGGCTAAACACAGACGAATGTTTAAAAGGAAAACCTCTATTGCAAGTAGAAAAATTGAAACGCGTATTTTTGACGACTTACCAACTCTTGACTGAACTCAATAATGTCAATCAACCGGCCAAGACTAAATTTAATGAAATTAAACAGGAAGGTAAAATAAATTGTGATCTACATCATTCGGCTCAATAGACTTATCAAGCTTTGTAAAAACGCATTCAGTACTATCACAAAAAGATAAAACCGTCATATAAACTGTCGAGACCATTTCTAAACCTTTAACATTAGTCTCTTACTTACAAACAGGATTTGTCATTTAATTTTAGTAAAATAATTTTATAATAAAAAGTAATATTAATAAGTTAAAACAAGATAAAAATGTTTTGTAAGTAAGTGGAAAATACGTGTTTAGTAAATAATTTATATGTGAAATATATATTTTTTATTGTATGTTTTAAATATAAGTTTTTTTTTTCAGAAAAAGCTGCTGAGCTCATTCAGCATATAGACCAGTATATTGAATTAATAGAAATTGTAGAAGAGATATCAGCTATAATAAAAATAGAAGATTTAAAAGAAGCCGTCGATATAGCAAAAGAGCTGCGAGAAAGTATATCGACCTCTGAAGCTATGAAAGAAGAAGAGACTGGTGAGATAACCCACGAGATTTCTACTGAACAAGCACGTCTTGCTCTTAAATTGCAAAGAGCTTTAATGGCGTTACATGTCCAGGTGCTTGACAGCGCTCAAGAGCTTGCTCCAGAACTCAGTACAGAAGTACTACAACGGATCGCTAAAGTGACAGCTCAATTGCAAGCAGATTTAGTGGCAGTCACAGGTGTACATGTTGCGGTGCAAGCACCATCAGAATTAATAGAAACTGTTAAATGTGTTCAAAGTGTAGAGAAAGAGACTTTAACTGTTCAGACTGTTCCTACGGAGGCAGCTATCGAAGAAACGGTAGCTACTGTTTTAGAGCAAGTTGAAGAAGTCAAAGCACCAGAAGATGATAAAAATGAAGCTTTTGTTAGTATAATGGAAAAGGAATCTGTCCAGCTGCAGGAGATTGTAGCTGCTGAAGAAGAACAGCCTTTAGTAGAAAAAATCAAACCTGAATCCCGAATAATGCCGACGGCAGAGGAAGCAGAGTCTCTTGCAAGCACTACCACAGAAATTGTAGATCAGACATTGGACAGAATAACTGAAATATCTCCAGCTGAACAAGCGTCTATAAAGGTTATAGAAGAAACAGCTGTTCAATATAGGGAGAAAATTCTGTTAGAAGATATCACAGCTATTGCTATGGAAACTGGAGAGGAAGTTGCTGACGTGATTACACAAGAACAGCCTGCTGCTGTTGATGTTACGGAACGAGCTGTAGTAGAACAGATTGAAGAGTTAAAACTAATTGATAATGTAGAACAAGTAACTGCTAAAGAAATTAAGGAAGATAGTACACAATATCAGACTGAACAAGATATGAAAGAAGTTGTTGCTGAAACTATTACCGCAGAATCATCAGTCACTGCAGAAGCAGCAATTTTTGCTATTGATGAAAAAGCTGATGAATTAAATGTAGGAACAATTTCTACTGAAGATGTAGTTATTGCAGAAATTGTAAAATTAGTAGATGAACAAGTCACGGCTAGTGAACCAAAGACACTAGATTCTGAAGAAAAAGTAGATATAAAATCGGCTGAAGAAATTCTGAGTGTTGAAATCACTGAAAGTGCTGCGATTGAAAAAGCTGAATACATAAAGGTCGAAGAATTAATAATGGATAACCAGCTAGCTAAAGCTACTGAACAGACTACTAGTGATGATCAGGAACCTATTACTTCTCATGATATGGCGATCGTAACATCTAAGGAAGTCGTGGAACAAACTACTACACAAGCAGAAGATACTGAAGAATTGTCTTTTGGAAAAGCAACTAGTATAGCAGAAAAAGTTACAGAAATATCTAAACAAATAGCTGATGAACAAGAACCAGAAAAAGAAGCTGTTGTAGTTCAAGAAACATTACTGGTGGAAGAAGCCAAACCTGTTTCTGAAGTGCTACCTGATTCAGCTGAATTGAAAACTGTGGAACAACCTGCCGTTGAAATAATTGAATCACTATTACTTGAAGCAGTTTCACAAACTGAAGTCCAGGAAATTAAAATTCAGGATGTGGCGGTTAGACTCAGTGAAGAAGCTATTCAAGAAATCCAAGAAATTGTCGCTGTTGAAGATATTACACTGCCAGAAGAGACCAAACCTGAAAATACTGATGTTATGCCTACAGAACAAGCTGCCGCTGAAACAAATGTAGAAGTAGTAGTCGAAGATATAAGTATTTCAAAAACAGAAGACATTGCAAAGGAACATGCAATTCCTCGAGTAGCTGAAGTATTAAGTGTAGCAGTTGCTAGTGAGGCAGCAAGCGTATTAGAAGATATAACATCGCAGGCTGAGAAGGCAGTAGACGAAATTCAAGAATCAACGACAATGGAAGTTGCTGATGAAAAAGTAGAGGCGTTGGTTGCTCAACATCCGGTTCCAGTCACTGAAGATATGAAATCACCTATTGGTAATATAATTTAAATGTACTAATATATTTTTTTATATTCCTTACTTTACGGGTTCTCAAATATTTTTGGCAAAGTTATACTACCTACTTACAATTAAGTATATTAATTATTAAATTAGCTTCATTAGTTTTCGCAATGCATGCTTGAGATTTGGTAACAGTCATTTTGAGGATTCGATCTCGGTCGGAACATAAAATGTGTTTTTTTTTCTATTTGTTTAAATACTTGAACTCCTTGGATATGGGATGTATGCGTTTTATGCGGATATGTCCGCTGATCATGTGATAGGGGAACATATCAAGGGACGGTAATACACATCTATTTTGGGTACTTAATATTATTCCTATCGTTTTTGGTTCATCGACTATTAAAGGCTTCAGTTTTAGTTGTAATTGTTTATTTTAATTTTGTTAACAATACTTATTTGCATTTAATCGCAACATCGGGACATGCGCGAAGTATTAGCGCAGATCTCTGCAGATAGATTTGTAAGTGGCTACATTATTAAACTGTTCATGTTTTTATGTTTTAGATAAACTCAAACAACATATCGACGAGTTTGTGTGTGAAAACTTGGTTGAAGAAATTCAACAGTTATCCAATACACCTGTTATTGAAGGGCTCAAAACTACAATAGCCGCAGCGAAGGAACTTAAAGAAAGTATAGAAACACTACAACCTGATGTTAAAGAAGTAACTGGTGAAGTAAAAGAGATTTCAGAAGCACAAACAAAGCTTGCGCAACAACTGCAAACAGCTTTATCAGTTATTTACCAGCAAGCGCTTGAAACTCTAAAAGAATCTGATGATGTTAATCGAAACACGTATGAAAAAATTGTGGAAGTCAGTGAGAATTTGATGGCTGATTTAATCGCCGTAGTGAATATTGCAGAAGTTCTTGAAAGTGTACAAGAAAAAGACGAAGTTGTTGCGATAGAAAGCCAAGTTGATGTTTTTGAACAGCAAGTAATTGAGGCCGCGTCAATGATAACCACACAGACTGGAACAGTAGGTGATACAGAAGCTATTAAAGAAAAAGCCATACAGACTGCTGAAGCTAAAGAGGAAATTGAAGTTAAAGCAGGTGAGAACGCTGAAGCGTTAGAAAAACATGTTGCTGTAATAGAAGAATCTATTGTAGTTGAAAGCATTGATCATCGTATTATGAAATCTGAAGATGAAAAAATAGATGTTGATAACGCAAGAGTCATAGAATCAGCGGTATCCATTGAATCCAAAGCTTTAGAAAGTGAAGATCTTTTACCAGAAGAAAAAGGAGAATCATTGCAAAGTATAGCAGTCAGTGAAGAAACTGAGCTGGTGGAGTTTAAAGAGGTTTCTACTGACAAACCTAAGTCTATAATACAGGAACAAGCAAAGGAAAGTTCCGAAGATGCATTGGCTAGAGCATGTGTCGGTAAGTTATTATTTTGGTACAAATATACCGTATTCTAACTAGGAACAGCGTTAACTCTCTCTTTTTTGTGCAAGTGAAAAGGACATATGACTGCATGTTGAGGATGGTAGGTTTAAAGGATAGCCGGAATATGTTAAAATGGATTTACGGGGATATTTTTACGGGGTAAAAATTATACGTACATTTTATAACATTCAGTTGTATCAATACTAGATGATATGAATATTTTTCAATTAAATGTATATTTATTTTGTAAGGGTATTTACATAACTTCTTGTCCAATAAACATCATACATGTATGATGTTTATTGAACAAGAAGTTAGTTATGTTTATGTTATGGAATGCAAAATTGAAATTCAATCTAAGCATTCTTTTAACTTACAAAATTTTAACCAACGATAATGGTCTTGATATATTTCACATAATAAGTACAAGGTATCTTTATGGATACATTAGCAAATTCTGAAATATCTATTTTAAATAAATATGCATTTTCAGAAACACTAATACAACACATGAACCAATTCATATCAGAAGACACAACCCAAATACTTGATAAGATATCCTCAGCACTACAATTAGATGAATCCGTTAATGTAGCTAAGGAATTATTGGAATGTTTAGCTGCATCCGAAACAACAGCCACAGATAGTGTGGATGCTATTAAAAATGAGAAAACATTTGAAGAAAAAGCAAAATTAGCACAAGAACTGCAAAATGCACTAACAACGATACAAATGAACGTAATTGATAAAACTGAAGAACTAGCTCCTGTTGTTGGTAATAAAGGATTAGAAAGTGTAACAGATATAGTTGTCAATTTAGCTGTTGATCTATCAGCTCTAATAGGCCAAGTGGTTGTGCAAATGTCTGCTTCATCTGAAAATAATCAGGCTAGAAAGATAGAAATAACTGTTCCCGAGGAGAAAAAATATATTGAAGTACAATCAGCTCTGGAAACTGCAGAAATAGTGGAAGACATCAAACCAACCATAACTGAGGAGGTAATCCCACTATTAATACCAGTGGATTCAGTAGTAAATGTGCCCTCAGAAGAAACTATATCTCAATCATCGGAAGCTGTAGTAATTCAGGCTGCAATTGAACCTATTGACCCTCACGCCGTTTTAGTTATGCAGTCAATACCTATAGAAAATACAGAAGCCTTATCAAAACAAGATACAGTAGAACAACGTACAGTTACTGAGGTCATAAAAACTCAATTAAAAACTGCAGATTCCGAAAGCATTGAAATAACAGAATCTAAAAGTGAAGTCAAATATGAAAGTGTTGACATTAAATCAGCTGAAGAAATTGAACAACAAATAGTTCCTCAAGACGTCGCAGAACAGATAGTATTGCCGGACGAAATAAAAAAATTGCAGGAGGAGAATATTTTACATGTAACTAATACCGCTAGCCATCTTGCTGAAAAAAAAGAAATTATTCTTGATGAAAGAGTAGGATCAATATCAGAACAACAACAGAACGTGGCTGATATTGTTGCAGATAGTGCAACTGCAATCTATAACACTCAATTGACTGGGACTGAACAAGTTGAACTATTAAAAGTAGATAATTTATTGCCACAGAAAACATCAGGCACTGATGATACTGCCAATGAAGTGGTTACTAGGGAGGAAGCACCTATTATCTTAGAACAAACGACGGTAATTAAAGACGTTCAATTAGAATCAGATGAGGCAAACTTGATTCAGGAAGTTAATCTAGCTTCAGTTCAAATATCTACTCCCGAACAATTGGTCATAGCTGCAAGTCTCCAAGATCTTCATACTGAAGAGACGAAGAATTTAAATGGGAAAAAAACAGAAGTAGAAATACAAAAACAAGCTAAAAGTAAAGAAATGGAGTCACTGCCGCTGCAAGATGTTGGCATTAATGAAGAAGTAGTTCAATCAACACGAGCGCCTGAATCAATCGCAATTGAAAAGACTTCGGCTGCTGGTACTATATTGTTTTCGTTGAATTTATTTAATAATTTCGCTGTTTTTGTAATATATAGTAATCAAAATATTAGTGTTCATTAATATGGTAACATTATAGTCAAGTAATTTTTTTTTTACAATTATGTATATTTGCTATTTATGAAAGCAGCGAATATTTTGTGATAACCTGTCAATTCGTTTTATGATGAAGGCATCTTCATGCTTTAAAAGTAAATAATATTATGTTATCTGAATGTGGGGAAAACTACATGAAGTATGCCCATTTTCAGATTCTGTCATGCGTTTCATTGAGGAATATACAACAGGTGATGTTTTTAAAGTGATAAAAAGTCTTTCATATGTAGTGGACTGCGAAGAAATAAAAGATTCGATTGTAATGGCTAAAGAACTACAAAATAAATTTGATGCAGTAAAGGAGTCGATTGATGCTTGTAAAGTTTCTCCTGAATTAACGTTACTGATTGAAAACCTTGTTAACGCATTGACAAGGGTAGAAATACAATTAGTGATATGTGGCCAAGATTTACGTCCGGTATTCAACGATCAAAAAATAGAAAAAGCTTTAAGTGCAACCGAGCAACTCAATATAGCTCTTGCAAATTTAATTACTGGTAGTGTAATAGAGGAAACACCGTCTGATCAACAAAAAGAAACTATAGGCCTTGGTGATGTGTTACCGATGACATCTGACTTGCATGAAAGTGAAACAATCATATCAGAACAAAAGGATCATGTTATTACACATATGCCAATAGAGGAAACAGCGGCTTTAGAATCTTCTGTAGATTTAAGTGAGAAACATGATACGAACGATACAATATTGAAAAGTAAAGATGTAGCTAAAGACGGAGTCTTAATAACTGAAGTTGCAACAGAAGACAGTAAAAGTAGTATAATTGATAATATTAAAGTGGACAAAATAAATGTGGCTGAGATAGATCAGAAGGTCACAGAAGAGAAATTCAGTGAATCGCAAAACGCAGATATAACAATTGTAAAAGACTCTCTAGTAGAAGTGCAAGTGGAAAAAGATTCGTCTCTTACTGAATTTAGTGAATCAAATGGAATAAAGAACAATGAACCGATTACGCAGGAATACCCAGTAGCAGTTGATGATGATAATAATTTAAATCAAGATATCGAAGCACCCTTTACAAAAGCCTTTGATGCTGCATCCACGAATATTTTGAATGCGACTTCCTCGGCTGATCAAGTTCTTGTAGGCAAATCAAAAATGGACGCAATGCAAAATGTTGTTCAATTATATAATGGTAAAAATGTTTATGATTAAATTACATCATCATTATTCTTACGATAACATTGAAATGCACCAAGTTCTTTCAATCTTCTTCGTTTGTTCAGAATTTCTTAGTTATATTTCTTGCAATTTATTTATATATTGCTTATTATTTTTATATTCTTCACTATTGTCATATGATAACATTTTTGACTTTTAATGCCAGTGTATTTTTTTAGCTGTAACAGTAACCTTTCATAATCAATGCACAACTCTACAGTCTACACATAACTTTCAACCATAATAAATATTTAACAATTTATACACACTCCTCCTTATGCAGATAATAGATACTATAACACTGACATGTAATAGGATCCCACAGACTTTTAATAAATTACCTATTTTCAGAAACATATACGAATATGGAGACAGAAAAAACAAATTTACATGATCAAACACAAAACGTAATAAATGATGAAGTAACTGAAAAAGACATTACACAAGAAGATACGAGTACTGACATAAGAAAAGATAAGACCGAAGTATTCCAAGATGCTGAAGTAGCACAGGAAAATATTGATGTACAAATACATAATGTAGCAGAAAACGCTAATATTATTGGTACTGACGAGTCCAGTGCTAAAGATATATTAGATGTAGTTATCTTAGGCACTGTTTCTTCATTGGAAGTAACTTCTATAGTAAGGGATATTGCTTCTAGTACTCATCAGAAGTTGAAAGAAATTGTCCCTAAAGAAGGCACTGAGGTAGTATCTCTTGAAATAGTAGAAAACGTCGTTGAAGGTGCTGTGGAATCCGTGCAATTAAATTATTTGGGAAAAGAAGCAAATAATAAAACCCATCAGCCTATAATACTAGAACAGGTCATTGACATCAAGGAAGCGGGAATAGGAATAACGCAAGCGGGGTCTTTATCAGACGTAACATTAGATAGTCCTGTGGCATGCCACGAAATTGAGCCGGTTATTTTAGAAAGTTTAATTCATACTGACGAACCGACTATTATAAAACCAACTGATGTAGTCGTAGAAGAACAAATAGCTATAAACAAATATGAAATGATGATAATTGAACCTGTAACTCCGATTGAGGAAATAGAAAAAGTAGTTGGTTGCCCATCAGATACTGATTATAACATTTTAGAAAAAGTTGTTCCAAATCAAGATACTGCGCCAGTTATACTTGAACAAATCGAAGAAAATATTAAAATAGTGACGGAAACAATCGAATTTAATAATTTGGATAAGAATACAGTTCATGAAAATATACAGCACGTCGCGTTAGAAAACATTGCACCTCTTGACCAAGATCTGCAATTTTCTACCGACCAATTAATTGTTACCGAAAGTGAATCAAAAATGTTGAATGAAAAATTTGTTCCAAGTCAAGAAATTATGCCACTTTTACTAGAGCAGCTACAAGAAGAAAAAGAGGTCTCTGAACTACACCTTGTAAACGTTAACAAAGAAAAAGAAGGTGACGTTAGTCATGTAATTGTATCAGGTTTATGTAAAGATATAGCAATTGAGGAAAAAACAATAGAACCGAAAGTTGTAAATATTCAAGAGATTGCTAGCGAAATTACCCAACCTTTAATTATAGAGCCGCTTCCGTCTATCGACGATATGAATATGGTTGAAATTCATTCGTCAGAAGTAGATGAACGCATTCAGTCAACATCAGAAAAATCTGCTATAATCCATGACGAACCAATTTTGTTAGAAGCGGTTATTACTGACGATAACCAAGTAGTGGAATTTTCGTCTGATGTTAGCACAAAGGAATTTATGGTTGCGACTGAAACTTCTCACCCAGTTTTTGATTGCGAATCACCGATTAAAGAAGTTCCTCTTGAATCAGCAAATTTTGTACAATTAGATGAATATGCCGAGCCTGTTATAGCTCCTAATCAAGAGCAAATCCCAACTTCATTAGAAGTCGAGGGAAATATGAAAAATGTTATTAATATATCTGATATTCGACATGACAAACACACAGTGGCTCTAAGTGAACAACCACTTATTTTAGAACAAGCTATGCCCATAAAATTGGAGCACGAAATAGCTGAAAATTTTATAGGAGGTGCTGACGCAATAATTTCCACTGAAACCATAGATCCGAGTTCAGTAAGACAAGTTAACCCGACTCAACAAAACTTAGTGAATCTGAAAGTCCTAGAATGTTCTGAGATTGACGTGGATAATGTAGTTGTATGTCAAGAAAATGACCTATTAGAAAAAGTTAAGAACATTGAGAATTCAATTCCGTTAAATACTATTGATTTTGAACCACAAGTACGAACTGCTAATATGTTGGAAACTATTGCAGTTGAAAATGTTGCACCGATCGAACAGGTGGAGCAAACAACTTTGATGTCTTTAGAAGTTTTAGAATTGGAAAAGATTGCTTCTAATATCACAGCTGAATTAGTTCTTGAGAAAATGGAAGATACCATTAAAAATGAAAAAGAAATAAAAGAAACATCAATATCGGAAGAAGCAATATTGACAATAGGTGAAGTTTCGTGTGATGAAGTTGCAGAACAAAATAACATAAGCAATGAAAATGAAGAGTTTGAAATTCCAGATTCTTCGGATCCTCTTTTACTGAAAATATCAATTCCACTTGAAGTGATGCATCCCTTTTTAATGGAGCAAACAGTGTGTATTGATTCCCAAGATGATATCGATAGTGAAATTTTTCACGAAGCAATATCTGGTGAAGAGGTAACCGAAAATAAGGAAATTGTTGATATTTCTACTTCCGACGCCAGTTGTATTATGAGTGAAGTTATAAAAGACATTATTATAGAACCTTTAATTTATATAGAAGAGAAGAGTTCTGAATCATCAACAGCTGTGGTGAAAGTTGTGGATGATCAATCAAAGGTAGACGTAGTAAAAGACAATAAACTTATGGCTAACGTACAATCTCAGCCAACATTATTAGAAACGACGACACCCATGCAGGAGTTGAAGCTACTAACTACAAGCTTAGTGAATGTTGAAGAAATTAACTTTGATAAAATGTTGCCTATTCAAGAAGAGTCTGTGATATTAGAGGAAGCGGATGAACGTCTTCAGATAGCCACAGAACAAATTAAATCTGTTATCAAACAAAGGAATGTATTCACAGAAGATTTGCCACCACTTATTTTAGAACAGGTTGCACCTATGTTAATGGGAGAAAGTTTAACGACAGATCAAATAAGACCCACTGTAGATACTGAAACTACTTTAGTTTCGACACAGCAAGTAAATCCAATTCAAGTGGAACCGTTAAATTATATACTTGCACAAGACAAAAATTCAAACGAAATATTTTCACCTTTAATACTAGAAGATATAAGTCCTATTGAAGGGTTATCTTCAGTCACTACAGATAAATGCGCTGAAATATCAACGGAAGCTAAAGATACAAGTGAAATAAATGATAGAAATAATGATACATGGTACATAGGAGAAGTCATGGAACAAATAATTTTGGAACCAGTGACGCCTATTGAAGATATAGATGTTAGTATTGCTTCTTCAAGGGAACTTATCAATGATGCTTTTGATAAATGTGTGGTATGTCATGATACTTGTCCAATATTGCTGGAAAGTGTTGAATCGAAAGAATTTTATGCAACAAAGAACATTGTGGATATTGAAGGAAAAGAAAGTGTAACGGTTCAAGAAGTTTCACACGATTTGAAAGAGAGTTTAGGACGAATTGTCGAGGTGAATCCTATCTCTATAACTTCAATAGAGATAGAAAACACGTTGGATGAAAAACTTGTAGCAACTCAACTGTCAGAACCAATGTTGTTAGAGATAGTTGACAATGACACATATAATAATAATACATCCAATATCAGCCAAAGTACTGTTGAAGTGACAGATGACTCTAATTCTCAAATAAAAATAAATGAAACTATAAAAAATACTAACCCAGTTTTAAATGATTCTTTGTTTGCATTAAATGAAACCGTGCAGCCTATGGTTTTAGAACCACTTACACCTATTGACGATAAAATACTTGATTATGTGTCAGCTGATTTAATTGATGTTGACGTGCTATCTGTAAAACATGCTATGTGTCAAGTTAAGGAGCCTACAATACTAGATACTTTGAAACCAAGCGTTGACTCTCAACTAGGGACCGATGAAGTGTCATTGCGGCCAAATTATGAAATTACACTTGATATTTCTCAACCAATAATAACTAATACATTGGCAGCGTGCGAAGAAATAGATTCCATACACAAGACGGCAGGAAGCAAATATGGGTTGTCTGAAAAAATGGTCGCCACATACCAATTAGAACCTGTAATACATGATCAAACGCGTCAATTAAATGATGTGGTATATGAAAAGGCTACGGTAAACAACCTCGTTGAAAAAACTAGAGATGAAAAATTGCACACATTACCCGAAGCAACAGAGTTTTTAGCATTAGAAACCCTTACAAACATCCAAGATTCAATAAAGGACGTTGCGCAAATATCAGACCAAGCTAATCCATGTTTCGACAGTGCTGAAGCGATTATAACCAACGCATCAATGGCGTGTGTCGAAGCTCTAGCATTTACTGTAGAAGATATTAGCGAAACTGCGAATACTAGTGTCGAAAATATAGTTTTGGATACTTCTGTAATAAACGAAATCACACACGATGTCACCACAGACACTAAAACGATATCGGAACACACAACCGGTAACAATTGCTCAAAAGCTTCGCGTCTAAACGTAGATTCATCTATAATCACATTACTGTAAATATATATGTACGGAAGCTTACACACACATCACACGTACACACACATAACTGCAGAGGCTAATGCTATAACCGTCATGCTTTCGGTGTTGCTTTTTACCAATGCTTTATATAAATAATGATTTCTTATTTTTCCAGAGCACAGTCTTATCGAGCACATAAATGAATTGGCATCGGACGAGGTATCCGAAGCTATTGAAAATATATCTGCAGTAACTAATAAGGAAGAATTAAAGGAATCAGTGGTTGCGGCAAAAGAGCTTAGAGAATGCGTGGCCGGTCTTTGTGCAAATATAGAAGAAGAGGCAGGAATCATGCCTGCGTCTAGCAAAGAAAAGGCGCAATTGGCACAAAAACTTTTGGATTCTCTGATCGTTTTAAATACACAAATTTTGGACAACGCGCAGGATCTAACCCCGGTTATTGAGACTAGCACCCTAGAGAAGGTAGCGAGTATCATCACGCATTTAAAGGAGGATTTGCAGACAGTTGTAGTAATCTACGAACCAGGTGTTTTTACTGCTGATATTCGTGAGTATCGTATATTTTAAATTGGATATGTGAAAGTTTGTTAAACTTAAAAAAATTAGACACGGTTTATAATTTCGATATAGTTATATTCAAAAGTAAATGAGTCTGCAATCTACGTGTAAATAAAAAGGACTACGTCAACGGTGTCGAAATAATTATATGTTCTGTGAAAATGTCAATCATTAATTATTAATTATTATTTTAAATATTATAAACTATGTATTTTTAAAGATTGCCTCTGTGGCGTAATTGTATTAGGCACGAGTCCATTGAGATCTCAGTTTCTATCCCCGGGTTGGGCAAAGTGATTTTGGGTCATTGTACCTCGTATTAGTCCAAAGTCTAGAATTCGTGTCGGATAGGCTCGCCTTCTACAACATCATGGGGCGAACACAGGTGGCGGGATGCCTTCCGTATTTCATGTTTTATGTTATTTCAGAAAAAATTTGCGACATACCGGAAGAAAATTCCTTGAAACGTCTAGAACTATTGTTGCAAGAAGTAAATGCAAAAATCAATTTGGCATCACCTGACCGTAACGCAGAAGACTCGGAAGTTCTTCGCGACACATTAGATGAAGTGCAGACTGTGATTATAAAACTAAAACGTGATTATGATGAGGCTGTTAACGACGCTCTCAATGAAACTCTTGAGGATTTAGAGTGCAGTGTGAGGAGCGTCCAACTTCAAATAAATGAAGACAGCCCACCGGAACTATTGAAGGAAGCTTGTGCGACGTTACAACTTCTACTTAACAATATGAGCGAGACTCAGAACATGGAAATCTCTGAAACTGTTATAAAAGATAAAAAATCACAGACGCTGCTTGAAAAATGCTCTGAAGAAACACAAGAAACAGTTAAATTATTAGATGATGCTTGTAAAATTGAAGCTGTAACTCATACTAATTTGGCTAACATTGTATCCGATTTAAACAAGCTTAAAGAAACCATAAAAGCGCTGCGACTTAACTTTTTGAGCGACGCTCAAACGATAATTGATAGAGGTATTGACGTCACGCAAAGCTTGGACCAAGTTGAAGATAGAGTCTATTCCTTGGAGAAGGATATTGACAACGAAAGACAAATGCCTTCGGAAGTAAGAGATTGTATAATCACAGCTATACATTCCGTTTTTGGGAGCATATCAAACATGCGTAGTACAATATCAAGTATCCAGAAAAGGTATATGTTCGAAAACTATGGAAAGCCCTCAGAGACTCTGCTGAGGACCATAAAGAATGTATCAGATATAGCAAAATTAGACGAAGAAGAGAAAATACCTGATTGGAAAAAGTTTTCTAAATCATTAAGAAAAGTATTAAACCATTTCGAAGATATTAAATTTTATATAAATTTAGATAAAACAGCACGACTTCCGAGTGACGCCGCTTTTACGAAAATAATATTAGAAGATTTAAAGCTTTGTATTAATGAAGTTATAATTACACATGAAATAATGACTAAAGCAGAAGAAAGTAAAAAAGTTAAAGATACTTTGAAATGCGTAGATAAGTATTTAGGAACAATAGAATCGAAATCTGCATTAGACGTTAAAGAAAAAATACCGATATTTAAAGATATAGCTTCTAGAATTTACGATGTTTCCGATGCTATAAAGAAAGCTTTAAAGATATTTAAAGTAACAGAGATTGAAGTTGAACTTGACGAAATGACTGAACCGGATGCTAAAATAAATGCAGCTGTATCTGAAGAAATAAAAGGCGAGGAATCGGCAACTAAAGTTGAAATAGATCAAGAAAAACTAGATCTACAGCAAGCCGAAATGCTCGATGTTGAAGCATCTGAAAGCTCTTTAAGGCACACTGAAGATGTTTTAGTTAAAGATGCTATTATTCTAATTGCTGCAGAAATTCAAAACAAAACTGAGGAGTCATCTGATGAAATTTCAAAATTAATCGCTACTGAAATGTCTACTGACACAAAACAAACTGAAGAAACTGTTTTAATTCCAGAAGAAGATATTAAATCTGAGGTTGTGCTACAAACTATAGAAACAGTTGTTCTACATAAAGCGGAAGTAGCTCAAGCAATTGCTGATGTCCAAATCTCTCCTGATATCCAAAAAGACGAGTTCGTTGTAGTATATGATAATGAAGAAAAATTGGAGGTTATGACTATTTCATCTCAAAAGGAGGAATCAAGCGATCAAGCGCTTCAAAGTATAGTCGAACAAAAGGCAGATGCACAAACGGCTAAACGTGAAAAAATAGAATTTAAGGCTGCTAAAGAGGTGGAAGAAACACAAGAAAGAATTGAAGTTGAAGTTGTAGGTGATTCCCAAGTTCAAGAACAGGTTGTGCTAGATACTGAAAGGTCACGCACTCAATTAGAAGGAAGTATCGACAAGAACAGGGAAAATATTAGCCAACAAGATAAATACGATACTTTCGAGACAGAAACAAACATTGTTCAAGAAAAGCACGACGATTCCTTATTAGTGGAAGAAGAGTCAAAGCAATCTTTAGTAAGTACTGAAGAAAAAAAAAATGTTACTGAATTATTAAGAGAAAATAATGTGTCACAAAAAGAAGTCGCTCAAGAGACAGCTGTACCTGCAGATAATTCAATAAAAAAAAAACTTAAAATAGACGCAAACTTAGAAGACATAAGCGTTCAACAAGAGTGTAATACTACTGATGATAAAAGTGATGAAACAAAAATAAAAAAGAAAAAGTCGCCTAAAAAGAAAGCCAAATCTGCGAAGACATCACCCGGAGAAGAAGAAACCAAAATTGAGCAAATAGAAAGTGAAATAGTGGACACGGGAAGACGAAGTATAAAAGAAAGAAAAATCAGTGACGTAGAAGAAAAGAAAGAAGAAGAACAAACGCCAACTGAAGAAAAAGCAATAACAGTCATAGAAGAAGTAGAATCACCAGCGGTACAAGAAGAAAAGGCAACGGCCAGTTTACATGCTGGAGATGTTGATAAAGATGACCAAAGCTACAAAAAAGAATTTGAAAGATTAGATGATGAAATGAAAGTAAATGCAAATAAACCAGAAAAACTTGGTCAAGAAAAGGTTATCGAACAGGATAAAAGTAAGACAGAAACAATTGGAAAAGAAAATATAGTACAGGAGGAACCTGAAAAACATAGATTACAAAAAGAGGAGCAAAATAAAGTAACGGTTAAAAGTGAAATAAAAGAAGAAAACCTTGATAACGAAAAGAAAGAAAAAGTAAGTTTGGATAAGAAAGAGCCGGAGAAAGAAAGCGAAGGAACGGAAAAGCTTGAAAAAGAAAGAATGGAAAGGGAACAACTGGAAACAAAAAGATTAGAAAAAGAACAAATGGAAACGGAAATATTAGAAAAGGAGCTACTAGAAAAAGAACATCTTGACAGAGCAGAAGTAAAAAAACAACAAATTGAACAAGAAAGATTAGAAAAAGAAGAGCAAGAGAAACTTGTAAATGAAAAGGAAGAAAAAGAAAAATTCAGACAGGATAAAAAAGAAAAGATAAAAGAGGAAAAACAAGAAGAGAGACTTGAAAAAGAGTTAACTGAAAAGGAGAAAATAGAAAAAGAGCAACTTGAAAAAGAAAGATTGGAAAAGGAACAACTTGATAAAGAAAGATTAGAAAAAGAGCAATTTGAAAAGGAGAAAATAGAAAAAGATAAACTTGAAAAAGACAGATTAGAAAAGGAGAAAATAGAAAAAGAGCAACTTGAAAAGGAAAGATTAGAAAAGGAGCAACTCGCAAATGAGAGATTAGAAAAAGAAAAACTGGAAAAGGAACATCTTGATAAAGAAAGATTAGAAAAGGAGCAATTGGAAAAGGAGAAAGTACAAAGAGAGCAACTTGAAAAAGACAGATTAGAAAAAGAAAAACTAGAGAAAGAGCAACTTGAAAAAAAAAGATTAGAAAAGGAACATCTTGATAAAGAAAGATTAGAAAAGGAGCAATTGGAAAAGGAGAAAGTAGAAAGAGAGCAACTTGAAAAAGACAGATTAGAAAAAGAAAAACTAGAGAAAGAGCAACTTGAAAAAGAAAAATTAGAAAAGGAATATCTTGATAAAGAAAGATTAGAAAAGGAGCAATTGGAAAAGGAGAAAGTAGAAAGAGAGCAACTTGAAAAAGACAGAATAGAAAAAGAAAAACTAGAGGAAGAGCAACTTGAAAAAGAAAGATTAGAAAAGGAACATATTGATAAAGAAAGATTGGAAAAGGAACATCTTGATAAAGAAATATTGGAAAAGGAGCAATTTGAAAAGGAGAGATTAGAAAAGGAGCAACTCGAAAATGAGAAGTTAGAAAAAGAAAAACTGGATAAAGAGCAGATTGAAAAAGAAAGATTGGAAAAGGAACATCTTAATAAAGAAAGATTAGAAAAAGAAAAACTGGAAAAAGAGCTACTTGAAAAAGAAAGATTGGAAAAGGAACAACTTGATAAAGAAAGATTAGAAAAAGAAAAACAGGAAAAGGATCAACTAGGAAAAGAAAGTGTAGAAAAAGAGCTAATTGAAAAGGAAAGATTGAAAAAAGAGGAACTTGATAGAGAAAAAATTGAAAAGGAACAAACTGAGAAAATAAGATTAGAAAAAGAAGAGCAAGAAAAGCTTGAAAATGAAAAGCAAGAGAAAAAAAAATTGAGAAAGGAGAAAAAGGAAAATCAAGCAAAAGAAAAATTGGAAAAAGAGAAACGGGAGAAAGAAGAAGAGCAACTTGAAAAAGAAAGACTAGAAAAAGAGCAATTAGAAAAAGAAGTAATTGAAACGGAAAAATTAGGAAAATCCCAAGTCGAAAAAGAAAGAGTCGAAAAGGAGCTTCTTGAAAAAGAAAAGTTACAAAAAGAACAACAAGAAAAATTAGAAAGAGAAAGGCTGGAAAAAGAGAAGCTCGAGAAAGAAAAGGAAAAAATAGACAGACTAGATAAAGAAAGCATAAAAGAGGAGCAACTTGTAAAAGAAAGATTAGAAAAAGAGCTACTTGAAAAGGAAATGTTAGAGAAAGAAGAGCACGAGAAATTTGAATGTGAAAAGAAAGAAAATGAAAGGCTGAGGAAGGAGAAAGAAGAAAAGACCAAAAGAGAAAAGGAAGAAAAAGGAAGATTGGAACAAGAAAACTTAGTGAAAGAAAAAGAAGAAAAAGAGAGACTTGAAAAAGAAAGGTCAGAAAAGGAACAAATTGATAAAGAGAGACTAGAAAAAGAGAAACTTGAAAAGGAAAAGGTAGAAAAAGAAGAGCGAGAAAAACTCGAAAGTGAAAAGAAAGAGAAAGAAAAGCTGAGAAAAGAGAAAAGAGAAAAGATCAAAAGAGAAAGAGAAGAAAATGAAAGATTGGAACAAGAGAAGTTAGACAAAGAAAAAGACAGACTTGAAAAAGAAAGGTTAGAAAAAGAGCAACTTGATAATGAAAGATTAGAAAAAGAAAGACTTGAAAGGGAAAAGTTAGAAAAAGAAGAGCACGAGAAACTCGAAAGTGAAAAGAAAGAAAAAGAAAAGCTGAGAAAGGAGAAAAAAGAAAAGATCAAAAGAGAAAGAGAAGAAAATGAAAGATTGGAACAAGAGAAGTTAGACAAAGAAAAAGAAGAAAAAGACAGACTTGAAAAAGAAAGGTTAGAAAAAGAGCAACTTGATAATGAAAGATTAGAAAAAGAAAGACTTCAAAGGGAAAAGTTCGAAAAAGAAGAGCACGAGAAACTCGAAAGTGAAAAGAAAGAGAAAGAAAGGCTGAGAAAGGAGAAAAAAGAAAAGATCAAAAGAGAAAGGGAAGAAAAAGAAAGATTGGAACAAGAGAAGTTAGATAAAGAAAAAGAAGAAAAGGACAGATTTGAAAAAGAAAGGTTAGAAAAGGAACAACTTGATAATGAAAGATTAGAAAAAGAGAAAATTGAAAGGGAAAAGCTAGAAAAAGAAGACTACGAGAAACTCGAAAATGAAAAGAAAGAGAAAGAAAAGCTGAGAAAGGAAAAAAAAGAAAAGATCAAAAGAGAAAAGGAAGAAAAAGAAAGATTGGAACAAGAGAATTTGGATAAAGAAAAGGGCAGACTTGAAAAAGAAAGGTTAGAAAAGGAACAACTTGATAAATTAAGACTAGAAAAAGGGCAAATTGAAAAAGAAAAGTTAGAAAAAGAAGAGAAAGAGAAACTTGAAAGTGAAAAGGAAGAAGAAAGATTGAAAAGAGAAAAGGACGAAAAAATCAAAAGAGAAAAGGAAGAAAATGAAAGGTTTGAAAAAGAGTATCTAGAGAGTGAAAAAGAGAAACTTGAAATGGAAAAATTAGAAAAAGAGCAACTTCTTAAGGAGAAAACAGAAAAAGAAAGACTAGAAAAAGAGCTAATTAAGGATAAGTTAGAAACAGAAGAACAAGATAAACTTGAAAGTGAAAAGAAAGAAAAAGAAAGATTGAGAAAGGAGAAAAGAGAAAAGGTCAAGAGAGAGAAGCAGGAAAAAGAAAAAAATGAAATAGAAAGCTTAGAAAAGGAGCATCAAGAAAAAGACAAGTTCGAGAAAGAAAAGCTAGAGAAGGAAAAGCTTGAGACAGAAAAGAAGGAAAAAGAGGGGCTGAGAAAAGACAAAATAGATTTTATAGTTGCTGAGGAGAATAAAACACCAGAGAAAAAGAAAATAATCAAAAAGAAATCAAGAGACAGTGACGAATCTAAGACAATTAAAACAACAGCTCAGAGAGATATTATTTTATCAGAAGATGATACCGCAAAAGAGGATAAACAGCTAAAAATACAGCATGAAGTAGAAGAAAAAGCACAAACAAGCAAGAGTAAAGAATTTCAGACTTCTTCAGAGGAAATTGTGCAGAAAGGCACTAGAAAATTCGATGAACTTCAAAGTTCAATTAGAACCGCGGAAAATGGCCACATATCTATCGATAGGCGGGAAAGGCAAGAGGATGTTTTTACTGGTGAATCTTCTCGAAGACATGATGCCAGAGAAATTCCAAAGTTTGTAGATCACAATCACAGAAATTACACTATGGAATTTGCTCGACCCTCTGGCTACAGAGAAAGAACATGCGATGATCGCCCAGAAAGCTCAGAATATCTGTCAACCACTAAGAATGCAACCATTTATAAGGCGGAGACCATTTATTTGGAATCGCAACTAAGGGCTCCTGCTCCTCAATATAGTGATCTAAGGAGTAGTGAACCAAGTGAACGAAGAGAACAAAGGCAGAGGTCTAAAGCGTTGAGCGAAGCAAGAAGTGTCGTGTCTGACAGGCGAGCGGGATCTCGGGATCTGAAACGAAAGCCGGTGTTCTCAACATATCTTACTGACAGAACGGCTGTGGAAGGTTCCAGAGTTAAATTGACGTGCAGTGCTTTATCTTCGACAGAGCTAACAATAACCTGGTATAAGAATGGTGTCCTTCTGGATAATAAATTAAAGTATAGGACGAAGTTTGTAGACGGTCTTATAACTCTAGAAGTACTGAACGCCGTGCCCAGTGACTCCGCAGAATATAGCTGCACCGTGGAGAATGAGAATGGATCCATTTCTACGTCTGCCATTTTGAAAGTATATCCAAGCTTCGAAGCGTCTCCCATACCACCTACATTCACAAGATCTATACGAGGTAAGTCTAATATCGACATACCACCAATATATAAGTAGTCATAAATGGTCCCCTTTATGATTGTCACTTTCTATGTGAAAAGTACATAATGGATATAAATTTTGACCTAGTAGTTTAGCTTTAATTATGGAGTTTAGTGCTAAAGTTGACTTTCACAAAAGTTAACATAAATCAATCCATAAATTTATTATACACCTTTAATTGGTGAAACATAATATTTCGTGGAGACAGTTACGTAGCTTGATCTTTCTTATAGATACATACCACCTCGCCGAAGACGAGTTAGTGTTGGAGTGTAGGATCCGCGGCCAGCCTCTACCGACCATAACGTGGCTGAAGGACGAACGGCCAGTCTCCTCGGAGCGGCATCAGGCGTACTACCTTGCCGATGGTGTCTGCAGGCTGGCTATATCACACCCCACACCCGAAGACAGCGGCAAGTACACTTGCAAAGCGGAGAACTCAATGTGGTCCGATCAAATCACGCACGTCGTTAGTTATACGGGTGAGTGGATGTTTTTGTATTTATTGGACACTTACCGCTGTAATCAGACACTCTACTTTAATCATCACTAGCGACCCGCCCCGCCTTCGCACGGGTGCAATGCTGATACTAAATACACTACAGAAAAACTATGAACGTTGTATATAAAACCATAGCGGCCCGCTCTGGCTTCGTGCGGGTATAACATAACAAAATAACAGTATTTCTCCACTATTTAATGGATGTTATTATTGTACATATAAACCTTCCTCTTGAATCACTGTATCTATTAAAAAACCGCGTCAAAATCCGTTGCGTAGTTTTAAAGATTTAAGCATACATAGGGACAGGGACGAACTCCTTTAACAAGTACGTTGAATATCTTATACTTTCCTTACCTACTACAATTAAATATAACACACATGTTGCTTCTATCTGTTATTACATACAATGCAAATGTAACCATATTAGCTTTTAAATTAATGTAATTTTTCATTGAAATATCCGTTAATAGTCCTATATAAATAAATAAATAAATGTTTTGCACCCGGAAAATCGTTGAAGTCACCTACGCAGGTCAAGAAACTACGTAGCAACTTACTACGTTGTAGACATTTACGCCGTAGCGGGTCTACGGTGTATGACAACTGTTTGACAGTATATTACATAATCTTAATTTTTTTTATCATAAAAATTACTACGAAAAGGAATTGAAATGTATAAATGTATTATTTTTAATAGTTAAGAACGAAAAGATAACTTTGACCTGCTAGAATAGACAAAGTTTGCAAAGAAATTCCATTTGTAACTTAAAGGGTGACGACAGTATTTACAAAATACAAGGTAAAAATAAAGTGTGCACTGATGGCTTAAACTCTATTCGGTATTTATACCCCATGTGATGTAGATGGCGTCTGAATATTGGCTATAATTTATTTTAATATTGTCTCTATAGTTTGTGTTTCCTGGGACGTGTAACTACAAAGCATAATAACACTTAGCATCCTATATTTTAGGTTGATGATGGCAGTACGATGCTGTGCTTTCAATTTAAAGATGTTATTGGTGAATTTGCACATTTTGAGATTTTGTTTACAAAATAAATGAATCCTAAATCAAAAAATGCAAGTGATTGCTCTGAACGGAACTTGGTATTGAATAACCGTTTAGGCGATGGGATTTAATACTTAGTTTTCGTTTTTACAAATTAAACAATGAAACGAGCAAGCTTTACGATTCGTCAAATGACAATAATAACACCACTAGAACTTTGAGTCAAAGAGAACGCTCAGCAAGTTGCAACGGCTGACGCCATCTAGCGAGAAATATACGTAGCATGACTGAACAGTTTAACTGGTTAAGCCTTTCACGTCACGTTCTGAATGTATTCAAATGGTGAAACAATAAGCCCGATATGCACCACGACCGTGAAAGCCCACGCGTCAATTACAGTCTCTTGTGCCAGGCGGAAACCTATTTTAATATTAGGCGTGAAGCGCAACGATGCGTATCATTTGGGATGTGAAGTTGAGTGAGATTCAAGAGCGTCGCCAGCCGATAGCCTAGGGAGGGACGGGGGCTCAACTTGATATGAACAATGAGAAAAGTATGAATTGTAGGTAAAATCGAGAGCACATGTTCCTTCCCCATTCCCTCTCACCGGCAATGGAATTCGTGAATTACACCAAGCAAGATTTAGGACTTTGGTTGCTTTACATTTGGCAACTTTTTAGAATTCCTAGGGGGGGCAGCTGCCCCTCCCTGCCCCTCCTTGGCGACGTCCTTGGTGAGATTAGGTGTAAATATAGGACATATACATAAAACACTTGTACACTATAAAATCTTCTAAGTACTGCCGTGACGGAAATTTGGCTAGGATTCATTAATTCATGGGACATAATATGTGGAATTAAAAACATAACTTAAAATTACACATATTATATACTTGATAAATATATTCCTAATTCAATTGGATTTATTTTTTATAAACAAAAGTACAATTTTCCTTATGAACTAAATTATGACTAAGTTATAATGTATAATATTTAATTGGGATCAAAGCATAAATGAACATTAGCTCGGTCCCTACACTAGAAAATTACAGTACATTAGACACTGCCTGTATCGTAAGCGACTTTGTATTCCGGGTAGAATATAGAATCATAGAATAACATTAAATGTGAAACATCAATGCAAGTATTGCTTATAAGGCAAAGCAACGCATCGTCAATTTTTTTACGATATTCAACTACTGAGAAACAACTGGCAACTGATATCCATGACTACTAAATGTAAAACCGTGCGAATATGCATGCATTAGAGCAACTTCTGAAGAATTTGATGATTCGATGCGCTTTGACTCTGTCCTCGTATTGACCTTTTAACATAGCATACTATGTAATCTGGGAACATCCGGCAACGAAAAAAATGTTTTATTACTTATTTATTACACTTTATTGTATTTACTATTAAATTAATAAAATGCGAGCACGGACTAAAACACATTGATTAACTCGTCAATTATTATTGCGAGTTCCTACCGCGACCAACTAGATTGCACATTTACATACAAAACGCGAACAAATAGGAACTCTTTTTTAGTTAAACGCATCCCAAGTTGAAATTGGCATAAAGTACAATTGCCATAAAAAAAACATACAGTCGAATTGAGAGCCTCCTCCTTTTTTTGAATTCGGATAAAAAGTTAAACGCATTTAGTAAACATTCCTTTCCTGAAAATTATAGTCTGCAAAATTCCTGAAATCACGCGCTTTCAGTAAAAGCAACTCACGTTTGCACTCGTCATTAGTGGAGCATTTCACATATCACGTAGTGGCCTTGATTGTAAATGTGATGCATACAACTCAGCTCAGCGTATAAAGAATACGAAATAGAACCTAGACACGGGACATGTTTCGCAAATTTAATCCATGACTTGAAGGGAATATTTAATTATAATATGTGGCTTTTTAATTTATTTTTAATCGTCACCCAAAATATTAAACGTTCCAAATGAATTTCTATTACGGAAAATTTCAAGGTAGATTTCTCGCTCACTTTTCGAATTTTCTTACATACGTGTAAGTATATTCGAAAAATATTTATCCGTAAAAAGTAATTTTCTTGTTTTTTCCCCATAAATAAAAAAAAGGCATGTTTCCGCCCGGGATCGAACCGAGGACCTTCTGCGTGTTAGGCAGGTGTGATAACCGCTACACTACGAAAACTGTTATTGTATCAAACGGAGTAAAGGTTCATTAGGAGAAAAGGATCAAAGTGCGCATGCGTCAAATATTATGTATGAAGGACAGAGTGAGCGGGTATATACAGAAGTTTGAATATAGGCCAAAAGGACAGAGACAATGCGATTAAGAACCCGTTGTTATTTTAATAGAAATCAGTTCGCACTACATCATACCGACGGTTGAAAAGCGAAAAAGACTTAAGCGATATATTTTTCGAAAAAAAATTACTAGTTAAAAAAACAGTAAAAAGCGTTGTTTTCAAATATGTATGAAACTTATTTAAAAAAAAAATGTCGTTTAAGTCAATGAAACTTTCAACCGTAGATATGTATTCATAATACTTACAGATTAGTCTTAAAAAAGTGATACACGCATGGCCCTTATAGTCAATCAGTCATTCGTTTAAAAAATTATCCAATTATGAGAATAGTATATCCAAATGAATTGATTGTAATCCTTCTAAAAACAAAACCTCTATTTACAGGAAGGGAATCCCGCCTCAGCCCAAACCTGGCAACCGTAGAACGATCTAGATTCAACCGCCACGCTTTGGAAACACGTCGCCCTCACTTCGGAAACGTCCTCACCGACTACCAAGTCGTCAAGGGCGGGACCATCGGCTTGCAAGTCGAGATCCGAGGCTGCCCCACCAGGGTCGAATGGCTACGAGAGGGTCGTTCCGTCACCGAGATATACAGGAACGCTAGAACATTTGTAGAGCATGGACTGTATACCTTGGCTCTATCTGACGTGACTGAGAAAGAGAGCGGACTCTATACTTGTAGAGCTTGGAGTACTCATGGTAATGTGGATATGAATGCTGCTATAACTGTTGTTCAGCCTAACGAGTTGGACGGAAAGCCGGCTATTATAGTCGGAAGGCCGGAGAAGGACATCCTGATCTCTGTAGGCGAGGATATCAATATATCTTTCAGGGTGCAGGGAGAGCCGAAGCCTAAAGGTGAGGTACAGATTGTTACTCACATCGCTCTCTTAATAAGATAAACTAATTTCTATTCGCGATCTTTACTTTTTCTTCCGTTTTTTCATGCCATAGGTTTCATTTTTTAACCTAGGTCGTAAACACAAATTTGTTTCTTTGACGATTCCCACAAATTAATAATTTTGCAATACGTGATTATTTTGTTAAGAGAGCGAGCGATATGAAAATGGTTGAAGGAAATTTTAATTATTACATTTCTTTAATGATATTTTTTATTATTCTAGTCATTGTGTATGAATAATAGTGTTTTGTCTATTAGAACTATTATCCGTAGATGTGGATTCTGTGTTCCGAACTCAATGAAAGGTTCATGTAACTCGCGTTACTAGTTTCTGGGCAAATCAAATGTTACTTTTGAACTTTAGTAAGTTAAATTAAACCCACACGAATACTATTTATAGAAAAAACTTTTGCAGTTCTATACAATTTTTATATAGAATTATTTGGTATTTATAAATGCGTTCTAAACATCACATCGAAAAAATTTAAAATTGATTTGTCGTTATAAATTTTATACCATATAGATTTCAAATATTATATTCATCAACATAAAAACTAAAAAGTTACGTTCCTGATTTAATTAATATGCAGCAAAAAAGTCTTCGACATTTCTTTAAGCTGGATGCTAATTAAAATCTCTGCTAATCCCATAATGCCTTATTATAAAAGTATCTCGCCATTTTAATTTAAATGTATTTTCTGCTTCGCTTTGAACATTGAATTAATTAATTCAAGTGTAAGTAAGGGTAAATAGAACATAATATTTATTGTTTTTGAAGTTTTTTCATGTTCTGTGTGAAATTTTTTTGCTACGATAGACACGATTTTAAATTTGCGTACATTTTAGCGCTGATCTATTTCACATTTCTTATATAGGCCAAGTCTGTTGCTATTTTATTGCCAGGGAAATAAAAAACCTTATTTTGAACCAGCAATTTTGCTTTTATTTTTAAAGTTAACGATTATACAGTATACCATTTTTTTGTAACAACAAGGTTCTTAGCAAAAAATACAATTAAGTCTATAGCACTAATAAGCAATATCATTCTTAGTTTTCTAAGAGTTCACTACGATTAATAATAATGTTTTAGTTACTTAAGTCTGATAAAAAGGCACTTTGTTTGTGTGTTTTATATTACCACAATATGGCAAAAAAAAAAAAATTGATTGTCAGATCTAGCATCACACCCTAAGTACTGGTTCAACAAATCTAATTTTGTTTCCAGTGATCTTCATGAAAGGCATACGCGACATTACAACTAGCCAGCGCGTCTGCAAGATGACGTCAGACGACTACGTGAAGTTCACAGTAAAGAGATCCGTCGTATCTGACGCCGGAACCTACTGCATTCTGGCGCGAAATGCTTACGGATGCGACAGAGCTTTCGTTACCGTTGTGGTTGGTATATTTAATTTATTATCAAAACTCACAGCCTACATTACATTGTTTTTGTTTTGCGGAGAAAGTGCCTTATGACTACCGCCCAGCTTTCGTGGGGGGCGCCTGAGCGGTTACGTTGGGGTTACCGTGCCTTATGACCCGGCGTTGCACCGCCTGGATTTGATGTTGATCTTCGGTCGACCGCCGAGCCGAGACCCTAACCTATATACAACGCGCGGCATACCAACTAAAACTCCGCGGTAGTCCTCTTCGACGCATTATGGACGACTGCGGGTTTCCTCTGACGGAAATGTCTAAGTCTACCCTGTCTAAGCCTATATTACAAAAGGGCCGACAAGAAGTAACAGTACAATAGTAGCGAGAGGTCCACATAACCTCGTTTCCGCCGGCTTCCCTTTCATAACTTATATCTTATAATAATTAGATCGATTTGCAGATTGCATTTATCCACATTAGTACCTATATGTTGTATCAGGTTCTTTTTCTAAGAATATAAGACTCCGCCATTGCAGTACAATATACAATATTGTGCTTTTAAGAATAAAATTTGGGTTTAAACCGACGAAAGCGGTAATTGTTTTTATCCGTAGAATAAAATGCTCAATTATGAGAAAAATCTGGTGACAACAAATGTTGCTGTAACGAGACAGGAATGTTCTAACCGACAAGAATAGTATATATAGTTAAAAAATCCGGCAAAACCGGTGAATGTACAAGGAGCCTTGTAAAATAGACAAGTTGTAAAATTTAGTCTATTTTGCAATACCGATTATAAAATAGACGAATGTGAAAACATGTATGCGGTTGGTACTATAAAATAATACGAATGGTATACATAAAAAAAAAATTTGGTCACTCCGTTGACTATATTAGTCTCAATAATTATTATTAAAATAAATTGTAAATCTTATTCGTCGGTTCAAGCATATTTTATTTACTTAAATCTCGAACCAAACTATTTCAATCAATCGTGACCCATCCGCCATTAATATTATCTGGCTACATCGATATGGTGATCAGTCAACAGTAATATATTTCACGTCACGGCTTGTTCAATACAAACAAGCCGGTACTCCGACTCTATTCTTGGAACTGTGTGTTCCTAGAACATCTACAAAGGCTTATGATTGAAAATTTAATAGGGAACTAAAAGCATGTGCAACGCGTGTCCCGTACTATCCTGGTTGTTAATTGCTTTTGGTTTGTCACATGCATAAGACCATTACACACGGTAGCTATAATGTAAAGATATATAAAGATTTTCTGGTGGGAGGTCTCTCATATATGAGAGTCCGCCTGGGTAGGTACCACCGCAATGTCTTTCTGCCGCCGAGTAGCAGTGCGAAGTTACTGTTGTGATCCGGTTTGAAGGACATTGTAACCTGTAACTACTGGACATAATAAGACACACCTCATGTTTCAAGATTAATATAACAAATATAATAGACGTTACCGATTCAATGAAAAAATGGGACGATTTAAATATTAAAATAAAACAAAATTAAATGGGACTTTCAAATTAAAATTGCAACGTTTAATGGAGACCTTAAAATCTTCGTAAACATTCCGTGAACAGCAACTTCCATGAAATTTAAAACTGTATTGGTATCTATGCGAAATATATTAAATAAATGGTTTGAAATTGTGAGGCTTCCAGAAACAGCCCACGCGCGTATGGACCGAGTTACATAACGTTTATCTTGTGCCGAGAGCCTACGTATTTATCTACACCAGTATAAATATTGACGTTTCCACGAAATGTTTTTGGAATAAAATGATGTATAGGTAATGGTAGCAAAAAATATTAAAATTTGGAGCGATTTTAAGAAGATAAAAATAAGTATTGCCTGATTTTCCTGGTGGTAGGCTTCTCGTATACGAAAGGCCGTCTAGGTAGGTACCACCGCAGTGTCTATTACTACCATCAAGCAACAGTTTGAATGCTCTGTTGTATTCCTGTTTGAAGGACATTATAACCAGTGTAATTACTACGCATTATGAAACTCGTCATTCTGAGACGTCAGTAGTAGAGGAGGATATTATACAGGACTGATATTATATAACCTTCAATTTATCTCTACAAATTGCAATTGCGTCTCAATTATTTTAAAAACAACTACTGCGCAGTTGGAAAAGTAAAAAATCTGCACCGTAGTGGAGTGTTTAGCGGAAAATAATATTGATGAAAATATGAAGCCCGGACGAATGCAGAGGCGGTCCACGTGTCGCGCGTGGGACGTGCCGGCTGGGATTATATATGGACAATAATTTCGCGGGAGTTCTGATGAATGACCTCCGACTTTTATCAAGCGTATAACACATCGCACACTAGAGTTGCGAAACTCAAGTGGCAGTGGGCACATAGCTCGTAGAACTGATGGCCGTTGGGGCGGAAAAGTTCTGGAGTGGCGAACATGAACCGGGAGACGCAGCGTAGGCAGGCCCCCCACGAGATGGACCGACGATCTGGTCAGGGTCGCCGGAGTCCGATGTATGAGGGCGGCATAGAACCGGTTCCTGTGATGCTCAATGGGGGAGGCCTATGTCCAGCAGTGGACGATTCCCGCCTAAAACGATGATAACTATCGCACCGTCAACGAAACGTCATTTGACAGGCATAATTATGCCGGTGGGCATCAGAGATCTGCTGACTAGGGAACAAGCCGTGACAAGCCCACACATTTAAATGCGATAGTGACTGTCCATTTGTCTGCTTTCACAGCTGAACCACTGGCTCGATTTAGATGAAATTCGGTGTGAAGATATTTTGAGACCCTGGGACGGACATAAGATAGTTTTTATCCTGGGAAGTTTATAAGGTTACTTTTATCTAGGAAAGACTATTTCACATGGTCGGAACTGTGAGCAAAAGCCGGTTCCATCATCATCATCATCAGCTGCAGGATGTCCACTGCTGAACATAGACTCCCAAAGATTTCCATGACATCATAAAAACCGGTTTAATAAAAGTAAATATAAACTCGAACTGGATAATTATATACGGTTGGGGTGCCGTTTTCTTTGGGACAGCTCCTCAACTAAACTGGGTATAATGATGGTTAAAACAGTTATCACTGCTTATGACAATTTTGTTCCCAATCATCATCATCATCAGCCCTATATTACATGCTGTCTCACTGCTGGGCACGGGCCTCCTCTACTACTGAGAGGGATTAGGCCTTAGTCCAGCACGTTGGCCTAGTGCGGATTGATAGACTTCACACACCCTCGAAATTCCTATAGAGAACTTCTCAAGTATGCAGTTTTCCTCAAAATGTTTTCCTTCACCGTTAAAGCAAGCGATAATTCACAAAGAATACACACATAAGTTTAGAAAACTCAGAGGTGTGTGCCCTTGGGTTTCGAACCTGCAAACATTCGTCTCGGCAGTTCGTTCCACACCCAACTAGGATATCGCCGCTTTCACCGCCGCTTATTCCCAATACCAGACCTCAATACAAGATATATTTATCATACTTGCTGTGATAGTCGGCCTCTCGATGTACCACAAGTATACTATCCACCACGAATTTAATAAAAACTAGCATTAGTCTATAGCTCCGCTCTCGTGAAAATGTTTTTTCGGGATAAATATTGTCTCGGCAAAAATCCTGTGGAGTCCAGGAGTAACGTAGCTTCCTATTAGTGAAAAAAAACGAAATTTATTAAGTAGTTCATGAGATTACCGCGTTCAGACAAACATTTGAGTTTTATATATTAGTAAAAATAAGATGACTGCCTCGGTGGCGTAGTTGCACTGCATGCGCGGTACGAAAGCGCTCTGAGGTCCTGGGTTCGAATCCCGGGTCGGGCAAAGTGATAATTTTTCTGCTCAGAGTCAGCTCGGAGTGTGAAATTTGTGCCCGATATGGCGATAGGCTCGCCCCTATCACATCATGGGACGGAACACATTTGGCGAAAAGTGGGTGTCCTGGTTGCGCCTCCGCATACCCCTTAAGGGAAAAATGCGTGATGTTGTGTGTATATGGATAAGCTTATAAGTTCCAAAATGGCGGTATCTAAATACAGATATTACTAAATCATTGAAGTTCGTCATACAAATAAAGAGACCAAACAAGACGCTGAAGTCTCGTATATCCGACAACATTTGAAAGGTCACGGAATTGTTCCAGGTGCGACAGCGGGCTTCATCCGAAAACCTGATATCCGACTGGACGTATCCGCTGGACGACACCGCGTTGTCTATATCCGAACGAAAATACAAATGTAAGTTATTTTTGCTTTTATTTTACCTAATTGTTCTCCCGTACTGCGGTTATGTAACTTTATGTACGGATATACGCAATAACACTAGCTATTAGTGTTATACTTTGTTGAAGGTTTTGAAAACTATAATCTACAACAAGATGTATAAACGTGTCATAACGTTATCATTGGAATCGAAATGGTAAATGTTATTAAACTAATTATAATTTGCGAATTGCAATTTGTAACATTGATTATATTATAACATAGCACTGCATCGGTGGCGTAGTTGTACCGTATGCGTTGGACTGCAGCTGAGGTCCTGAGTTCGAATCCCAGGTCGGGCAAAAAGTGATATTCGGGTTTTTCTGCTAATCTGCCCGGTGTATGAAATTTGTGCCCGATATGGCGATAGGCTTCCCTCCTATCACATCAAACGACGGAATACACTTGTCGAGAAGTAGGTGGTTGCGCCTCTGCATATCACTTCGGGGATAATGCGTGATGTGTGTGTAACAGTAGCAACATTTCGTGTTTGTATTGACAACAAACCTTGAACCTCAAATAAACGCGTGGGAGTACTGCACCGCCTGACCGCATAGATCCCATCAACATCTCTATATCAGGAGTAAACACAACGTACTATTCTGGACCTTTTCGCTATTTATAGAATCGGATATTCATATCCGACTGCACATTTCTGAAGGCTGTGTTTAATTCAAATTGGGTTACAATTGGACGTAGATACGCAAAAGGATCCAACCCATATTACGGTCGAAAATGAGCCGAGTACCTATGCCGAATTTCTAGTCTACAAAGCCTACATTTTCCATTAGTAAAAACATCTTAGTCAAAATAATGTAATTTAAACTTTTTATTAACAACATATAAAATAGAATATCAATGCGCAAAATACGATAAAAACTTTAATCTTCCTTTTTGCGTATCTGCGTCAAATTAAGGTTAGGGGGCCATATTCCGTCTATAAGGGCAAATCCGCCTTCTTGCTATTACGGTCATTCTATTCAAAGGACATCCATGATAGCCATACAGTTAAGAGTCAAAAGTCCTATTTACCTATTTGGCTATCAGAGTTGTCCATTGATTAGAACGCCCGTCATTGCAAAAAGACGGATATGCCTCCGTAGACGGAGTATGGCCCTTCTTTATGTGTTAAAAATATCTCATCCGTAATCGAATATAGATAGACAAAAGCTCGGTCACAGAATCTGAGCATGAGTTTAATAAGTACTACCTCATGCGGCATTTGTTTATGTTCTTTATTTCACGTAAAAAAATTTAAGAGAAATAAAATATTAATATATTTACTACTAAAACGTCTTTAGTGAGGTATTAGCTGGCCCCACAACTTCTTTATATCTTCTAGCTATACCTTGCTGTTATACCTACGCTGTTATACCTATAGGCGGGAGGCAGCGGCATGGAACTATGAGATTTGTAAATTATAAAAAAGATATGATACCGTGGGTCAATTTTGATTAAATTAATTCTATATGTTACATAAAACAAAGCTTAATTATTTTCAGTTATTAGATTTTGAACCAATAAGTGGGTTTGGCGTGATATGCTAATGAATAATTAAAATTTACAATTTTATTATATGTGATAAGTTTCAAAATTAACATAAAAATAAAAAGGCTTTTGCCAGGCGCAACTTAGCTCAAGTGGACAAGAAATTTAAGTCATTCATTTTTGATTAAACACTGTCCTACAAGATTCTATTTGCCATTCTTTTTAAGTAGCAGAGGTGCCTCCATCTGTCAAATTCTCAAGAATCACTTTTAGAACTCTAAGTTAAGAGTGAAGAGTTATAAAACTCAAGTACAAAGTAGTATTTATTGGACCAGCACAAAGTTTAGTTCTACATGAGTTGAACAGATGGCGCTGTTTCTAAATTTGATTATACCTTTTAGAAGCGTTTATAATTATAGACTATTACGCAGTTATGCTATTCTTTGTGAGGTGTATAAAATATATTGACGTCCATATGCGAGTGTCAGTAAATGTTTTATTGACAAAGATCATTCATTGAGTTTCTAAATCCATTATTATGATGAATTATAATTTTAATTTAAAACGTGTAATAAATGTTATAAGGAAGAATATTCCATTTATATTAGCTTTGCATAACCATTATTTGTGATTCCATCTTGTTACATTGATTTGTCATAAATAAACCCAATCGGCGAGCAAATCAATATCTGGCAGTGTCGTCTGGCAGGCCGTCAACAATGCACGGAGGTCACTGCCGCGTGGACTCAAATACCGTTTATTTTAGCCGTACCAGACCGCGTCCCGGGGGAGCCGAGCGTCGTCGACGGCGGCAACAACTGGCTCTCACTCGCCTGGCCCAAACCAGACCCGGGAGCCGTCGCGCCAGTCCTCGCTTACAAGGTGGAGTCCTGGCTCATCGGCAAGGAAGGCGGCGCGCGCTGGGTCGAACTCGGAATAACCCCTCTCAACTCCTTCGACGCTTTCAACTTGAAGCAAGGAGAAGAGTACCACTTCAGAGTGACTCCTCGGAACAGATACGGTTGGGGTGAGCCCACGCAGACCTCCACGCCAATCGGAGTTGGTTTGGCCGGTGCCAGGCCTGAGTTCGTGGATATTCTGCCCGGACAACTTAAGGTCCTGGCTGGAGAGACCGCTAACCTGAGCTGCAGTGTCAAGGGCAAGCCAACTCCTGAAGTGATTTGGATGAAGAACGGCCATGAGATTGAAGAGGAGGGTCGGATGGCGACGTCGTTCAACGGATATGACTGCTGCCTGACCATCAAGGATATTAACAATGAGGACGATGGGCGGTACAGTTGTGAAGCCAGTAACTTGCATGGACGCGCTTCGACTTATGCAAGGCTCGCTGTGGTCACCGACCGGCTTATTTGGGAAGCCGATGCTAAACTTAAGAGGTTAGTTGTGTTTATTATTATTGTTTACATATTTGAATATTTGATAAAGTCTACTTCTGAGCAACAAGGCGGTAAACTTATATTATTGGTAGTAAAGATTAGTAAACTAGTGTTTAAAAATGAATAGAAAGTATTGAATTTATTTATCTTTATGATAAATACTGCTAAGGGTGCTGCGACCTTGGAAATTAATTAATTTAAATTATATTGTATGATATAAGCAAATATACAATCCATAATAGGTGCGCTGGATCAAACTATACCATTTACAGTTTATTAAAATAAAATGGATATCATCTTAGAAATAGTCATTGTTCGGATCTCACACCACAATATACAGTAGAGAAATTTAATATATTTTGTCTATTACTGTATCCTGCAGTGGAAAAAGGTCTACATAATACAGTTCTAACAGACTAAATAAGTTTTGGTAATTACATTAAAAACTAATTATTCATAAAACGTTTTTTATCTATTTGTCTAAAGCTGTGAAAATAAGTCTGTTTCTCAGTGCTGACGGCATGGCAGCCTTCGCAGTGCGTAGACGTAGGGTCGTTGTGATTGGCTAATATTGAGATACAACAATATTGAGATACAATAAAAACGTCTAAATAAGGGGTAAAAGTTTCGTCTCCTTTAAAAATACCATCATTATAAGTATCAAGATAGCCAATAAAATCCCTTTCCTATGAAGTGAAGAGTTGATTTCTGTTATAGTTGTTTATAGTATTACTATTCCTAACTAGCTTTTGCCTGCGGTTTTACCTTCGTGAATAAGTCTTACCGGGATATAAAGTAGTGTCAACACCGTGAAGAGAAATTCAAAATCGGTTTAGCAATTCCTGAGATTAGCCCATTCAAACAAACAGATTATAATATTAGTATAGAATGGTTAAATAAGTCTTCCATACAATAAAAGGTTGTATATTAATTGCGGTACTAAAACTTATTTTATAGAACGGCAAAGTGATGTCACTGCAACACGAGTTAAGGTAATATTTTGGATTCCAGGGAGCGGTCCCAGGGTGTGGAAGGCGAGTATCCCCCGCAGTTCACAATGCGCCTCCGGGACAGGCGCGTGCAGGCCACATATCCAGTACGTCTGACCTGCCAGGTCGTGGGAAACCCGCCCCCCACTGTCACCTGGTACAAGGATGGGGAGGAAGTGGCGACAGACAGTAAGTTTTGTTTTTTATTGCTTTGAATAACGAGACGAGTTTGCCGTTCGACTGATGGTAAGCGATACGATCGCCCATAAACAGTAGGAACACTATCCAACACCTTGAATTACAAAGTAATGATTGGTATTCCACTGGGCTTGCCATCTTAAGATGGGATGTCAAGTCTTATTATGCCGAGTAGTTATGCTGCCTACAATGTTCTTCACACTGAACGCAAACAACGGAACACAACAGTGATTACTCACTGCTGCTTGGCGGGAGAAATAGACATTGCGGTGGAATCTACCAAGGCGTACTCTCACATATGAGAGACCTACCTCCTGCAAGCGACAGAGGATTAGGTATCTGACGTTCTAAAATCTTATTGAATTACTGATTATGATTATGGCTTTGCACGCGTATTATAAGATTCTGGGAGAAAGATAGTTTATTACATAGGGATACTCGTAACTTTCAAACGTGAAGCACATTATTAATGAAAGGGAAATGTAGATTACCATTAAGGGTCTGTTTCACAACTTCCGAGTAAATACTCAGGTCATATAGTCAATATGCCGATCCAATACAAAATTCACATTTTATTATCTATGCTCCGAAATAAATGGTAATAAAATGAGTATATAAATTAGCTGTTCAATACGATATCTGTCAAAATTTACGTGAAACTCAAGAAACAGGCTCTTAGTCATATTTAATGCAATACAGCGAATTTAATGATTTATATAGAATTCTGGTAAAAATTGTTCAAAATAACTGCCACTGCCACCCTACTTCTGTTTCAAGTAAAGGCCCAAAACTTTTTCATTATCCAATATTTTTCAGCAAAACATTGTGTCGAATGTTTTAATCTTCTCCCATTCCTGTGGCTTTTACCTCCTTCCAATTAGAATAATTTTGGCGCACTCTTGGCTGTTGGACATGAGAAAACTTAATTTCTTGAAGGACTGCATATAAACTATACTTGGCTATATCCAAAAAATTTCCTCTGACCCTCAGATAGGCACAACAAGTACCAAGACGAACACTTCCACACGCTGGAGATAGCTCCCACGAACCTGGAGGATGGAGGAATGTACGAGGCCCTCGCGAGGAACCCCTTTGGCGCCGTCAGTTGCCGCTGCGGGCTGGTGGTGGATAAGGGTATAAGGGCTTATGTCGCGCCGGAGTTCTGCTGTGGGTTGGACCCTCTTTACAGACTGAATGAAGGTAGGTATTTATAAAACGGTATGCATTTTAAAAAAGTTGTCTTTTTTGGGTTATTGATTAATTAACCGGATTATTGGACCGACAATTTGGTGAGGGTCGCCGGAGTCCGATGGATGAAGACGGCCCAGAACTGGTCCCTGTGGCGCTCAATGGGGGAGGCCTATGTCCAGCAGTGGACGATTCAAGGGCTAAAATGATGATCAATTTATGTAAAGCGAATGGTAACTCGCAGTAATAGTATTTAGAATTTTTTGTTTCCGAATACAAAATTATTTCCTTTGCGCCATAATACTATATAAAAATATATTTTTTTCCAGTTTTATGAATCTAGATCTAGACTTACATAATTCATTAGATGGTACCATACTACGAAAACATTAGATCGGGGAACAGAGTTAGTGTTAGGAATGGGATATTTAGCAGAGGAATAACGACCTTAGAATTTATAAACTGATTTTTTTTTTATTATTAGCAGATGTTACGCTACAACGAATGTATAACAGTAACACCATTTTCTATTTTTGTTATTTTTCTATCGTCATGGAAAACACAATGTATACAAAATCAGCCAGCTAAATTATTATAATATAAAACCTTCAACAGTTAGAGTTCAAAAATTTAACCAATTTGAACGTCGCTAACGCATGAAATCTTACGAAGAGTCATGTAACATGTTCCTTCCAGGCGAAGAACTCCGAATATCGGCAGTAGTGGAAGCGTACCCGTCAGTGGGGGTCACGTGGTATCGCGATGGCGTGCGCCTCCGGCCCAGCAGGCGCGCCATCATGACCCTCGATAGAGACGGGCAGATTGAACTTGCGCTCGCAGCTGTTAGCCCCAGGGACGGTGGGGTGTACACTTGCACAGCGTCTAATGAAGTGGGGAGAGCGTCTACTTCAGGCAAAGTGGAGGTGGTGGCCGGGGAGGCCAGCTGCGAGACGAAGCCACCAGCTGTCGTCATTAGTCCTGATGTGCCGTGAGCTATGATTTTTTTTAAAAAAATATGTTAGCACTTCAGGGTCACCACTTTAGCGGCGTAAAAGTTGACGCCGCTGTAGAGGAACAGATGGTTACGTTCCTCTATGGAAGGGGAAGATTCCCATTCAGGCAAATGTTGCTTGTGACCGGCCGCGGCCCCTCCGACGGTTCCTATTCGAAGGTGCTATATATGCAACGCGTTGCTCAAATTGTGCAGGCGTAATTCAGGATCGTCTATCGCCATCTAACGTGATTGCTGTGTGTTATCACTACAGTTATATCAACGCATCGATCATCTTGCAGTTCCGGCGATGTTGACGAGATGGCGGTGTATGCATTGATTGTACCGCCACACATCTATCCGTAGTCAATTGCTTTCTAGAATACATGCAGCTTATAATAAAAATTATTCTTTAAGAAATTCTCTTCCGATCGATAAAGATTACGGGATAACATAGGTGAAGCCTGCACTAATGAAAATAAATCAAAACGCGTGTTTGCAAATTCAATATATTAAACAGAATTTATTTCTTACGCGGTGTAATACTTAATTATATCTATCCGTCCTTCTGATAAAAATGTTAGTTCTTAAATAAATCAAATGAATTAATTCGTTTTCAGGTATTCTAAGGAGCCGATGTTCATTCGCAAGCCGCGCTCGAGCGAGGCCTACGAGGGTGACACTGTCATCATACAGTGCGAGGTGGTGGGAGACCCCAAGCCTGACGTTTACTGGCTTAGAGACTTCTTGAAGGTATTAATAGTATCAGACCTGTATCATATATTGTCCCACGGCTGGGCACGAGCCTCCTCTACAATTGAGAGGGTTTCAGGGCTAGTTTAGTTCACAACAGCGACGCTGGTCTAATGCGGATTAGCAGACTTCACATACCTACCAAATTGTTTGGATAATTTCTTGGGTATGCAGATTCGCTTACGAAGTTTTTCTTCTATTAAAGCAAGTTACAATACACTCATAACTTCAAAAAGTCTGAGCTGAGCATGAGCAAAATGTTTACATTTTTTATATGACGATATGAAATGATGTTTGATTAGGTTAAAGATAGGCAAGTTAGCCTTGATATTGTTATGTTTAAGGAAACATAATACGTTAGTAAAAAAAAAATCTGATTTGTGACTGATAAATTATTTTTACCCACTTAAGTTGTAGTTTTTGACAAAAGTGCCAGATAGACTCAGTTAGACTCGGTTTTTTATCAATATTTAGAAAAGGTCGAACCATTCCTGATGTCATCAATAATTTAGACCCCGATGTTATTTACAATCATAGGAATTAATCGTCATTTTGATTCTCTTTTTTGAATATTCTATTGACTGTTTTCGTCATTCAATATATTATAAGCTTTCTTAAGCAAATGAAAAACTCAATCATTTTTGTTAATACTTTAGTCATTGTAGCCACTACTAAGGGTTGCTATGCACTACAACAATAGAAACAAATATTTGGCCAATCATATAACCCTCTCAATCATTTTTGGTCCTTCCAGCCGGATTACTACCGCGACGCATCGCACTTCAAACGAGTGGGAGAAGGACCGGAATACCGGTTTGAGATCCCGCATGCCAAACTTGATTACACCGGCGCCTACTCGGTTGTGGCGCGTAATGTCCACGGTGAGGCTAAGGCAGTCATATCCCTCCAGATCAAAGTCAAAGGTAAATGTTTTGAAAATAAAAACTACATATATAAATAGTATCAGTAGTCAGGGACTACTTCATTTCTCTTAGGCGCTTCCTCCACCTTCATCAATCTTTTCATGCATTCCCGCCGGTTCCGGGTACTTTAAACCTATCCTTTACTAAGAATGTCAGATATCTGATATCTGAAATCTGACATTCAAAGGTTTGGGGCGGTTGACCCCTACCAGTTCTTCCATCCATATTCGCCTTATAAATCCTGTTCGTCAGTTTCCCATCATCCATCCTCTCCAAATGCCCAAACCACCTAAGCATACCCTTCTCAATTTTAGTAACTACATCCTTTCACTTCATGCGTACAAATAAAAACTATTTTGCAATAATTGGGTTACAAAATTACGTCCAAGGTATGGTGGCCAAGGCGGTCATATCTCACCATCAGGAAGGTTTTCTTAAAATCAAAGTTAATTGTTTTGAAAATAAGGGCTATTTTACAACAATGACATACGACCAGCAGTACTGCTGGATATGAGATTTTTTATGTCCAAAAGAAACGTGGATGGTGAAAAATTCACCGTGGGGGCTTGTTCAGGCCAAGTCGTATTTTGAAGTCAGTTGTATATCTAGTATGGATAGGCCTGTTATAATGAAAGGTCTTTCGTCTGTCACCGTTGCGTTCGCTCTACACTTTTTGTTTTTAAATAATAACATTACTTACAGACCCTTGTGCTGCGGAGGATGCTCATAATGTCAGATACGGGTGAGTGAATTCATAAACATTTGAATATGAGGCATTTCATTAACTTCAAAGTGGACGTGGAAACTAGATCACAAAAATAAAATACATTTAGGATCATGTTCGAGATACTAAGGGTTTCGAGTGCCTAAATCACTCACTTGAAAGTCCGGTTTGCTTGTATAAGCTGGCTCTGCCAAGCTAACAAACGTATAGAGACGGAAAAAAAATTGCGATTGTGTGTACATGGACTTTAGATTTACTAGCCATCTTATTTGTTATCTTATTCTAATTTAAATGCGAATGTTTACATGTTTGGATATTTGTGTGTATGTTGGAAGTAAACATTGAAGCCGGATTTGGGTGAAATTTGGCACATAGATAGACTATATCCTTGACTAATATGAGTCATTTTTGATTCGGTAACTAACTCCTGTAAGATTTTTTTTATTAGACTTTCGTTACCGCTCGCATCATATAGATGGCGCTATAGATTCTCTCAGTTATTTAGAGAGTTTGTTGCCGAAAAGGCTTTCACACGAACGGAGCCGCGAGCATCAACTAATATAAAAAAATGAAATTCATAAAAACATTAACCACGTCTCTAATAATTTTCAATCAAACTCCTATCTTTCTCCTACTACCCAGTCGTGTGGAAGTGCTGCCCCGGTTCGAGCGAAACCTGACCGACCTGCTGTCGTATGACGGCGACGCGGTGGAGTTCGAGTGCCGCGTCTCTGGGAACCCGGAGCCGTACGTGCGCTGGTTCCATTACAACGAGGTAATAAGAGTATTAATACTTACAGACAGGTAGATAGGTGATCACAATAGGACGATTTCCTATGTGTTGATTTTGTACCTTATTTATATGTAACAGATGATAACATTAAAAGGAAATTCCGGAAATCACCATTAAAATTGGTTATAAAATAAAGTACTTACTTGTAGTTGAAATAATGTGGTGAGGAAAGTAGGGGCGTGGTAGGGTTATCGTGCTATCTCTCTCTCAAGCACACAATGTTATGGCCTGTGATACTTAGTGACGTCACAGTATGCAAATGTTATTTGACAGTTACCCCTTCCACTAAATTTCAAAGCATTATACATTATTGAACTACTCTGGGGAGTCGTGCTTCACACCAACATAAGAGAGATATGCACATGAGCTAACATATTTGTATGAATTGAAGCTAGCGCAGACCAGTTTTTTTTGCACATACTACAATGCAACCGTATTTTGTAATAGCGCAGATTATTATCATGCAGAGCTTTGAATTCCGAGTTCTGGCTGGTATAAATACTGTTTGAGCAGTATTTACGTGTCACGGAGAACTTGCCCTGCATAAAATGTGAGACGTCACTAATGCCGAGTGGTTGTGGATGTCCGTGAATGTTGTGCTCATTTACCATCAAGTAGTAATGGTCATATAAATAGTAATAAATAAATATTAAAAAAAATATAATCAACTTGAGCAAGCTCCTGACCCTACTTCTACAATACTGTATAATTTTCCATTGGTAAAACTTACAAATCTGATAATTAAGTTCAAGGACTCATCAATTTTGCAACATATGTACGTTCATAAATGACTAATGCAATAGTGACATATCATTTTGTACTTTACAGTTAATACGCGATTGTCCCGACTTCGAAGCGCTTTACGAGGAAGGTGCGGCGCGTCTCAAGATCAAGCAGGTGACGGCCGAAGACGAAGGCACCTACACCTGCGAGGCGGCCAACTGCCTCGGCAAGGCACGCTCCAGCGCTTGCCTCGTGGTGTACCGTAAGTTCTTACTATGACAAATGGCCTATTCCCATAAATGATTCCAGCTCCTAACTACCTGTTAGTAGTAATAAAAAGTAGTGGAGATATTGCGCAATCTGAGGAGATTGCGCAATATCTCCACTACTTTTTCACGCATGCTGCGTTTTGGCCCGTGACACTCGGTGACGTTACAGTTTGTTATTACAATTATTTAACAGCTGCCCGTTCCACTAAATTTCAAAGCTTTTCGACTTATTTAATATTACGTGGATTTTGATAATTATTTTTCCGTTAGATTATAAACGGCATAAATTTTTGATAAATATATTTAAAAAAGTAATCAACTACCTTACTAATAATTATATTAGCAAATCAATAACATTGCCTTGATAAAGTTACCCTGTGCCTGCATCATTGCCTGTCGTGGGTGAAATAATCGTTGACATATTATGCCGATTTATTTTTAATTTATATTGGGACGGACAGTTGAGAGTTGGACCCCTACAGTTATCCACTTCATCTCGGAGTTCACACGCATGTGAATAGATGGCGTTGTACTTTTATTTAACATGTCCATATGTCCGCCACATAATATGTGGTACTTTTTACTCTTAGCGTGACAAGAAAGAGAAATTGTGAAAAAAAAATAACCCCCACATTAATACCTAGTAGATGTATTAAATGAGAACACAACATATATGCAGCCGGACTTGGATCATTAAGATTCATCATATCCTTTATTAATTCATATAGATCTACCAATATTTTCGAGTTGATGATGTTCATAAGAGTAGTAGTAGGTTACATGGGCCTGTTTGCCTTCCTACTAACCCTTTGCTTTATTTAGTACCAGTATAGATTACTATGTCTTTATCCGGTCTACTATTACCTACCCATTTGTTATTTATTTGATGCTGTATCTTTTTAGCCTTCGTACCGCTTACGACATTGATTTATAATTATTGGATGGTGTATTTTTCTCCAGCGCCTGGTGAACCGAACATGCTAAGCCAGCGTTTGCGGCGGCCGCCGGCATTGTTGTCAGCTACGTCGACTCCTCGCTCCACGCCCAGGAGCACTCCAGCGAGATCCGTCTCCAGGACACCAGGTAGGGCACTAGCTTTGAATTCCTGCTTAGTTAGTAAAAGTCTATGTAATAAATTGTGATTTCGACGTATAAATTCTTGTTACTATTCCCTATTTTTTGTCAGGGATGATATTTTTGGTAGGAACTTATTTACACAGACACCTGGGAGTCAAATTTTATATTGTTTAAGTGTTCATTTCTGATTGGTAATTGTGGTTAAAGTGTATCGATCAAATTATTACTTACTTTAGAATAGGTATGCTTCGAAGTAATTTTATTTAAGACAATCATATAGCGGGAAAAGAATAAAACATTGATGCCATTATTTACGATTTTATTATAGATTGATACCATAATTGATACTCGGAGTTCGCTGGATGCGGGCCGCTTTCAATAAGTCGATCTGAAAATCTTTTGGGGAAGCCCATGTTCAGCAGAGGACATCCTACGACTGATGCTGATGATGATACCATATTTATGTTATATTATAACATCCAATCTAATTTCTGATTCAGGCCCGGAGCCTCGCCGTCTCTGCAGTCCAGCGCGGCAAATGGCGCCTGCCTTCTACACCTACCCATTCAACAAAGTAGTTGAGGAAGGTGACAGTGTAGTCTTCCAATGCGCTGTCAAAGGTTTACCAGCACCCTGGGCGACATGGGATAAGGATGGCATAATCCTCACCCCCACAGCTCGCATCACCGTCAAGGAGAAAGACGAGATCCTCAGGATCCTGGAGATTGACGAGGTGACAATAGAAGACGTAGGAATATACAGGATAACGGTGGAAAATGAGTTCGGAAGGGCGGAGGCTTCTGCCAGACTAGAGGTTATAACAAGGAAGGGAAAGTTTTATGGGGGATTGAGGGCGTATAGCGTGTCGCCGAGGCGGTCCCTGGGGTACAGGAGAAGACCTTCGACGCCCAGGCAAGACTGATGCGGCCGGTGTGTTGTAGGTATGCTATTTTGCGTGATAATTGGTTTTAAGTAGCTGATCAGGTAGATACATACATTAATTGTCATAGCATAGCGAAAGTGGGTACCCGTTTATAAATGCTCTGCGATTAAAGCGATATGCGATTGTATAAAAAATAGTGCAAATTATTTTATTTCTATGATTTCGCTATATAGTCTTTTATGTGGTTTATGAACTGACCTTTTTAATTTATTACAGGACACGGATAAAAGAAACATCAAGAGTGACGTAACGTGAAATAAAATTGTTTTCTTCTAATTTATTTTGTCTGTGCATTTTATTTATTATTTTTTATTTATTTATTAAGACGCGACGTCGATATAACGAGTTTATTAAGTTTTTGTTTTTTAGGTTATGTTTAAGGGTCTTTTCACACGGCTTGCGCGATTTTTTATTTACATTAAATATTTAGTAGTAAGATGTCTTTTTCATATGTCGAGAAGTCAAAGGTTATTTCGTACTTAAAATGAGTAGAGACTAGTTTTAGTGATGTAAAAATATTTATATGTTACAATTTTCATATGGTGTAAATAAACTTGGTTGAAATTTGTTTACGAAGTGCAATTTTGTACCAAATAAATTGTTTATGTCGTAGCCGTGTGAAACGGCCTGCCACGTAAACGCTATAGCATAGTGTGGGATAGTAAGTTAACGAAAAGTATTAATAATATTACGTTAAACTTAGAAAACAAATGTAACTAGAGCGCACCCCGATATATTGTCAAATAAAATTTATAAACTGTTTGTTTTATCATTTTTTGACATGTCTACATTACCTATTATTTGAAACCTCTCTTTATTATCACTGTTAACATTTTAACGTAGTTACTAAAGCTGGAAAAGGTTTGATTTTAGATAGTTATACACTGATTTGTTATGTTTACACGAGTGTTAGACATTTAAACAAAACTTGTCCGTCCCGTGACAACAAAGGCAGTCTGCGAAACGTCGGGAGACAATTATAATACAAAAACCTCGAGAAAATTGTCGTTTAAACCGTAGTATAAGCGACTCATAAATAAAAGATATGACATCTAAACTAAAGAAATAGGTCATTTAATTATTTTATTCGAACGGAGTTTCTTTCTGCCTTTCTTCTTCGGGTAGCCATCACGTAGGTACCTATTGAAAGGCTGGTAGGTTAGCTAGTTTAGGGCTCATGTCCTCGCCGGTGAGGATCGCAACGCGTTATCCTTTTATTTCGCCCTACCTCCCAGCCCGAGCTGGTTGCTTCGGTTTGTACGTTGTTTTTATTATAAATTTTATCCCTAATTTAAAATGTCCATAGTTATATAAGTAATTTTAATAGTTGTTTAGAAATAATAATAATTATTCCTATACTTTGTTTTGACGTATCATAAGTTCAACTTTGTTCGCCTACGTGATAAATAAAGTATTTATTTTTTTGTTTATTTTTAACGATGGTTGGATAATTTATGTCCACTCTGAGAGACGGCTGAAGTACAAGCAACACGGTCGACAATGAGCGGCACTGCGAGGGGTTTCATACTTAAGATACAATTCGCCACTATCCACTAAGTTCATTATACTGTAATATTCAGTAAACGACCAAAATGGCTTTTTACGATTTATCTCAAAAATGGACCAATCAGAACAAAGTATTTGTGACATGTTTACGAATGAGTTATTTTGATTGGCTAATTCTCGGAAATGGGTTGAAGATTGAGATTGGGATTGTTTATTCGATCGATCGCTGTTAGTGGCGATACCCTTAGAGTTGTTTATGAAAAATAAGTGTAGGAAAATATAATATTGTAGTGTATACTTGTTTTTGTACTTTATTAAATTATTAATCTATAGTTTTAATTGTAATACAAAGTTTTTTATTCTTTACATATTTTGGTCTAAAACAAATAGTTTTAGACCAAACATATGTATAAAAGTGGATACTTAATTGCATTTTATTCCATTCGTCTTAGAGATAATTGTTCATTCAACAGATAAATTACCCAAAAAATATTGAACTCTGTACTTTACAATTAGTTATAATTTATTTATTGCACCCATGATTGCAGGAATGATTACTGATGAAAAATTTTCAAAATGTGTTGTCTGAGACCTGTATTCATTAACCAATTTCACTTTTAAGTACGAACTTAAGTAGAAATTTAAGGTATTTAAATATTTGATAAACAGAACTTGAGTTCTCGTTTAAGCGCCTGTCGTTGATCAGATGAATCTTATAAACAATACCCAGGTATCAAATCAGTGATGTACTGTGACTTAAGATATTAATTGAGATGTAGTTGATATCTGTTTATTTAATAGTGAAAATCGTGAAATGCTGATTTGACAGCATCTCAGCAGATATCGCTCTCTGGAGCGAAATTGGCTTGCACATGCATATTAGTACGGCTTAAGAACTATTTAATTGATCAAATTGATCATAATGTTTTAATCTCAGTTCATCCATTTCTACATTAGAATGTAAATTTATATCTTTTGTGTGTAGTGCGTTAACTTCGACATCATTGTATACATGGTCATTTTGACAAACGTGACTTTACCACTTTTAACTGTTTGTTAAAAATGATCTGCGAAAGACGAATATTTTTACCAAAAATCCCGGTTTGAATTTCCTGAATTACTGATGATTTAGAAGTTTAGTGCGTGTATGGCGTGTGCGTGAGTGTATTTCTGGCTGAAAATGTGATTTTGTCGCTACGATGAATTCTCTTAGAATAGTGGCATTAGGGCACATAAAATTAAAATTACTTTGTATTGTAAAGTGTTATTTTCAAGAAATACGTGGTTTAATTTAGTAACGCAATGTTAAAATGACCCTGTATATGCGTTATTTTGTGTAAGATTAAAAGAGGAAATCAAACAATACATTGACGTATAACATTTATTGAAATTTCAGGTTTACAGAAATCTACATCAACCTTCTATACATCGGAAGGGATCACAAACATCAAGATTTTTTAAACATTTAATAAAGAAATATGTATTAAAATGCTTACACGCTAGGTTTACAATATAGGCCAAACATTGATTCCAGTTAGACAGACAGAATACATTGTAAGTTGAGATTATTTATCAAAATACGAGTTGGCAAAGCGGCGGCCATACTGTATTCTTTTACGTTTATGTTTAAAGTACCACTATAGGGCTCAAAAAAGTAGGTTGTTGCCTATATATTATGACTGATATCTCATGATGCCAATTAGAAAATCTTGATATTTAAAATGTCCAAAAATATCTAAAGTATCTTGCTTTTTCCTGTGGACAAATTTTCAAAAAAATTATTTCTTTATCCGCTTGCCAACTTTAATTATATATATATAGCTAAAAGCAACAGACAGTCTTACAATTATTGCCCCGCAACTATCTTGGCTTCTGGGCTGTCTTTGGTTACCACTTGAAATACGAAAGTGCATAGTTTGAGCAGTAAATAGGAAACTACGTATTAGACAGTAGGATGTGAAACCAAAGTACCATTCGCTAGGCTCTTGGTAAAATTTTGGAAAATTTCGAAATCTCAGGCGTCATTTAAGTTGCGGGAAACTGTTACACACAAACACCGAAGAATCTTAACTAGTGATTACATGAAGTGCGATTAGTAACTTCGACGGCTTGCTGCAAGCGATTGTAGAAATATTTATAATATAGAAATAAGTTCTTTATTAACATCTTAAATGAAATAATTTGATCCTTGAAAGACAATTTAGTGGCACCCATTGAGTTTTCCACCACCCCTGTTAAGGAATTACGCCTGATAGAGTGCTACACACTATTAGGCTATTGCCTGCAAAGTAACTAGCACATAGATCACTCCAGTCACTCGTTTCTAACCCTGCTAACCGACGCAAAGAGCAGTCTGAAGATGATTTGCTTGACTAACTCTCCTTCACTTCTATCCCCCATTTACAAGCAACCAGTGACTAAGTACGAGCTTAATGCTCGGTCACTCAGATAACCAATGCGTAACCTCGTTTCAGTCGGCAAACTTGAGCCAGCATTAAACTCCTATAAAAGGCTTCTATTCATGTTGGATTCAAACCAGATGACACGTTACATTACCTTACCCAAATAAGATTGTTTAAGAATCTCATCGAAGTACGTTGGAAATAACGAGTCCTTTATCGTGCTGATGGTATTCAGTGAAAAGAAATTAGAAGAAGGTAATTGTATAGTATTAGCTAGAACACGTACTTAATCACTGTACGTAGGATTAAATAGGGATGTGCATAACGGCGCCCTAGCCGGGTTTCAAGTTTTCCTTCTTGTAGTGACGACTAGGCATCAAAGCTGATGGCATTAGTCGTCAAAGAACCTCGATTAGAGGGTGGTAAATATTTTACGACCGAAAACCACGCGGCGGGAGAAAAAACTTAAGAAGAGGTGGTAATACATTCCCTGACTTAAGTCTCATGGCAAACTCCCGATGTAAAAGTACATCACAATTTTAGTTTAATGACATGAGACTCACACACCGACAAAAAGATGAATAAAGAGACCGGTGGATGGACACAATTTGCCGACAGAAGAAATATGCACAAAACTATTTCTGTATGTGAAACTATGACTGGTTATTACAATGTTTAAGAGAAACAACAAAGTAATATAACGAAGCCAACATAGTAGCAACGGGTTCCTGCCAGGGACTTTATTACCAGCTCGTAAATAAAACAAATATTAAATGTACACCGAGCATCTAAGAGAGCTTGAAGACCAACTTTAAGTTACATCAAAATAACCTAATTTCTACGACACAAAGACAATATTTTAGAGATTATAATATCCATTAAACACGCTGTTATCATCATTTTTATTTTTAAAAGAAGGGTTTAAGTTTAGAGAAAGTCGGCTAAATATGTTGGTGGGAGATGATCCTCACCTTTGTTGAAAGTGAGTAGGCCGAGTTTTTAGCAGTAGGGTTTGAAAACAGGGCGTTGTCTGTTTCCAATCCTTAAAAATAAATAACAGGGAGAAGATCGGACACAGGGAAGTGCTTGGAAACAGGGTGAGTTTTGGAAACAGGGAAGAGATTGGGAATTGGAAGAAATTTGGAACAGGGGAGGTATTGGGAACAGGGAAAAGTTTGGAAACAAAGAAGGGATTTCCCAATCCCTGTTCCCACAGGAAAGGGGTTAGGAAACAAGGAGAAGGTTGGGAACGGAGACGGGATTGCGAACAGGGATGGGATTGAGAACAGGGAGGGATGGGAACAGGGAGGGATTGGGCCCCCGGAATTCTCACTTACCGAACGAAACGCGACAGCTTAACTGTCACTTCACGCCGATCTTCTGTGAGACAGTGGTACCACCCCGGTCGAGCCGGCCCATTCGTGCCGTAGACAAAATCTACAGCATGGCTCTACCACTTCAAATTTTATTTTTTTATAGAGTTCGGTGTGGCAGAAAGTATTCTTGAAAATCACTTATATGCTCCTAACAATGTATACGAGAGATACCGTTAACCCTAGTGGGTCTCTAGTTGGACGTAAGACCCCCTATTCATAAATAGGGTAATACGTCTACGAGGTCTTGCAGACTCTACGCTAAATCCATCGGATATAGCATAAGTGTACAAGAGTGAGGATATGTCGACCTAGAATAAACTAGATCATAAACTCACAGTTTTTCAACTTAGGGGGTTGATAGTGATCTTCTAATTACGGACTCTGGTGTTTGAAAAAACTTACCTAGACGTCCAGTATAGAATAAGCTAGCACCTCGCCAATTAGGCATTTTAGCTTTGCACGTGTCTAGATTACTATAACAATTACCTAAAGTAAATATGTTATAAAGCAAAGCTTGCAATTTAGCCGTCGATAGTGTGACTGAGCATTTATAGTTCCAGAGATTGGCACACAACTGTGTCAAGAAAGATGTTTTTTATTTTATATTACTACCCGTATGGATTAAAGTAACATGGACTTAAAAAACCGAAGTTTTTACCATAAGAGCATAATTCGCACTTCACATTTCGTCTTATCTATGCCACGTATTTGGAGGAAGGAAAATTTATTCGAGGAAAAATTATCGGTATCTTTGCTCAAGACAAACTTATGTTTGCTATGAATACTCATATATTGAACATAGCATCGAAAAAAGAATAAACGAGACACAAAAGGGAAATCAACTTCCAAATTTCAGGCAATAGGAGAATAACTTAGCGTTTAACTTTAATGTACTCACACCTATCTCGAAGACATAGATTTTGAAGACTCCCTTAATAACAATATATTCCTTGTCTTACATATTAATAGGATATAAGTACAATATATAATATGAAACCGGAAAAAGTTACTGAGACATATAGGACATTATGAAGTATCACTGGTGTTGTTTAGGTGATCGAGTTACTTGCTTCATTGAACGAACGAAATTGCATGAGATGTAAAATATTCTTTATTCCCATCATGAGCTATTTCATATTACGATGGCTATTCTCAAATTGGTTTGTGGTCCGATCCTTCTTTCAGAAGGGGCGACCTTATTGCTGAGTTTATCTCTCGACAAATACTGGCTAAAATATTTAATTACAAGTATTTAATTACATTCTAATAGATGTTGGAAAAATACGTATTAAAATGCTTATTTCAAAATATATATAAATAATATATCATGAGGCAATTATTTCGTTTTAAAAAAATAATTTTATTTCATAATAAATTTAATTATTTACTTAAGTTATGGTGTTTAATTTTATAAATCTTATTTAATCATGAGATAGTTGTATTACATTTAAAGACCCTTTGAATTACACATTTAATCGGTTTAAATCATTAATTTATACATTTTATTCAATAAGGACACGATTTAGTTTATTTAGTTTTAAGCTTTAAGATGTTTCGATTACCTCTGAGGACTGAGGACTGAGGAGTTATATTTATTTCCACGAATATATATTGGGAAAATCTTACCCTTTAATTAGAGACAGAATTTCATGCACGAAAAAGAGCTAGCGGAGTCAAACTATGTAAAGAAGAAACTGATACCAATATAAAGAACCGTGACTGTGGGATGATAAGTAATTATATAATCCCGACTTATTGTTGTTTGTGTTAGAACGACCTCAATCGATCCCGTGGATTTAGGAGCTGTTGTATTAGTCGGATATGTCTTGCTCCCACGCTGGGGTTTTCAGAATGAGGAACGTACCCATGATCGACTATCATCCCCAAACAGACTCTCCTAAAATATAATACAATATAGTATGGAAATAAATAAAAAAATATCTAGAAGTAAACCCCATTGTGTAAATCAATATTAAATCTTCCGCACTTAATTACGCTGTACCCTGGCACCCCTGAGTAACCTGTGTCCCCTGGGTTGTAGAAAAGGGTATCTCACCTGCCACTTCATCTGGCGTATCCTCATGTAGACTTTTAGTTTTGCTCGGGCTATTTTCAACGCGCCCGTTGTGGACCCTTTGGGGGGTCCATAGACAATCCAGGGATGTTTAAGTGCATTTTCGGCCTTGAATCGCCTCCGCGGGTTTACCACTAAGAGATGGTCAATGAAATCTTTGACGAGATCCGACACAGTTCTAAATGCCGGATTCTCATAGTGATATTGAGCGGAGATGACTTTTGAAGTCAGCTCCGCCTCAGTATCACCATTGAAGGGCAATGAACCCGAGAGGCTGCAATAGAAACACTAGAGTTAGGTACAATGCGGAAAACGTTTGGATTCAACGAGTAAGATATGATGGCCGACCGAAGAGGCCGCTACCCGACAGGTCTAGTGATATAAGATTTATTTGTAATACTTATGTGATTGCAAGTGGGTTAGCTGGTTTTAGTACTTTTAGTATAAAGAAAATTGAATATAATCAATATTTGCTAGTGTGCGTTAATTAAAATGATAATGGACATTTAAGAGCTGACGAGGAGGTAAACGCATATAAAGTACGCAATTAAGAGTTTAACTCAACATCTATTGAGTGAAAACTATTTTATGTTCTGTGTGAAAACAAACTCAGCATTTGTGGCATATCACCACCCAGTATGTAGATATGATTAAATAAAGTCATCAACACATCGATCTAATTTTGTCTGTCCAATACCCGCTTGAGCAATCATCATCAATCTGGTGAAAACATGAAGATCAGCATCTAGAATTGCTAAAGTATGACCTAATAGCTAAGTAATAACGTTGAAACTAAGTTAACGAAGAAGGACGTTAATCGACGCTATATGAACAGTTGAAGGGTTTGAAGCCTGATCATGCAATTTCGATCTGTCCGTGTGTTGGACTAAGCGGGGCTATCCACCTTAATAATGACGCTGCTGGTGGGGATTTGTTTTTACATACGCGTAATACTGATAAGAAGAAATTCTTTTTACATTTTGTTTCATATTACAATGGACATCAAGACAACTATCAACCTTATGCTATACTTAGTCTGGCCATAAATACTGTTACACTTAATTATAAAAAAATATTACATTTGAATTTCGAATCTGTCATTTTTATACGATTGTTCATTGTGTTTTCTCATTTTGGCGCCAATACATTGTAAAATATTTTGCGATATTAAAATGGTGTGGGGTGATAAAGAGAACCGAATCGCTGTGATAGCATTACACAAAGTAGGTATGGAGCCAAATGCAATTTTTAAAACTCTCCATACACTTGGTATTAGTAAAATGTTTGTGTACCGGGCTATTAATAGGTACAATGAGACCTCCTCTGTTTGTGACAGAAAAAGATCTGGCCGTCCACGTAGTGTTCGTACGAAAAAGGTGGTCAAAGCAGTAAGGGAAAGAATTCGAAGAAATCCTGTCCGAAAGCAAAAGATTTTATCTCGGGAAATGAAGATAGCACCTAGAACCATGTCGCGTATTTTAAAAGATGACTTAGGACTTGCAGCCTATAAGAGACGCACTGGCCATTTCTTAACTGATAATTTAAAGAAGAATAGGGTGGTAAAATCGAAACAACTACTGAAGCGGTACGCAAAGGGAGGTCACAGAAAAATTTTGTTTACGGATGAGAAAATTTTTACAATTGAGCAACATTTTAACAAACAAAATGACCGTATTTATGCTCAAAGCTCTAAGGAAGCTTCCCAATTAGTCGACAGAGTGCAACGTGGACATTATCCGACTTCAGTGATGGTTTGGTGGGGTGTTAGCTATGAAGGAGTGACTGAGCCATATTTTTGTGAAAAAGGTATCAAAACATCGGCACAAGTGTATCAAGATACCATTCTTGAGAAGGTAGTTAAGCCCCTTAACATCACCATGTTCAATAACCAAGTATGGTCCTTCCAGCAAGACTCGGCGCCGGGTCATAAAGCTCGGTCCACGCAGTCTTGGTTGGAATCGAACGTTTCGGACTTCATCAGAGCTGAAGACTGGCCGTCGTCTAGTCCCGATCTTAATCCGCTGGATTATGATTTGTGGTCAGTTTTAGAGAGTACAGCTTGCTCTAAACGCCATGATAATTTGAGTCCCTAAAACAATCTATACGATTGGCAGTGAAGAATTTTCCCATGGAAAGAGTGCGTGCTTCTATTGATAACTGGCCTCATCGTTTAAAGGACTGTATTGCAGCCAATGGAGACCACTTCGAATAAGCTTTTTATATTTTTAATTGTTTTATATTTATGTATTAAACTGACACACTGTAAAAGTAATAAATGTTATTTGCAGTTAACAATTTTCTTTTTTCTTTATTACAATATTTATGGCAAGACTAGGTATATCATGTGAAATTTGCTCAAAAGAAATTTTAATACAATCATTTGTGCTCCATACCACGAAGCGTAACTGTAAACCCATTTTAAAACCAATAAAATTACACTTACATCATATAGACTATTACGCCAAGGCTCCACATGTCCGAGTTAAGGTTCACAGGCTCAAAGGTCAGGATCTCAGGGGCGACGTATTCCCGGGTTCCGTATACTGCTTTGATCTTAGAGCCTTCATGGAGTACTCGAGAAAGTCCGAAGTCGACCAGCTTCACCACCAGGGAGTTAGGGTGGGCGAACACGAGGTTTTCAGGCTTCAGGTCGAGATGGACTATATTCTGTGAATGGATGAACGCCAGGCCATTACAGATTTGTTTCACGACCGGCGGTAAATCAGCTTCATTGATATGTTTGTCTCGTACTATTCTGTCTAATAATTCGCCACCCCATAAGCTGTAAGGGAATCATTCAGTAATGATTTCATAGCGGGAGTCACCATAATCAGAATTAAGATTAACTGCGTTAAGTATTCCCGAAGATTGAAAGTCTGGTTTGTTTGACATCTGACGACAGATGGCTTAAAAGTGCCTATAAAAGGTAAAGGTATCTGATGCAATTCAATTTAAGGTCGCACTTTATTTAAATGTTTGATCTTAGAATCTAACTTATTGTATTTTTATGACTGCTTCAATAACGTTATAACCGTTCAAACTACTTACTAATCCATGACGATAACGACGAATTGGGTGGCGGTATAGGCGTCGACCACACCAACGACGTTGTGGTTCACTAATTTTCTTAATGTGAAGAATTCGCGCAATACGTAGCCTATCTTATTCTTGTCTTGGACTCTGATAACCTTGGCAGCGAAACTTTCGCCGTAGTCATCCTAAAATAAAAATAAATAAATCTTAGGACGTGGAAAGCAATTATTATTTATATAAATTATTTTGCATTTTTTGTACTTTTGTCAAATTAGCGTTGCTAGATCTACGTGAAATTCTTGCCAGTACATTAATTTATAAATTATGCTCCATGCACGCTACAGTAAGTGGGATTGAAGATCTTTAAGAAGACGTAAGTTTAATAATGGTCACTATAGTGATGCTGATAATGACGATACCAAATCATTACATTTCAATCTGATGTTGCTCATCATAAAATAATGTACACATTACTTACCTCAATAAGAGCTACTTTTCCAAACGCCCCTCCACCAATTAGCTCGTTTCGCTTGGTATACCAGGTTTCGAATTTTTCGTACAACCGCACTCTTCGTTCCGGTGGTATGCTCAACTCCATCTCAGTATCCAATCCTGTGGGATAAAGAGCGGGTTTATTGCTTTCGCTAGAAATTCAAGTCTGGTATTATGGACACGTAAGAAAGAATTAATGTATGAGTAACGAAAGATCATTCGATTATTCGGGCATGGTATAATGATAAAATGACAAGTGAGATAAGTATTTATCGACGGCTGGTATTTGTCAATTTATCTATTCACGTATTTTATTCGGTGTAAAAAGAATCCACTTACTGAAGCAAGTCAGTGGTCGATGAACGCTCCGAACTGGTAGTATTGGTGCGATGTTGAAGATGAGCAGCGTCTCCAAAGGTGGACCTTCAATTTCCAGTATCGGGGTTTCTGTGATGCCTAGCTCCTTGAACGCCCCATCTTCAGTCTGGAACGACACGCAATACCATGCCCCCGCAGCTTCTGGGTTCACCCTTAAACAAAAGAGCTGACTGTAGCTTTGGAGCTGTGAAGAAAACAATAAATATTAATTATGTTTTCAATTTAAGTTGGGAATACTTGGGAGTACATTTGCATCATTCGCTAATAGAAACATTATGATCACTGTTGCACAAAGAAATATCAACTCGCATTATAGACTGTCGCAATGTATTCCACTTACCATTCAAATACGCCGACATCCCGCCTCTTTCGCAGCGTCATCTTGCTCTGCTGGTTATAGTAGATACGCTGTCCATCCCTCGGGTTCCAACAGAAGTAGTATTGTCCGTCTTCATCCAGCCTGGCAATATTGACCAGTTAAAGTAAAATTAAAGAGTTGCATCGGCATCTACATGCAGGTATAACTTTACGCAATGTCCTACGAGTAGTCTGAATAAACATATAAATAATATATTTACTTGCAAAACTGGAACTTGATTGGCACGGCCCTGCATATCTCTTGCGGTCTGTGCTGTTGCTGCGGTGGCGCCGTGCTGGTCCCCGGTGCCTAGAAGAATTGATCAAATATATATAATATCGATGTAAAGTGTTTCGCTCCTAAAATATTTAATGTAGGAAGCATTTAAAATTGGTCAATGAGTTAAAAGAACTATCAGAAATATATGGTAACTAATCAGGTAATGAGGTATGGGTAATTCAAAGTGAAAAATTTACTTGTAAATAACCACATCAAGGTAACAACTTCGTGTGAATTCTTTAAACTTTCGCGTAAAAAATGTGAAAATAGAAGTTTATAATTTAGCGTCCGTGACCTCGTCACGGACGGACGATCTTTGCGTTTTAAGTAGATTAAATAGAATCGTCAACTCACACAAGATGCGTTTTTACGATCCGTGATTTTTTAGATGTGCCATATTTTATTATACTTATAGAAAAACACGAATCGAAAACGAACCTTGTATAGAAGATTACCTGCCCGTTTCCCGAAGAAGAAGCCTGCTCACCCGATGATCCCGGGGTGTCGTCTTGTTGAAAGTTACCCTATTTTTTTTTAAAATACATCCTTATTATAAGTATCAGGTACAGCTGTGTGACACATAACATGAAAATCATTTTAATACGTTAGACATAACTTAGTAGTTGTGAACTATGAATCAGTTCTATGCACCCTTGTGTTCACATCAAAAATTGAGAAAGCGTTTGTCTTATAGTGCATGACATTGTTTAGTAGCATGCACAAATTATTTTAGTCCCTCACGAGTTTACAACAAAATCTCCTCGTAATCTTAAAATTCCGAGTAATATAATTCGCAGATGCAGAACAACAATCACAAATTATTATTAATTCGCACATGGAAATCGCAGTATGGAATCAAGACGCAATATATAAAAACGTGACCTTACCTCTTCAGGGTAGCTCAGTCTAAGATGGCTGCCTTCTATGAAGACTCTCGATGCTCGGTCGCCCTTTGTTTCTTTGAGATAGCCTTGTGGCACCATGGTTAGGTTTGCGGTGCTCTGGGCTACGTGAGTGTATTTTGGAGAGTGACGCCACTCGTGGACTTCGCAGATCACTTCCCCAGCCATAGAGATGTGCATCCTCTTGATGTGTAGCATGAATGTGCCTCCCTTGTGGAAAACCTGAACATTGATGTGAATCAGGTGCGAGGATTCGAGAAATATGCAAGGGCCTAATAACTTTGTAATTATAAACTGATTTAATAAACGGAAGCAAACCTTAAACCACAGCGAATTAAAGGTACGTGAAGTGGAGTAACAATTTTCAAACAAAAAATCAACTCACGCTGAACATTCTGTTGCTACGCTCCACTTTGTAGCGGCCGACGAACCAAATGACCTTCATGTTCTTGTGATTGTCGCAGCTGAAGGTGCATTTGAAGACAACCCTGGAGCCACAGCAAGCGACCGCTGACTCCAAGGGATCCACCACATCTGTATTGATCGGCTTAGTTAAAAGAGAACCTGCAAAATCCCATAAGTTTTATCCAGTTCTTGAAAGTATGCAGATCTAAGTCATAATGTTATAGATTTTTTTTTCAATAAACAATTAAACAGACGTTAGCGAAACTGTCACATTAAAATAATCGATACTTACGACGAATACTCAGGTTGCAAACCGACACGTCAATCTTTTCTGTTTGCTCATGACGCATTACAACTCTGTACTTTCCAGTAAGTTCCGGTGATGTGTCAAAAATTTTTAAAGCGACGTAACCGTTTCCATAATCTTGTTGTAAAACTAGACTATCCTCAAGAAGGACGTCATTCATATACCACTGGACTTTCGTCTGTAAGTCGTAGATTCCACGGCTCATCAACTTCACGTACTGATTCTCCATCACTTCCAAATCTCTCTTTAAATGTTCTGTTATCGTTGGAATTGTGATGGTGTACTTATCAATGTCTTCTAACACGTGGACAGCAGCATAGCTCGATATTATGCCTTCCGATGTACTCATCACTAGAGTGTAAATACCAGCATCGCACAATTCCGCCATTTCAATCACCAGGTTAGCCACTGAATTATTATTTTCGATGTGGATTCTTTCATTTCCTGTTATCTCAACGTTGTCTTTGAACCAATTATGTTTTATGTGTACGTATGTTTCACTATGCAGTAGAAGTTCGATTTTTTCTCCCACATTGATAATGACTGGTGACAAATGACGCACAATCCTCGTACAGTCATATGGATTTACTGAATAATAAGCCACTTCGTTCAATCTGGCCGTCGGAACAAACAGCATTGCCGTTGTCAATGTCTGTGATATATCGTTTGTGCATATAAGGCTGAATACTCCTTGGTCAGTGGCTTGAGCTGTTTCTATTTCAAGTCGGTACCAGTTTTTATGTCTCACGCAGCGGTATCTGGGTCTGTTTCTTATGATGTATCCATCTTTATACCAGACACAGTTGGCGCTGTATGGAGCAGCTATTCGGCACTCGAAAAGAACATTATCGCCTGTCATAGCTAGCGTGTCTTCAAGATGTTGAATCACCGTTAACGCTTCATGTCTGCGCTCTAAAAATATTTTCGATTATTAGACATTTGTTACATAATAATATAATAATGTCACGATGAAGAATTTGTTCGTAAGTTGCGGTATCGCATGTTTATTTAAACTTTACCTATTTTAAAATGCCGTTCTATTTCCCTTCAGCGCCTAAGTATTTCAATGGTCTAAAATTATTGTGTGAACTTACCGTCGCCTTCCAGCAGTGGTGGCTCGATCAATTCTAGTGCCATCGCCATGTTTGCCGTTTGTCTTTACATCTAAAACAAAAAAATAATACCTAAAATACCCAATACCTTACTTATAGCTCTGGGAAAGTTGTTAGAAATATCCCAGAGCTTTTATACATGATTTATGAAAAAATATCAAGGGAATCAAAAACGAGTAACATTCTTATTTTTTATTTGATCACAACATTTAATTACAACACATGATAGATGTTTTTACAATATTTGAAATTATAGACGCACTAAAATAAAAATGATGATGACCTCTATTATCTATATTATTTTACCCAAATTAAGTTCAACGGATGGGTAATGAAACCGATTATGTGCGCAGGTAAATATTCATTATTTAAAATGCAAAATTATTTGGTTTCAAAATATATTTTGATTATTTTGTTGTTTTTCCGATTTCCTGTTTAAAATAAAACTATTATTTTGAAGTCTAACAATATTATATATATTTTAAGCCGAGAAAATATTTTATAATTTCTAAAACATCAAAATAACGATCAGAATAAATTGCGTGTTATTAGATTTAATGGTTAATTTTATTTCTAAATCATATTCATCTTTGATGAGACTTATTCATAAATATTATTTAATTAACAAATTTTGGTAGATAATGTTATTTAACGAATTTAAAAAGGTCAGAACTGTCAATAAGATATAATAATAAAGTAATATAAACATAATATTTTTAGTTTTATTGATAATAATAAACTCAATAAAATACATCACTCTGGAAATACAACTGCGTTTAAATATAGATTGACATTGACATAGCACTATCACTGGTATTTTTAATTCATGACCATATTTTAATAGTCTAATATTTACGTTTTCCTCGATAAATACACACTTAGTAGGACTAAGAATAAATATTTTAAAATTCATTAACACCTGTTACATTGTATAGACTAAATGACGCTTTAGAGATAGAACATACGAGAGAATCTGCGCTGTCATGGACGATAAGGTTCAATTTCGGACATTGTATAGTAGCTGACGATTCAGAGTCCTATCTCTGACGTTTGTCATAACATAGAGGAACCACGTTGACACGGACTAGTTGACCGAGGACGCATGCAATTGTTGAAATACCCTATTGTAAGACATACACTCTTTGTGCATACTAAATACAAACATATTTAATTATTTCTATAAAATATTGGAACTAAATATCATCATCAGATCATAAAAAGAAAGGGGACAATGTTATTTCACAACATTTTTAGATGTGTAAGAACGATAAACATATTATTCATGTATTATGCGCGGAATTCTAAATATAATTTGTTTTAACAATAATAAGTTATGAACGTATTGATTTCATGGACATTTAGTTTAAATATGATAAATATTCTTGGTTTGAGATTACAGGTTGAGGTTGAACAGGGCCTGGATATATCCGGGATGTTCAGGATTCCATTCCATCATATGTTTCTTTTTCTTTTTCTTTTTTTCCGATTTAGCGGCACCTGAAAACATGTCTTATGTAGATTTGAAAAGATTCAGTATTGTTTTAATTAAAAATGTTATTTACCTTAGCCTGTGTGATAATGTTGGTGAGCCTACCATGTCATATTTTTGGAGTATTTAGAGATGAAACAATACCCTATAATGCAATTTCAGATGCTGAACTAAAGTAACTATCTATAAGACAGTTTTTAGGGAAAATGACGTTTGTAAGAATCCTTTGAGGTTTTAATGACATTGGATTTTGAATTTGGAATAAATCTGCGATTGCAATTGTGAAAATACTGTGGGATAAATGAGATGCAAACAAATTGATGAATCATTAAACCACTAGTTGCGATTCTAGCCATCCCTCTGGAGATGTAGGCTTATGTAGTAATATTTTAAGCGTAGTTACAACATATGTCTGCCGAAGGTAGTCGTGGTCCCCAACCTGTAATATACTAGTTACATTAAAAAAATAATCATAGTTTTGGAAATTACAAAAAAGTATACTGAATTAATATACATAATTACAAATTAGGTACTTACTTTTAGATAGATAGATTATAGGTACCACATGGTCTAAGAGTCAGAGCTTTTAAATCTGACAATCCAACAACGATCAAAAACAAGAACAGATAAATCCAAAAAATAAATACCCCGTAGTCAAACATAAAGATGGCTACATCTCAACAGTTAGGTATCACATGGTCAAACACAAAGATGCTTAAGTCCCAATAGGTAGGTACCACATGGTAAAATAAAAATATAGCTAAGTCACAATAGGTAAGTACCACATAGTCAAACGCAAAGATGTTAAGTCCCAACAAGTAAGTACCACACCGTCAACAAAAGATGCTTAGGTCCAACAGGTAGGTACCACATGATCAAATAAAAATATAGCTAAGTCATAACAGATAGGTACCACAGGGTCAAATAAAAATATGCTAAATTCTCAAAAGGTAAGTACCACACAGTCAAACAGAAAGATGCTTAACTCGCAATAGGTAGGTACCACACGCTCAAATAAAAAGATAGCTAAGTCACAACAGGTAGGTACCACATGTCAAAATAAAAATATGCTTAAGTCTCAATAGGTAAGTACCACACGGTCAAATAGCAACATGCTTAAGTCCCAATAGCTAGGTACCACACGGTCAAATAAAAATATAGCTAAGTCACAACAGGTAAGTACCACATGGTCAAATAAAGAGATAGCAAAGTCTCAACAGGTAAGTACCACACGTTCAAACAAAAATATGCTAAAGTCCCAATAGGTAGGTACCACACGATCAAATAAAAAGATAGACAAGTCTCAACAGGTAAGTACCACATGGTCAAACACAAAGATGATTACGTCCCAACAGGTAGGTACCACACGGTCAAATAAAAATATAGCTAAGTCATAACAGATAGGTACCACAAGGTCAAATAAAAATATGCTAAAGTCTCAACAGGTAAGTACCACACAGTCAAACAGAAAGATGCTTAAGTCCCAATAGGTAGGTGCCACACGGTCAAATAAAAATATGCGCAAGTCTCAACTGGTAAGTACCACACGGTCAAATAAAAAGGTAGCTAAGTCACATCAGGAAGGTACCACATGGTCAAATAAAAATATACGTAAGTCTCAACTGGTAAGTACCACACGTTCAAACAAAAATACGCTAAAGTCCCAATAGGTAGGTACCAAACGATCAAATAAAAAGATTGCTAAGTCACAACAGGTAGGTACCACACGGTCAAATAAAAATGGGCTTAAGTCTCAACAGCTAAGTACCACACGGTTAAACACAAAGATGGTTCCGTCCCAACAGACAGGTACCACACGGTCAAATAAAAAAAAACGGTTAACAGGGTGCAAGCGGTCACTTGGATCCAAGGCAAATTACAAAAAAACGTTCCTATCCACAAGATTTTCAATCTTCAGTTGGTTGGAAATAAAATGTACAAAAAATATATCGAAAATTGAGAAAAAAAATATTCGAATTTTAACATCAATAATAGAAAATATTTTATACCGAAATGGAACATTTTTGTATAGTTGTTTCACTCAATCTTATCCTAAGCACATGAAGCTGCTGTTTCATATTTCCTATTATCAGGTATTTCCATCATTCAATTTTTTAAATTTTAGTTGAAGATAGCGCGAGCGGTCAATAAAAACTCGATGACCCGGTCGAGTTGTAAAAATTAAAGACCGGGTTAAGTTTGCTCATCAAAGATAAAGACCTGAGAAAATCCATATTTACGAAAATTTGAATTTCTTTTCCGTACAAGAAAATTAAATTTAAGCCATTGTAAAATCTTAACAAAAGGTTTTTCAACTTTAGCATGAATTGCTTAGATGACTTCGTAATTTTTCAAATAATTAAAAAAAAGACTCAACACCTAAAATTAAATTCAGGTAGTAGATGTATTAAACAAGCAGTTTTTTCAAGTGCGGGGACGGACCTTGCGACTAATTTTTGCATCACGCTCATTCTGTCGTTGTTTCCATATTGGAGGTAATGTTTTCTAAATTCATATTTTACAAGACTAATAAGAAATATATCGAGTATTAAACATCCGAAAATTCATTGAAGTTTTTTTACTATCGACTTATTTCGTATCTTCGCGCAGCGCTCCCTCCTAATAAAATTAAAAATAGTTCTAAATTCGCATATTTTACCCTCAAATTCCGACAGCGTGGCATACTCCCTCAAGAAATACTTACCAAGCACCGAAGAGTGATCACTCCACGAGACCGCACACTCACTGCACGAGCTCGCCGCCGGGCCATCGACGCTGGCCCGGCCCGGCGGGCCACGGAATTACTATAGAAACGCCCTTTCTCTCAAAGTTTTTGCGATCGCGTCAACGAAAAGCCACCCGCGCCCATTAAGGCGCGGGCTAGTTCCTGAGCTACCAGGAACGGTAATTGGCAGAGGTACTAGCCGGGTAGAAATCTTACATGACTGGGATTATAGAGCAATCCGTCATATTGCGAGAAACTTTCGGCGGAGAGTGCCTTGGGTCCGGCGGATCCAGGCTTTATAGAGCCCGCCGGGTAAAGCGCAGTTGCAGCATTGCACATGCGCGGGCGTTTTTTTTTATTTATTGAGCTGTCCTGTACTTGCGCAGTACGGTGTTTGAGACCAGTGATGTACCTAGCACTGAGCAGAATAATAATAACATTACCCTCTCGATCTAAAATGTTCTAGAAACATCTTTTCAACAGGGTCCGTATAGGAAAGTAGGACGAGGCGTGGCATCTACATAGACTAGTATTTAACAGAACGCCAGATATCTACAATTCATTTAAAATTTATGTAAATTTATTTAAAGCGTAAGTCCTTATTAGGCGATATTAACCATAATGTGAAACATATTTGACTTCAGAGATTAAAAGTTACTTTGTCTACTAAGGACATGCGCAGACGCTATTTTGTTTACGAGAAATATTACGCTGCTACGAAACTGACTTAAACTTCGATATGTCAGGGTAATAATTGTGGTTCAACTGAGTTGAGTTGTTTAGAAGAACACAATTTCAAATCCAACCACCAATAAAGCAAATGGTATCTTAAATATGGCAGCTTACAGATTCATTATGATTGTTAGTATTTTAAAATACACTGCAAACCCTTTAAACTATTATCTGAACTTGTCAGTCAATTTAGAGACATGGAGTGTTAGTGTTCTTGCGCATTTACAATAGATGTCTATAGCGAACATTTCATTTCATAACTTTTGAAAATACACTATACAAAAAGAAACATTTTGATTTTCAAAAATCAAATTGCGTTCGATTTTCAAACAAAATACCCGTAAAATTATTATTTAAATTCATTCATGTTTAACATAAATTGTGGTTGTATTTCAGAAGTCGTATTTTATTGTTATTTGATTTTATATTGTTAATTTTTGCATGTTAATATGTAGTTGAGTAGAATCTATATTGTTCGGATATAATATTTTTTTAGGGTATTTCTCACGTGATTCATACTTTTCGTGCCGGTCAGTTGACTGATGACATATTTCTGAAAGTATTTCTAATAAATAAATAGTAAATTATATTTATAGTAACGCTTCGGTTCCTAACAAAATTATGTATCGTTGTTTCTCATTATACTTGATTCGAAACGAAAAATAATCACAAAAAGAAGTAACCTTGTTGCTATCATTAGTATTTTTTTTGGCTTTTATACCAGTATTTTAATAAAAAATCCATCAATAAGTAACATTATCTCTTTATCTTTTCCAAAAGTTAAAATTTTAAGTGGCTGTAATTATATTTAATCAATTAGTGCAATTACAAATTCTGAATGAAAACTGTGTACATACAAATTTTTGCTTGTGGCTTTTGCTACTAGCCCGCATGGAATTTGGTTTGTGACATACATTAAAAATAGACAACGTCTTTTCGTGAGGTTCAAGGTTGCTCCGAGAAAAATTGCATCAAAATCAGCTTAGTACTCGACCTGTGCAGGCGCAACAGACAAACCTAGTAGATACAGTCTATAACATATTTCGTAGTATGGATTATAATATGACAATATTTACAGTTAATTATACTATATTTGGTAATTTATTTAGTATCTTCATATATATTTACGATCATTAAAGATAAAAAAATATTGAATAATGAAATTAGAGCACCTCAATGAGCGATTTAATACATATTACTATTATAGTGAATCAAATCATACTGCACTCGCCAGGTCAGTGCTCAAAGCTGGTATAGTTGTAGTAGTTTTAAATAAAAACTATTCTCATAAACTGTTACGGCCCAGTCATGAAAATGGACTCAGCGGCACGACCGCGCTTTTCAACGTTCTTACACCGAGTCGAGTTTTACGGTTTTCCCCAAAACATCTGTTTCACTCACCTATTGCCGCTCGGCGCTTGGTACAAAACTACTAGTTTTGCTGCTAGGACGGTATTCATACCTCGTCTCATATTTCTGCATTCATCTTGCTTGCATTAAGTTGCAGTTCAGCGGCATTTTTGTAATGCGGACTTTGAGGTGCATGCGCCGGCGCAGCGGCGTCAGTGACAGCGCGCAATGGAATTTGTTCGTGTCATTATGATGTTAACGTCCTAGTAACGAAATCATTGCAATATTCGAATGTCAGTTTCACAAATCGCACTCTTAATAAAATAATGACCTATTTCAAAATTGTTCATTTGTGGCAGTCGTGGCTATAGCATGAAAAAAAAGAGAAAATCTAAAAGGTAGCCAACATAAAATGATTGTTTGACGATTCCTATAAATTGGCAATTTTGGAATGGGTCATTATTTTATTAAGAGTGCGAAATTTCAAGTAAATTTTATTTGATAGTTATCGTAATAAACCGCTAATGTAGATAGTATTCATTATAAACCTATTTATTTGTGAGCACACATTACACTTTGACTTTTGTATTTGGTCGGTTGTACCTCTGTGTAAGGAGTAGCATTTACTCACAAATTGTGAAACAAAATCTTACTATGCAAAATATCTGACTGCTCTGTTAAAATTTAATCTATGCGTATTTATTGCGCAGAACAGAAACCCTGCGCAAACCAAATGTTGGTCAACCAAGCTCTACTTTAGGTTATATGACGAATATTTTGAAATTTCCATTAATAATTTGGGTATAGAGGAGTAGCCCGTAACCAAATAATATCATATAACTATTCCAGGCTAAGTAAACATACTCTAAAAGCTTTAAAAACTACTTTTACACCGCCGTTTCCTTTGTTCTTTTAAAATCAATAATTGGAGCCAAGGATTCCCTCCAAATGCCAATTGGAGCCAACATTACCGCATTGCAGTAATTTAGTGCGCAATACCCCTCCCGCTGCGGATAAAAATTAGAGATATTTTATGAATTTTGATGGAATTATTATTGAACAGTCGCATAGTACAGAATGGTTATGACTACTTGGTTTGGTATTGAATCATATGACTGTAAAAAATCGAGTTGTTGATATTTTCGATGGTTTGGTTGCTTCAAGATATCCATTAACTGTATGGCATGTATACTTGTCTATCATTGATCTTTGAATGCAAGGTAAAAATATATAAATCATACCATACATAACATCGTAGCAGGCTCTGTTGCCCCGCAAGGATTTGAAATTGTAGTTCTAGTATTACGGTCATGATTTGAGAAACCTTTTGTCTAACAGTGGGATACTTACAAAGCTCGCGTTTATTATATCTTAGTCTTGAAACGGTAAATAAGTGATATATGTATTGAGCATCATATCAGATCTGGTATAATGATGTAAGATGATAATATAAACAGGTTTTGGGGGAAGACATAGGTTCATGGCTTGATCAGCCGACATTTATATTCCATTTCACTCCTAAAGCCAATAAATTGCGTCTGGGCTACTATGGCCACATTGAACAAATACTACTTAAGGTAATAATATAATAATAATATCAGCCCTGTATTATATACTGTCTCACTGCTGGGCACGGGCCTCCTCGAACTAGTGAGAGGGATTAGGCCTTAGTCTATCACGCTAGCCTAGTGCGGATTGGTAGACTTCACACACTCTCAAAATTCCTATAGAGAATTTCTCAGACACGCAGGTTTCCTCACGATGTTTTCCTTCTCCGTTAAATCAAGCGATAATTTACAAATAATACACACATAAACTATACTATTATATATAGCTGAAGAGTTTGTTTGTTTGTTTGTTTGTTTGAACGCGCTAATCTCAGGAACTACCAGTCCAAATTGAAAAATTCTTTTTGCGTTGGATAGCCCTTTGTTCGTGGAGTGCTATAGGCTATATATCATCACGCTATACCCAATAGGAGCGGGGCAGTAATGGCTAATCTCAGAAACTACCGGTCCAAACTGAAAAATTATTTTTGTGTTGGATAGCCCTTTGTTCGTGGAGTGCTATAGGCTATATATCATCACGCTATGACCAATAAGAGCGGAGCAGTAATGACTAATCTCAGGAACTACCAGTTTGAACTGAAAAATTCGTTTTGTGTTGGATAGCCCTTTATTTATGGAGCGCTATAGGCTATATATCATCACGCTATGGCCAATAGGAGCGGAGCAGTAATGGCTAATCTCAGGAACTACCGGTTTGAACTGAAAAAATATTTTTGTGTTGGATAGCCCTTTGATCCCGGAGTGCTATAGGCTATATATCATCACGCTATGATCAATAGGAGCGGAGCAGTAATGAAACATGTTGCAAAAACGGGGAAAAATTATTAGTTTTGAGAGCTTCCGTTGCGTGCGCTGCGTAAACGGTTAAAGTTATGCAACAATGATGTATGACGGGATTGTTCCTCTTAAAAAGTTCTAAAAAATATATTATAAAACAAAGTCCCCCGCTGCATCTGTCTGCCTGAACGTGTTAAACTCAAAAACTACCCAACGTATTAAGATGAAATTTGGTATGGAGACAGTTTGAGAGGCTCCCGGGAAACTACTACTTTTATAACGGAAAACTTTAGCCTGAAAAACTTTATAACGCGGGCGGAGCCGCGGGCAAAAGCTAGTTGTTTTATAAAAATCAGAGGTGTGTGCCCTTGGGATTTGAACCTGCGGAAATTCGTCTTGGCAGTTCGTTCCAACTAGCCTATCGCCGCTTAACTACTTAAGGTGAATACTACTAATACGACAGACACCACACACAGTAGGCAGGTTAGATTTTGGAATGCTGAGATCATGTTGCGTAATCCGAAAATTACATGAGAATTGAATAAAGGCCTTTCAAATTCCGAATGATACTTTTTATATAAGCCATATCTCAACAATCGATGCGCTATTTGGACATTATTTAATTTGCGTTCAGTTGCAGGGGAATCATATTTGCTGTATAATATGTAAAACTTAACTTGTGACAATGTACGCCGTCCATTTATCCTTGTAATTAAATTTCGTATTGCCAAGTTCGTCCGACTATGCAACACCAAGCCATTATCATTCCTTAGCACTCTTCAAATTTCTAGAACAAAGGAAACCTAAAATTTATGATAAACTCGCTTACTACGCAGCATATTCATTATGTAACATAGACTATACCCACGGACTGGGGTGAGGGTGGAGTGTCCATAGATTATTATTTAACAGAACGTCTAGAATATAGATATGCCGATTTGTTTGCCGTTACGCGATATTTTGATTTAAGCTGACTGGAAAGGGAACATCTACGACTGGTAATTGTATCTATCACATCTAACTATTGTAGCATATTACAGCATTAATTCTGTAAGTGTTATGTTAGACATCGTTAGTGTTATGCTCGCGTACACAAACCTTACTTAGTTAAAGACAAAGCAATGGTATGATAAAAGTCTGTTTTTAGTACTTTCGGCACGACAGCCTTGCCAGAGCGTAGGTATGGGGTGGAAAGGGGCGATGTGAACCGTTAATGTTGAGATACAACTTTACTTCAGCTGGCTATCAAACAAAAAAACCTGGACGTTTCAGCTTGTGAGAAAGAAACATTAAATTGCTATATATACGTTCTGTTGCACTGTACGTATTCATAGTTATTAATAATTTTCTCAGACTCGTGTAAATAGCTGAACTTGAATTGCGCTGGTACTGAGTAGATGCGCAGGCGCAGCGGAGTCGGAGTTAAGGCAAACGGTGGCAGGCGATAATATGATTATCTACTTTTGTTTCTATAGGTATAGTTGTTAGAACTAGTCTATTACGACGATTCTGCTTACAATTTATTCTATGCATATTCATTGCGCAGAACAAAAGTCCTGCGCAACAAATGTATGAGAAATACTGCAATGCGGAAAATTTAACGATCTGCGTCTCAACTGTTAGGCGATGTTAGCGAACCTATTTATTGTATAGAAATTACGACGACATCGTAAGTTATATGGCGGTTGGTCAAATTGATTTACCAAGAGCTGATTTAAAAAATTCAGTTAGATATTGCAATAGATTAATTTATAATCTGTTTTAAGAAAAAATAAATAATAAAAAATGAATTGCAAAAAATGTAGTGAAATCTTGAGACCTGATGAATTATTAAGATGTGTATCATGTCATGGTTCATTCCATTATATATGTGTAGGCCTAAATGAGCCAGAATTTAGAAAAATTTTACGTATGAACAAAATGAAATGGAAATGCCCATCTTGTAAGGGAGGAAAGAAAAATAATAACAGCCCCTCCGACACAGATTCCATGTCTGGTTTTATGCACTCAATTGATACTAAAGCAATCATGGAGCATTTAGATAATAGATTCAGCGTATTAAAGTCAGCTATTGATTCACTCCAGATCTGATGTTAATGAGAAATTATTGAAGCTTTCTGCTACAGTAAACAACTGGGAGACCAAGATAAATAATCTCACAACATCGTTTTCGGCTGTAAATGGACAAGTCATAGATCTGAAAGACGAGAACGATAAACTAAAGCAGGAGTTGGAGTTGCTGCGTTCCAATATAAAAAATATTTCTGAGTGTCACGATCGTAATGAACAGTGGGTTCGCCGCTCAAATATACAAATTAATGGGGTTCCTGAGAAAATGGGCGAAAACCTCTTATCTGTAATTCAATCTCTAGTCGAAAAGTGTAATTTCAACCTTAACCTGGATAACGACATAGATTTTGTGACCCGAGTAGCAGTCAAGAATGACGTGGACAATAAAACACCGAAGCCTATAATTTTGAAAATGCAATCACGATACAAAAAAGATGATTTTTTATCAGCGCTACGTAAATTGAGGCATTGTACTGGTAAGGATATTGGTATTTCTGGTCCACAAAGTGGGAACAAAATATATTTTAACGACCATCTTTCTGCAAGAAATAAGTACCTGCTAAGACAAGCGAAACGTCTGGTAAAAGAGAAAAATTTACGCATACTGCTGGGTTCGAAATTGCACTATTATGGTACGTCGCAACGATCAATCGCCGATTATACACATCACTTCTGAAGAATCGTTAAACAAGATTGTATAAGTGCTAGATTTTTAGTCCTTGTAAAGTACACCCTATCTAATAATTTATACTGTTTATTATATTATGGAAAGGGCATTGTAAGTAATTTCTCCCCAGTATCCACTAACTCTCATTACACGAATATACTGCTTTACTGGAATATCTTTTTCTCACGATATGTAATGGCATTGGAGCGAGCAAGTTGGCATAATTTTATCGAAATTGAATTTGTTTTAACTTTTTTTAATACGTCATCTCATACGTTGTTTTCAAGTGACATATTAGGTCAACCACATACAAATAATGACACTTAAAATCTTCTATCAAAACGTTAGAGGCCTAAGGTCTAAAACTTCAACATTTTACAATAATATGATTAACTCGGATTATGACATTATTTGCATAAGTGAAACATGGCTGTTATTGGGTATTTATAATGCTGAACTATTTGATGCACGATACAATGTATACCGCACTGATCGCAATTATGATCAGTTAAATGTAACCAAAGGTGGTGGTACCTTAGTAGCAGTTCACCGTAGACTCAGTGTCAGTATAGAAAGTATGCGCTTACTTCCCTTTTTACATGGTGCCGACGTGACTAGTGTCAATATTTTAGTACACCAAATGCCTTAACAACCGTGTTAAGATTATTCTGTTGTTATTTTCCACAAAACAATAACCAGTCGCTATCGGAATTGTCATTTTATGAATATATTTCAGATTTGAATTTGGACTATCCCCAGGATAAATTCTTATTGGTCGGCGATTTTAACATAGGAGAGGCAAGGTGGTCTCTTATTCCAAACACAACGGTAAATTCATTGTTTTTTGAAAACCCACAAGAAAATATACTAACTTCACAATTATCAACCTTTTTATGTTTTAATGGTTGGACTCAATATAATAATGTAGATAATGCATATAATAGAAAATTAGATCTTGTCATTTCCAACACATGCTGTACCGTAGACAGAGTGGCTCCAATATCATTGCCAGAAGATGCTCATCACCCATCCCTCTGCATAGATTTAAATTTGAATTTTGATCAGTCTCATTTGCGTCCGGCAACACGAGTATTTCGACAATTCCATTATGCTGACTACGACAAAATAAATGACGAACTAGATAAAATTTATTGGGAAGATCATCTAGATGTTGATAACATAGACTTGGCTGTTGACATATTCTATAAAATTATTAATAACATAATAGAGAAGTTCGTTCCTTCAAAGCGTACTAACATTTATAAAAGTTACCCAGTTTGGTTCACCAAAAAATTAATAAAACTTATGAACAGAAAACTAAAACTACACAAGAAGTGGAAAAATTACGGAAGACTTATTGATTATGAAGCGTTTTCTAATGCGCGCCGTGAGGCTAAGGAACAAGAATTAATATGTTATAAACAGTTCATTATTCGTACAGAACATAATATTCGTTTCTCTACTAAACATTTTTGGACATTTATTAAGTCTAAAAAGGGTCTCGACGATATACCTGACACACTTTTCTTAGGTGACAAATATGCTTCTGGTGGTCAAGATATAGCTGATCTTTTTAACTCTTTTTTTCACTCGGTTTTTGAATCAGTTTCAACGAACAATTCTAATATTAGAAATGATGCTAATGACTGTATTATAAGTAGTGTATTTATTGACAAGCATATTGTTGAAAAATATTTAAATAGATTGGACGTCAAAAAGGGCACTGGTCCGGACGGAATCCATGCAATATTTTTGAAGAGATGCAAAGATAAGCTAGCAGGTGCTCTCTCATTGTTGTTTAATATTTCTTTGAGGAATGGGACTATGCCTTTGGTATGGAAAAAGTCAATTGTTGTTCCAATTTTTAAGAATGGCGACAAACATAATATTGCCAACTATCGCGGGATTTCCAAATTGTCAGTTATACCGAAACTTTTTGAGAAAATTATTTTTGATTCTTTGTTTTCTGCAATTAGATCACGAATTATACCACATCAGCATGGTTTTATTAGCGGAAGATCAACTGAATCTAATATGTGTGAATTTTTAGAGTTTGTGCTGGACACTATGGATAAAGGTTATCAAGTGGATGTCGTGTATACCGACTTCTCAAAGGCTTTTGATAAAATTTCCCACGTATTATTAATAAATAAGCTTGAGAAGGTGGGTATTCATGGCGATTTACTCAGATGGTTAATATCATATCTGCGTGAGAGGTCCCAAGCAGTTGCTGTAAAGGGATTTACTTCTGGTTTCGTACCAATTCCATCAGGTGTGCCTCAGGGATCCCATCTTGGGCCTTTGCTTTTTAATATATTTGTTAATGACGTCATGAGTTGTTTTCATACTTCTAAAATCTTGCTTTACGCCGACGATACTAAAATATTTACAATTGTCAAGTCTGTCAAGGATTGTAGGTTATTTCAAAATGATTTATTAAAATTTTATGAATTTTGCTCTGAGAACAACTTGATCTTGAATATAGATAAATGTCACACTATAACTTTTTCTCGTAAAAAACAACCATTTAGATATGACTATATGTTTGACAATATCTGTATCAACCGAGTAACTGAAGTAAGAGACTTAGGGATATATCTTGACAGCAAGCTTTCATTTGCATCCCATATCCACAATGTTACTACTAAAGCTTACAAAATGCTTGGCTTTGTTTTGCGTCAAAGTAAAGACTTTAATAACATTAACACCTATATTTTGTTATATAATTCATTAGTTAAAAGTCATCTTGAATATGCATCCACTGTGTGGAATCCATTTTATTCTACTTATAAAGAGCAAATAGAAAGAATCCAATACAAATTTTTGAATAGATTAAAACATAAATTTAAAGGTCCTTTACCGCAACTTACATCTTTGGAATTGCGACGTGAACACAGAGATCAATTATTTTTATATAAAATAATTCATAATTATATCGATTCCCCCTACCTTCTAAGTCGTATATCTTTCAACTGCCCTAGATTGAGTGCTCGTTCTAACGCTATTTTCTCAGTTCCTTTTTGTAAAACAAATTTTGCCACAAATCGATTTCTGGTAAGAGCATGTAGTACACACAATAATCGTTACTATCACATTGATTTGTTTAATAGTAGACTTGGTGGATACAAAACGCTTGTTAGAAAAGTTAACTGACTGATTTTTATTTTCTGTATTTTTTTATATTCTGTGTAAGTTAATTTGGTGTTATTTTTCTGGTACTAGCTCTTGTGTAATTTTTATTTATTCTAACATCGAAAACCTAAAAACTGTCCTCAATCTGGAAAAAATATTTGTGGAAACTGTTTGGCTAATGTAAATATTATTGTGTTTAATTCAAATGTTATTAATGTGTGCTGTTTGTTTTCCTAAATAAAATAAAATAAAATAAAAAAAAATAAAAAAAATATCTCACAATTTAATATAATTTTAATTTGTAGGTAATCGTCTGACTGGCAAATTCGCCTTAATAAATGACTCTAAAATAATTTAATATTAACATAAAGCAAGAGGTCGGGAGCACAAATAAACTGGTAGTATAAATTATCATACTACGCCCGCTTAACTTCTGGTACTGAATTCTATTTGTGAACGCTTTTAAATTGTCTTGCCACATTCATATTCCGCTATCTTTGTTTAATCTAGCTGTAATGCTAAAATAATAGAATGAAAAATAAAATAGCAATAGAATGTGTGCATAGGCTTTGGGATAAGGATCCAGGGCCATGCCGACAACGAAATGAGTAAAGCTGGTCCTATAACCAGCAAAATATGCTACGTTGAATCCGCCTTTATGGCGACTACAAAATTCACATAAAAAAATTACTAATTACTACTATAATTTCAGGAATATTGAGTAATAAAAAGTAAAAAAAAAGGTTTGATTACTCTAGCTCTTAAACAGCTATAGTACAATAAAATCGGAAATATACTATGCAAGTATCACATAACTTACGACGTCATCGAAATTTCTAGAACATTATAGGTTCGGTAACATCGCCCGTACAGTTGCAGCGGAGATCGTTAAATTATCCGCATTGCGGTATTTCTGTTGCATTTGTTGCGCAGGCTTTTGTTCTGCGCAATGAATATGTGCATGAATATCTATAATTATAAGCAAAGTTCTTGTTATATACTATTTCTAGCTACATTACCCAGTATACAACATGTATCTTCAGTAGATGGATCTGACTTGTGCAGGGAAAAATACCAAGATGTCAAAATTGCAGTAAAAATTTGGTGATATATTTTTTATTTCATACAGGGTCATTTTGAAATTGCGTTTCTACATGCCATTACATACTTATCTATTTGGAAATAACACTGCAATCATTTATTTGAGTCGTGCACGTAAAATAAAAAAGTGCAAGTTTCGAACAAAATAAATATTAATAAAAAGCAACAACAGCAGCAAAGGTAAAGACGAATATGTGTTTCCATTTAGTAACGCAATGTCACAATGACCCTGTATAGTATATAGGTATTTGGAACAATGATTAAACACTGAATAGCCTCCTTAAACAGGACCTTCGGCTAACCTAACATGCTACATAGAATTATAAATACCCACATTCTCGCCTGACAGTATGTCCACTCCGACTCCGTTGCGCCTGCGCATCTATTTTCTATACCAACGCAGCTCAAGTTTAGCTATTTACGCGAGACTGACATAAGTATTCACATACAATAGTATGAGGCCACATATTGGCAATTTAATATTTTTCTCTGTCACAAGCTTCTTTAGTTTGATAACCGACTGATGTGAAGTTGTATCTGAACATTGACTTAACACAGCGGCCTTTTTTGTCCTATGCCTACGCACTGGAAAGGCTATAATAACGAAGTCAGTGCTGTAATACATCAAAATAATTGCAATAAATCAATGTTCATGAACTTAGACTTTTAAGGACAAATATGAATTTGGATTATTTGTTAAAATGCCGACAATGAAGCGTTATTTCAATTGAACGGAGTACTTTATATTAGCCTATAGAGCGAAAGGAATGTTACTTGCCAATTTACGGGACCGATTTCTGATAAATCGTGTTTCATGGTATGGATTGAACAAAATTTGGTAAATTCTTTTTATGGTTGACTCACAGTTCTTAGAAACTTGGGAATGGCAAGGTGTCATTGATGTGTTACCGAATTCAATGCTAATTTATCTATATTAAAATATATTCAGAAACGAAATAGAATAAACAAAAAAATGATTGAAAAAACAAACAAACTACTTTACTGTGACAATTGTCCAAAAAACCATTTAAAATATTGAGCAGAGCTAAAGATGTTCTTTATATATTACCTAACATTACTCAAGATCGCTTTAGCACACCGTGTAAAAAGTTGTTTTCAAACGATAAGACAAAAACATGCAGTTACAACGTACAAAGTGTATCAACATTATAAACAAAGTATGGTTATGTCAAATTTCATCGAAATCAGTCCAGTGGTTCAGCTATGGAAGCGTAACAAACACAATTACTTTTGAATATATACGTATAGATGCTCATTTTCATAGATTCTATAGAATGATTTGTACCTTATGTCTTGCGACGCGTGGATCGTTAATAATTCCGCAATGCGGAAACTATCTGATATGTGATTGGTGCACGGATATTGGCCTGCGCAGTGAATACGCATAGAGCAGGTTTCAACAGAGTTCGCATAGTTGTCAACTCAATGAGAATAATGTAATATAATAATAGTCATTCGTAAACTACTCTGTATTTTCTGCGCAGAGATTTTATTCTGCGCTTAAATTGCCGCAATGCGGTATTTCCTCAGGCAGGTATATACTTGTTCTGCATACTTAATGCACATAAAATGATTTTTTTAAATAGCTCTCATATTTAAATAAAGAATATAGAAATGTCAGGGTTCGTCGTTTGCTACTACAAGTTGTAAATAAACACATTCCATATTTAAACTCATTGCAGATCACAACTCTTAATGATTTTCCTATTAATTAAGTTCCGTATCTATCATAGTTTCCACCAGGTCCTATACATGTGGTGTTTAGAACTCGCCTGACACATTGCAACTTAAAGACAATATTTTTGTGGGCTTGTAAAAAGGGCTTGTTCAGTCACCGAATAACATAAAATACAGTAAAATACTTCGCAACTTTCAAGAGATTAACATGTTCACGTAACTGTAACCGTTTGGGACAAACCTAACATTTCTTATACTGACAACGTTCTTTAAAATTATGAAGCAAAAGTGGCGTCCCCAAGCAGGGTTTTCTACATCCTGGTCAGGATATTAAGATTACAATAATATCATCAGGTTATCGATGTCGTCCATATCGTATTGCGCAGGATAACACTTATTTCCAAAATGCATACATTTGAATAGGTACTTACTAAACAAAGTAAAACAACTTAACATATCATTTAGGTAGTTATTTTGCACAGTTTAAAGACAAGTCAATATGTGAGGCTCTATGTTTTTATATTACGAGCAGAAATGAAGTCGTATCTCCCATTAAAATCTGGATCAATACTTTAACAGAGGGAACTAATTCACTAAGTGAGAGGGAGAGAGCACTATGGTTGCCAGATGGCCGGGAAATCCGAGAATGTCCTGAATTTTTTCGATTAATCTCATTTCCACTTACTAATTGTGCTTTTGTCCCGAATTCCTGTATATTTAGAAAACAGAAAGAACGTGTAGAAGCCACGACATCTTTACAAAAAAATTTTTAGTAATCAGAACGAGATGCCCAATTTTAAGCTTTAGATAAATACTTTATTATTGAGTCAAAACGTTGGCACAATTTCACAATTTGTATGTAAATGACAACGAAGTGAATACAAAATTGTTCCTGAACCTGTAATCCTTTACCTGGGAACCCTAGCTCACGTCGAGGCTCCGTCGTTCTTTCCCTCGGAGGCGCGCGCCTGGGCCGGACGTGTCTCCGGAGTGTCCAGCAACAATCTGTGCATTCATGCATGCGTTGTTGCTGGACATTCCTAATTAATAAAGTTTACTCCAATCATCACCCCATGTGCAGCGCTTTCATTAAAAAGGTCAGTCTCCGTGTTTCTTTCTTCAACTAATATTGAAAACTAAGGCGTGAGTGATGAAGAGTGGTGGGACAGCTATCTGCAGCAGTTTGAGACCACCAGCGGAATGTGGTGACACGCGAGATTGAACCGAATAGTGGACTGATGGTTATAATACGAATCACATTAGTATGTCATTAACATGTCATAGTGTCCAGCGACCGATAGTGCCCTTCAACATGGCGGTAGACACTATTGGTGCACAACGCGCATGTGCAATATGAAGGGACGCCTCGTGAGCTCACCCAGGGCCCAGGAGTAGTTTAGTGAACATACCTAAAAAATGATATTCATTGAATGTCCGATGACCCAAAAAAAAATTAAATAAAAATGCCTTTTCCTTAAATATTTCCTCTCATTGTTACAGGTTACTCTCAACCTTACAAGCAGTACTCATCTTCCGCCTGGAACACAGAAGTTCCTCCAGCAGCCAATAGAGACGCAGTGAAGAAATACTCGTCCTCGAGTAACCAACGCACTCTACTGGGAAACGATCCGGCGACCTACTGCACATTTATTGTTAGTTTTGAATCGGCCCAAAATACTGCTGACATTACAGATATTTTTATTTAATACCATCTTGAGTTCGTATTCTCGCTTGTGTTTAAGTGTCAACAGTATTCGTGTACTCTACCGGTGTATTAGTTTATCCCCGGACCGTAGGGACAGTCTGATTGTAACACTAGTCCTGGGAGCTGGCCTAAAGGAGTGAGATCTACTAGATGTGAATGTAATGGCTTTGAAGCCAACACTAACCACTGAGTCATACTTTAGCCGCAACAAAGCTTCTTCTTGTTATATTACAGTAACGCTTGTTCTATTGTAGTTTATGATGACAGTCACGAACGCATGCAACACAACGAGGTTGTATGTAATAGTATTATAAGACCAGTTATATTCCAATCGACGAAATATAAATGGTGTAATATGTAAATCAATACTTTAAGCTAATAATGGAGTCACTGTGGGGCAAGTGGCAGTAGTGAAGTAATGTAATGCTTGTATTGTTAATGTATAAGAATATAATCATTCAACAAATAATCTATCTGTGTAGAATTAATATTATTAATGTTTGATTCAATAATATGGATGGATATGGGATGTTCCGACTGAGCACTGGGCTTAGCTTCTTAATGTATACGTAGATAAGAACAATGTAATCGTTTAGAATAATAAATAATTAAGGCAAATCCGATGTTTTATTTTCCGATGTTTAGAAAACATTCTGGTGGCATACACTTGTCCATCTAAATGGTACGTAAAAATACATACTCACTACTATTCAGTTTCTAAGGTATTAGAGGTCAATCGAGTAAAACAAAACAAAATCTGAAAATTAAAAAGATAATTTTTTTAAATAGTCAATGTTGCAAACGATGGAAATAATTTGACAAGTCGTTGTTCATAGAAGTACTTAAAAGACTATAACCACATTTCATGACACGAGCGGTGAGGCTCGGCCGACGTCTTAGAACACGAGTCTGTCTCTAACTAGCTACGACATTATTCAAATATAAAGTCAGGGCGTTGGAAATATGAATTCTCCACTTCTCTCATGTCCCTCTTTGTATTGATTTTTGATGCAAGAACATTCGTACGACTATTACAATAAATGTTAAAGTGTTAAAAAATATTGAAGCCTTAAGCCTAACAACAGTTGAGCTTTAAATAAAAAAAGACAGTAAATTAAAAAGAATATGCATGTAACTTTATTTTAATTGGTCCATTTTGTATGTACGAATGTTATAAATGAAGTTTTGGCTCTATGTGTTACGCTATTAGTAGGTGCAGATGTAGGTGAACTAAAATATTGTGTATTTATAGACGAATCCATAAATGTAACGATTTCTAAAACTTGTCTGAGTGGAAACTGCAAATGAAAATAACCTGGTTACTGTTCTTATGAATTCTTTGAAAGAATTTAAAACACCAACTGTTAATACAGTAGGAATTGGTACACGTAACGCTTTCGTAATGGTGGGAGAGAATATGCTGAAGAGAGAACATGATTTAACAATACATGATATTGATCCTTTTGAGTATGCCACCCTCTACAACTATCGGTTTTACATGCTTCAGTAACTACCATAACCAGAAACAAATTCTTTAGTTACGGGAAACTTTCAACTAATTTCTAATTTACCTGAAGAGACAAGAGGAACATAAAAATATTTTTGAGACAGTAATTAGCGGAAAATGGCCACTTAAACTGTGCACGCACAATATTAAGAAAGCAGGTTCTAAAAACAAGTTGATCACACTGGCGGCACTTTCGTCTAATAAACAGAGTTAGCATTCGCATTCGATTTTGTCGATTATAAACTTTTGCTTCGCAAATATGATCTTTATGGCTTTAAAGACAAAGTTCTGGAATGAATAGGAACGCAATATTAACTGCTACATCATACAGATCCGCATACAAAGAACACATGTTCGGTGTCTCCCTTGATAGTTTTGGAGCTCATACTATTTATGATATACATTAATAAAATGGAAAAGGCTTGATGCTTTGTATGTATGCATGTATGCATGTATGTATGTATCGACTACCTCGGTGGCGTTGTCGTTGTACGTACGAGGTAGGAGTACAACTACCGCGCCGAGGTCGTGGGTTCGAATCCCGGGTCGAGCCAAACTAAATGTGACTAGGTTTATCCATCCTGAAAAAACAAATACTCAGTCGCAATTCGGAGTAAGGAAGTTGGCGGTGTGTACCCCTGTCCTTGGAAACACTTTGCCCTGCGTCTGATCTCTGTGCGTGATGTGATCTCTCCCTCTGTCCTCTCGACCAATCCATTCCAAGAGTTTCTCCAAATGTCTTCTGAAGTCAATATTACTGCATTGCAGCAATTTAGTGCGCAAAACAAAATCCCTGCGCAGCAAATACAGGGTAATTGCTGTGAGAGCTTTCTACTATTTTAAAACTGTTTCTTGGTTGTTTTTATTGTATAAGAAAATGTTGTTGACATATTGAATCATAGATATCAGATTAACTGTGAACATTTCGTTTTCATACAACCACTTATATGCATAGTTCATAAGTAAGGTGATGAGTCAAATCCTTAAAAACGATAATATATTGACAGCTTGTTGCTGCCGCTTAGTGTCTCTTGTGTAATACTGTCTTAAAGGCTCTAACACCAAATAATATATTGTATATGATTTTTTTTTTATTTGTCATGTTTATAGCGGCGATATTCTAGTTGGTTGTGGAACTGGCTGCCGAGACGAATGTCTGCAGGTTCAAATTTCAAGGGCATAAAACTCTGACTTTTCTAAAAAATTATGTTTGCATTCTTTGTGAATATCGCTTGCTTTAAAGGTAAAGGAAAACATTGTGAGGAAACCTGCATACCTGAGAAATAATCAAAAACCTCTAAAATCCGGTGGCTCTCTCTCAAACTACTCTGCGTGCACGCCACCGCTAGGGCATACACTACACAGGAAGTATACATATATAATAACGTAATGAAGAATTAGCTTGTGCTCGCGGCTGCGCTCGCCCTCTATAATAATAATATCAGCCCTGTATTATATACAGTTGGGCACGGGCTTTCTCTGATACTGAGAGAATTAGGCCTTAGTCCATCACGCTGGCCTAGTGCAGATTGGTAGACTTAACACACACCTTCGAATTTCCTATAGAGATCTTCTCAGATGTGCAGGTTTCCTCATGATGTTTTCCTTCACCTATTAAAGCAAGTGATAATTCACAAAGAATACATACATCATTTTAGAAACGTCAGAGGTGTGTGCCCTTGGGTTTTGAAAATGCGGACCAGTGGCGAAAAATGAAATTTTTCGAAACATATATACATCAGAATAACACATAGGCTACAAATTTGTAACGGTTTTGTGTAATTCGGTCCAGCATACATACATATCAAAAAAGTTAAAAAATTGCTATCTTGCCGTACGTCGCCTAAACCGTTGGAGTTAGACAAAGATGATGTACCGTAGAATTGTTTGTCTCAAATAGTTCTAAATAAAAGTCCGCGACAGCATATCTACCTTTTATGTGGAAGACACTATGATCGAAATGGTGAGCCATAAATATAATTGAATCGGAAACTTTTTTTACAATATATATTTTAGAATATTTATTATAATCTTATCAAAATAAATACATTTATCGCTTTAAGTATTTAATATAGATAAACTTTGTCTTTTACACTAAGTAACTGATTTGAATGGACCGTCGTAAAGATTATCGATTTTCTCAAAATCTACTGAACGGATTTTTATGAAGTTTCGTATGGAGATAGTTGACCCTGGGAGGGTTATGGGCTATTTTATATCCCGGGAAAATATGTAGCGGGACTTTTATCATACAGGGGACTTTATCCCGGAAAACTCCTTCACGCAGGCAGAGCCGCGAGCAAAAGCTAGTATTATATACGTATGGATGCTCATTTTAATAAATTCAGTAGAATATTTTGTACCTTACGTCTTGCGACGCGTGGATCGTTAATAATTCCGCAATGCGGAAACTATCTGATATGTGATTGGTGCACGGATATTGGCCTGCGCAGTGAATACGCATAGAGTAGGTTTGAACAGAGTTTGCATAGTTGTCAAATCAATGAGAATAATATAACATAAAATGGTCATTCATAAACTACTCTGTATTTTCTGCGCAGAGATTTTATTCTGCGCTTAAATTGCCGCAATGCGGTATTTTCTCAGGCAGGTATATATTTGTTCTGCATACTTAATGCACATAAAATGATTTTTTAAATAACTCTCATATTTAAAAACAAATGTTGAAATGTTGGGGCTCTTATTCTGCTGCTACAAGTTTTAAAATAAACACGTTCCATATTTTAATTCATTGCAGATCACAACTCTTGATGATCCTCCCAAATGTATCAGGCATTAAGTTCTATATCTTTCATAGTTTCCATCAGGTCCTATACATTTGGTGTGTAGAACTCGCCTGACACATTGCAACTTAAAGACAATTCTTTTGTCGGCTTGTGAAAAAGGCTTGTTCAGACACCGAATAACAAAACATACAGAAAAATACTTCGCAACTTTCAAGAGATTAACATGTTAACGTAACAAAAATCGTTTGGGACAAACCTAACATTTCTTAAACTGACAAAATTACTTTAAAATTATGAAGCAAAAGTGGCGTCTCCAAGCAGGGTTTTCTACATCCTGGTCAGGATATTAAGATTACAATAATACCATCAGGTTATCGATGTCGTCCATATCGTATTGCGCAGGATAACACTTATTTCCAAAATGCATACATTTGAATAGGTACGTACTAGTCTGTACATTTAAAATCTGGATCAATACTTTAACAGAGGGAACTAATTCACTAAGAGAGAGGGAGAGAGCACTACTGATTTTTTTGTGGTCCGATGTCCCCTAATTAATTGTACTTTACGGACCTAACCTACTAAATATTTTGAAAAAAGAAAGAACGTATAGACACTACGACTGCTTTACAAAAAAATGTTTAGTAATCGGAACGAGATGCCCAGTTCTGTTATAGATAAGTACTTTATAATAGGGTCACAAAAATCCGAGAAACGATTTGTATTTAAATTCCGTTTGAAGTAAATACAAAATTGTTCCTGAATCCATTACCTGGGATCCCTAGCTCACGTCGAGGCTCCGTCGTTCTTTCCCTCGGAGCCGCCGCCTGGGCCGGACGTGTCTCCGGAGTGTCCAGCAACAATTTGTGCATTCATGCATGAGTTGTTGCTGGACATTCCTAATTAATAAAGTTTACTCCAAACATCACCCCATGTGCAGCGCTATCATTAAAAAGGTCAGTCTCCGTGTTCCTTTCTTCAACTAATATTAAAGGCTCAGGCGTGAGTAATGAAGAGTGGTGGGACAGCTATCTGCAGCAGTTTGAGACCACCAGCGGAATGAGGTGATACGCGTGAGTGAACAGAATAGTGGACTGATGGTTATAATACGAATCACATTAGTATGTCATTAATGTGTCATAGTGTCCAACGACCGATAGTGCCCAACATGGCGGTAGACACTATTGTTGTGCAACGCGCATGTGCAACGTGAAGGGACGCCTCGCGAGCTCACCCAGGGCCCAGGAGTAGTTTAGTGAACATACCTAAAAAATTATATTCATTGAACGTCCGATGATCCAAAAAAAATAAATAAAAATGCCTTTTCCTTAAATATTTCCTGTCATTGTTACAGGTTACTCTCAACCTTACAAGCAGTACTCAACTTCCGCCTGGAAAACAGAAGTTCCTCCAGCAGCCAGTAGAGACGCAGTGAAGAAATACTCGTCCTCGAGTAACCAACACACTCTACTGGAAAACGATCCGGCGACCTACTGCACATTTATTGTTATTTTTGAATCGGCCCAAAATACTGTTGACATTACAGTTATTTTTATTTAATACCATCTTGAGTTCTTGTTCTCGCTTGTGTTTAAGTGTCAACAGTATTCGTGTACTCTACCGGTGTATTAGTTTATCCCCGGACCGCAGGGACAGTCTGATTGTAACACTAGTCCTGGGAGCTGGCCTAAAGGAGTGAGATCTACTAGATGTGAATGTAATGGCTTTGAAGCCAACACTAACCACTGAGTCATACTTTAGCCGCAACAAAGCTTCTTCTTGTTATATTACGGTAATACTTGTTCTATTGTAGTTTATGATGACAGTCACGAACGCATGCAACACAACGAGGTTGTATGTAATAGTATTATAAGACCAGTTATATTCCAATCGACGAAATATAAATGGTGTAATATGTAATAATGAAGTCACTGTGGGGCAAGTGGCAGTAGTGAAGTAATGTAATGCTTGTATTGTTAATGTATAAGAATATAATCATTTAAGAAATAATCTATCTTTGTAGAATTAATATTATTAATGTTTGATTCAATAATATGGATGGATATGGGATGTTCCGACTGAGCACTGGACTTAGCTTCTTAATGTATAAGTAGATAAGCACAATGTAATCGTTTAGAATAATAAATAATTAAGGCAAATCTGTTGTTTTATTTTCCGATGTTTAGAAAACATTCTGGTGGCATACACTTGTCCATCTAAATGGTACGTAAAAATACATTCTCACTACTATTCAGTTTCTAAGGTATTAGAGGTCAATCGAGTAAAACAAAACAAAATGTGAAAATTAATAAGATAATTTTTTTGAATAGTCAATGTTGCAAACGATGGAAATAATTTTACAAGTCGTTGTTCATAGAAGTACTTAAAAGACTATAATCAAATTTCATCACACGAGCGGTGAGGCTCGGTCGACGTCTTAGAACACGAGTCTGTCTCTAACTAGCTATGACATTATTCAAATATAAAGTAAGGGCGTTGGAAATATGAATTCTCCACTACTCTCATTTCCCTCTTTGTATTGATTTTTGATGCAAGAACATTCGTACGACTATTACAATAAATGTTAAAGTGTTAAAAAATATTGAAGCCTTAAGCCTAACAACAGTTGAGCCTTAAATAAAAAAGGACAGTAAATTAAAAAGAGTATGCATGTAACTTTATTTTAATTGGTCCATTTTGGATGTACGAACGTTATAAATGAAGTTTTGGCTCTATGTGTTACGCTATTAGTAGATGCAGATGTAGGTGAACTAAAATATTGTGTATTTATAGACGAATCCACAAATGTAACGATTTCTAAAACTTGCCTGAGTGGAAACTGCAAATGAAAATAACCTGGTTGCTGCTCTTATGAATTCTTTGAAAGAATTTAAAACACCAACTGTTAATACAGTAGGAATTGGTACACGTTACGCTTTCGTAATGGTGGGAGAGAATATGCTGAAGAGAGAACATGATTTAACAATACATGATATTGATCCTTTTGAGTATGCCATCCTCTACAACTATCGGTTTTACATGCTTCAGTAACTACAATAACCAGAGATTAAGTCTTTAGTTACGGGAAACTTTCAACTAATTTCTAATTTACCTGAAGAGACAAGAGGAACATAAAAATATTTTTGAGACAGTAATTAGCGGAAAATGGCCACTTAAACTGTGCACGCACAATATTAAGAAAGCAGGTTCTAAAAACAATTTGATCACACTGGCGGCACTTTCCTCTAATAAACAGAGTTAGCATTCGCATTCGATTTTGTCGATTATTAACTTTTGCTTCGCAAATATGATCTTTATGGCTTTAAAGACAAAGTTCTGGAATGTATAGGAACGCAATATTAACTGCTACATCATACATATCCGCATACAAAGAACACATGTTCGGTGTCTCCCTTGATAGTTTTGGAGCTCATACTATTTATGATATACATTAATAAAATGGAAAAGGCTTGATGCTTTGTATGTATGCATGTATGCATGTATGTATGTATCGACTACCTCGGTGGCGTTGTCGTTGTACGTACGAGGTAGGAGTACAACTACCGCGCCGAGGTCGTGGGTTCGAATCCCGGGTCGAGCCAAACTAAATGTGACTAGGTTTATCCATCCTGAAAAAACAAATAGTCGCAATTCGGAGTAAGGAAGTTGGCGGTGTGTACCCCTGTCCTTGGAAACACTTTGCCCTGCGTCTGATCTCTGTGCGGTCATGTCGGAATGTCGTCTCACCGGACTAAGAGAGTCACAAACAGAGAGTGTACCTGTGTATTGCGCATTCATATATGTATGAAATTTTTCATGTTATTATCATCACAGTGATGTGATCTCTCCCTCTGTCCTCTCGACCAATCCATTCCAAGAGTTTCTCCAAATGTCTTCTGAAGTCAATATTACTGCATTGCAGCAATTTAGTGCGCAACACAAAATCCCTGCGCAGCAAATACAGGGTAATTGCTGTGAGAGCTTTCTACTATTTTAAAACTGTTTCTTGGTTGTTTTTATTGTATAAGAAAATTTTGTTGACATATTGAATCATAGATATCAGATTAACTGTGAACATTTCGTTTTCATACAACCACTTATATGCATAGTTCATAAGTAAGGTGATGAGTCAAATCCTTAAAAACGATAATATATTGAAAGGTTTTGCTGCCGCTTAGTGTCTCTTGTGTATTGGTGTCTTAAAAACTCCCAATAGTATATTGTATATGTTTTTTTTTTTATTTGCTATGTTTATAGCGGCGATAGCCTAGTTGGTTGTGCAAAGACGTACGTTTGCAGGTCCAAATCCCAAGGGCATACCCCTCTGTCTTTTCTAAAAAAATATGTATGCATTCTTTGTGAATTATCGCTTGCTTTAACGGTGAAGGAAAACATCGTGACGAAAATTGCATACCTGAGGAATAATCAAAAACCTCTAAAATCCGGTGGTTCTCACTCAAACTACTCTGCGTGCACGCCACCGCTAGGGCATGCGCATAAAGCATTTGTTATGTATGGATTAACATTAACTACACAGGAAGTATACATATATAATAACGTAATGGAGAATTAGCTTGTGCTCGCGACTGCGCTCGCCCTCTATAATAATAATATCAGCCCTGTATTATATACAGTTGGACACGGGCTTCCTCTGATACTGAGAGAATTAGGCCTTAGTCCACCACGCTGGCCTAATGCAGATTGGTAGACTTAACACACACTTTCGAAATTCCTATAGAATTTTTCCGGGACATATATACATGAGAATAACACATAGGCTACAATTTATAATGATTTTGTGTAATTAGGTCATAATATAACAATACCTATCATGTAAGTCACCAACAAATTGCTATCTTGGCGTACGCCGCCTAAACAGTTGGAGTTAGACAAAGATGATGTACCGTAGGATTGTTTGTCTCAAATAGTTCTAAATAAAAATCCGCGACAGCATCTAACTTTTATGTGGAAGCCATTATGACCAAAATAGTGACATATGGGCAATTTAATATCTCGGGAAAATTTTTAGCGGGACTTTTATCATACAGGGACTTTATCCTGGGAAACTCCTTCATGCGGGCAGAGCCGCGAGCAAAAGCTAGTATTATATACGTATGGATGCTCATTTTACAAATTCTATACAATATTTTATACCTTACATCTTGCGACGCGTGGATCGTTAATAGTTCCGCAATGCGGAAACTATCTGATATGTGATTGGTGCACGGATATTGGCCTGCGCAGTGAATACGCATAGAGTAGGTTTCAACAGAGTTCGAATAGTTGTCAAAACAATGAGAATAATATAACATAAAAACGGTCATTCGTAAACTACTCTGTATTTTCTGCGCAGAGATTATATTCTGCGCGTAAGTTGTCGCAATGCGGTATTTTCTCAGGCAGGTATATATTTGTTCTGCATACTTAATGCACATAAAATGATTATTTTTAAATAACTCACTTATTTAGAAATAAAATGTTAAGGCTCTTATTCTGTTGCTTTAAGCTTTAAAGTAAAAACGTTCCATATTTTAACTCATTGCACACCACAACTCTTAATGATCTTCCTATATGTATCAGACATTAAGTTCCATATCTTTCATAGTTTCCACCAGGTCCTTCCTATACATGTGGTGTGTAGAACTCGGCTGACACATTGCAACTTAAAGACAATTTTTTTGTCGGCTTGTGAAAAAGGCTTGTTCAGACACCGAATAACAAAACATACAGAAAAATACTTCGCAACTTTCAAGAGATTAACATGTTCACGTAACAAAAATCATTTGGGACAAACCTAACATTTCTTATACTGACAATGTTCTTTAAAATAATGAAGCAAAAGTGGCATCTCCAAGCAGGGTTTTCTACATCCTGGTCAGGATATTAAGATTACAATAATACCATCAGGTTATCGATGTCGTCCATATCGTATTGCGCAGGATAAGATTTATTTCCTAAATTCTTACATTTGAATAGGTACTTACTAAACAAAATAAAAGAACTTAACATATCATTTTGGTAGTTATTTTGCATAGTTTAAACTTTAAAGACAAGTCAACACGTGAGGCTCTATGTTTAAAATCTGGATCAATACTTTAATAGAGGGAACTAATTCACTAAGAGTGAGGGAGAGAGCACTATGGTGGCCGGATGGCCGGGAAATCCGAGAATGTCCTGATTTTTTTCGTGTGATCCCATGTCCATTAATTAATTGTACTCTACGGTCCCAATCTACTGAATATTTAGAAAAAAGAAAGAACGTATAGACACCACGACAGCTTTACAAAAAATATTTAGTAATCGAAACGACCTCATAGAAGAAGCAGGAGGACGCTAGATGCGGGCCAAGTTCAGCAGTGGAAATCCTAAGGCTGATGATGATGATGATAAATTCGAACGACATGCCCAGTTTTTTGTTTTAGATAAGTACTTTATTATTGAGTCAAAAAATTTTTAGAAAAAAAATGTATTTAAATGAAGTGAATACAAATTTTTTCTGAAACTGTAATCCTTTACCTGGGAACCCTAGCTCACGTCGAGGCTCCGTCGTTCTTTCCCTCGGAGGCGCGCGCCTGGGCCAGACGTGTCTCCGGAGTGTCCAGCAACAATTTGTGCATTCATGCATGAGTTGTTGCTGGACATTCCTAATTAATAAAGTTTACTCCAAACATCACCCCATGTGCAGCGCTATCATTAAAAAGGTCAGTCTCCGTGTTTCTTTCTTCAACTAATATTGAAACCTAAGGCGTGAGTGATGAAGAGTGGTGGGACAGCTATCTGCAGCAGTTTGAGACCACCAGCGAAATGAGGTGATACGCGTGAGTGAACAGAATAGTGGACTGATGGTTATAATACGAATCACATTAGTATGTCATTAATGTGTCATAGTGTCCAACGACCGATAGTGCCCAACATGGCGGTAGACACTATTGTTGTGCAACGCGCATGTACAACGTGAAGGGACGCCTGGCGAGCTCACCCAGGGCCCAGGAGTAGTTTAGTGAACATACCTATAAAATGATATTCATTGAATGTCCAATGACCCAAAATTAAAAAAATAAAAATGCCTTTCCCTTAAATATTTCATCTCATTGTTACAGGTAACTCTCAACCTTACAAGCAGTACCCAACATCCGCCTGGAACACAGAAGTTCCTCCAGCAGCCAGTAGAGACGCAATGAAGAAATACTCGTCCTCGAGTAACCAACGCACTCTACTGGGAAACGATCCGGCGACCTACTGCTCATTTATTGTTAGTTTTGAATCGGCCCAAAATACTGTTGACATTACAGTTATCTTTATTTAATACCATCTTGATTTCGTGTGCTCGTTTGTGTTTAAGTGTCAACAGTATTCGTGTACTCTACCGGTGTATTAGTTTATCCCCGGACCGCAGAGACAGTCTGATTGTAACACTAGTCCTGGGAGCTGGCCTAAAGGAGTGAGATCTACTAGATGTGAATGTAATGGCTTTGAAGCCAACACTAACCACTGAGTCATACTTTAGCCGCAACAAAGCTTCTTCTTGTTATATTACGGTAATGCTTGTTCTATTGTAGTTTATGATGACAGTCACGAACGCATGCAACACAACGAGGTTGTATGTAATAGTATTATAAGACCAGTTATATTCCAATCGACGAAATATAAATGGTGTAATATGTAATAATGAAGTCACTGTGGGGCAAGTGGCAGTAGTGAAGTAATGTAATGCTTGTATTGTTAATGTATAAGAATATAATCATTTAAGAAATAATCTATCTTTGTAGAATTAATATTATTAATGTTTGATTCAATAAGATGGATATGGGATGTTCCGACTGAGCACTGGACTTAGCTTCTTAATGTATAAGTAGATAAGAACAATGTAATCGTTTAGAATAATAAATAATTAAGGCAAATCTGTTGTTTTATTTTCTGATGTTTAGAAAACATTCTGGTGGCATACTTTTGGCAATTCGATCGTGTTGGTTAGAGGGATTCAAACGAATTTATGGGTCTATTAAATGCTTGAGTCCTTTTAAGACCACAAATTTCAAAAACCTTTCACCAAACATTTTGTAAGAACACAATCCGTTTTTAAACTACTTTTTGTTATACATCATTCGCTAACGTCGTTATAAGGATCAATTATTGGGAAGTATTGACATAAGGCAAACTTAAGGAAAGGGTTCATGTCTTTGATTTTACATTTAGGGACACGGTTAAATTAGGTTTTTTTATTTTTCAACGCTTTAAATATTAAATTGTAAAGTATTAAAAGTCCTGTGACTAGCATTATAATATATGTGTATCGGGTTCTCTTCTCCTCGTTTTCTGAACACTTTGAGTGGTTTTAAAAATAATAAGAGTAAAAGAGGTATTCTGTTATTATTAAAGTTTAATCTGAATAAGAATGTCATCTTTCGATATTATAATACGCTTAATTTATTTTACCATGTTGTACATAGATACACATAAAATATATCATGAGAACTTATATCCTATATTTTATTTATCGACAGGGGTCAATTTGACAGCCAATAATATATATAAAAATATATAGAATTACACACAAAAGGTATAAAATGAGATAATAAAAAACTACGACTACGGAATACTCAGTCTTGGTATAAAGCCTACGTCATATGGTGTCACAGCGTTACAACAAAAGTAAAATGTTTAGGTAATAAGTTTTACCATAATCCTTCAAATTATTTTTGTAGTTTACGCAAATGATGTCGCGGGCAACAGCTACTTATAATAAATTTTACAACAAATAAATTTTAGGTTATTTGAAGTTCATCGGGTCATCTAGTATTGCAATAAAATCGTAGATCTTCCTAATTTGTGCGCGTATAACTCAAAAGGCACTAATTGGATTTAAAACCTTATTACGGAATAATATTGTGAAGTTTTATTTTGAGTAATACTTAGTTTTTATTTTATCAAAATAGACCCACAGAATAAAAAACATTTTTAAGTTTAGTACAAAGATGAATCTCTCTTTGTTATGGAGGGAAGTGGAAAATTAATATTTTCAACTCCTCCCTATCTTTCTATTTGATTAACTTCGTTGCGGGATAATGACAAATTAGCTTTCCCTGAGACTCGACGAGCTTCACTGCTCGGTCTCATAAAATACGTGCCAATGCTGATCCTCGCTTACAGGAGTTGTAGTGTGAGGGCCGGAAAGTCTCTAGTACAAAGATGAAGAAGACAAAGACTGTTGTGACAATAACGTCTAAAATACAAAAGAAATCTTCTTTTAGTTATGCGTTCCTAGTAACCAAAGCGCGTATTTGGGCTCCTGATTGGTTTGGATAGCTATCTATCTAACTATGCATATATCTCGTGTGGTGTTGCTAGGCAACGATTACGGTGGTGAAACTCGATGGGTGAGATCTTCTCATTCCTCATACCATAGAACCACCCGCTGTGGGGGTTTTGGGGGCTTTAACATATTACGCACACGAAGGAGAGTTTCCAGAAAGGCTCTTCTGTAGCTATGCATTCCCAGTCGAATTGTCGCGAATTTGTATGCATTAAAAACCGATCGGTTGCCAATAATATTTGAGATACAAATACGTGTATAACTAAATCGCAATACTTATACTCGTGTGTGTGATTTGCAGTGCTAACGCACATAGAGGCTTTCTACCCTTCCACTACAGACTATTCATTATATTAGGCTAGTGTTCTCGTCATCCCTGGTAGCTAGATGGATTTTAACTATTTATATGATTCGACGACCCCTTCGTTCTTATGTCGCTGTACCGCTTCATTCGGAAATTTTAAGTGTTCTGTTTTATAGATCTCCAGAAAAGGCCGTGGTTTGATCGTCCTCCGGTGTTATTCTCTCTGTAAAATATTTTTTTTAATTTTTGAAACTTTTCGTATAATTTCTATGCTTGTCATTCTCAGACAAAGAACAAGCACAGAAGGAATCTAAATTACCCTCATATACTTATCCTTTTTTTTCAAATAGGCCAAAACCGTTGAAAAGAACGAGACAAATATTATGTTGCTAAGTTCGGCTTGCGTACACTTTAAAATTATCAAATGGTTACCTTTGGTCCTCTTTATGATGCCGAATTAAAAAGCAAATAAAATGTCAAATGTTCCAACTTGCCAACCTCAAAACAATGTCACAAACGCGCCCACACAATTTAGTTACGTTATACTTCAGCGCGTGCTTTTCAAAAGTGGCTACATGTTTTGTAATATTTTTGTTGTTAATTTTAATAAATACACAGTGCTGTTTAAGTATAATATAGCCCTACGAACAAGCAATGGTCTGCGTCATTGTGGGGTGTAAATCTCATTCTTCTCGTAAAAGAAAATGAAACTGAAATCATCAGCTTCCATCGGTGAGTAAACAAAAAACTTAATATATTTGCTTAAGCCCTGTACATAAGTGCAAAAAGTATGATTAATTAATCTTTATTATGCTGTAGTCATATTATAATCTGCTGTTGGCCATTCGATACAGTAATTATTAAGTATTTTTCATTTTTCCCATTTTACGTAGTCGTGTTCAATAGTGTTGTGCTGCATATTCTGTCGATAACATATTTTAGTTTACTATTTTGCATAACTTGCCTTTACTTTCAATATACGGTGGTGTAGTGGTAAAAGCCACTTGGAAACCGTGCGCGAAGGCTGGGGGTTGAGGAAACTATCTGATTTTCATAGTGTGTCTCATACAATGTGTTTCATTGCAGATTCCCCACAGTTGATGCTATGAGGCAAAAATGGATCGTTTCCATAGCTCGTCCCAATTGGCATTGGAAAAAACAGCACCGTGTTTGTTCTAAGCATTTCGACAAAGTTTTATTAACATTGAAATAAGTTATCAAACATATGTGACATGAATGATACCGCTGTGTTTTAATTTTACTGTCCCATTTTAGTAGCTTCTGTCAAATCACACACACTTGGGTATCTTTTTAATCCCTAAGAGAGTCAGAAAAGAACAGAAGGCGTACTGGCTTCCTCCTAAACGAAATTCCGGCCGATTTCTTGTTTGTTACAGCGGTTTCCATTCTTTCCGAAATTTGTAACATTTTCTTAATTTAATAATCTAAATGCTTGACCATTTTGTTAGAATGACGTTTCGGAAGGCATGGAAACTGCTGTAAATAACGAATGAAAATTGAACAAAATTTAGCTCGAAAGAAAGCCGGTAGTTCTATAGTTTATTGTAATTTAACAGCTTCTTAACGAGTGCTTTTATATACCCAGACTTCTTTTGGTACTTGAATACCAAATCAGGATTTTGATATCTTTTTTTTAGCCTTTATCTAAAATAGCAATTTGCAACGGTTTGTAGTTGATTGACTGAAAAGTGTTTATTTTAGCAGGTCTGTGAATTTACCATAGCCGATAGACAAAGCATCTATCGATATCGATAAGATATCAGAAGGCATCATAACACAATTAAATGTCTTGCTGTCTAAGACAGAGTACACTCAAATGTCATAGTGTTACTTCTATGCTTGTCATTGTTCTGAGACGCTAGTGAATATCC